>NC_080431.1:29754236-30464736 GCF_028018845.1 Melospiza georgiana
TTTTAACTCCTATGAAATATGTAATTGAATAATTATGGCAGTAGAATGAACATGCATATATATGTACATATATACACAGTTATAAACCCCTTTCTGTTTAGCAAAAGCTACACCTCTACAAGATATTAGTATAGCATCCAGAAGCTCCAGCCAAAAACCAGAGCCCAGTGTGTCAGGTGACATACAAACATAGAGTGCATAGTGTTTATCCCCCAAATCACCACCTAGGAGCTCAGGCAACTTAAGGACTTAATGACCACAACCAGCAGCAGGGTAACCACTAGTGTGCATTTTAGGCCTCCTGATCATTTTAATGAATTTAGTAAAACCAGCAAGGTTTCTTTATAAATATTTAAGCAGACTCACATTTTAGGGGAAGTCAAAGAGCAAAGTGAAGGAAAGCATAACAATTTTTATTTTAAAAATGTAACATGTCTAATCAAGTTAGAGCTCAGTCTGAATAAATAAAGTATACATATATATCGGGATCCAAGACAGAATTTTATTTGCTGCAGGTCCTTAATAGCTGATCGACAAATTTGTATTTATCAAGCATGCTTCCAAGCTATTTTCTGGAATTCACTGCCACCCACAGCCAACTGAAATTTTGGCCTCTTGTAGTAAGAACTTGCTTAAGCAAGGAAAAAAAATACAGGAGGATCACTTTCTAGTCAAACTGACAAATTAACAGTTTATTATTAAACAAGCCTTCTGGTTTTATACATAGTAGAGTACTGGACAAGGTAAAGTTTTCTCCTGCTTTTTAATTTCAGGATTGTTTTTTTCACTTAAATAGCACAAATCATTTTTGTAAGGCTACAAGAGCCTTACAAAAAACCCCACCAAAACAAACGCTTACCCCAAAACCCCCAAACATGAGATTGTATTGCTCTGCAGGTTTCATATAATGTTCAGAATTTCATACAATGTTCAGAAAACTGTGTCTTCAACCAAATGTCTTCTGGCTGTAGCCATCACCAGTTCTGACAGATTCTTCTCTTTTCATTATGTACCCTCCCAATTGCAGAAGTCTGAAAATATTTTTCACAGAGATTTCCTAAAGCATTAAAACATGAGCAGATTTTATTCTAGCTTAAGGCATGAAAAGGAGACATTGCTCAAATCCAGAAGCCTACTTTTGATTAAATGAAAAAAAACATTGCTGTTGGAAGGAGGCACACTGTGACATGTGGAAGGTGAACATGGATGCACTCCCTCATGTCAGGGAGTACAGTGACTGCACCATTAACTTCAGTCTCTTACCTACCTTCATCTTACCTCAAATCACACACCACAGGGGAAAGGCAGATCTTGTTACTAGCCAGATGGAGGCCCTCTGAAGAAAAAAAAAGGTGCAGAAATCGATTTAAGGCTCTTTAAAACACTCTTTTCTCTTGCAGTACAAAATCACTGCCAAGATGGAACAAATGCAGTGTCAGAGGAATTAGAACAGAAATCCTGTCCTTGGGAATAAACAGAGCAGGAATAAGGAATATATCAGATATCAGCAGAATTGCAATGGTGTCAATATCATGTGCAAATTAAATCACTCACATAAGTCAGCAGTCACACTGCTCCTTAAAAAATACCTGCAGGCATTGCTAAACATCTTGGCCACTGCTAGAGATTTACCCCTTCCAGTGAGGATATGTCAAACAGCCTCCTGCAGTATGATGCAATCAAATGATACCACACTTGGCAGTGCCTGTGGCTGGAGAGAGCAAATATGCAGTCTCAAAAATGAGCAGAGTGGACAAATGTTTTTATCATGGATAAAAACACAGCTCACTCCAGCCACCATGTTATGTGGGAAAGGTGAACATGCACAGAGCCAGAAGTTACGAACCATGTGCTCTTTACATATAGATGAGTTTGTGTATATATCTATTTCTGTATCTAATTTAGATCTAACCTATATCTCTATATCTAATTTTCACACACTCACAGATATATGCATTTCTTTACTGAAGAAAACTCTAGTCAAGCAAAGAATTTCACTGACCTATGTCTCTCCAAGCAAATCTATATTAAGTTTTGTTCTTGCTTTTATTGATGCTGGCTGGTATCAATCAATTCCTTCTTAGATTAGGTGCTGCCCTGTGCCCTGGGGATGCACAGAGAGAGTTATCCAAAACCCTTAAGGATTCAATCTTCTCATGGCAATGATTTCCTGACTGCCATCTGGGTATTCTACAGTTCATTGCATTTCAGTGTAATTGGGTTAGCTGTTCTGCAGGAAAAGACAGGGAAAAGAAGGCAACTCTATGCAAGGGGACAAAATCAAGAGCACTGACTGCAGCAAATGAAACAGTTTTATCTCTGGAATCATAAGTCCCAAATTTTTTGAAAATAGTAAATTACACAGATAAAGTCACAGACATTAAAAGACAGTTATCTTCCTTAGCTATTGCTTCAACTTATAAGAGTAGCTCAATCTTCAGGCTGACTGGAGGTATCAATTCAGTGACATAATTCTAAGCTTCTGCATAAATGATAAAATAAACACAATGATAAAAATGATAAATGAGAGAGAAGAAAAATTCTGACAGCAGTACTACATTCCCAGAAACAGCTCGTACCACCCAGTGGAGTGGAGATGTCCCATCTCATCCCATTTCTTCAATCCATCACTGAAAAAAACTCCAAAAGGCCACTAAAGGCCACCTAAACTACTCACTGTCTTTTTCCAGATATATTTCATATGAAGAGAGTGCCTGCAAGATTTTATAACTTTATTTTTTCCCTTCTGTTTCAGCTCTCTTGCCATGATCTCTGCACAGCAGCCACCATTTCCCAACAAAATTCAAAGAACAATGGACTGCCAATCCGAGGAAGAAGAAACATGTGAAGAGCAGTATGATTCTGAAAACTGCACTTGCAGCTCTGAGGATGCAGAATCTGAAAGAGGTTTAGTCCAATTTAAATACTGCAATTGCTATGGCACGCTAGCATATCACTCTTTAATTTTTGTCACTCTTCAAATAGCAGATATTATCATGCAACTTTTCCTTTGATATCCAATTTCTCCCATTATGTCCCCTTATGCTTGCATATATTATCAGATCAAATCTACAAGAAATAGCCCTCTATCTCCATAATTAAGAAATATATTTTAAAAGGTCTCTTGATTTTATTTGGACATCTAAGAATTATTTCTCAGTTAAAATCTGTTACAAAAGAGATATTAATTGGGCTGGCACTGTTGAAGCCATGTTATTACAGATTTTAACAGGCTAAACTGCTCCAACAGCTACTAAGGCAGGCATCAGTTAAAATCCCTGCAATCCAGAGCATATTTTCCCCTTGCAGTTAATTCTATCCATATCCTTGCAACAAAAGTCCAGCCATTCAGAACAGTGTCCTTATTTTCAGTGAGATCATATGGAACAGCCTCAGCACAGATCTGAAAAACCTCAGCCACGAGCCTCCTTGCCATGATGAGACACTTGAGGACAACTGTAGCACTGACTTGCTGAACTACATTTTGTATGCCAACATAAAAAGCATCCTGCAACCCTCCTTTTGTGGGAGGATGCTTAAAAAACAACCACTAAGAAAGAGTCAGGTTTTCTTCAATGTAGGATGTAGATCCTAATGTAAAAAGCAGCTTGCTGTTCTAGAGCTGCTGGCCTCACAAATGAAACCTTCAGCACAAACACCAAAATACAAGTTACCTTGGTCCTGAAAGTCTTTTAGCTATCATTAGTAGAGTTTTATATTTGAATTGGTAGGTTTTCCTAAAAGGCTCATTTCTATCTCTAAATTGCTCATGTGAATACCTAGTGGCAGGAAATGACCATTGCTCCTTTCACCCCCTGGCCACCCAGACTGTCTGGTTTTGGACAGCAACTAGTCTTCACTGAAGGGGTGGTCAGGCATTGGAACAGGCTGCTCAGGGATCCCCACCCACAGAAGTGCTCAAAAGATCTGTAGATTGTGGCATTTGCGGAGGTTTTAGCAACGAACATAGTGCTGGTTTGGTTAATGCCTGGATTTAATGATCTTCCAGATCTTTCCCAACCTTAATGATTCCTGAGAGCTCTTCTAGTCCACGTGCTCACACACTGTTTTTCTAAAATACTTTTTACCTTTTAACAAGTTGCACATACACGCATGGAATTTCAACTTTTCTCTCACAGGCTCACCAGTAACTCTTAAAATACTGCAGAACTGGGTTCCTAGAGTTTCACACTACTTTGATAAGGAGCACTATACATACGTTGGCCACCAGATTGTCATTCAGGAGTCCATAGAACACTTTGGAGCTGTGGTATGGCCAGGGGTAAGTACACAAGACCACATGCAGAAAGCTCACGGGACACAAGAGCAATCCAGGACAGCAGCACACAAATATTAAGGAAGCTTTCTTAGATGACACTTCTGACAATGAAAGTTTCCCTATGCAGAATGAAGTCCTTCAGCAGAAAGCTCTGCCTTAGGGTAATTTGCCATTCATGCCAAAAGGACTATGGCACCAAAGCATTTGTACATCAAATGTAGGGATTGAAAAAAGAATTTAGTAAGGGAACTTAGGAAGAAACATTCAGCTTCCTCCATGCTTCCAACCAGTCACTGCTGGTAAGTAAGTAATCAGCAGTATTAAAAGGAGGCTGGAAATGAAAACTGTGAGAGATTGAATAAATAAAGGATGTTAAAATTACTAAATATGCTTCTTTTAAAGAAAAGGCTAGAACAGTTTCATTACAGTATGGAAAATCATACTCGTAAGCAGTTCTTCAGTCTCACCTATTCTTAGAAACAGAATTTTACACAGACTAAGAAAACTGCCTTTGAGGGAAGAGAGAGTCAATTGATAAAGACAAGAAAATCAGGATTTCAAAATTGTTCAGATCCACATTTATTTAAAAAGCTCACAAGAAAATGGCAGACAATTTCAAAACAATAGAGAGCATATGGGTGGGTGAAACAGGATCTTATTCTGAAATGTCAGATCATCAATTCGCACATTAATCAAGTGTCAGAATGCAGATGGTAAAACTCTCCAAGAAAATTGAGAGGTTGCACAAATTGGACTGGTGATTCATTAGCTGTCAGCTTTCCCAGAGCAGGTAGACAGTGTTGCATTATGAAAAGCACAAGAGTTAAAAGAGTAACACAATTCTGAAGAAGAGAAGCAAAAGGGGGAAGACAGTTTCTTTGGCATCAGTTTATGTTGTTAATAAACAGCCCACTTATATTCTGCTGACAAAATCTTTACAAAGGTTTAATATTTTAATACAGTGCTGTTTTTGTTTTTTTCAAAGGTTACACTATTATGAATAAACAAGCGTCAAGTTTGTAAATAACCAATTTTCAATATTTTCTTTGCTAAAAATGAAACAAAAAAAAAGTTTTTCAAAAATCTCTGCTGAAGCCTAAAGTTACTGTATGATAGTGATAGTATAGCATAACATTTATAATAAACCAGAACATTACTTACATATTGTTAAACTCTGCTGCTCTGACTGTATGGTTCACATCTTAACACTGCCTATCCTTGTGGGTCCCTTCCAACTCAGCTTATTCTATGATTCTGTCTCGAGCTGTCAGAGAACTCATGTAGAAGTGTGTAGTAAATCAGTATCACATAAACTTAAAACTAAAAATAAACCGCTTTAGTTTTTTTTAATAATAAAAAAAATGGATACATCACAATTCTTTCCATCTTACATTTTTGTTACACACTTCAGTCTTTCTCATTACACTAAAAAAACACAACACCCTTGTATAAAAACATCTAATGAATTTTTGTGCAACTTAGCTCTTACCCTTTTATGGATATGTGTTAACCATTTTAGGCACTGGCTTTATCTCAGTATCTGGAAGCAAATCAAGAACAATTCAACCTCAAAGACAAAAAAGTTTTGGAAATTGGTGCTGGAACAGGCTTGCTTTCCATTGTGGCCTGTATCTTAGGTTGGTAAATTTGTATTTCCTTTTCAACTTCTAGTGAACGATGATCTAGTTCTGCCATTGTCACTTTAAGGCAATGAAACAACAGTTGAAGGAAACTTTGTCACTGTTTTTTTTTTTTTGTTGTTGTTGTTGCTTTTTAAAATGAAAATCATTGTAAAATACTGTTTTGTTAACTAAATTACCCTAGTTATGGGGGAGGCTGGACCAGTTATGTAGATAAAGCTTCACCCATGTTCAACTACATACCTATGAATTTTGTCTCAAGTGAAAGGGTGAGAGGAAACAGCCCTAAGTTGTGCCAGGGAGTTCAGATTTTATATTAGAAGCTTTTTTTATTTTACAGAAAGGGTGGTTAGATACCCTTAGAATAAGTTGGCCAGGGAGGTGGTGGAGCCACTGTCTCTGGAAGTATCCAAGAGGCATCTGGATGTGGGACTTGGGGATATGGTTTAGGGGCAATTATGGTAGTGCTGGGTTCATGGTTGGACAGATGATCTTGAAGGTCTCTTCCAACCTTAGTGATTCTGTGAATTAACAAACTCATGTTTTCTTTAGGGGCTCATGTTACAGCTACTGATTTGCCAGAAGTTCTTGAAAATCTCTCATATAATATTTCAAGAAATACACAGAACTTGAATATGCACAAACCTGAAGTGAGAAAACTGGTATGGGGAGAAGGCCTCAATGAAGACTTTCCAGTATCAACTTACCATTATGATTTCATACTGGCAACTGATGTTGTGTACCATCATGGAGCTCTGGACCCCCTGCTAGCAACAATGGTGTACTTTTGTAAGCCAGGAACAGTATTGCTATGGGCAAATAAATTCAGATTCAGTACAGACTACGAATTTTTGGAAAAAGTTTGCAATATATTTAACACAACCATTCTAGCAGAATTTCCAGAATCAAATGTCAAGCTACTTAAAGCCACAGTAAGAAAGAATTAAAGAGAAAACTACTACTGATCTTGATTTAGTGGCAGCACCTCAAAAATTGGAATGCTTTCCAAGATTATGTTGCACCATCTGTGCATTTATGGTTGTAAAGTTGCAGTTCCATCTAAGTTTTGCATTGCATGTAGAAAAAAAACCAGCAAGGCAAAAGATATAGCAGTTTGTCTCTGGTTGACAAATATGACCTGTTCAAACTGACCAATTCCCCTCCACTGAAGGAACAGTGTTAGTAAGAAGGTTTTAACAAAAAGCATTGATCTTCTGGGCTGCACTGAACCTCTGCTGTTTGTAAGCTGCTTTCTTTCAGCAAGTTTTATTTAGGTACTCATCCAGAAACCAATACAAATTTTAGCTTCAGTATTTTTATTCATTATAAAAATCTTTTAAAGTATCAGAGTGAACATGGTGGTATTTTGATCTTCAACTTTGCACATTTATTCTGCTGTGTTTTGTATTTTTAACATTAATAAACACCTATGTATAGCTTTACAATATCTGATCAACATGTAACTGTCTGGCACTTTTATACATGTATCAGCCTGTCCTGATACTCAGCTTCACCAGGATTTCTGAGTTTGCCTGAAATCACTCCAAAATGAAGAGTTTTGAAAATTTACAAGAGTACCTATGCATCAGCAATTCTGAGAAACATTGTAACCATTTGAGAGGTTGAATTTTTCTCAAAAACATTAAATGTAAACTCTTGCAAACAATACAGGTGTCCATTATTTTCATCTAATAAGTAAGATTTTAGCTACTCTTGAAGTAGCTTTAAGGCCTTCATACAATTGAAATTAAGATCAAACATGTTAAAATTCAGTGTACCATAAAAAATACAGAACTTTTACAGGTTTGCAGTTCAAAGTAACAATTCAGAACGTAACATGCATGCAGTAATTCCTTCCAAACTAATTCCAAATCCTTGATGTTGGCAGTTCTGGCACATCCATTGCCAGCAATGGGATGCACAATAAGGAAACTCCCTGATGACAGGAGTTAGGTTAACAGGTATTAAGCCATACCCAGGTGCCCTTACTGATAAATACACACAATTTAATAATCAGCATTCAGTAATGAAAACATGCGTTCGAATAAAAAGTCAAACTTCTCTTTTCCTATCCTGTCCCATATAAAATCAATTTAATTTTACAATTGTTGATTCTCTAGAATACACAATAATCAGGTGGATACATGACAGGAAGCCAATTTGCAGTGAAAGTTGCACAATGAGTCCATCCAAGCAACTTCATTAGCTGAAGAAAAAAAGCACACATTAAAAAAAAATGAGTCTTACTCTTTTTAGCATCTAAATCTAAACAAACATTGCACTGATATCAACACTTTACTAAAAATGTCTATCATCAGAAAGACAACAGATTGGAGATCTGGTAAGTTTTGACTTCCTCAGTCCTGAAAGGGGGACCCCTCCTCCCCCTTCTATATGATCCACATTCTTTCAACATAATGCACAAGAATTTAATCTTAGAAATTCCCATTAATTCTCCACTAAGTTCTACGAGCAGTAATTAAGATTAGTTAGTAATAGTAAAAAAACACCCAGTGGTAAAACAGCAACATAAGGGGATTTTTATGCAGATATCTTGGACTAAGTTGTCTCTACTTCTTTTATGCCCCAAAGTAAGTTCCAAAAAGTAAATCTGTTAAAAACAACAGTTACTCACAAACAAGCTATTCTAGAACAAGGAAGGAAAAAAAATATCACTGTTTCAAATGAAAGCTGAGTTACAAAACCTGGATAAAGTTAAGATATTACATTTAGTGCTTTCTAAAATGAGAAGAGTACAAACAATTCCAGAAGACTTGTATCTTACTTCTGAAAGCTTACACAGCATGAATGCAGCCCCATTACTTGGCCAAACACTCCTTACCTGAATGCAGTTTTTTAAGTTGTCCTTTGTTGGCTTTTCTTCTGCCAGTTTTGTGGCAAACTTGAGCCCTCTTCCATACATTTTATTTACCAACGCATGCTTATAGGCAAAAGTCAAAACCTACAATACAAATGAAAAAAATAAAAGCAAATTAGGTATTTTAATATCTTACAAGGTTTAACAAGTGAGATCAAATTCTGTTCAGGTAGCAGAAGTGATTCAAAGCAAAACATTTACACGAGATATTTGCAGTATAACAGATGATTCACAGTAGCAATCATAAACATGAACTTCCTAGAGACTATTTCTGACTTCACAAACATATTTGACTTTGTAACTTATGTAACACAGATGTCACTATTTTAATTTTTTGTCACATTTCTAGCTTCTTTGGATTTTCATTCTCTACAGGCAACTGTAAGGCATATTAAAAAGACAATTAAAACATCAACCAGGAAAGTATATTTTTGACTCAGAGAAGCAAAAACCCAATTGAGAATTTTAATTCCTCGGTAGTCACAAAGTTACTGCAGAAACAAGTATGAATGTACACAGTGAATGATATAAACAGACAAAGACAGAGAAATGTAAATAATTATAAACAAGTAATGAAGACACATAAGTATGAAGACAAGCCTCAGGTTTTAGGTCAGCTCCTCACTATTAGTA
Organism: Melospiza georgiana; assembly: GCF_028018845.1. NCBI lineage: Eukaryota > Metazoa > Chordata > Aves > Passeriformes > Passerellidae > Melospiza > Melospiza georgiana. Next base: position 29,763,667 of record NC_080431.1, read on the forward strand.
ACTTTTTAAGAAGAGATGATAAAAAAGCTCCTTCTTGATAATATTATTTCTAAAAAGGCAGCTTACAGTCCTTACCAATGCAGTAGTTCATGTGAGCAAATGAATGTGTCTATGTAAGACCTAATGAAAAATAATTTCATGTTCTTAACACCCGACCATTGACAGCATTCAGGGTGTTGCAACAGGGTTCAAACCATTTCACCAGCTGCAGCACTAAGAATTAGAGCAATCAAGACACTTTCATATATTCCCTTTGGAACACTCACAGTAAAGAAGATATTTTTTATTTTTTACTGAAGAGTGACATAGCAGTAAAGTTAGTGAATATGGTGGTGTGTCTGTTGTTGGCAGTGTTTATGAAATCTTTTATTAGAGCTTGCTATTCATTTCCCCTCATTCACTACAACATTTTTCCTTTGCTCTGACTCCACAATAAAGGTTGAAGATTTCCCACTTAAAATATCCCATTAAGAAAAGCTAACAGAAACCCTTCAAGGATGTTAAGAAACATGTTTTGCATTACAGAAAAAAATTAAATATGTCTCTAGAATACAAACACTAAGGAACCAGAGATCTGAATCTTACAAGGAGTGAAGAACCTATCTAGTTTTAGCAGCCTGAGCACTTCCACTTAATAACATGCACAAGTCTTTGCAGGATAAATAAATAGTTAAAATATAAAAAAGAAATAAACTTAATTATCAAGCAAGTCAAGGTGTAATTTTAAAGCTTCAAGATACTATGCCAAAGTATTCAAGAGTTGCTTATTCTTCTTCTGTCTTCAAATACTTATTTTGCTGTGTTGAAATATTCACTTAAGCTGTTGTAGCTTACAACACACACACATATATGCAACGATGAGCATACAGCACCATTCACATATACAATTTTCCAAATATTGCTATTGGAAAAATAATCTGCATGCTGCATTCTCAATCCAATTATTCTGGATATTTTCCTAAAGCAAAACACATTAGCAAACATTTCTGAATAACTGCTCAGTGGATCTATTAGCAGATTTAGTTGGCTAAACTAAACTTAAAAAAAAAATCTCTTCTGTAAAAGATGATAGAACCACAAAACAAAACAAAAAAAAAATACAAACAAAAAAAAATCAAATTAAAAATGCATTGGAGCTCTCAGCAAATACAACATTTCTGAGGCTAACCAGAAATAATGTCACTGCTCTATGAAGAAAGCTCTTACCTGACCCTGTAAGTTTTGAATGGTTATTGAACATCAGTGATAAAGGCAGGAGGAAAGCCACTTGACAGCATTTCTTTCGTAACAGGGCTTCCTAGAGTTTTTGTGGCAAGAAAACAAAGCATTTTACGAAATACCCTTGCTCTGGCCAAATACAAGGTTGGGTATTTCTAAAGGAGAAAAAGGTTCTTTGCTGAACCAAAAGGTTTAAAGCAATGCTCCAAGAGCTCCTGACATAAGACAGTAACTTCTGTCTTAGTGTTCGGAAAAAAAACCCCCAATCAACTGCATACAAGTTCAGCAAAACTACTAAAAATTCATTAGTACTTCAGAAGTTATGAACAATGCAAAAGTTGCTTTAAAATCAGAATTTGTTTACAAACAAAAGATGTTAGATAAGAAATAATACTTTACAACTTGTATATATATTGGCCAAATTAAGCCTTATAGATAAAATACTGCAAGCTTTACAGGATCACAGAAGTAAAGGTTAGGATTCCTTGATATGTGTAAGGAAAATGTAAACTGGAGCCCTATTAAGATATAATAGAGAAAACAGCTGCTATCTGAATGTATAAAACCATCAATTAAACCTATTTGTAGTATTCATAACCAAATTGTTAGATGAAAGAATAGTAATGACTTCAAAGTATTTGATATTACTTCAGAACTATATAATGCAATAATAAATTATATAATAAATATAATGAAGGCCAGCTTTTGCACAAAAGCAATTTGGGCCAGAAATTGTACAAAGAACAATAAAAGGGCATTGGGAAAAGGCAATGCATACTTCTAGGTTACTGGGGGAAAAAAATCACTGTTAAGATACTTTATTCCCCAAGCTAATGGCCTGGAATACTACGTGTGCTAGGAGCCAGACCCATGAAAGGGTTTGGATGTTCACCTCCTAACAGTCATTGGCTATAAAGATGTGTATTTAGGACAGTAAAATCCTGAAATGATCTTTCTGAAGACATTTTTGGGGTTGAAGACACTCTCAAATAGTTTGAATCCAGCAATACTAAAATGCCTAGTGAAACTTTTCTAGTATCCTAATGTTGTTACTCTATGGAAACAGACTTGTATCATCAATTAATTAATCACTTAAAGAGCTGATGAAAATATACCTACATTTACCTATAGTTAAAATACTAGGTTAAACAATACAATTTCTAGGTAATATATTCCAGCCATTTATAGGAACACTGAAATTGTAATGTTTACAGTTCCCAACAAACAAGCTTTTTCAGGTTCATATACATCTATAGTAATAAACCAGGCTTTCTTAGCTAGGTTTGTTGATTTTTCTGTGCTCTGTTAACTGCCCTATTATGAATAAAAACTACATTAATAAAAAAAAATTACTCATTTTATGGAAGCAAGGGGAGTTAAGAGAATCAAATATCCAGCAACACATTTTTGGCAGTGACTGAATAAAACCAGCTGGAAGAGAAAGCTGCATCTGACAATACAAACAGTATCAGGAAAAACAATCCAGGTTAAAGATGTTTAAAAGATAAGATGGAAAGGTATGCGTCTTTTACTTGTTTTTAAACTTATTTTTAAGTGTGACTTTTTGCTTTTCTCCCACGGCTAATAAAGGTTGAGGGGCATTACATTCTAGATATTGGTCATTCCCAATAACAAATACACAACATTCTACTACTCTCCTGTAGCAGTTGTGTTTAAAACTGAGGATTCTGGCCTACAAAATTTAAAGCTGTGTTCTAGGAAAATAAACTAAAGTGCTATCATAAACATGTTTGCATAATCTCTCAAATACTTGCTGCATAAAGCTGTCTTAACTGGAGTTTATTTAAAATGCTTTTGTGTATACAGGGGACAGAAATATTTTCTTTAGTGTTTAGTTCAAAATGAACCTTTAGATAATAGCTGAAAGTATGAACAAATGCACTTACTATCAAAATTAAAGTTACTTCCCTACATACTTGCTACAGTATGGTGACAAGCAGGTTACTTCAGTGACAGACAATTCAAAGGAACTACCAAATGCCCTTTGCTGCCCAGGTGCTACATCTGCAGAGGAGAGATGAAACAAGGGACAGTACTTTATTTACTAGAAGGTGAGAAGAAACACATGGAAAAGTGATGATGCTCCTGATTCCACTTTAGAAACAACCTGAAAGAAAGCATGGTCTCTCTTGGTTTTCAAAAATTTACTTAGCCTTTTAATTACTGATGGCTGCATGAACTTTATAGGAAGCTTATAACTAAACACATTTAGAGCAATGCTTCTATCTTAAATCATATATATATAAAAAAATTGAATGATCAGTGCAGTACTTAAATGCCTGATTTCCATCCTTTCTCACCCAGATGTTCCATCTTTTGAGTGCCAGTATTACACAGACATATCTACATAAAAGAAGAGTTCCACATTTTCATCTCCAACACACTGCTTCAGAATAAGCTGGCTGTCTCTTGACAACTCTCCTTTGAAGGACATTCACACAAGGTCTATCCCCTATATCTGACTTGGCTGCTCCACTTTCAATCTGTGCTGGTTTAGGATGGGCTAATTAATTTTCTTCACAGCAGCTGGTATGGGGCTTTGTTTTCTATTTGTGCTGCAAACAGTGTTGATAACTGAGAAATGTTTTAGCTGTTGCTGAGCAGCCCCTGCAGAGTCCAGACCTTTTCTGCATCTCATCCCACTGCACCAGTGGGAAGGCTGGTGGTGCACAAGGAGTTGGGAGCAGACACAGCCAGGACAGCTGACCCCAACTGACCACAGGGATATCCCACTCCGTGTGGCACCAAACTCAGCATATAAAGCTGGGTAAGAAGGAGAAAGGGGGGAGTTTTACAGTAATGGCGTTTGTCTTCCCAAATCATGGCTGCATACACTGAAGCCTGGCTTTCCTGGAGATGGCTGAACACCTGCCAGCCCTTGGGAAGTGGTGAATGAAATCCTTGTTTCATTTTGCTTGTGTGGAAGGCTTTTGTTTTACCAACTGTTTTTGCACCCTACAAGTAGCTCTGTAGGTCTCATAACAATCAATCAGTTTAGACTTCAATTTGAGTAATAAAACTCAAAAAAGTAGGAAAAAGAAGACAAATATACTACATAAATAGGATGGAAGTTATTTCCATATGAAATACTATGAAAATCTAGAGAAGTTTTGATCTTTTAGTACCAATTTAACAATACAGAATAATCAATTTTCAGAGGAAAACTGAAGTATGCACTTTCACAAATCCATGGATAAGACAGTCAAAGAGAGAGGTTCTTAATCCATAGAACTCAAATCAGAGTTACTTATTCCAGGCTCAAAGCACAGAGCTCAGCAATGCTATCTGTCTTGAAATAAAAGCCAAAGAGGGAAACTCCCAACAAAATGTCTATATTGACATTCTTCCACTGAAATTATTTCCATCATCTTTAGCAAAATAAAGAGCAGGAGACAGAAATAAATCAGGGGTTACTATGCTGGAGCAAAGTACTGCACTTACAAACAGACAGCAAGAAAATCACGTGCCAAACAATATGATTGAAGCACAAAATCTGCTACCACATGATATTATCATCAGTTAATGATTAGAGGAAATATGCTGAAAAGATGTATGTGTACAAGGACATATACATTAAAGTGAGGAGGGTAAGCACCATCAACCTTCCTGACCAGGCCTCCACCTAAAGCACAAGTTCTTACAGGAAGTTGATCTACTGTCAAGGAAGTTAAATGCTTTTTTTTTTTTTTTCTACTCTTATTAAGTTCTAATTTCTGAAGGTAACTATTTGAAGCACTTTGATAATTTTACACAATTATCAACAAATGCCCTGGTCACTCCATCTTCCACTAAAACACAGCCAAATGTGACAGTTAAGTTCAGAAACCAATTAACATCAATAGCTCAAAAGTTAAAAATACAAAGTCATAACCTCTCTAAATTAAAAGCTACACAATTAATCACCTACAATGGATTTTTTTCCCTTCTGGAATTGCTGTCTTGAATGAGGGAGAATAAAAATTCAGGTCTTGGGATCAGGAACTCTAAAATGACAGGGAAGTCTGTGCTAATATATATGTAAGTGTCATTATTTCCAAGGGTTTCTTCCTTTACCTCTACAGACATTACTGACAGCAAAACACAAAACTTCTCTTGTCCATAGTGTGGAAGAGGCTACAGCATGCAGGACTGAACAGGGTGGGGTGCTGCACACCTCTGTGTGTACAGCTACAAGAGCGCAGAGGTTAATCGAAAATATTCCCTGGAAAGTACAGAAAGAAGCAATTCAATAAAGGAAGCAGCTTTTTTGTGGAAATTTGGTACTGTCTTACACCCTTCCCTTAACCTCTACATTCACTTGAACAGAGATGGGCTTATCACAGATTTTTACAGGCTTGGCAAAATCTCTGTGGAAAAAGGTCATAAAGGAAGCACAATGCACAGGGGAGACATCATGGCAAAGCAGAAGGGAGGAATGTACAAGGTTGTGCACACAAAGGCAGTGCATAATTCCAGAAGAAACCATCAGAAAACCAAACATGCAAATGAAAAAAAACCTGCTCTGGTCTGCTACCTTGCTGTCAGAAAGATCAGTCCATTTTGTTGTTTCCCAGAATGTCTCTGTCAAAGCTTCTGAGCAGCTTTCATGATCCTCATCTTTGCCTTCTGCATCACTGGAAGCAGCCCCTTCTTGGGTCTGCAGATGAAGAAGTTGGTCAGCCAGCGCACTTCCCTTTCGACAAAGCGCGTCCACTAAAGTACTCTTCTGTTTTTCCATTTCACTAGGGAGGAAAAAAACAGTATGAAAAACATTTAGAATCTTTTGTAGATGCAGCCTTAAGAACAGAAACAGTACTGACTCAGTTTAAGCTAAAAAAGTTTACAGTCATTAGTACACACAAGGCTATTTACTATAAATTAAACTAACCATATAATATTACCCAAAGACACTATGCATTAAAGATAACCATTCTTCTAAGTATAAAATGCCTTAGATGACTTAAGGCAAGGGTAACTCAGGATTCCAAAAGTAAGTCAGCATCTAGAAATACAACTTTATAGTTCCTGGCATTATAAACAGAGAGTCGAATCCACCACTAACATAAGCAGATATAATTCTGCTGACTTCAAAGGAATTGCATCCATTTAAAGCACCATTGAATTTGGTGTTCAATTTCAGATGTTATATTCAAAACACATGACCTAATGGATCAACTTACCAAGAAATGTTTAGAATTAAGTTTATTATGTCAAGGCTTTGCTTTATATCAGCAATTCTAGAATTACACAAAAATCTGGATTCAGGATAGCTAGAACAGATGGACCAGCTTTACAACTGAAATCTGATATTTTATAGATAATCCACAAAGATGCATCTCCCATTTTAAGGGCCTAATATTCAGAGCTGCTGTTCTGTTACTAAAACAGCCCCATGCTACACACAGCAAAATCCATCACTTATTCTCCAGACTACGGTGTCACCTTCAAAACACTATCTTCCTAAGGATATACATGCTAATAGCACAGAGGAACAATCTGAAACTAAAGAACAGTGGGTCTCAAATACTCTGCAGCATGGTCATCACGCTTTTCGCAAACGAAATCTCTTGAGAGCAAACAGTTACTTCTTTGGCTGATATAAATTTTGTCTTCAAGTACAGATGGGAAAGGTTGCAAAATATAAAGAAAAGGCAAGTAGCATTCAAAACAGATACTTCTACAAATACTCCAGTGGTCCCTCTGAGCTTAGACTAAGCTTGATACAACAATTTAAAATCCCATTTTTCTGATACATTTAAATTCCGAAAGAATCCTTGTTCATTTTATTAAATAAATAAAAAAATGGATGTTTCAGTATCCCTGCATTCTGGAAATACAATAAGAGAACACAACAATTGTGTCGTCATATTTTAAATTGTGTGTGTGTCACAAAAAAAATCATACAAGTTATCAAAAAAAGTTGCAGTCATTCTATTTCTTACATGCAGAGACAAAGTACATAGACTACAGAAATAGGATGCAGGAAAATTATTTACTGGGTAGGTACTTTTTTATAGTAGTTGCATCAGGCCTGGGATCGGTCTTCATGGCAAAATATACTGCTAATGCTGTTTGATCAATATGAGAGATTACTGTATTTGCAGCTTCAATTATTTCATCAAGTCTTTTCATTCGCTCCTAAAAGAAGAATATAAAGATGTTCAGCTCCATAAAATTGCTTCATTGTTGATTCTACTAAAATTAGGGTGATTGCAAAGCTATGCAAAAATAACATTTGATCATTCAGTATGTTCTTTTCTCCATTTCGTTCAAATTTTGCATAAAACACCCTGGAAAGTCTTCAAGATCTCCTGCATACCTAGTCTATTTCACTGAAAACAAACTGTGAAATATGGTTGGAGGTTGGAATGTGCAAAATGCAGAGTTTACAGAAAGAAAATCACCTTCCAGTACAAAGAGTACTTTTGTAAAATGTAGCAGTTACTCAATTCAGAAATAAATATAAAATCACAACAAAATAAAAAGAAAACTATTCAAGCTAGTGGCATATGCACAAAGGTGTTTGTTTTCAAGATGAAAAAAAACCACATGCAAACTCTTCTGTTGACAGCTCCCATTTCTGAGGACAGTAATGGAAACTAGATTTAGCTGTGTCACTTTAGGGGGTTACTGTCCTCAGCTGTCTGAGTCATGCTGCTAGGAGAAATTACCAGACCAGAAGAGAAACAGAATAGGATGTGTGTTTGTCTCAGTAGGCACCATTCAGAATAAAACTGTTGTAGACTACATAATTATGAAAACTTAAAATGTGTTTAACTGAACAAGGCATAACTTGATGAGCAAACACACTTTGGTTAGGCATAGTTTCTTTTATTCTGCCATGGAATTAAGTAAATCACAGTCAAGGGAGGTACCTGTCACTCTAATTAGAAATTTCTGCATTTTAATGCTGCATACAGTCACTTCAAGTTCAAATGTGCACAAAGGAAGAGTTGTTAGGGTGTATAGAGACAGATCAAGCTTAAGAAGTGTTAAATAACCTTTTCAGAATCCAGCTGATGAAGTCTTGCAACATACAGAGGAAGATGATTAGGAAATGCTTCTTTCAACTCACTATACATGTCAGTGGTATCCAGCCTACAAGAGAGGAGGATATAGCATTAAAGTACAGATTGAGTGTATTTTTGTGAACTTCAACCTGCTTCAGGCTTGTGTAGTAATGACAGCAGACATACTTGGTCATCCACTGTATTTTTAGGTCTCTTAAAGCTTCAGCAAATTCTTCTTTTGCATCTTTTTCTTTTTCCTGTTCTTTTTCTTTCTCTTTGCTGCCATTTTTACTCTTTGATGGTGATGGTATCAGATGATAATGAACAGTAAGGACATCCTGGAGGTGGGAAAAGAGACATATACTCAGAGGGATACAGTACACTTTTTTTGATGTCATATGAAAGCTAAATCATAGCCAGCAACTACTCTGAGCTACACATACAGTGAGTAAGGGTTCTGAGAGCAAAGATATTAGACAGTAAAAATTCAGGAATTGCTTAAAGTTTTTATTTTAAGCAATACAAGGATGTAAATATTAAAACAGCACACTAGGTGTAAGAAGATAAAGCCTAAAATTTAGCTAATTTGATATTCTTACATTCACATAATTTTACATAATATTAGTTAGGGAATAAGGTAAGTAGTTTTCTGTTTGTTTGTTGATAAAAAAGCAAATAACTTGGTTAAAAGGATAAGGGAAAAAAAAGACAGAGATCCTATCCTACAAATCTGGCAATAAACAAATGAATAAAGATGGCTGAATTCTAAAAAATAGTACCACTGTAGGATAAACATGAAACATGTCACAGGATATGTTTATTACTCCCAAGAGACTATTCCTTCCATGTGCATACTGAATTAGCTGATGCATCCAAAGTCAACTGATTTCCAGTGTGCTGCTGCAGACTTTCCAGTTTCACCTATATCTCAGTTCTAATTAAGTAGATACAATAGCAAAAATTTTTTTAACCCTTATATGATAGCATAGAAATATGACTACAGTTTGAGTTCATGCTACACTAATCAATAACCACCATGAGAAAACCAATTACAGATATTTAAAAGGAAAATCCTAACTCAGACCATGTTCTTGAAGTTCATTTCCTGACAATTTACATATAAGGTAGCATTAGATTCTATCCACTGCTTCTAAAACATCAAACTGCTGGGTGAGGCCATTTGTTCGTTTTGGTTTTAATGTTGCAGTCTTTACACAAGCCTTTCCCTGAACAGCAAGGGCACATGTCCCATGACTTTACATACAGGATACTTCACAGAGAAGATCATGTAAGTTTAAATCCTCCAGATACTCTGTTGCAACATGGTGCAAAATACTGAGTTGCATACTCAATTACTGTGGCAATTTAATTATTCTTACCAATTATTCCAGAATACATTTGTGGGAATGCTTCCCATAAACCAGGTCAGTGTTGTGTAGTAAAATGAACCCTTCTGTACAAAATGGAGGTAAAGTTACTGAAATAGCAAGTAAAATGGTGACAGAATTGGACTTCAACACTACACTTCTGAAACATTAAAAAAACACGCTGTAGAAAAATTTTATTTGAACTTAAAGTTCAAACAGACCAGCATCCTGCTGTAGGTTACTGAACACAATATTGGTAAAAGTGACTTCAATATTCCCTTAAAAAAAATTTCCAGCTACTTAATATGAAATCACAGAATCACAACATGGACATTTAAATAATTTCTTTTTAAAAACTAGTTCAGATAACTAGTCTGCATTAAGGAACTATCTTGCACACATGCATTGCAAGTATGAAGTGAACAACCAGTGAATACACCTAAATAAGCCTCCAGTAAGACCTAGGCCAGAGCATAACGTAACAGGTAATGGAAGTAAGTACATACAGAAAAAGGTCAGGAACATGGCGTGGGGTTCACTAAGGTAATTAGAACAGTAGAAAGCAACAATATAGTTCACTAAAGCAAACAAAACATTTTAAGAAGTCTAAGAAGCAAGTTCAGCACAAAAATCTTAATTTACAATATCTTCTAAAAGATGTCCTCTATCGAGACTAGTATTTTCCTAAGAAAGAAACGTGCCTAAGAAATATTCTTCCAAGAGTTGGGGACTTCCTTTTTGAAAGTCAATTTTCATTTCACTTGGCAGCGTATTTTTGCAGTTATATATGTAGATGACACCTCTGCATTCTCAAGCCTTGTCTATATGAGAAGGCTCTAAAACTCTGGTTTGTTTCAAGCCAAATGTAATTGGATTAACAAAATCTCACTTACATGGATGAACACTTGCATTTTGAGAAACTAACCCTGTGTAGCTAAACCATCAACAGTAAAAAGTCATCTCCCTGTTTTATCACATAGGTACTTTTGGTCTCATGAGGTTCTGCAAGCCTTACAAGCTATGACCACTGAAAGGAAAACAATGAGCTTCAGACCCAGGCATCCTCCTCTCAAAAGAGCTTACAGAACAGACTTCACTATAGACCTCAAAATTATTTCATGGGATAAATAAAGTTTAGGTTATTATCATATTTAACTAACAATTACAGGGCATTAAGAGGGACTGAAGCCTTATTTATTTTATCTGCAAACACTAGGAACATTTCTAACACTTGGCAACTCCCTAGGTACAGAAGATCTCATAATGGCACTGTCATTCCCATTACAGAAACATTCGCCATTAGAGAATAAGGAGAATAAAGGCAGCTTTTCACAAATCAACAGTCCAGTCTGTTTTCTTATTTGAATTTCTCTCTGACAGGAACAGAATTCCTAGAGTAGTGTACTGGATTTCAATTTATATATACTTATAAGAAGATAGAGAGCTATAGACAGAGAAAGACAGCAAGTGAGCCTATTATCCACTGAAAAAAATTAGGGAAACTTTCAAATTTATCCACTAAAAAGATATGCAGCATTGAGAAATTGTGATGCATACAGGATACGCATTTCGGTCAGTGCACTCTGTGGAGTCTCATAAGCCTCACTGGGGGTTAACTTTTAACTGAACTACAAACTACACACATAAACAAGCACAGTGCCATCAAAACACTCACCTCTTAAAGAGCTTAATTAACAGTTAATTTGGCTTCAAGACTTCAATTTAGATTTCTATCTGGTGTTTTACCACCCAGTACTTTACATGTAAAATACATATAAGACCATGGTTATTTGTACTTCAAAGCTTTCATAGCAAAGCTAACCACAGAAAAAAAAAGCTCCCTCTAGGAACACATCCCAGGTCTCATTTTCCATTTAATAAGTATCTTCGAATTAATGCCTATTTGCACATACAGATGAATATACATATGGAATTTGAATCTGTTTTAAGATTCATACAATTTGTGCAGTGTTCCTTATTTTTACGGCAACTCTCATTTAGTGGAAAATTAATAAAGCTTCTTGGAGTCACCAGGCAGGCTTACACAAAATTTTATCAGACACACACTTAATCCTATTTTTGAATGCCTCATGGTTAAACAGGGATAGTATCTTAATGCTCAAAGAAGTCACCCTTTTATCTGACTTCACAGTGGTATTTATTAATCTTCCACTAGTACTTATCAAGATTTGCATAATACATTTCTTGCTTTAAACTGGAAGAAAGGATAGCAGAATAGGAAAAATGGTGTAGAAACTTTCATACCCTTGGGTAATTGTTACATACTGCTGTTCAAAAGCTGCATTATGTAAACCAACAAAAAGTCATTCTTACAGACTGAAAAAGTCAATGATATGTTTTTCATTCTAACTTTGTTCTGGACAAAGCTTGGAGACCAGGAGAAAAAGTAATCAGATTGTACCTGTGTTACAAATGAAAACAAAGACACCTGTTTACTATGTGGCAAGAGCCCCTTGACATTTTTGTACAGTATAAAAGAATTAACTATCTTTGGAAACCTAGGCTATTTTTATGCAAACAGAGATGCAGTCAGGTGGATTGAAACCTGCTGAACATCCGGGCCCAGAGGGTGGTCAGTGACACACAGTTGGAGGTCAGTAACTAATTTTGTGCCCTAGGGGTCAATTCTGGATTGAACCCTGTCTGATGTCATCATTAGTTACCTGGATGATGGAGGCAGAAGGCATCCTCAGCACATTTGCTGGTGACACCAAAGTGGGAGGAGTGGCTGAGATGCCAGGGAGTCTGCTGCCATCCAGAGGGACCTCAAAAGGCTGCAGATATGGGCCCAACAGGAGCCTCATGAAATTCAACAAAGATAATTGCAAGAACTGGAAAAGAATAAATCCATGCATACTACATGCTGGGGGCCATCCAGCAGGAAAGCAGCTTGGCATCCTGGTGGACACCAGGTTGAACATGAATCAGCAGTGAGCCCTTGTGGCAAAGAGGGCTGCTAATCTTACAAGAGGGCCTAGTCCTATCTTTGAAAAATATGAAATATCTACACATATTTTTTTGACTGACTGCATCACTGAAGAAATATGTAAACAAGTTTTCTGTGCTGGAAAACATCTTAACTGCATGTAAATCTATGACAGGGCAGGGTAAATACCAACATTTTTAAACTAGGAAGGCCTTTGAGTTGCATTCTCAGCAAAATGCATTAATTATTGGAGCTCTTACAGAACAGTGCCCTGAACTACACTATGTTTTATTTCCCAGAATATGCCGAGTTGGAAGGGACCAAAAGGAACGTCAAGTCCAACTTCTGGCCCTGCACAGCACCATCCCCAAGAGTCACACCATGTGCCCAAGAGTATTGTCCAAATGCTTCTTGAACTTTGTCAGGTTAATGCTGTGACTTCTCTGAGGAGCCTGTTCCAATGCCCAACCACCCTGTGGGTGAAGAACCTTCTTCTAATATCCAACCTAAACCTCCCCTGACACAATTTCAGGCCACTTCAAGTCCTGTCACTGGTCACCACAGAGAAGAGACCAGTGCCTGTGGCCGCACTTCCCCTCATGAGGAAGTTGCAGACTGCAATGAAGTCTCCCCTCAGTCTCCTCCAGGCTGAACAGTCCAAGTGACCTCAGCCACTCCTCATGCAGCTTCCCCTCAAGGCCCTTCACAATCTTCATTACCCTCCTCTGGAGACTCTAATAGTTTAAAGTCTTTCTGATATTGTGGCACCCAAAACTGCACAGAATATTCAAGGTGAGGCCAGCCCAGAGCAGAGCAGAGCAGGACAATCCCACTGGTGCTGCTGTGCCTGGTGCCCCCCAGAACACGCTCTGGCCCTCCTGGCTGCCAGGGCACTGCTGACTCACGCTCAACTTCCCGTCAACCAGGAGACCCAGGGCCCTTTCCATGGCACTGCTTTCCAGCATCTCATTCCCAGTCTGTACCGTACATCCAGGCTTGGCCCAGCCCAGGTGCAGAATCCAGCACTTTCCCTTGCTGAATTTCTTATGGGCTGTGATTACCCAGCACCAGATTTTGTCAAGGTCTCTCTGCAGGGCCTCGCTGCCTTTAACAGCTCCTCCCAATTTAGCATTGTCTGCAGACTTGCTGAGTATCCCTTCCAGTCCTGTGTACAACTCGTTATGAAGATGCTGAAGAGCACGTGAAGGGCTGAAAATGGAGCCCTGAAGAAATCCGCTAGCTTAGCTGCTGCTAGTACACTGATGAGTAACAGATGGAAATAACAAGAAGGACCGCTTTCATTTTGGCTTGGGTGGTTTTAGGGCTCAGATCTAAAAACAAATCTCTGTTCTAGAACCAAAGAAGAAAAAAAAAATCAACAAAAAATCCCCCCAAAAACCCACAACCTCTGGAATCTGTTTAATAGGTTTTGTAATTCAAATTGTATTATTATTATTATAGTTTAATGCCCTTATTAGAGATTCACTTAGTGAAAATCTTATACCCTATTTACCAGGAAGTCATGCATTCACATGGGATATTAAATTATCTTTCTGAAAGCGATCTGCGTGATTTTCAGGTATGAAAATAAAACTCAGCAACATACACTAAAATCCTTCTTGGAAAGCCTAATCTCATTCCTTCAAGGTTATTACACCAAGATGAGAGTAAGTTAGCAGGTTCAGGTTCCAGTTTACTATTCACAGAATAACGGAGCATTACTATAAACTACATTATTCACAGTTCTCAACAGGAATCCTGGCTAATCTGCATGTCACTCCAGAACAAAGTACCTTGAAATCAACAGAAAGTAAATACCTTTACAACTTAAGAACAAGAAAAAACCCAGTAACCTTATGTAGGTAGTTTAGTGAAATATATTTTTGCATTTTTTTAAACAAACTGGTTTACGCTGACTGCTGGTAAAATATTGTATTATCTGACGTGACAATACAAGAAAGAACAATACTAAACACTGTTAGACTAAAAGTCAACCCCTCTCTAAACTATCTGATACATGTTCCAAAATTCATTCTGTGACTACTACTACCTGCTACATGACTGTATAAACTTCCTTGTACGTTTTTTATGACTGTAAAGAAGACAACTATCAATTTAGTAGACTGGGAATACAGTTAGATATTCAATTATTCAATTTGAAGTTCATATTTGATTCTCAATCTGCAGACAGAATAGGCAGAAACACTCGCCACAAAAAATCTTGACCACAAACACTGAACATTCCTGAGTATTTAAGAACAAGAAAAATTGCAGATCACTAACAGTACATGCATTTTTACAGCACTTATGGCAGAAGTATACAGATGCTCACGTGCCTCTCAGCTATGTGTTACAGTAGTGTTTTATCATTCTACCAGTAAACATAAGGTGCTGAAGTAAATAACTGAGGTCTAAGCAGGTAGATGAAGGAGACAAATTAAAAACCAAGACTGGTAGACAAATTCTTTAAGTCATATGCAAAAAGAATTCAGTATATCTTTTTCAAAAACTAACATTCAGTACCTTTTTAAATTTTCCTTGTCGCTTTGCTGCAGACTGCCCCTGGGAGTTAGAATAACATACTGTAAGAAAACATGCACACACCACACAGGATGGAGACACCTTCTCTGTACAATTACAGTTATACTTCCAACCTACAGATTTCCAACTTTTAGAGATTCACATGTATGATCAAACATGCTCTTAAAGCATGCTCTTTCAGGTTTTATAATCAATAAACCAATGCATCACTGTATATACGATCCATTACTCCTGCAATATAAGCAAGTGTTGTTAACCACTTAGCTTCAATAAATAAATTACAGAAATTCAGCCTCAGAATTTTAGATTTTTGACTGTTCAGTGGCATTGCTCTCTTTCATAGTAAATACAGACAAATTAAGATACACGTTCCCTTACCTTGCATCCACTCACTGACTTAGAGACAACTTTGCTGCCTAGTCCTCCTTTTTTGTCTCCTGGTACATATTGAGGTTCACTAAAGGCAGCAGAAAGTATCAATTGCTATTTGATACCATCCTTTTTCCATTGAAATATGACCATAACAATAATGCCTTTGGCTATGATATGGGGAACACCTCAGCTGGAATTTCTTCCTGTGTAAGATCTTAAGTATTCTCTATCATATGAAATTTGACAGGCTGTATGTACCTATCTACTGCTTCATATCCCAGAAACCACTGTATATAGCCATTTAGTCTGGTTTTAAAATAAAATATGCAATATTGCAATCAATAGTTCAAGGAAGTGCACAATTCTAGCTAGGGAAACTAAATTATCATGGATTTCATAAAAGCACACTTGCAACCTCACAGGTACCACAAAGAAATATTAAAATAGGTATTTTAGAGCTCCTAGTTACTGGGTTTTTCCTCACTGATAAATAAATTCTCCTAATACGTTATCATCTGCAGTTACATGCAATCTGCCCCAAAAGTACAACCATTTAGATTGAATCAACTAAACTTTTATGCTTAACAATATCTAAAGGTACATGCCAACGTACTCTCAGAAACTTATTTTCTATGAAGACATATACTCTCATTTTATACATGTTGTTCAGCCACATCTAGTGGTATATGCACATAGATCAACTATCACTGAGTACTAACAATCATCAGGATTGACTAAAATTTAGTCTCAGGCTTACCATCTGTTTAAAAACAGCTAAGGCAATCTTCTAAGCACTGTAGCACCAGATACACAGAAAAGTGACAGTTACTATAATCACTGTTGCATCACAGAGTCATACAAGTTAAAAAACATTTTTCACAGGGTGCTGTGTTATGAGCAAAAAAAGTCATTTTTTTTCTAGCCTCACACACAGAGATCTTATACCATTCTGTTGAAGCATACAATCATACCAGTGGTTGACAACAAGTGTGTAGCAGGTAAGAGAATCTGTTTATGCATTTGGGTCAGCTAAATTCCTATTACTTGGTAACAGTAACATATATGTGTTTAGAAAGCTCATGTTTCTGCTGAATATTGCATGCATGCAACAAAGAGTATTACAGAACCAACATGCACATAACACTATATGCATGTATTTTTCATTCAAAAATTACATTAAGCTAGGGAGTTACATAAGGTCAATTTTAAAGCCTCCACACCAACAAGAAAGCAGTTGCTTCTAGAAATAAAGGATTTTAGAGCAAAATAATTAGAACTCAAAATTCAGAAAATGCAATTAAATTTGAAATTAGAAGATGAAAACAATAATAGAACTACTTAGAAATTATGCTTACTTTATAATGAAACAACTGCTTCTAAAATGTATTATGTTACCAAACCTAATGCTCTTTAAAGTACTAATCCCATACATAACAGCACTTCCTGGCATGCAATTTGCTTGCTAGAAAAAAAATTCAGAAAAAACCCCCGTCATCCATTCCATATACTCACAGCTTTCTTTCCAAGTTCTGTTTTAGACAGAGTAAGACTTCCTGCAAGATAACATCCTGGTCCTGCTCCTTTAGGTATTCTGTTCAAAGAAAGTAAGTTCAGTGTTAAAACCAGGCTCACTAAGGTTCCACGGAAACTCAATAAAGACACCAAACAGGAAAAGAGCAACAGGAGGAATAACCAAGCCTGGACAGGAAGACACAATTGAAGTATCATTTTAGTGAGGAGCAGAGGCAGCTGCCTAGACACAGATGAGAAAAACAACACTTTGTAACTTACTTGTCATCAGGCAGGGATGTAACAAAGAATGGCTGACTGTGTTTCGGTGGTAATGTCAAACTGTTGGATTTCTTCTTCCCTAAGAGAGCAAGGCTATGGTTTTCATAAATATCTAAGCTTAAGGTACTAGACAGCCTATGAGAAACAATAAATGGCAGGTCTTTGATGCGATCCAGCTCACTGTTCTGCTCATGACGAATTTGTAACCGAATAGTGTAATCTCCTTTTTCCAGTTTCACAGAATACTGAAAGAAAGAAGTTCTCATAAATGCCAAGATTCAATATTTTACCATTAATAAAAAAAGCTTCCAAACCCCAGAAATAAGACTGTCATGTTTTGAAAGCATTCTTTAAAAATTTTTATCAACCTGACAGGGCAACACATATCTGCACACATTCCAGCAACAGTATGCTAAGTCTCCTTTCTGATACTGCTACACTAAAACAGAAAGCAGCCCCAAGTAGAAAGGAACAACAACTCAGAACTACCCAGAGCTCTTAGAATATCCCTCTTCCTGGCTAGGGAGTGATGCTTCCTGTTGGTATTTTTTCTGGATTAAATATTTTAGAATTGTTTTAGAATCATCCTATGATGCACAACACCAGAGATTTACAGCATGATAGTTCACCAGGTCTAAATAACAAAGCACTAGGGTGATGTTTAGATTTTATATTATCTTAAAAATTCAGGTTAAGGAACAGAAGCTTACACAATGCAATTTCTGAAAATAATTTATAAACTGTAAAGCACGTCTCTTGAAACTATCTTTTGCACACTTCCAGAATAATCAATCTATCAAAATTACCATTACATTGATGATGTTCAACTGTGATTTCATACTGGTAAAATACAGTTTCAAACAAAAAATTATGAATAATGTTTCTTTTATGACTTTTTTCCTTTTTTAAATATTTTTTTTATTTCTCCCTACTTCCCCCATGATCCAGGCACACACACAGTCTGTTAAGGCAGAAAGAGATTCCGCAGAGGGTGGAGTATCTACAAGTGTTGTGCAAAAAAATTTCTCTTTTAAGGATGGCAACGGGAAGCAAACAAAGCTGAAGCACTAAAAAGGCTGTTTGAAGATATCAACAGCACAGAGGACAGTGTTCATGAATACAGAAGCCCCTGCTCTATCAGCACACAAGTCAGATCTTCCACCCAGCATAGAAAAGTTTAAGGCATTGTGTTTGTAAAAACACAAACCAAAGAACAACACAATTTTGAACTCATTTCTTGAAAAGCACCAGACAAAATCACAAGAAATCAGAAGTTAACAGCTTTTCCTCTTCCTCCTTCTGCAGGAGAGGAAAAAAAAAAAAACTTCTATTTCATGGACACTTACCTTTTTTTGATACAAATACATCATCACTGAACCTTGTATGACTTCTTGTGACTACATAAGAACATTAAAATTATGCATCAGGAAATGTAAAGAGCTAACAGGAGGCCTTGAAGGTAATAAAAATGAATATTTCAACAGTCTTCAGCAAAAAGAAGGTAAAATAAATACATTACTGTACCTGGTGTGGATAGGCATCTCCTGAACCCATTTGTCTTTTGTTCTGGTCAAAAATAATCCAGAGCTGACTATCAAATTCAGATTCATACAACAATTCACAAAGAAGTGGACAGCTTGGAGTTACTTCTCCACTCTTAGGCTATTAAAAGAAAGGTAAAAGCATTTAATCTACTACAGAATAAAACACGTACAATCCTTAGATACATATTCAAAAAGATAACTGTAGCATGTTTCAAGCAACAGTAGCTTTTAAAGTGGATCAAATCAGAATTTTGACTGTAGGGAGCCTAGAGTGTGACTCCAGACCTCCTTTCTGAGAGAAAGCTAGTTAAAATTATGACCTGATTAAAGAAAACATGATGTGTTTAATAACTTTAAACATAACCCTTACCTGATGGAAGTTATAGGTCAAAATCATCTCATACAGTTGACGATTATTTGGTAAAATATCTCTGGATCCCAAAGGTTTTATTTTTGCACTCACTGGTCTGCAGTTAAACAACAAAAAGTTCTCTTGAGAAACATCCTCTATCAAAATTTGTCTTGCTTAAGTAGAAGCATGTTCTGAGATACAACTGAATTCAGCACATGCCATAATATCTCATATATTGTAACTATCCAAGCAGCATTAATTCCTCAGTTAAAATTAATGTCAGTCCAAAAAACAAAGTTTAGTGACACTACAGACACTGCCAGAAAATAAAAAGGAAAATAATGCAGTAGGCATGTCCAAATGCTCAAAATTAAAGGCCATTAAGTTTAAGAGAAAAAAAAATCAGGTTACATTTCTAGTATCCATGCTGAAATCAATACTTGTCTTCAAAACTGATTAACGGCACTGCAATTAGAAGACAGAACAATTGATAATTCCTTTTTATAGAAGGTTGTGTCTTCAGAGAATGTAAGAAGCCTTAAAGTAATTTGAGTAGTAACACAGAAAAAAGTACACTACAGAGTGTGTTTATTAAATCAGACACACTTGGGAAAAGCAGTCAAAAGTTCAGGGCAGCCAAGCATTTTAGACCTTAAACATCAAAAAATGTAAACAAAATAATAATGATATAGGAAAAAAATCTAAGCTTCAGAGATAAAAAATAGCAGAATCAGGGTGGTCTGGCACCATTTAAGTTTACCTTTCTTTTATTAAATGAGATAACCTCTAACTACATGATGAGAATTTGTCTCTAAGGTTCTGCCAGCTCTTTCACTGTCCAAGGGCACAGACCAGCCACCCATTAAGATATAGTGCTGGGTCAGACCACAAGTCTGCTTAACCCAAGTTTCCTAGTCTGGCAGACACTGGATAGACTGCTGACAGAAGTCTTAAGAACTGAGTAATACCACATATGACATGATATGTCTCCCTAACATTCACCCTGCCTCCAAGCACTTGAAACAAGAGACAGAATGAAAAGCCATTCAGTAATTCTCTCTGTCATGACTCATTAGCTCATTCAAGAGATACTACTCCTGCCTTGATTTAAATACATAAGTATTTATCCATAGTTTACTTAATTGCAGTTCATTTACTGTCAGATGAGGGAGTAAAGAGCACATCCATTTTTCCAACCAAGAATAAGGCAAATATTAAGGCACTGTATTATTACCTCATTTACAGCACATCAAATGGATTATTTCTGAATCTAACATTAGGTGATATGTTCATTAAACTCCTGGCAATTCCAATTAGTCAATTCCAGTTACAAGTACCCAAGAGCACAAGACAGAGCTAAAAGTCTCCACTCACAGGACCAAATAATGGAAAACTTCAGATTACTGACCACTGTGAAATTACCTCAAAAGTATCACTTTATCCTTCTGAAGTGGGCAGCTTTAATCACTGCTGCACTGTCTAGAAATTTTCCAGCAAAATTCTTTCCCTAAATCAGCATGTGTTGAACTAACAAGGTAAACACAGTTTTCCCCAAAAAATCTGCACCAGATTCTACAAAAATAGTTTAAATCAAGCAAGACAGAGACGATGGCTTTCCCAGGCCAAAATTTGGCAGGATCCCAAGCAGCTGTTTAGGAAAAAAAAAAAAAAACAAGCCAAAAAAAAACCCCAACAAAACAAAATGAAAAAAACAAAACAACAAATAGTAGCACATAATAACTCCAATACCTCTAAAAATTTTTTTTCTTTAGATATTAAAGTACCTTTTACATCTAAGTGTCTGGAAGCAGTGGAATATCTTTGTAAATTTTTCTTCTTTCAAATTAGTTTAAGGAAAGTAATTTGTCTTGAAAGTCACCACAAAGAAGAGAATGCTGACGAATTGACTGATGCTGACAAATTAATTGATGCTTGCAAAGCTACTTTGAATTTGACAAGAATATTTTTGTAATCCTGAATTTCACTGCTAATGTGTTACTATTTTAACTCTACATATGAGCAGTTTTCCCAGTCTCTCAAAACAGTTCCCCAGAAACTCTACCTGAGTGTTTGAACCCAGCTTTTCAGATTTATGCATGGAGCAATATCTTCATATTTCAACAGGGACTGAACATCAAACCGTACGATGCCTTCTGAAGCGTGCTAGAAGAAGAGTACACAACAATTATGTTTGTGCACTTACAACAGCAGATGAGGACCATCTATCATGATCCTCAAAAATACAACATAAGCTGTAGTTATTCATACTTTAGCAAGTAATAGTGTGTCATTTTGAAAGCGTCACAAGTGCATCTCTATTTTACAACAGCAGATAATACTGGGACTTGCAAAACTTATATAAATAAAACTTAAGCTTCACTTGCTCATCTTTTCATTTCCTAATTTAAATACTTTGTACAGAACTAGTAAGTCATACTACAGGCAAGACTGCATTTGTTTGTGCATTTAGGATGATTTACCTTAAATATGTAATTCAATATATACAATATAGAATATTAAAAAAAGTATTTTATGGTGCTTCCTAGGACTATTATTACAGAATAGATTAACTCTGAAAAAGAGAAACAATACTGCATACATAGACTTGATTATGGGCAAAATAATTCAAAAAGTTTATTTCCAACAGTATCCCATGACAAAGGCACTAGTATGTGACCACTATTGGAATTTATTTTATGGAAGTTACTGGTGCTCAAAAAGGAACATCAAGACTATTTGCATTCTCTTATTTTTCAGTGTCCATTGTTCATTTGGTACAATCCTGCTGGGCTGGGGGCAGCTTCTGTGCACACCATCACAAACAGCTCTTTCTTTTTCTGTTCTACCAGTTCAAGACCTGGTACCTTGACACACTACCCACTCTTTCTTCCTCAGTTTATTCAGCTCTCAGAGGCTGAATACATCCAAATTCACTCACAGGAGAGCTACAATTTGCTCTGGCCTTTAGCTGAAAGAAAGGCAGGAGCCAAGACAGACTGGCATGCTGCTGCTTCATGCAGGTACCAGCTCTCAGAGAGCACTCTCCTCCCTCAGGGAGGCAGTGCCAAGCCAAGGCTGCATAGGACAGCAAAGAACACAGGACCAAGACACAGCACTCTAGATGTCACACTAACATTTTAAGCAACTTTTTCAATCCTTAGTATCACAGACCATTAGGAATCATTACACTGCCCCACCCGCTGAACCTTCAACTGCCCTAAATGATGACTCAAGCCAATCCCCACATCTAAACAGAACACTGAATAGAAAATAAATTTTAAGGAAATTTTACTCTGAATATGGTATACAGAGTGCTGTTGTTTTAGAAATGGTAGCTTAGATATTTCATTACAAGAACTGTGGTCCCAGCAAAGTTTATTTACATAAACCACTTGGTAAGCATATTTCTATTTTCAGCCTTTTACTATGTTTTATGCACTGGTGTTGAGTTTAGATTTTTTGTTTGGGTTTTTTTTTTCCTTTCTTTTTTCACTAGTGGTTTATAATGAAAAGGCATAGAAAAAAATCACAAATAATGGTAACTGGCATTTCTCTGGAACTGAACTCCAACTTAACAACTTTTAAGAGAGAACATGAATGTCTCATGTACAAAAATACTTTCACTGTTTCTAAATTCAGGCAATAAGGAAGAAAAGCTGGTTTTATTCTGGGAAACCAAAGGATTTCACAGTAATTCAATATAAGCACTCTGGAAAACTTACCATGTTTAGCTGAGGAGCACCACAAAGTACACCATGGAAGGAAATAGTGTAATTAATGCTAACATCACTAAGGCTTGCCCACCACCGAGCAACACAAAATTCAATGGTTTTTCCAGCCTGGGAAAGAAAAGCACAAAGTTAGACTCCAGTTCCCATCTTCCTCTTCTATTGACCCCAGCCTCCCAAAACCCAACAAAAACAAAAAGGACTGGAGTACAACTCAAAAAAGACTTCTTATGTCCAGTTTACTCCAATTGTACAGATTTTTAGAGTACCAAGTAAGACATTATACTTGGTTCAGAAAACATAAGACAATTTCAACAAAACAGCATGATTGAAAAATGCTTCAAAACAAGGAGTGCCAGGGTACACCCTACAGAGGAAAGTACTGCTTTTAAATGTTCTGTCTTCTATTTTTATCCCCCAAACTAGGCAGACAGGTTAGTTCATAGATCAGTTTCATGTGTGTCCCCTAAAAAATATGCATTAAAAAAAGAAATCTCACTCACTCCCTAAGTAAGATGACACAAAACTTGAGATGTTTGAGTTAGTTTTGTTTTTGCCTGGTTGGTGGGGTCTTTTGGGTTTTTCTTTTTTTGGTTTTTAAATAACATGACAAAATAATGTGTCAATGGGACCAACATAGCTTATGGTCCTCCACCAGAGGGTAAGGGACTGAATTGCAGAGAAATTATAACTACTCTTTGGCATTAGAGGTATACAATTAAACCTAAATCCCTGAACTGCTAGTTCATTCCCTGTTTTGGACTCTTTGAGCTAGCATTATCCAAGCTAAGACTCCTGTACCTGGGATGTATGAATGTGAGCCAGGCAGTTACCTCTGGCTTCAAGACAAAGGTGTCCCAGACTACTGCATTAATCACTAAAGGCAAAATATGCTAACTATCCAACAAGGCATAGCTCCTATTTGAAAGGGAAACAAACTGCTCTGCATGAACAAGTACAAACAAATTACAGAGATTAACATGTATTATATTACTAAATAGCTCAGAAACATTAGCAAGCTGTTAGAGATCTTTTCAAAACTGAAAATCAGTTGCACTGACTACTGCAATAAACACAAAAAGTCTTGGGTTTGTGGGGTTTTTTTTAGGAAATAAAATCCCAAAAAAGTTGTTAAACTGCAGTGATACATTATTTTATTTACCCCACCCTAAGGTAACTTACTAAGACAGGAAATGCTTCAATCACTGAGCCTTTTTCTGGTAAGGATGAAAATTTGTAGAACTCATGACTTCTGTATGCTTTTTGCTTCACAAGTTGAACAGCATGAAGCACAAACTTGGCAGTCACATCAGCTGAACATGAACACACTGTCACTTCTAGATTAAAGAAAAAGAAACTTAGTCTGAAGACACAAGAATTTTAGAAGAAAAGCAGAGAAACATTACTTTTACAAGCAAATTGCAATTTAAGAAGTTACGCAGTACCCAAAGTGGCTCCACATGTGAAAAATGCTTATACATCAGTTAATTTCAAAAGCTCTTTCAGGTTAAAGGAAAACTAGCTAAGTTCAGAGGATGGTTAAAGAGAAATAAATCTCAATTAAACAGTCAAAATTAATCAGATAGTACAGATGAATCACCTGTATAGGACAGATTGCTAAATTGCAAATTAAGAGTCCTATCACTAACTTCAGTCCGAATGAAAGATTTTTGAAAGGACTATTGTTTAGTAATCTCACACAGAAAGACAAAGGAAAAAAAATCCCTTTTTTCCCTTCTTGCAAAATTATGAGCTTTTTACCCATTGTGAAAATCACATTTTCCTCAGTTATGACTTCCTTCAACACTACATCCATACACCTTAAAAACTAGGTAAGCCTCAGACAGTGATACTTTTCCATAAACATGGGGCATTCCTCCAGGCATAGGCAACCACTTTAGAATGTTATTGGCTGGTTTCTTTAAGACTTAGAATCAAGATCCTACTATACCAAAAACCATGAAATAACTCAAAATTACTCATCTAAGAGGTTAAAAATCAAACAAATGTTTACATATTCATGGGCCAAAACCCCTCCAGTATTTATTCAGGCAGAACTCAAAATTATTTAAAACCAACTTTGTCAAGTCTGACAGATGCAATTTTTTATTTAGGTAATGTGGTCATTTTCCTTACCAGCCCATGTAGCTCCCTGGGGAACATCAATGAAGTGCCTTCGGATCTGACCAGGTTTAAAATGAACATCTGTGTATGTCAGGTCATAGCTTGATGATTCATCTACTCTGTATGTCAAAAGGAAACACAAATAGTAGTTAAACAAGCTGTGAAGCAAATTTTTGAAGGATTTTTAAATGCAAAAATACTCCAAAAGTGTGTACAATGAGGATATTTAGTCTTTAACACCAATTATATTAATCCTACTAATACAGAATCTGGCAGTACAGCATTTCAAAAAGATTCAGCTCCACCACATTCAAAATGTCAGCTCCACCACACAATGTAAATACCATCCCAAAAATTACAGTGACTAAACAGAAATATCATAAAATCCTCATTTTCAGTGGATCTGTTTTTCCTGGCCGAGCGAATTGCCACTGAAGTGAGCTAAGGTATGGAAGTAGCAATATTTCCATGAATGAATGAGAGAACAGTTACTTTGTCTTTCCCCCTCAGGGCAGATTGTCCACCAAACAGGTTTAAAATATTCTCCTTCCTTATCAACATCACTTAAGTCTTATTTTTAACCATAAAAATGGTTAAAAATTTGATGGGCACCATACCAACTCTAAACTCACTGTATTAAGTCATGATCAAAGACTATCCCAATGTATACAAGGGCCCAATAATGCCCTCTGGCTCTATGTACTCTAGTTCCCAGGCAGAAATGAAAAACCAAACTCCAGCTGACCTACACATATGAACAGTACATTGATTGATAATTTGGTCAACAAGCCAGAGGGCATCTGTATGCTGATAAAACAGGAAGCTGCTGCCACTGTGGCTAAGCCCAGCAGGACACATTGTTGTCATGACCAAACTATTAAAAAATGTCACAACTGCATAAGCCTGCTGTAAGAATTTTTTCAGGTTTTTGTAGAAACTCTCAAGAGTTTTGGATTTACTCACCTTGTTGGTATAACAACAGTGATTGGAACTCTGAATAAAGGGCCTGCATTAGGCATTGCTGTATCATATCCACACACCTAACAAAATAAAATACAACAACTCAATCTTTGGTCAAAATCAAACTATAGAAGACAACATTCAACTTAAACCAGTTGCAAAGTATTTTGAATCTTTGTAGTTGTCACCGAGGAGAAAATGTCATTCAAGCACTGTCACCCTAGAAACAGTAAAATACCGACAATCACTGAGGAAAAAGAAAATATTTTTCCCATTTTGACTCATTTCACCAGAGGGAAAAAACTTAATCAATAGTTATTCATTTGGCTTATGTTTACTATATGCTCCTACTTTTCAAACAGAGATACTCAAAGTTCTACAGGCATGTGCTACATGTGCAACATTGTATAGCCCAACAATTGCTGAACCCTGGCTTCAGTCTGTATAGACTAAAATACATTGTAGCACTACTTTATGTTCTGTAAAGCTCAAAGATTTTATTTCCTTAAATATCATTTCCATAAAAAGTTCATAGAGACCCCATAAGGACACACAAGGGCACAGAGTGCTCAGAACACCAGTACTTCCATACCTCTGTATAATGTACTCCTCCATTCAGGCCACGTGGATCCACACGAATATTTATGTGTCGACACTGGTTCATGAGTTCTAAATGACTAGGACACTGGACCCACGGTGCATTAGAAGTCAAAGCTAAATGAAGCTGGAGAGATATTCTTTCTGTGTTTTCTGTCAGTAAACAAATTATAAAATCAATTCAGTAACACAAACATGTGCACAGAATCCACTGTGACAGCATTTGCCATTAAAATACGCACATTGGTAAAATATAATAGGAACCAATTTCTTAGAGCCCCTGGATCTCTGATTCTGCACAAAGGGAGTGTTCTTTATTACTTCTTTTAACTTGACAAAAAAAGAACAGCAACAGTAGGCAGTAAAAGAAAGGTGGTATCCAGCTTTGAAATTCCTCTCCCCTGAAACAGTCAACCCTGACAAAGCCAAAGGCAGGCTGCTAAGCAAGGCTTCAGTTACCCACAACATAGTCTGGAAGCAGGCATAAACTTCCTTCTACAGATAAACTGTCACCTAATGCAGAGAAATACAATAAAAAGCAATCACACTGATTCTGAACGCTATGCTAATTACCAAACTACATTATAAAGCATACTAAGCAAGAGGTAATGTCTACTAAAATTACTATGATAATCTAGTCAGATTTTGCAAACAATCTGGCAGATTCTGCAAATTAGCTTTTATGCCAAAAACGCTATGCATTAAGGCACAGCTTCCAGAAAAGCATCCAGAGCAGTTAAAATGTTGAAATGTTTTAGTTATCAGCAGCTTCCTCCCACTCAAAAAATTAATGACACTTTGCAATTTCTTTTTTCTGTTTTAGTCCTAATTAATTTTATCTTAATTTTCAGACATTTCATCATATCTAGATTAAGCAGAGAAAATAACACTCTATTATAAGTACAGCAGAAGCAATAAAAGCTTGAAGAGAGCTTCAACAGACAAACTGAGCCATCAGCCTCCCTAAACTCTTATTTAGAGTTTCTCAAACTCAGTCTGGTTGAAGACACCAGACACAGCACAGAAATAACTAGGGAAAACAGCTACCAGGGAAAACTAGGGAAACAACACCTATGCACCAGTGCCAGTCATTCATTGCAAATTCCTGTTTTTAGATTGCTTATTTCCTGCAGAAGTTTAGTGAACAATTATTTTGTGCCACGTTAAATTTATAATGCACTGACTGCAATGTAAGCCGTCAAGCAATTAAGTTATTCAGAGTCAGTAACCTGCCCTAATTCATACCCTTTCTGCCCCTAAATAAACTCATCCCTTTGTCACATGCCAACCTTCTTGATGACCACTGGTTTCAGGAAAGGAATACACTCATTAACAAGCTCTCACACAGCTCCCTTTCTAAATACAACATAATTCAGTCTCAGTGAGTTCCAATTTTTATTAAATAAAGCAGGGCAAAAGGGTTTGCAGAAAAAAAGGTTAAACCTTATTTTCATCTGCACAACTTATTTTTACCCTTTTAGTAATAAAAACCATATAAATTCCTGTACTGCCCTTCTAAATCTAATCCATAGAAATTCCTGTATTGCCCTTCTAAATTCTAAATCTAGAATTTATAGTCTTTAAATAACTGAGAAACTAATTTCTGGGTAAGTGGTCTCATCTTTAGAACAATTATCAACCTTCACCAAAAGTTATCTACAACACAAACCCTGAAGTTCTGTAATTTCATGAAACATCAGGGATCTATGGTTACTCTTTTTGTTTCTCCAAAGCCTCACCAACGTGACTTTAAATTTCTACAGAACAAAGAGAACTCTTTTTTTCAGTGAGAGAAAGCATTGAAGCAAGTCTCCCCAAACAACATGAAAGCCCTGCATGTAAGTCTGAGGTTGAAAAGGAAAAGTTGTTTATTTTGCATATCTTCCTTGACCATGAAACTATGGTTACACTGACTCCTTTTACAGTACAGACTCCTATCACTCATCATATCACAGCTTTTTGTGTCAAGTTGACATTTGGATTTCTCTGCACCTCCACCTACTAAAGCTCTTTCCTACCTGTATTCTCAGGAAAGACAGGCTCTATGCCAACCCCATGATCAGATGGTGCCACTATCTGGGCTGGATCTCTGAGGTAGATTCCACGGTTGCTGCCGACAGTAACTGTGAAGCCGATGTTACTTGTGAATGATGAATTCTGAATGAGGTAGTCATAGGCTTTATCAACCTGTTAGAAAGAGCAAGTTCTAAATTAACAAATTTCAACTTAATAGCAATTTATGCATATTCTCTTCAATATGAAATGTTTAGCAAGCACAGTAAGAAACAGTGAAGTACCTCACATGCTATCTGAGCAACATGCAATTGCACGACACTCAGTACAGAAAATGAGGCAATTTTCGCAGTCTGCAATGGCCACAGAGAGCCAGAAAGCCAAGAACATTTGAAAAAACAAACAAGGCCAAGTCTCCTCTGCTACAAATACACAAAAAGATTCCTATTCAGACATTACACTGAAGAAGAGGACTTCAAGGCCCAAACCTACTATTCTAATTTAGGTGACTTTTTCGTAGGTGGAGCAACACTAGTTAAAACATTTAAAATTTTTATACTATAAGAAGCTGAGCAATTAACAAAAATGGCAATGGAATACCCATGCAAGTCTCGTATATTGATACAAAGTAAAAGAATCAGGTCATGAAATCCAGCTCTGGGTTTAAGTACATGAGATGTCACAATCAACTCACATAAAAAATTCATATCCCTGTTTTAAAAAGACACCTCTCCACCTCACTTGTTATTTTACTGACTACAAAAATCTTAAATTCTCTTCTACTTGACAGCAAGGTACCTTCACCAGTGAAGATTAGGGCACTCTCCTTTGAGACAAGTGGACATACAACACCTCGTCTCCAAGATCAATTCTAATCACATTTTAGCACGTGATTTAATCATAGGCTACTAAAACACCAAGTATGATTGGTGCATTCTATTTTTTATTTGATATGGCTACAACCACTGCTGCCTTCTGTATCAAACTCAGCATTATAGATGTGCTTAATAGGCATTACCTACTAGGTTCTAGCATCTCCATAACTTGAATTTTGGACTAAGCATTTAATAGCTGACATTTTGAAGCACAAGAAAAAAATCTTAGTACTTCTATTAGACTAGGACAGGAGTGACTGTAGGCAATAACCAGGCCCAGCTGTGTAAGAACATAAGCTAATGCATAGGGAGACAGTCAGTATGCCTTTACCATACACAGGATCACATCACAGATTTCCAAACGACTCTGAAGCCCACAAGAAACAATGAGCACTCAGACTGTTCAGTGCAGACCTGCAGCAAAGTCATTGTACAACTGCAGCTGTACTTCTCTGTGAACCAGTGTGGGTATCTGTTTCCACTGCCCAGAACTTACAGTCCCAGCTTTGTCTGGACAGAACAAGTTCAGCTGTCTCTGACAATACTTAAAAACATTTTTGGACATTAGTACAGAATCTAGGTGCCCATGTGGTGCCTAAATCCACATGTGGGTAACAAAAACCTACATGCCACTTTTATGTCCATGTATCTTTTTGATCAGCCTAAGAATGTGTCCAGTTATCACATTTATTTTACAGTAACTGCATGCTGAAACTGGAAGAACCTTCTCATTCCTCCTCCCCTCCCACTACATTCCCTTCCTCTTCCCCAGTGAGATTTGAGAATCAAGTAGCATGGAACAAACTGAGTGAGATCACCTCAAAAGCTGTTCTGGCTGTTTTGTGGGTTAGTTTTTCACCAGCAGTTATTTATATTATACTGGGGTTTTTTTGCTTTCAAATACCTGAATAATACCATGTCCTTGTGCAAATACTTCTATGTTTTCAGCTTTCACTGCAGTATTTTCTAATGCTCTTCTGACAGAATGAACAGTGTAATGAACATTATTAGCTTTAAGTCCTGAAATAAAAAATAAGTGTTACTAGATACAACAAAATATTTGAAAGTGACAGCATGTTTTTAAGAGGAAAAAGTATCTAACCTCTTTTAGATGATGCATCTATGTTTAACATTGTAGCACTTTACCTGACAACACTAGCGCAATGCCTCCACACGCATTGGGAGAAGACATGGATGTGCCATTCATGAGCTGTGTTCCTCGCAGAGTCCAGTTTGGAACTGAAGCAATAGCACCTCCTGGGGCACTGATACTCACTCCAAGGGCTCCATCAGTGCTAGCATTAAAAAGCAATGGTTAAAACACCTTTTTTTTTCACAATTTAAGATAAAGTTATCAGTACATTTAAAAAAAAATCGCTTTAGAGAATACTCACTGCATTTTACTTCAATAAATCCATTAACCCATTAAACCTAAGAAAAAGCATGACACCAACTAACAATTTAAAATGTCATGTTAATCATCAGCTGTGCCTGTTTCACAGTGAGAGGTTTCTAAATTTTCCACTCCTTCAATATTCTCCACCAGGCTTGAGTTTAGCCAGCAGAATACTTTCTGGGATTTGAATTACAAAATGCACACAAACCAACCTATTAAACACTTCAATACATAAATTCATATTCCACATAGCCTATTCAATGGCTATTACTTCTCAAGAATAATAGTAAAAGGAGGAGGAAGGCTAGAAAAGATCCAAAACCTAGACTTCTAATTTTGCATGCTGATAGTTCACTACCAGGTTAAGTTTTGAATTTACAAGCCTGAGACAAGAGGCCAAGGGGAGAACACATAAAAAGTAATGTCAAGATGTAGGTCAGGATCAGCTGGGCCTGATCCCTAAACTCCACTTCTTCTTTCACGCATATTTAAGAACAGAGGAACTGTGTGCCTACAGCACAGTTAGAATAACATCTAGTCTTCAACTCTGTAAGCCAGATGTGCTCCATCTTTCTTGCTCTGGATAGACAAAAATTGCACTACTTGAATAAGGACAGCCCTGTGCCTGAGCTATTTAGTTCTGTAGAGAGGCAGGATATTTTAGGGTGCTTATATCCCACACTAACAGCTTCATATATCTAAAATCCATCTGAAATCAGAATATTCCAAGTATGAAATGGCAATGTGACATTTGGACATATTTTATAAACCCATAAAAAGGTTCTGCATCCCAACACCTTGGGACAAGCAGTGCACAGCACATCTGCCTGAAAGCCTCTACTGCTTACTGGGACAGACTGATCCCTACACCAAGACTGCTCTAGCAAACCTAAGGAACTCTCCTGTCATCTGCATACTGCACCCTAAACAAGGAGAATCCTCCTTCGGCCAGACTTGGCCTTTCAGCTGGCTATTTTACAGGGCACAGTGACTAAGCACACAAAAAGTGATATGTGTGTGCGTGTGTGTGTGTCTATCAACATTAATTATAAATCAATCTTCCTTTCTCAGCTGAGGGCAGAGAGCACACTTCTCTTCTCCCTACACAAAACACGACAATCCTTCATCGTAAGATTCTTGAAACGATATACTTGCTGGTAAATATAAACACCAGAACAGCTAGAGAACAATTCCAAAGTCTAAACATAAGCAAGAACTCAAGAAAAGATGTTACTATTGTTTTTGTTTGTCTATCACATTACTATCAGATGCTTCTGAGAAATAAAGTAAAAACTGGAGTTTACACTGCCCTTAAAATTTCTTTCACACATATTTCAGAAAATTTTCTGTAGTGTAAGGCAGAAAGCAATTTTTCTGCTCACTCACACCTCTACTGAACCCAAAAACACCCTTGAGTAAACTACACCATCACAGCAATGTCACTGTCACAGAACTAACACCACTGCAGTAACAGTATTTATTTTAATCTTCATCACTTACAGCACATTTAACTTCACCACACTAACCTAATGAAATAAATGCTATAGGAAAAAAGTAAACAAAAAAACCCAAACAAATTTCCAAACAACCCTTCAGTAACTTTTATCATCTTTGAATAGATCTGCACCCAAATACTTTTCTGGAAAATACAGGTTGTGCTGAGGCAGGTCCATGCTATTCCCTCCCCTCTAGGAGTTCTAGATCCCAATATATAAAAGTGTTACCAGAAGAGCAGGCTTGTTATGCTCTTTTCACAGGGAAGAAATACGTTCATTTTGGTATTAGTGACCCAGTTTAGATTTTTGAGTTAATCACCTGACCCCCAAAGTAATCAATTTTCTTGGAATATAACCTACCTAGGCCCTCTGGATGACCAAGTGTACTGATTTGCTGGCAGTTTTTCTCTCAAAGAGTATTCAGCAACCATCATGTCAGGTGACACGTAGGCACCAACACCTGTAAAAAAATTCAAGCGTTTTAGATGTAATATAAATTTTATTAAGAACTAAAGCAATATTCTTCTGTGGTTTTAACTCTTTATGAGAAGAATTCTTGCTTGACATTTAAAATGGAAACACACATTTTCCATCTCATTAAATCTAGATATTTTTGCAAGGCTATGCAGTAACAATGCTAATGGGTGCACACTGTATAATAGTAAAATATCACGCAAACTTCCAAGTTTCACTTTTATTCAGTTGGAATATAACCTTCTACACTTTTTTCTCAACAGGTAACTCATACATTTCTTCTCCCTCTCCTGCACCTCTTTCCTCTGTTTACACTGCTCTGCCACCAACTACAACAACTGCACGTCAGAGCAATCCATGTGAACTGGTTCATGTTCACGTGGCTCCCAGCTACACCCCCTGGAGCAAATGACCATATCCACACATCTCACTCAGGAGACAGTCTTTACTGGGTATCAGTTCCAAGCACACAGAGTATGTAAATGACTGCATCGAAGCCTGATAAAGCAGCAATCGTAGAAGAGAATGCCAAGGATGCACACTGCAGCTATGATTTTGTTTACAGCACAAGCACTACCATGGTGGTACAAAACTACCATACCAAGCTGACAAATTTGGCAAGGCTGTCTCTGTGTGAACTAAGCCAACCTGTCAGCTGTATTTTGCTTTACCCTCAAAAAACAAAAACTCTATCTGGTTCACTCCAGATGGAAGACAGGAGCAAACTACTTGGCATGCAGAGTGAATAATCACACTGTCTCTAGAGTGACACAACTAAGCTGAATTGACAGAGTAGATGCACTGTAAGAGCAAAGCCAGTGCAGACCTGAAAAGAACTCGTTAGTTCCAGTTCCAACCCCCAGTCTCAGTAGAGAATTAATAGCAGATTAACTTCCAGAAAGTAATCAGCATTAATTCTACTAGCTGCCCTGGAATAGCAGCTCTCCAGCTTCCAAGGTTTCATGCTAGTCTCCTTACATACTGGTCTCCTTGCATAAGAATTCTGACACTTAAAAAGCATCTTGTGTAATGAAGCAGTGAGACAATAAAGGATTTATTTAAAAATTAAGACTAAGGAAGTTACCCCTGAATGCCAGACATTTTGCTGAATCTTATAACTCAATATATTAGCCTATCAGAAAAAGAATTTTAATGACAGTAATAGACTTGCACAGCAGTGACACTACAGCTGGAAAAATTCCTCCCCTACAAGGACTTGTCTAGATCCTAGCATGGGATTATTTTCTATCCAAATTAAAAACATCTGTTCCACTAAAAATAAAAAATAGAGTATCTGATGGAGACGGATGATCGAAAACTGTAGTTCTTACAATTCAAAATGCATTGTAATACTTCCCAGAAGACTAATTAGAATCCAACTTAGAACCATATTTTCCTAAGTTGCATTTACCAGCAGCTATGGGTTGGAGCAAAGTGGTGGGCTTAGATAGTTACAGTTGAAAAAGTAATCCTGAAATATTCAAGTAAGTCAGACCAAACATTTCTTTTGCAAATTTTATACAAAGCCACATTAAATCAAGATCATTTGCCTCCCACCTCTTTTCTACATATGTAAGGTCTTGAATTGTATGAAGATAACAATCTAAATTTGTATACCTAAGCATAGAGCAAGTGCTTCTCTCAGAATTAACCTTGTAGCACAGCAGGCAATTTTTTAGATTTTAGTTCAGCAATCAAACATGGTACAAAAGTACAAAGTTTGAAAAGACAGAAGCTGAATAATGTCAAAAAACTTGCCTAAATGAATTATTTACCTATTACACTAGATGTAGTTCCACCAGGACATCCAACTGTAGAAAGGCAAGGACCATTATTTCCTGCACTTGAAACATAGATTACATTGTGTTTCCACACTGCTTCATTAATCACTTCACAAATTCTCCTAAAGAAAGAGAAAGAAATGAATCATTTACTCAACAATATTGCTTTCTTCCACAGGACAAAGCTCCCATTTCTAGTACAACCTCTGACCATTCACCAAACAAGGAAGCTTATGCAGCCTGCTTCCCACATCCAGCAGAGGCGGTTCCAGTACAGAAGCTGACCACAAAAATATCTTCTAGTTTCAAAAAGGAGTGAAAATTATGTAGTGATTCTAGGTCTTCAAAAAATACCTCACACATCATGTGGTGTTGCAACTACAGAAGTTCTTTATTATGCTAAAATATTATTTGTGTACGTGCTATAAATCTGTGAATGAGATATTTATATACATATTATAAATGAAAAGCTTTTTCAATGGGTTTACCTCTTTCAAAGCCAGTTTAAAACTTATACTGCACAGTTTTTAAGTTATGAATCATGTGAGCTTGGATGGTTCACTCTTAGCCACTAGCTGACTTACAGAAAAGTCAACAAATACAATTCCACCTCTGTGAAATTAAAATACTTTAACCACAGTACTACTCACCCAGAATTTGGCCAATGTGTTGCTTCTCCATAGCTGTAGTTGACAAGATCACATTTGTATTTTATTGTTTCTATCATCTGATAAAGTAAAAATGGAAGTCAGAATATGTGCTAGTCAAAGAATGAAAGTGATTTCAGGAACAACAAAAAACATCTGCTTAAATTGATTTGCTACATATCTCAGAAAGACAGATAAATCTCTTGAATCTAGAAAATAATTTACTGCAGCCAGATAAGTGCTATTTTCCCAAAGAACTAAGAAAATTATAAAACCTGTTCCCTGAAAAGCCTTATTCTTTCCATGTTCCCAGCTATAAATCAAGACATTACCCTAAGAGAAAACTGCAAACAGAGCTACTATTGTCTCAAGAACATAAAATTCTCCTTTCCTGCGCAGTTTGATTGAAGTACAAAAAGTTGCAAAAAAGTTACTGTTCATGTTGCTACATCAAAATATCCTATGGACCACAACATAGTCTTTTCACATCCTTTTCTTGAGTAAAATCTTTCCTTATCAATTCATTATACAGAAAAGCTCTTGGGTCTTTCAGCACTAAAAGGAATCCTATTTTTCCTCACTCTTAAGAAAAAGAGGTAACACAAACACATAGGTAGATACTTGCCTCTATTCTAGATCTGAGTAACTATAAAAGATACACTGACAACACAAAGAACTTTATCAAGTATGCAAGTAACTGCTCTCATGCATCAAGCTAGTCAGACACTGCAAGTCTGTTAGCCTGGAGAAACTCTAAGAGCTCTATGCAATGTAAGTCTTGTTTTATATTAAAACACTAGTCTTACAATATGCTTTAAAATATATTCTAGTTGGTTTTAGGTGTTTTGGCTGTGTTATTTATTGCTTAAAGGTTTGGTTTTTTTGGGGGGGAGTAGCTTGGGTTTTTTTTAATTTTTGGTATTTTTGTTGGAAATACTGTAGAACCATAAAACAAAGCCTATAAACAAGTAGGGCATGAAGTTTCACAATATTCTACACTTAAATCACACTGCTTTATTAATAATTTATTCAGAGAAACACCCACAGCTCTTATGAGACCAGTGCCAGTTTCCATTGTACTCAGTCTCGTATCACCAATCTTGATTGCAAGAATCTGAGCTCCAGGAGCCACACCATTCCGTTCTGGTTCGTCTGGAAAGTATCCAGCTGCAATACTAGCCACATGTGTCCCATGTGCTCCTGTGCAAAGGAAAAGTATGTCTTTTCAGTGGACTTCATTTGTAAGAATTCAATATGCTACAGCTCAATTAATTTTTGCTTATTGAGCTGTAAGCACATAAATCCAGTCAGTGGCCAGTCACCAGTGCTGCTGATACCAAAAGGGTGACAGCGTTCACCAGGAATCAGCAGTGGAGCCAGACCTGTTCAATATTTTTTGATGGTCTGGACAAGAGGATTGAGAGTATCCTCAGTCACTGTGCAGACAGGCTGGGCAGGAGTGCTGATCAGCTGGAGGATAGGAAGGCTCTACTAAGGGATCTGGACAGGCTGGATCAATAGGCTGAGGCTAATTGTATGAGGTTCAACAAATCAAAAAGCTTTTTAAAGAGAGAAAGGAGGCAGCAGGAAGAGAGGAGCAAAGTATTAACTTAATTCCACTAACAGAAGTTACTTTGCAGGCTCAACACCTCCTACTCAAAGTTATGAATACTACACCTGAGACAACTCAGGTAGCAGGCATTAAGAATAGAAAACAGAACTGCACAGAAACACAGAAAGGAACATCTCAAATAAGTTACCATCTATTTAGAAATCTGAACTGCTTATGTAGCCCTACTGAGGTGGGATATTTTCATGAGGAATGAAGAGCATTTTTCAAAGCAAATCCCAACCACCCAGTCTGCTTCCAAAACAAACCATGATTACTTAAAGAATACTCTAAAACAGGTTCAGAGTGGTTATATATACAGTTATAGTGACATCTGACATAACAAAAAAGTTTGCATAAAGCTAAATTAAAGATCAATAACCATTTTGTTCATGGGTATTATATTTAAGATTCTTAAACTAGACAAGTACAAAGGAGAGTAACTAAAAATCAATCATCACTCTACATTTAACAAACATAACAAAGGTTTTTTGAAAGAAGGTTCTCTTTAATTTAGCTTTTAAGATACATGTGCATGTTAAAGAATACCTAAGTGGGCACATTCTATGTATTCATGCTTATGTACATAAAGTTGACAATATTTCATACAAAAATGTAAGCAAGTTTGGTAATGAGCTATCATTATAGAATTTAGTTCAGGAAATATGAGTATTGATCTTAAAATCATAATAACAAATGCTGTACTATGACAGCTGCCTCAAGCCATTCCAAGTATCAGAAACAAGACCCAATACAAACTACTGCTTCTCACGATACCTACTTAGCAGTAAAATGTTTTTAAGATTACTTTCATTTACCTCCACTTGTCACAATAGAAAGGAGGTTTCCATCATCATATATATTCACTGAATAATTCAACATCTCAGATGTTCCAAAAGATCCATATTCCTGAGCCTCTTTGTAGGTTCTCAGCACTGTACAGTTAGCTAAGTCACCACTCTCACTTGTATCTATGCAGGCTCTGTTGACAAAAACAAACAAACAAAAAAAGGCAATGGCACAGCTGCTGCAAACTTTTGGTTACCTACCCTTTCCAGCTGTGCACAGCAAAAAGACTTCAAGAAGTTTGGTTCTGTGTTTTTGGTATCTTTAAATAGCTTTTTGAGCAGCTACTTTAAAACTTGGTTGTTTATACTTAAGATTCAGAAACTAAATAAACTGATTTTCAAAACACTACTAAATTCAAATCAATCTGTATTTGAAAAGCAAGAGTATGCAAATTTAGGGAAGTTCAAGGAAGAAATTTTACTAAAGGTAGATGTTCAGTGCTGGTACACAAACATTCAAAGTTTTACTGTTTTGTATGAAGCCCATTATCAGTAAAGAAATGTGCCATGTTACATCCTGAAGTCTGTGCACAGATGCTTGTTCTGTCTTATTTCACATCACCAATGGATAGTCAAAACAGTTTTATTCTGCTTCAGAAGAAAAACCCCATCAGCTTACACTCATAGTCCACTGACTTCAATAAGACTTTATTCTATCCCATCTTCACTTGGGACCAGAATTTTGTCAAGAAATTCAATTAATACAGCACAACTATTTTAAAGCAAAAAATACTTAAAAAAACCCTATAAAGAGGGCAGATATAAAAGATAACAAGTCTTCGATGCAAGCTATTGTTTTATGTAAAGAACAAGAGATTTTAGACAAGTTTAGTCATTTACCTCCAGGTCTCACCATCATACCACACTACACAATCATATACTGGGCCAGGATCACTGTATTTTTTCTCAAAAGAATTCAACAATTCCACTTGATTTTGAAGTTCTTCCTTTATTAGCTTATTTACCTGATACAGCAAACAAAATTCAATTAGGATATTTCCAAAATTACTACAAGATAGGTAATCCTACATTCTTTTCTAGTGCTATACATTTTTTCCATTACTTTCTCAGGAATTTTAGACTATCCTAGGAGTCATAAAAATCTAGAAGTTCAATGGCTTTCAACAGTGCACTATTTATTTTTTGGCCTATTATGTACAACTACTTCTAATTTCTGTAAATATAACATTTAAAGCCATTATTTTCTTAAAGACTATTAAATGATAAAGTAGTATCTGAGGCATTTCTGGTACTTCATTAAAATAGTACACAGTTTACACAAGAAAGAATATGTTTAGAAAATTCCAGCTTTGAACACAGCAAGCATGGTGGCCTCAAAACATTGCATATTAAATTAAAAACAAAACTTACTGAAAATATCCAACAAATTTCTTGAAGTAATCCTATTTTCATATTTGACACCAACTCTCAAAAGTAAACAACACTAAGCAAACTGAACAACCATGCATAGAAAGACTTATAAAATTAATCAGAAGATACACTGGCAAATTATCTGCCAAAATACTCACAAGTATCTTTCTTTCACTCATCTAATGAAACATTTTAATCCTGTCAACCGGTAACAAATTGTTGCAAAGAAAAAGTTCATAAAATTAGTCTTCAAAAATGCAAACCTGTGAGGGAGAGCTATGAGCAGCATCAAATTCTTCTTGTTTCCTACAGGCCTCTGCTAGAGCCAGCCTGTGAACAGGATCCCAGAGCTTTTCCTTGCGCTCTTTCTGCAAAATAAAATCAGAGGTTCCTCAACATGCTAAGAAATATATGTCAAAGTATGAAGTCTATAAAGATAACTTGAAAATTCTGATTTGAGACAATGGCTAAAAATAGTATACAATAGTATAAATAAGCATAAATTGCCATACAACTTAAAAAAAGGGCTGTCAGTAATTTCTGTACTTCTAGCCTCAATGGACTATTGTGAGAAGGATCACAGAAGAAATGGAATCAATAAAAATCAGAGAGAATACCATTTAAGAGCTGGTTAGCAATCCAAGTATGTTAGCAAACGACATGCTGTAGTGTTCTAACAAAATTAAGAAATGGAACTGTAAAATATGACTATATACCAGAAAGAAAAGATAATTCATCCTTACCTGAATCCTCTCCTTAAGAGCTTTAGGATAGATATCATAACCATTTTTTATGCCAATGTGATATTTGCCTGAAGGATTTACCCAGTTTGCTGGAATCTACAGAAAAGTACATTTAGAAATAGGTTAACTAATGGCATTAAAAGAAGTCCTCAAACAAAAAACCCCAACACTGTGGAAGACAGATGAGCAGAACAAACCTGTACATACTGCCAATTTAATTCTCTGTCTCCATAACAGTAACTACTGCACTGTTCCAACAACATGACATGGCATTTTCAATCCAGCTCCCAAAAAATCAGTATCAGTTCATGTGACACTGCCATTGAACATCTTTAAGCATTAGTTGCTCTGATAGTCTATTTTTAAAACACAAAGCCCCAGCTTTACTGAATTTGCTGGGTGTGGGGAAATAACAGTACTGTAAGTGAAACCTAACATAAGCAAGTATGGTTGGAAGCCATGACAAACATCTGAATATCTCATTTCACAACTTCATGCAATTTGGACTCTGTATATCAGGATCTGCTCATCCTAGTAACAAAAAGTCAAAGAGCAACAGATTTAGCCTAACAACCATCTTCTCTGCAAAATTAGGAAAAAGCTGACAGTATGGAGAGATCCAAAGATGCGATGCCCCCATATCACATCATCAATCCCATCAGGAAATCAAGAACATGTTAGCAACATCAGTTCTGTGTACTCAAGATCTCTACTAGACTGTCCTTTCTGGAAACCCTACAGCATTTCTGCTATGCATAGTGAGAATTCAGTGAGTCTACAACTAGGTCCTCACAGATTTTTCAGTCTCTAAATCAATTCACTATGAGCTTAACACAATTCCTCTTGTAGCTCATGCAAATGTGGAAAATACTAGCACTTTTAAAAACACTACTGTGTCTGATATTTTAAAAACACATTAGCACATTTTCTTCAGCCAATTTCCAAAGCTGTATCAGATACTGGTTTGAACAAATAATTAAATTATTATCAGGCCCCCAAAAAAGCCCTGTACACCCCCATATTCAGCTAAGGAATAAATTAGAGATAAAGACATATAAAAAGTGTAAAACACACTAAGCAATCTACATGAAGATGAGCAAATGCAGCATTAGGTTTGGGTAAGATCTGGCTAGCTGGTTTCAGTTGGGCTAGGGTTGATTTTCTTTACAGTCGCTGATATAGGGCTGTTTTGGATTTGTGCTGAACACTCTTAATAACTCAGGGATGTTTTAGCTGCTGCTGGACACTGCTTGCACAGAGTCAAGGCTTTTTCTCTCACCCATCCCAAACAGTGAGCAGGCTGGAGATGCACAAGGATTTGGGAGGGGACACAGCTGGGACAACCGATCCCAACCTGACCACAGGGATACTTCATACCATACAGCATCACGATCAGCATATAAAGCCAGGGAAAGAAGAAAGAAGGGGAGTCATTAAGAGTGATGGCATTTATATTCAAGTCACCATTTGTGTGGAGTCCAGCTCTCCTGGAGATGGCTGAACACCTGCCTGCCCATGGGAAGTGGTGAATGGACCCCTTGTTTTCCTTTGCTTGCGTGCAAGACTTTTGTTTTATCTATTCAACTGTCTTTATCTCAACATGTAAGTTTTTTTCAATTTCACCCTTCTGATTCTCTTCTCCCCATACTGCCTGGGGAAGGCTGAGTGAGCAGTTCTATGGTGCTTAGCTGCCAGCCAGATTTAAACCACAACATCTGGTTAAAAGGAAATAAGTTTTGCAAAAACCAAAACAGGTGCTAAATTTGCTGTTAACCAAAGAAGATGATGTCCAGTGGTGTCTCTGTACCACCAAATACTCACCTTTAAAGTTCTTCCAGAAAGACCAGTAATTTCTCCATCTTTAGGTTCTGCAATGGTACATGTAGTTACATCACCACTGCCCGTAGTGTCAATGATATCAATTATCTTCGGTTTCCCATCAGTTGTAATCTGAAAATATGAGCACAGAAAAAGTGGGAAATGATTAGTACTTTAGCACACAAATCAGGAAAATTTTGTTGTTAAAAATATCAACTAGCTTTTTCAGACACCCAATCTTTA
Organism: Melospiza georgiana; assembly: GCF_028018845.1. NCBI lineage: Eukaryota > Metazoa > Chordata > Aves > Passeriformes > Passerellidae > Melospiza > Melospiza georgiana. The sequence goes on from NC_080431.1 coordinate 29,805,532, forward strand.
ATTGAAGGACATAAAAGCAACTTGAACTCAAAATAAATTTTCAAATAACTAAGAACAACATGTCCCTCTTTCTGGTTCATACAAATCCACTCCTAATTCTAATAAGGATTTAGAAGAGAAAAAAGTGAAAACACTATCAACAAAGCACAGGCAGCCTCAATTTAAAACCAAGCCTAAATTTGCAAAAAAGCTATTTGCAAGAACTACTATTTGTTGTCATATCATTTGCTGCGTTGCTTGTGACCCCTCATTCTGGACAAATTTTATAGTAATGAATGCACAAGTAAGAAAATGACAGGTTCTGAAGTACAAGCTCTCACAAACTAGAATCTCTTAACTCAGCTTAAAGGAACCTAAAAAGGGACATAAGTTACTATTACCTTGTTTGTCCTCTTTCAAAGATTCTGCTTTGTGTTTTAATTCATTTGTACTGTTAGCAGCTACAGCTATATACACCTAATACTTCTACAAGGAGTCTGGAAAGATGTTATAGCAGCCTCCCAGCACCTAAAAAGGACCTATAAGAAACATGGAAGCAATTTTTTACATGGCACAGGCAGTGATAGGACAAGGAAGAATGGCTTTAAACTAAAGGAGACTGTCAGACCAGTTTTAAGGAAGAAATTTTTCACTGTAAGAACAGTGAAACACTGGAACAGGTTGCCAGGTGGATGCCCCATCCACCTGGAAACATTCAAGGTCAGGTTGGATGGGGTTCTGAGCAATCCGACGTAGTTGAAGATGTCCCTGCTCCTTGAAGGGAGGTTGGAATAGACAGCCTTTCAAGGTCTCTTCCAACCCAAACCATTCTATGATTCTATGAATTGATCATACATACATATTTTTACATTTCTGTATCAAAGACTGATTACAAAAAGAAGATATCAATCATCTTCCTAGTATTTTCTATACATTAACTACACTGAAAGTGAAAAGAGCTTCATATTCAGAAAAGCAGCAACATTTGTTGTTTTCTACCATTTAAATATATGGTATTTTTGCCTTTATTCTCTATCAGTAATTTTGATGTTAGATATAATATATGGAAGGTTATTTTGTCGCAATAATGCTCTAAATTGTGAATACCGCTACTGGAAGCTACCAACACATTCAAACTGTTTCATAAAAGTCACTCTGCTGCTGCCAAAAGGACAAGAGTCAGGTTCTTATCACATCTTGGCAAACAAGGATACATACTTACATAGTCTCAAATTCACGGCTTAAAAAAAAAAAAGTAACAAACAAAAACCCAACCAAAGCCCATACAATCCAAAAAACAATCTCCTAGGAACTCAACAACAAAAAACCAACCCAAACAAGTAACAAGCAACACCTCCAATGAAAATAGGCTTAAACAGCTTAAAAAAATAAAAATAATCAACCCCAAATATTGCAAACCCATAGCAACCATAAAAACAGCATCAATTTCATTTGCCAGAAGGTAACAAATACTGCTTTTGAATAAGCTTGCTAGGGAAGAACTTTCATGACAGAAACCAACACTCCACTCTGTTCACAGAAATTCAAGTTCACTGGAGAAAATCTTAAGAGCATCTTAACCTGGTAAAACATCGACCAATCCATAGTTACATAGTAGTGAAAATTTACTTGGGGAACAGTGTGTAGGCACTAAACCATACACTTTTCTAGCATTTGTAATTAATGTCTTCAATGTCCACAATTCACACAAAAGTCAAGAGTCGCTCCAATACTAAAACAACTGCAAACCAATCCTGACATTAGCAGCACTTGACACTTTTTCAGTCTGCCTCTACTCAAAGTCAACTATTCAGTGATCAAAGTACAAGAAAACAAGAATGAAAATGTAATCCAAGGTGACTTGCTTGAAGGAGGCAAGTTATACAGCAACAGGTGGCCAGAACACAGATTTATGCTGCAGCAAGCTTGAATAGTTTTAGGAGTTGTTTCCTAGCCCAAAAAACGAGGTGCACCTCCTACACTCTATGGCTCTCTGCCTCCTAGCTGAAACCCAGCAGGCCCATACATGCACTTGAGTTTGTACTGTCAGAACCAAGAAATCAGAGTCCTTCAGTCAGACACAAGAAACTGAGAGTTTCAGCGGGTGTAAGGCTCAATTCCTAAGAGCCGCAATCCAGACAGGTTCGGGGTAACTCAGTGCGAGTAACCGATACGGCGGCTCCGGCTCCCACGAGCGGCCCTTCGGCACGCTGCCCACACGAGCAACGCCAGAGCGAAACTCAAGAGTTCAGCTCAGTTTGCCTTTGCAAATCTTGCCATTCCGAGTTTAAAATTATAATAAAAATAATAAGTGACCTTGATCAATTCCCTCATGTGAACAGAAGAGTCCTGAAACAATGAATTAATCACAGACAGAAGGTACATTCTAGTACCTTTTGCATTAGAACTTTAAAAAAATTATTTTTATATAGTTAAAAATATTTTATACTGTGTTTAGAAAAAAATTCCCCAATCCTGTCTTAATTATTATGGCTTGCCTATAGGCATTTAAAAAACAAATCAGTAGTTTAAAACTGAAAACTACTTTGCTGTTTATACATTTCTGCTTGAAGTTTTAAAATCCTGTGTACATGTTAGTTCTGACTTTGTAAAGCAGATAAATTAGTAAACTGAGAACACTAAAATTAATCTGTGTGCATAATCCTGGCAACTCATACAGGTTATAATAAAAGTAGAAAAGCACCAGTATCTTTGACAATCACAACACAAGAAAAAGGAAAGCCAGATGCATTTTAGCATGTTTTTGCCAGCCCATACAATCATTGACTCCAACTGTCAGCTACTGCAGACACAAGAGATGAACAAGTTCTTCAGCACTTTGGTCATGGGACAGCTGATCATCATAATCACAAACAAAATAATTTCCAAGCAATTTTTTTAACTCAGTGCTGAAAAGCAAGTAAAACAAAACTAGCTGCTACGGCTAAAAAGCTGTCACATAAAAGCACAAGTTAATGTTAGTAAATAATAATTCCAAATGCCACGTTACAAAATAAATAAATTTGCAAGAAGCAAAATGAACTGACTTATCTATCATGAAACAAAAGAAGCCGCAATAGGAACAGGGAAAGGACAGGGTGGGGCTGAGCAAAGACTATACCTATACAACCACAACACTCCATTAAATGCATCTAAAATTTCATCAGTCACTCTGCCTTAATGAGAATTACAAACAATGACTTGGCAGACAGCAGGAAATACATTCTACCAAGAGAACTGAAAGAGGGCAAAACTCACATGAAAGAAGCAGACAAACTAAACCTTACAGTTGGTGTCAACTGGTGGAAAAGCAAGGGAAGAAGAGGTGAAAGAAATTCCCTAGAAGGCACTGGTTCCAAAGATTCATAAAGAAAAGGAAAGTAAGTACAAGCTAGAATAACATTTTATGTATCAAAGAAAGCCAATCAACAGACAACAGATCTAAGAAGGTTTTGTTAACTATTCTCTCTATAGCAGCAAGCGTCCAGGGAAGAACAGAAACATAATGATATTTCCCTGTTAAACTCTGTCCCCAGATCTTTCTGTCCCTCAGAAAGAAAACAAACAGTGCTATCAATGTTTACAAACCAAGTCACAGAATCAACAAGCAAAGAACCCTACCCAGGAATGAAACACTATGCAGCAGCTAAGAAATTAACTGGTTTGTTTTGATTAAGAACTCCACTATATCCAAATCACAGTAGCTCATTTTAGCTTGTAATAATCATTGTCATTAACCAGTACTCTAAGTTGTAATATCAATTAACCTTGCTACAGGTTAGCAACTGATTCAACATCTTATAGATCTAACTCTATGCCAGGCCAGGAACTGACAAGAATGACAGTAAGAAAAAGCAGCAGCAGGAAAGATGGGTGTAAAAAAAAATTTCAAAAATTGTCCCAAGGTTAGAAACTACTTCTTGCAGTACAGCTATGCTGTGTCACTGCCTATGCCCAGGACACTGATTCATTGCACTGAGCCAAAATGTAAACTGGCAAATGCTCCAGAGAGTGAGAACATTCTTTTGCTGAAGAAACACCTACAAAGCTATTCTGGACTGGGTGCTGCCTATGCCTCCTTTATAACTCCCTGTGCAGTAAGTATCCCCTAGCTGTACTTTAGCAAGCTCCTTAAGCCAGGTCTATTAAGCGGGCAGTGTGAAAAGATCACACAACTTCTTTACATGTTTTTCTGACAACCCTGCCAACTTACCCTCACCCACTGCAACGTGAATTACACATCCTGCTCTTCAAATCTTTTACTTCTTCTACAAATCTTTTACTGCATTACCCAAAATTTTATCCTGTGTGTAAAGAAAGAAAGTCGGAGAAAACTGATATGGTCAACACAGAGATCATGATGCTTCATAAATACCCCTTATGAGCCTTGGGTTACCTATATCAGAACAAAGTTTCTCACTACTGCCACTAAATTCATACCAGGGTTTTGTGGTTGTTGTTGACCACTACTCACTCATAACCTCTAAAAACTTAGAGGTTTTTGCTTTTATATGTGAAACTTCAGAACCATGAACATCATCCAATTTATATTCACACCTTCTTAATTGTCTTCCATTACTTTCTGCTCTGCCCATGGTATTAGCATGATTTCCTTTTGGCTAGCTTTCATTAAGATTTCCAATTACTCTTCCACTCACCCGCAACTTCTTACCAAAAGCATCAGCTTCATTTCAGCTTAAATCAACAGAAGTGACACCTGGCCACTCCTTCCCTCCATCCAACCTGTCCTCTTAACTCATGCTCTAGTTGAACTGCATCCCATAAGGAGTCATTTCAGAACACGGAACTAATGATCTGCCAGGGTCAGGTCCCTGAATGAGGTCACTTAGAAGTTAATTCCACACCAAAGAAAGGATGGAAACCAACACAAGCCCTGCTTAGTCAAAACAAAACATAACAAAGGATTCAGCGTCCAAGTGAGTTGCATACAACTCCGAATCATTCTTCCACGGACTCTTATGCCATCACTCAGACATAACATTGTTAACAAAAAATCTAAAGCAGCAGTGACACAAAGGGCCACTTGCAAACTTACAAGATAAAGAAATGTTAAGAGACAAAGGTTACAAGAAATAAGTGCTGAGAAATGCCCAAACTGACATCACACACAGAAATTTACAAAACCGACACGGAGACATAAAGTTGGCAGATCAAAAAAAAAGCTGGCAGAATCAAATTTGATACAGACTGTTATTGCAATAAAACGCACGAGAAATATAAAGAGAAAGACGGGTATGCAAATTGTGCCATAAATACACTTTTCATGTAAAACACCTAGGCGGCTGTGCGTAGCCTGGAGCTACCTACTGCCGAAGTAACGCAGGTTTAACCAAAACACAAAGCGTTCTTTTATAATGAGCCCTGCGAGAGAAGGCAGCCCCGGAGATCCAAGTGCCGTGACACGGCTGCGGACGGCTGGGCAAGGAGCAGGATCCGCACGGCAGCAGCCCCGGGGGGGACCGGTGCGGATCCCCGGCCACGGCATCTCCCCGTCCTCCCGCGCCCGAGCCCCGCTCACGCGTGCGGGGCGGGAACCGAGAGCGAACACAAGGCACGAGTCCCCGGGACAGGGATAGGGACAGTCCCCCGGACAGGGACAGTCCCCCGGACAGGGACAGTCCCCGGGACAGCCCTCCGGGGCCTCCCCCGCTCTCGCCGCCGCTGCCTCGGGCCGCCCGAGTGCCATGGCCGGCCCCGTACTCGTCCCCGTCCTGCCGGGGTCGCTCCGGTAGGACCCGGGAGCTCCTTGAGAGCCGCGGCCGTGACTCAGGGCCGCCGCCGCCCCGCTCTACCTGCATGCCAGGCGCCCCGGGGTCCACGCCGGTGTCCAGCACGGCTAGCAGCACCCCCCGCCCGTCGAAGTCGGGGAAGCGGGCGAGGAAGGCGGCGGCGCCGGTCTCCTTCTTGGGCAGGAGCCCGTGGAACGGGAACGGCTCCTCGGCGGCGGCCGCCATGGCGCGAGACCGGGGCGCGGGGCCGGCGGGGACAGGCTGCGAGAGGCCACGGGAGGGCGGCGCATGCGCGGTGCCGCCCCACCGGCCCGCGGGAACGCGCACCCCCTGGCGGCCCGCGGCGCGAGCGGCACCGGAGCTAAACTGACCAATAGGGCGCCGAGGCGGGCGGGGCCTGCTGTGCAGGCAGCCAATCACGGGAGGAACGCGTTCCACGCGCCGGGGCTGTGGCGGCCACGTACGGCGGCGGCGGGAGCCGAGGGCACCTTCGGTCGCCGGGCCCGCCCCGCCCCGCCCCGCCCCGGGGCTGCCGGCCGGCCGCAGGCTGCGGCCTCGGACCCTGCCCGCGGCTGTGCGAGGGTCTCCGGCGTCCTCCTAATCGCAAACGGAATCACGGAATCACTTAGATTGGAAAAGACAGCTGAGATCATTAAGTTCAAGCTATGACCGATCGCCGTGTCAACTGAGTGTCAACCGAGTGTCAACCACACCACAGTACTGAGTGCCAAGTCCAGCCTGTCCTTAACACCTCCAGGGACGGTGACTCCACCATCTCTCCGGGCAGCCCATTCCAATATCTAATCTCGCTTTCTATGACGAATTTCTCCCTGGTGTCCAAACTGAACCTCTGGCACACGTCTTGAGGCCATTTCCTCTCAGGCCGTCACTTGCTGCCTGGGGGAAGAGGCCGACCCCCACCCGGCTGCACCCTCCTGTCAGGTGGTTGTAGAGAGCAGTGAGGTCTCCTCTGAGCCTCCTTTACTCAAATAACTGATGTGCAAACATTTACTTAGTCATGTTTTTTTCTTCTTCTTTTTCTGCTGATTCATTGTTCAGCATAAGTAGGTTCCACGGTGGCAGTACCAGTGCAACTGTTTAGCAAAGAGCAGAAAAAAACCACAAAACCAAAAACCAACCAACCATAAAACCCCAAACTAACCCCCAACCACATAAAAACAGATAAACAAACAAACAAACAAATCAAGGAAACCCACAAAAACCCCAACAAAACAGCTCCAACAAAAACAACAACAACAACAACAACAACAAACAAACCCGAAAGACTACATAAAGGGGAAAAACCCATCAAACCAAAAAGACTACCTAAAGGCTACATTAAAAGTTTCGCTGAAGTTGTTAAGGGAAAATCTCAACTTTGAACAGAGATGAGAGGTTTCAAAGGTATTTTTCTAGCTTTCATGCTCACATACAAGTTTGCAAAAGAACCTGAACTATGGAGTACCAGAAACACAGAGAATGTCTTTTGGAAAGATGCCTTTGTAGTGTCTGACGTGCTCCTTCAGCCATTTTAGCTGGTAATAAGTGTAAACCTTGTTGATTTCTGGGGGATCACTTTGCTTTCTTCAGGCAAGTTTCTATTTAGAGTCACCTTGGGAGACAAAGCTGTTTGTGAGTTCACTGTAAAGCAATGGAGACATTGACTTCTGAGAGTTCCTCTGTGTATTTTTTGTTTCACAGGTCTGATGAGATTATTATTGAACATTTGTCAGACATTAATCGTCATTGAAGTGGAGCTGGCATTTGTTCCTTCTCTAGAAGAAGTGGGAGAGGGTTGCTAGCAAATAGGGGTACTTCATTTTTTTCCCCATTTTTTCAGCTACCATCATGTGATTTTTATGCAAGTACTGAAATAAATCTGAAAAGCACTGCCTTAAAAATACACAGTATTAAAAAAGTGAAAGCTGTACCGTATGAATGTAGCATGTAACTCAATCTGCTTCCCACTTTGGTTTTCAACCATAAGTCAAAATTTTACATTTTGATGTCTAGATACCATGTGCTTCAGGTTTTTAGAATGCTGATGGTGTCTGCCATAATCAGATTTTTTTAAAATTACATAAAACTTTGACTGATCTTACTACAGTGGAGAGAATTATTCTGACAGGATGGTTGTTCACTTGTTTAATATCTAATTCACTGTTCATTTGAGTTTAGTTTTCCTTCTGTTTTTCATTGCTAGTGCATCTCAGTGGGAGAAGCTTGTATTTCTGGCAGCATGTTGACATGAACAGAAGTCTCATATGTCCTATTCCTAGTATACTTTGAGACATTAGGCTACAAAAAAATCTCAATATATTTCACATCCCATTCACTGAAGAAGCTGTATGTTATAATTTGGAAACATTTATTACTGGCCCTGAGAATTTCTTCCCGGTTCAGTTGCCTTGGTCTCAAAATACCACAAACAACTCATCTAATTAGCAGGTACATATTGTTCAGGTGTGTATAAATTATGTGCACTGCCAAGTAGCAGGGCAGGTTCTGCAGGAAAACCCAGGATTTGAGGAAGGTGTGCCAATCAACCTTTAACAGACTTGAAAGTGATACCATGAAAAGAAAAAAAACCCCTAATTTCCGTGACAGTCTTCAAAAAGTAGCTATTTTGTTAATTGTATGATTACAACTGTAGTGTTAGGACATGAGCGTAAGAATAAAGTTGTGCATCTTACTGAGACTGCAGATCCTGGGCATATTGAGAATTTTGGAATTTTAAACTTAATCCTGCACTTCTCAGGTTCCTTATGTTTAGTGTGCTAGGTTAACAGTTGGACTAACACTGCCAAGTCCTCCACTAAATCATGTCTTTAAGCACCACATCTTAGTCTATTCAAATACTTCCAGTATTAGTGACTCAATCCCTTCCATCATGGACAGCCTGTTCTAGATGGGGAAAAACTTTTTGTCAGGACCTGTAGCAACAGGGCAACTAAAAGAGGGTATGTTCAGACTAGCTATAAGAAAAAGTTTGTTTTACAATGAGAGTGGGGGAACACTGTGATATCTCTCCCACAAGAGGTGTGGATGCCCCACTGGTGCAAACATTGAAGGTTAGATTGGATGGGGCTCTGAGCAGCCTGATCTAGTTAAAGATGTCCCTGCTCATTGCAGGGAGATTGGACTAGATGGCCTTTCAAGGTCTCCTCCAACCCCAACCATTCTACGACTCCATGAACATTTGACCAGTTAGCTAGATTTGCATGGGCATGTTGTGCTCCAGCAGATTCTGCTCTGAATACTCCCAATATGGATGTGCTTCTAGGTCTGCATCTGAAACCTGGCAAAGCTTTTGCGGTCTTGACAGCCTGAGTAATTCCTCATATTGCTCACGTGTCAGGCCTGTCAGGATGTGGAGCTGGCCAGAGATCACCTTTGATTTCATGTGCAGCCTAATGCACCGAGGATGAGAAGGCAGAGGACACCTGCTACATCTTCTGCCTGATGATGACAACCAGAAGTCCCATTCTGGGCTTCAAATCTCTTTTCTATCTGAGCATGCATCTTTCTGTAAATGAAATGCTCCAGCTGCTGCAGGGTTCTCTCTGAGTCAGGCAGTTCTGTTTTGCATGGAAACATCCCAAAGTGAACCCGAAACAACATGACCTAATATCTTTCTAGTACAGGCATTGACATGAATGTAGAAGTACTGGCCTGTTTGTTTTTTCTCTAATTAATGTTAAATTATTCTATTCAAAGTATGAATTAGAGTTGCGCACGAACTGTTTAAATTTCAGTTGCAGCAATTACCTTAGTCACTATGTTTCAGATTTCACCCACTCCCTCTTTAAGCCCTGCCTGAGTTACAACATGTGGAGAGGAGGAATCATCCTACCAGTTACACTGTGAGAGGATGTGTTTGATCAAATTGTATTAGGCAAGGCAGGCACTTCAGTGTTCTGAGTGAGGTCATTTGGGGCTCAGTGGAGACTCTTCCTTATTCCCCCTTTATGAGGGAGGACTGGCTTCAGGGAATATTAGGAATAGATGATCTGTGAATGAGGTGAATGTGACTTAATTCCTGCCATTGTCTCTGTCTCCCTTCCTTTCCCATTGGCTCTTGCTATTGCTGTGTAAGCATAAAACAACACAAATCCTCCAGAAGAAGCAGTTTCCCAGCCTGATTCTTGGCCATTCACTCTCATTCTTCTGCTCCCTCAGTCACTTGTGCTGTTGTGGCTTCTTGGTGGAACCAATAAAGGAATAAATCTGGCTGAAAACTATCCCACACAAGTGGCTGGGAGCTGGTACCTGAGACAGGCTCCTGTACCACCTCTTCCATGCTTATGCTGGTGCAGAGTAGAGATGATCCAGCACAGTACTCCTCAGTTAAACACACCATGGAACTAAGGCACTACATGAGGGAACTTGGCCACTGCACACTCTGTCAGGGAAGCTGGGTTTACAGGATTTGGGTTTTTGGGGTTTTTTTTTAACCAGGTTCTATACTGAGTCTTCTGCAAAGTGCCTGCCTAGCAACAAATCCGTGTAAATTTTTTTTGTGTGTATCTAATAAAGATTTTCAAAGAAGGCCACATCCCAGTTCTTTTTCCTTTATTTACTACTGAACAGTTCAGCATGGACTAGGGTATCAAATTTGCAGAGTGAACCTTTCAATGCTCTTTCTTCACAGAGAGGAAAACATTTACTCATATTTTAGTTTTGATATCTAGCCTTCCTTAATGGACAATGTATCTTTAGCTTTGTCTTTAGGAAGTTATTTACTTGGTTGGGTCAATTTGCCCTTCCCTTAATGAATATCAAATAAAAATATCATTGCATACACATAAAATTATGAGGTCATTAGTGAACAACAGCTGGTGTTACTCTCCAACATAATCATATTTCAAATATGTCTGTCAGTTACCAGAATGAATTCTTATTGTTCTCTGTCACAGACTCTTGTGGCCTAGCTAATGTCTTTAGGATGTGCTTTCATTTACAAACTTGTGTAAAACTGTCTGAAATTATATCCATATGGACAGGATATAATAAGAGAACATAATCATAAAGATAAGTTCATATATTGCTTTAAATACTTTCTCAATGATGCTGCTCAAAGAAACTTTTAGTCCTGAAAATTCAAGACGGCAGGATCCATGTAGCTCTGGCCTCAGCAAAAAGCTGCAGCTGCAGTTCAGTACCAGCCAAGCCTCAAACATTTAGTGGTCTTCTGTTGCAGAGTTGTTAGTAGGGTTGCATTTTAAAAACATATTTCTATGAGAACAGAGTCATTCCTTTAATTGTGCTGCAGAAATGAGCAAAGAAATTACTGAGTATAAATGTGTACTTGTTATTTCTAGAGCTGAACATGCATATTCATTTTTCATGTTTCTCTGAAGTTTAAAACAGAGTTCAGTCTTTTTCCCAGACTTGGCCTTGTGTAGCTTGCAGAGATTTGTGTTAGAAATACAAAGATTAGTAGAATGAGTTATGGATGGCATTGTATGTATATAAAAGAAACAATATCAAAGGTTAAGAACATCATATGCTGATAACCAAGGACACAGTTAACATCAGTCAAAGGGGTGAACAACAAGGAATCCATTGTTTACAGCAAGATCAGAAGGCCTGAGTTTTCATGGGGCCACAGCATGACAACACTTAAGTAGAAGACTCAAACTCTGCTAACAGGAGGATGACAGGTTGCAGCCACAAAAACACCCAAATGATGATACACAGTCCGTAAGTATTAGTTTTCCAAAAAGTATATGGAGTAATCTTTAAACGAGATCCTGAAGCACAGGTTTATGCCATACTGGTTAACTCACAAAGTGAGTTAAAACTATGTGTAAACCCCATTGTCAGCAAGAAAAATAACAGAGATTTAATTAGAAGTTGATGGGTAATGTCCCTTATCCCTGTGTCATGTATAAGTGAAATGGGCCAGACCACTGAGACACACACATCTTGGTGAACACAAGAATGCAGGAGAGCAATCTACGAGATAATGAATATAAACCATCCAGAGATAATGAATATAAACCATCCAGACTGGTTTTGTTTGATACAGGTAGCATTTTCTTCTTCCAGCTGGTTTCACACTGATTGTTGTGGTTTTAAATTTTTGCAGTGTCAGGAATACTGTAGTAATAGGGTGATTGCCAAAGCATGTGGTATCTCAAGTGCTATTCTGTTGTGTGAAAGTCACTTTGGAGTTTCTGGGCTTTTAATTTGTTGGATTTTGTAAGACACAACAACTGCATTTCTTTTTAAATTTATGAGATACAAATACACTTCTGAAGACAAAATTATGTTGTTGTTTAACCCTAGCTGACAGCTAAGCCGTATGCAGACTCTTGCTCACTCCTCGCTGCTGGGGTAGAGGAAAGAATCAGAGGTAAAATTGAGGAAACTTGTGTGTTCAGATAAAAACAGTTTAATACGTAAAGCAAAAGCCATGCACACAAGCAAAGCAAAACAAGGCATTCATTTGCCACATCCCTTGGGCAGGCAGGTGAAAGCCAGGCATCACACACACAAGGACTTGGGAAAACAAACACCATCACTCCAAAGGTCTCAACCTTCCTCCTTCTTCCCAGGCTTTGTATGCTGAGCAAGACACCAATCACTATGGGATATCCCTGTGGTTGATTGGGATCAGCTGTCCTGCCTGTGTCCCATCTACTCACCAGTAACTGGTATATCCCTGGGTTATCAAGAGTGATATTTTGCCAGGGGTTAGGGCTTTGAAAAGCAAAATCCAAGAGCTACAGGCACACTGAGGCTGCAAAAGGCATCCCAAGAGCAAGGCAAAACTGCCACAACATGGCTGCCTCCACAGCTTTTTCCTTGGCACCATCCCTAACATTAGGCTGATTTACCTGCCCAGGTTTGTGTTTAGGGTTATCCCTTGGGTTAGGGTTTATTAAACTAGGATTCCCAGAGCTCCAGGCACACTGCAGTTGCAAAAGGCATCCCATGGGGAGTGTACCACAACCAACACATGGCTGTCTCCACAGCTTTTTTCCTTGGGACCGTGTTGTTATCATATTGTTGTTATCATATTTCTAGAATCCCATACCTCCAGGGTGGTTTTCTCACAAGCAGCTCTTCACAGCAATGTTGTTCCTGCTTCTTTGTCAGGGCTCCTGGGAGGCTCTCCCTGACTGGCCACGCCCACCCCCTTTTATCCCAGTTATCTTCATTAGCCACAGCTGCCGCCCAATTAAGGCCATCACAGCTGCAGCCCATCAAGAGCAACTGGGACCTACCAGGGCAAGGCCTATATACAGATATTCAAGTACTGTATTTCCCCATTTTCCTTTACTTACAGATATTCAAGTACAATACAGATATTATGCTAGGACTCAAAGGCCACCTCTACTATATTTCCCCCTTTTTGTTCACTTACATGAACAGATTTTACATAGACATATTTACATATTCTACAATACATATCTTTCACTCTGACTCAAAGGCCACCTATATTTCCCCAACACAATACATATATTTCACTGTGACTCAAAGGCCACCTATATTTCCCCAACACAATACATATATTTCACTGTGACTTGAAGGCCACATTACAATACATACATTTTCCTATGACTCAAAGGACACAGACAACACACACAGCTCCTTGCTCAAAGGCCATATTCTTCACAGCTCTTGGCTGTCACAGCTCCTCAACTCAAAGGCTATGTTCTTCTACCTCTCCTGGCTGTCTTAACCTCCACAGCTCTCAGGCTGCCACAGCTCTCGGCTGTCCTATCTTCCTCAGCTCTCAGGCCACATATCTCTATTACATCAGGGTCAACACTTGCTGTTATCATATTTCTGGAGTCCCATACCTCCAGGGTGGTTTTCTCACAAACATCTCTTCACAGCAGTGTTGTTCCTGCTTCTTTGTCAGGGTTCCTCCGAGGCTCTCCCTGACTGGCCACGCCCACCCCCTTTTATCCCAGTTATCTTCATTAGCCACAGCTGCTGCCCAATTAAGGCCATCACAGCTGCAGCCCATCAAGAACAACTGGGACCTACCAGGGCAAGGCCTATATACAGATATTCAAGTACTAGATTTCCCCATTTTCTTTTACTTACAGATATTCAAGTACAATACAGATATTTTGCTAGGACTCAAAGGCCACCTCTACTATAGGACTATCCCTAACCCTAGGCTGATTTACCTGCCTAGGGTTAGAGTTGAGCCTTGGATGAGGGTTTTTTAAAGCAGAAAGGCCTGAGCTCCAGGCACACTGCAGCTGCAAATGGCATCCGATGTGGAGTGTACAACTGCCAACACATGGCTGCCTCCAAAGCTTTCTTCTTTCTAACCCTAGCCTATTTACCTGCCTAGAGTTAGGGTTAGGGTTCAGCCTACAGTTGGGGTATTCTAACCTAGGAAGCCCAGAGCTCCAGGCACACTGCAGCTGCAAAAGGCATCCCAAGGGGAGTGCAAAAGTGTCACAATATGGCTGCCTCCACAGCTCTTTCCTGTGGTAGATAGGGACAGGCGATCGGAAGATCACGCGATGTGATGGAAAGCGGCAGGATTCCTTTTCCCCTAATCTCCTGAGATAAGAGATCACCCTAGGAATGTAGCCCCCCCTAACAATAGTAATGCTGGTAACTTTCCACTCCTTACTAACCATAGATAGTACTGCAGACCCCCTCTGATGTAGAGAAGCCCCTTAGACTATAAAACCCCACGAGATGAGACAATAAAGGCCTTTGACCGTCTGCCACATTGGTATCTGCGTGCTCTTTGGCCCGAGCGCCCCTGGTGAGTTTGGGTCGCCGTGCTGCTCCTCGAAATTAGGTCGCCTTGCCTTATATCAGAAGGCAACACTTTCCTTTGGACCATCCCTAGCCCTAGGCTGATTTACCTGACTAGGCTTAGGGTTAGCCTTAAGCCTAGGGTTAGGGTTTCTTAAAGCAGAAAGTCCAGAGGTCCAGGCACACTACACCTGTAAAAGGCATCCCAAGAGGAGCGTGAAACTGCTACAACATGGCTGCCTCTACAGCTTTTTTCTTGGGACAATCCCTAATCCTAGGCTGATTTACCTGCCTATGCATAGAGTTCAGGCTAGGGTTGAGCCTTGGGTTATGGTTTTTAAAGCAGAAAGCACAGACCTCCAGGCACACTGCAGCTGCAAAAGGCATGCCAAGGTGCCAAAACATGGCTGCCTGCACAGCTTTTTCTTTGGAGTTTGCCATAGCCGAAGGCTGGGATTATTGCTTAATTTCAGTTTTAGGGTTAGGCTTAGGGCTAGCGTTTTGAAAACTACAAAGCCCAGACCTCCAGGCACACTGCAGCCACAAAGGCATCTAAAGGGGAGCACAAAAGTGCCACAACATGGTTGCCTCCACAGCATTTTCCTTGGGACCGTCCTAACCCTCAGCTGATTTACCTGCCTAGCATTAGGGATAGGGTTAGGGTTGAGCCTAAGGTTAGGGTTTTTTAAAGCAGAAAGCCCTGAGCTCCAGGCACATTGCAGCTGCAAAACCCACTCTAAGGCGAGCACAAAAGTAACATAACATGGCTGCCTCCACAGCTTTTTCCTTGGAACCATCCCTAACCCTTGGCTGATTTACCTGTCTAGCGCTAGGGTTAGTGTTGAGGCTAGGGTTAGGAATTTTTAAAGCAGAAAGCCCAGAGGTCCAGGCACACTGCAGCTGCAAAAAGCATCCCAAGGGGAGCGCAAAAGTGCCCAACATGGCTGCCTCCACACCTTTTTCCATGGAGCCAGCCATAGCCCAAAGCTTCGTTTATTGCTTAGTTTTAGGGTTAGGGTTACGCCTAGGGTTAGGATTTTTAAACCAGAAAGCCCTGATCTCCAGGCACACTGCAGCTGAAAAAGGCATCCAAAGGGGAGTGCAAAAGTTCCACTACATGGCTGCCTCTACACCTTTTTCCTTAGACCATCACTAACCCTACGCTGATTTACCTATCTAGGCATAGGGTTCGGTTTAGGGTTACCCCTAGGGTTAGGGTTGTTAAACCAGAAAGCCCTGATCTCCAGGCACACTGCAGCCGTAAAAGGCATCCCAAGTGGAATGCAAAATTTCCTTGACATGGCTTCCTCCACAGGTTTTTCCTTGGAGCCAGCCCTACCCCAGTGCTGCCTTTCCTGCCTGCGGTTAGGGTTGAGGCCACAGAGTTAGGGTTAGGGTTGAGCCTAGGGTTAGGGTTTTGAAAACCACAAAGCCCAGAGCTCCAGGCACCCTGCAGCCACAAAAGACATCCTAGGAGGAGTGCAAAACTGCCAGAAAATGGCTGCCTCCACAGCTTTTTCCCTGGAGCCAGCCGTAGCCAAGGCTGCCTTTCCTGCCTACAGTTGGGGTTAAGGTTGCAGCCCTCCACTGGTTGGAATGCAGATACGGACCCAGATGATCTGTGTGCTTGCAGTTACAATGACAGGCCCAACAACCCACACCTGATACCTGCTGACTGACAGCTCTCTTAAATCTCTTTCCTAATTTTTCAGGCTACGTATCATGTCAACTAGAAACAGAGTTAAAAAATGGTAGAGAGGAAAAAGAAAAAGAAAACAGTGTTGTGTGAAACTGATAATTTTTCATGCATATTTTAATGAAACATTGTCAAATATACAGACTTGCACACAGTAGTTTTAGTCACGTATTTTCAGTAGGCATAGAAACTCTCGGACTTCTAGTTTTAGGGAGTATTCTGATGATTGGGATTGATTTTACTGGCAACCAAAATTAGATCAGTCTGACCAAATATGTGCAGGTTTGTCCTTGAAGGATGAGTTAAAAAAAAGAAGCTGTACTGATAATTTTGTTTTAGAATCACTGATTCTCCATCCTTGCCTTTCATCTGGATCTGCTTAGACTTTTGTACATTTACTCAGCCCTGTCCTTGCCATCCCTCAGTTTCCATAAGATCTGGGCAAAAAGAGTCCAAAATGTAAAGGAAATGCTTTCATAACATCTTTTACACATTCAAATAACAAGTATTTAATCTTTGAGACCAGAGCAGCAATGTATAATGAGTGAAAAAGTGATATAGCACTTAAGTGATTGCTGCAACCTGCAGTTCCCTCAGCATGCAGAGATTTCATTATAAAGTCACAAGTGATTGAAAATGTAATATATGTAAGAAGTAATGTGTTGTGTGAACAGTTGATAAAGCTGAAAATAGGACATATTTGGGGCATACAATCGCTTCCTTACATCTAGGATTTTTTCTGGACAGTTTAAGAACTAATCCCACACATTTTACCTTTATATTTATAAACAAAGAGCAAGGATACTGCTGACAAAATCCATTTTTGAGGACAACAAAATGTGAGAAACTACTGCAAGTTAATAAGCAGAAGGCTTGTTTATCACTGAAAGTTGCATCTCATAGCCAGAAAACTGAAAATACAAGAACAGGCTTGTATGATGTATAGCCACAGCTTTTTTGACCACGAATAAAAATCTGCCATGTCCTGTACTTTCAGGTGAGGCAACACAAGCTAAAGATTACATACAACTTTCCATGTTGGTGCTATTCACTCCTCCCCTAACCTGACACAGAAACATTGATTTTGATTACAGTATTCCTGGCCTATAGCATTCAAAAGGGGGCACCCTGCCACTGTTTTCCAGATGCAGTGCAATAGCCTGAATTTATCTGAGAGAAAACTTTAAGAGCACTTATTGAAATTCAGACACTTATGAAACTTAAAACTCATTTCCAAAACTTTAATATCATGAAAATCAATGAATCATTTGTTATCCAAATGTATTCTAGATATCCTCAAAGTTGGGAATGTTTTCCCAAGTTGGAAATATTGAACAATAGAATAATCAAATCTTTCAAAAATCAAATCTGTTACTTGTATGGTTCTCAATTTTATTAAATAATTGGGATCATCAAGAAGAATTCTCTCCCCTCCCTGGGAAGAGATTATGGTATTTGAAGAAATGGAATTTCCTCCACTGTTTCTGTTGCTGTGATCTTTATTAATTCCTGATCTTCTTAAAATATTACAATAAATTGTGGATTGTTAGGTAGAAACTTGAAATCCAAAATCAGTAAATTTTATTTCCATGTGTTGAAAGCACTGCTTTAGATATATGGAGTAATAAAAATATATTTTAAAAATAGTAACAAAAATATTTTCAGTGCAAGCAAAAGTGATGTTGTACATTTACCTGCTTGCTGATGTTCTTCTAGACTCAAACCCCAAAATTAATCTGGGACAGACCATGCCAGGCTAAAGAAGGCTTTAAAAAGTCAGTGCTAAAATGTTTTCTAGCATGTTTATGTTTTCTAGCATTTCGCCAGGTTGGACACTCTTCTTGAGTTCATTGACTTGCATCCAGAAATGTCATTAGTAAAACACAGCCTAAGTGGATTCTTTCTGGGTCTGACTGACCACAGAGCCTGAGAAGAGGCTGCCTTTGCTTCCTCTGCTACTGGCTTCAGCTAGAACCCCTCTGATGTCTCTACAGACATAGGGAGAAAATTTGCCTAAAGTCAGACTGGGGAATATCTATTGATTTTAATAAAGTTTAGACAAGTCTACATCAAAGAGAATGTTCTCCTGTGCTCTCTGAACATTTGAATTTATGTTGCAAACTCCATCAATACCGAGAAAATAAATAGCCTCTTAAAGGCTATTCTGGCTACTTAGATTAATGAAATATGATAATATTTGTAAGTACAGCTAATCAGTGTTGCAAGCCTTACTAATGTTTCCAGAGTAGTTGTTCCATTGGAGTATTAATCATGATTTCTCTGATTATCAGCAATTGTTTAAAAAATAAAAACATGAAGCAAACAAGATAAATATTCTTCCTTGGTAATCAGGTCAAAGATGAAAGGGAAAATGAGTAATGGTCATCATTCCACTGAGTATTAATATTTGACTTACATTTTTCAAGAAACTGCTTGAATGATGCTGTTTGTGCAGTCTTTTTCTGAAAACAAAAAAAGAGAGAACACCCTTTTAAAATAGTTTAAGTTATTATTTTGAGCTGTAACACTTATAAACCACTTTTCAACTCCAGAGCCCTGAACCAGAGCACAGACCTTTCTTGAGCACACCAGCAAAGGATCTGCTACTGTTCCATGTTTCTGTGATGAGCTAAACATTTTGGAGGGCAGGACCTTGTTACTGCCTTTCCCACCAAACACAGCAAGAATTTCAGGATCGCATTATGCTGTTTTGACAGACAGGGAATATGATATAGGTAATTTTTAAAATATGCCCAAGGTAGCAGAGGGAGTTGGTTGTAGTGGGGCTACAACCCAGGAAATCCTGTTTCTGGTTCTGGGATGGTAGCCCTAACCATTATCCTTCTCCACACTTCAGTAGTGTGACTGCTGCAGAGAAATCATCGTGTTCTTCCACATACCAGCCCTGGTGCTACAAAATACTTAATGCATTATTAAGCAAAACATATTCCAAGCCTGTCATTGATTCAGGGCCTACAGTCTTGCAAGAATTATATAATTTATCTTCCTTACAAGTAGGAAAAAATTCCTGGACTCTATTTTCTCTCCATAGAAACTACAGAGAAGCTGAAGTAATTAATGAAAAGTACTGGTGTCATGTGGACAAGAACAGGGCATGCATTCAGCCCTTTCTTCAGCCATTCAGACTAATGGGAAATATACTTCTATGTGGACCATATGACTGGGTCCAGAGGCTGGATTTAATACATTTGCAGCCCAGTCATTTTCCCAAGTGAACTGTCAATTACCAGTGTAGACAGAAAAGATGCTGATTACCTGGGCAAAACTCTGCTCTTGTTTGTGTCAGAACAATATCCCTGATTGCGCTTGCTTCCGCGCGACTGTGGGTTGAGTTTGGCTGTGTCTCCTCGGTTCCCTGGGTTGTCTTTGAACCACAGGAACAGTGCTTTGAGACAGCTACCTGGGCAGTCACTAATGGCAGGGAAATCCACAGTTCTTCAGATATTAAGGCATTGTAAATACTGATAAAAAATAAATCTGTGTTGTATTTTTTTGGCATACAATGCCTAAAGCCTTATCTCTCATTCTGTCAGGAACCAAGAACTATGTATACAGATGGTGCAATTTATTATGTTCTGCACTGTGACTGAGTGCTGAAATACCTTCAGAAAATCACCAGAAAGCCTGAAATGCTTTGCTGTCTCTTGTGACTCCAGCTCACTAAAACTATAATTGAATGAGCACAATATATTAAGCCCTGCATATTGCACAGTAGGTTCACAGAAAAGGACGTAATCTTTTTCAGTATCATTACAGAAAATATCTTTGCTGTACAATTACTGCCTATACCCAAGATCATAATGTCTCTGCCTCTCTGAATTCTGCTCTTATAAAACTGCAAGACAGGGTTTTACAAAGAGATGCCTAGGTTCAACGACTCTACCTCAACTCAAGTGTAACACCAATAAATTCCATTGTGCTGCTCTCATTTGTAAAATGCCGCTGGGCCTGATAGTCCTGACATTTAAAACAGTGCTTGTCGGGGCTGAAATGAATGGACATGAAATGAATGTAACAGTGGTATGAAAAAAGAATTTTAGCTGTGTATCAGTTCAGAGGTTAATGTATTTCCATTCCTGCTTCTCTGAGCAGATTTTTATGAAACTGATGATTAAACTTGGCTCAGTGAGTGCAGGAAATACAAAGAAAAACTGAAGTCAATATCTTCAAACTCACTCATCTCTCCATATGAAATGTAAACCTTGGAACTAGTATTTTTTTCATACCCATGTGCTTTACTGTATTTGAAACATTGAAAAGAAGATCCCTGTGTCACGGACCCAACAACAAATGTTTTATGGTCATCTTGATACCTACAAGGCCCAACTTTCAGCGATAGCCACCATTCACAAAACAACTGTTTTGCTTTTAGTGCTTCATTGGAAGCAAAACCATATTCATCCTTGATTTCCTACTGTTTCCTTCCTGTGGGGAAGCCAGACTGGGGTGCCTTGATATTGGAGGGTGGTCTATCCATCCACTTTTCCTCGTGCACGGTTACACATTTCCGCGTGTTTTGTTGGAGCATAGAACCACAAACGACATGAAGCATCTTCCCTATTAACATCCCAGAGACAGCGGGCCGACCCAGTCCTATGTCCTGCCTGTCACAGGACAAACCCTTGCATCACTCATGAGAGAAGGGGTGAACACCGACAACCACCGACCCCCCCAAAACCTCCCGGCCGCAGTTCGGGGCTGCTCCAGGACGGGGGTGCCGGTCCCTCCCCGCACCTCCTGGGCTGGGTCCCGCTCTCGGCTGCCGCAGGTCCCCGAGCCCCGCCGGGGCTCAGCGGGGGCAGCTCCGCCGGGAGGAGCCCGGGCGGGGAGGGGGAGACGAGGGGAGCCGTGCGCGGAAGGGACTGCCTCGATGGGCTTGAAAAATCACTGCAGCAGCGGCGGCGGGCTGGTGGGAGATGCAGCGCCCGGGCTGCGCGGCCGCGCCGCTCTCCCCGCCTCTCCCCTCCGGCTCCAGCCCTGGCCCCGGCCCCGGCCTTGCCTATTTTTTTCCGCGCCTGGCTCCAGACTTTCCCCGCTCCCCTCCCGTGTGTGCGGGAGCGCCGAGCTCAGCGGTGAGCGCCGGCCGGGAAGCCCCGGCACGGAGAGGCTGCCGGCGGCGACAGCCGGAGCATCCCAGGGAGGGAGGCGGGCAGGGCGGGAGCGGAGGCGCGTCTCCCTGCTGAGGGAGCCGGGACTTGCAGCGTTCTGGGTTTTCCCGACCACTCTTTCCCCTCCCCACCCGCCCACCTCCCTGCCTCTCTCCCCCTCTCCTTCCCTCCCGCCTTCCCTCCCTCCCCTCCAGAGTTAAAGCGCGGACAGTCGCGCTCCGGGGATGGGTGCGAGCCAACGCCTCTGCTGCCGGCTCGCTCTGCTCCCGCCCCAGGTCTCCCGGAACCCCCGCCCGCCCAGGAGGGATGCTGCTCCGGCAGCTGCTGGGGCTGCTCCGCCGTGCTGCCCTCCCCGCGGCTGCCCTGTGCCCTCCGCCCGCTCCGCGGGTCCCTCCAGGCAGCGCCGCCCCAGCCCCAGCCCGCCCGCAGCTGCGGGGCCGGGGCAGAGCCCCTCCGGCACCCCGGCGCTGCGAGAGGAGACATCATGCAGTAGTACAAACACTCAGTGACAGTTACCTCTCTTTTAAAGCAGAGGCAGCTACTAACCCTATACAAACGAGTTACAACGTGTAGCAACATTTTACATCGGCAAGTAATTTCCGTAATTTTTTTAGTCACTACCTGAACACATTGCTAGTCCTCAGTGTGGGTATTGCTGTCTCTGTTTAGGGTCATAGGAAGTCAAGTCTGTGACTTGAAATGATATGTTGACAGTGGTGAGGTGACAATTATCTAGTGTGTGTTTTTCATTTTACCCGATTTTAAAATATTAATAACTCTAAAGCTAAGTTTTTCAGACTGCAATCTCTTCAACAACATAGTCATCTGGACATTTAATGGCTGGGATATGTTTCTGTGTTGTAAAACATGAAAACAACAATCCCTCAGTCACTGTTTCTGTGTAATGTCATGAATTAGATATTTGTTAAAGTTCTCCTCTTGAGGGCAGCAAATATTCAGAACCAAAAGTTGTTCATGTTTCTTAATGATGTGATAAAGAATATCCTGGATATGAAATACACCAGAGTTGGCTTTTCCCTTGGCTTTCACGGTTTAGAGAAAGATTCACTTACAGCTCTACAATTCTTATACAAAGCCTGAAAGTTTAAGTGAAAAATGTAGCATATGAAGTCAAGGCTTCACCTTATAAGCCAGATGAGAAAAGAGTAACCAAGTAGAAACATACAGAATCATAGAATCATCAAGGCATAGAATCATCTGAAGAGACCCTTAAGATCATCAAGTCCAACTGCCAACCCATCCCTACCATCCATAAGTTCCAGCCTAAGTTCTCTGTTAAAGAGATCAGCCTTTTCCTCCAATGACTTATCTTTCCACACATGGGGAAGGCCTGCTCCTGAATATTAAACAATTATTTTTAAAAGTATATCCAGCCTTCCTGAACTCCTTTGCCCTTCAGGACTAACTCCCCAAGGGCTCTGTCCTAACCAGGCCACACTCTGCCTGTGGAAGTTCTGCTTATTTCACCCCTTATAGAAAACACTAACATTTCATGGTCATTGTGTCCAAGATGTCCACTGACCACCACATCACCCACTTGTCCTTCTTGGTTCACAAACAAAGGTCTAGCAGGGTACCTCTGCTGGTAGCCTCATTCACCATTTATGTTAGGAAATTGTCTCCCACACACCTCAGAAACCTCTTAGACTACTTCCTCTCTGCTGTGTTGTATTCTCAGTAGACATTTGGCAAATGTGTTTCTATGAGTACCAAAGCCAGCAATCATGAGACTTCTGGCAGCCACTTGTAGAATGCCTCCTCAGCCTGTTCATCCTGGTTGGGTGGTCTGTAACAGGCTCCCACCGTGACATACGTCCCGATGAACTTCTTTACCCATAGGCACTCAGCCATGTCATCGTAATCATCATCCATTCCAATGCAATCAAAGCACTCTGTAATTTACAATAATGTACAGTAAAACACTCTGTAATGTACTCCTCTCTTGTTTCTATTGTATCTTCTCTAAAGCTTGTAGCCATCCAACAACAGTCTTTGTCATAAAGTTTAAAATGAGCTTTTAAACATAAAGGAACTTGATTGAAGTTGGTGTGGGAAGCTCAGGTGGCTCAGACATCTCTGATGATTCATGAGCTTATTTACACATGCCCAGCCAAGAAGAATGACACCTGTGGCTGTGTTCTGTCTACTGTGTCTTTATCATGGACACAGTGCAGTATCTCCAAACAAAAAACAGGAAACAACTACCAACCAGTCAGCAAAAACTTATAACATATGTTGTGGGTTTGCCTATTTATTGCTTCTGTGTCTTCCCTGTGGCTTCATTCTTCAGTGAGGTATCATGCTGCAAACCAATAAAAATTATTGCAGTGGTCAGTAAGCCCGTGACAGGTTTCAGGAACTATTTCTGCACCTCAATAGCTGTCACTGTTACTTCTTGTGCTGCTCAATGTGCTGCACCAACGTCATTGTGCAAACTCAACTGTCTTTAGCAAATTCAATGCAAATGTAAATAAATAGTCTTTCTTTCCTCATTCATTAATTAATAAAATAATATTTTGAACTAATGCACTGAAAATAACTGTGACTTTTGTGTAGTCTTTGAATGAAGCTAGATAAAAGACAATTAGACAAGTTCAAATGTAACCTTTACTACTGGCAATGCTACAAACACACATTGGTACGTCTCATTTTACTGTTGCCTAGATTTTATTAATAGAAACTCTGTGTTTCAGGACTTCTCTTTGCTTTTGACCCAGAATTAGTGCCTGACCCAGGAAAGACCTGCTTCCCTTGTTTACTTCAGGCACTAGAAAACATAATGCCTTCAAATTTGGAGAGATGCAGAGATCCTGGGAATAATGGAAGGAGTTTGATTCTCCTCTGCTTGGTCTTTGGCTTACCTCCAACTCCCAGGAAAGCTGGATATCATTCTCAGTGTGGTATTTCTGTTTTGTACCAAATCACGCTCTCAAGGAGTACTTACTTGCAATCTTGCAGCAAGAATGTATACTCTAGATGTGTTATCTAAATCCCATAACTCAAATCCCTAAGTAGGTTATATGTATTTGAATTCTTTACTCATTGTGATATTGAAGAGGTCATGATAACACAGAGAAAATCAGGGGGAAGGATCTGAAAGGAATATTGTGTAGGCCAAAGGAATAAAATTCCTTGCGAATGAGCTGAAAGGCAGTGGGTATTGCATGTCCATGCAGGCTTGGGAAGGAGACCTGACCTTGCAGGTTATTCTGTATGGTGTGCAGGGTGAACTGCATCTAGGCTGGTGGAAGAGCTTAGCCTCCATCATTTGGAGCCCCATTTGCCTGTGCCTTGAAGAGAGGCCGGAGAGGAAGATCAGGATTGGGTGGATCATCACTTCATCCTGCATAGGTCTGGACTGGGGAGCCACACTATCCCTTGTCCATACATAGTGCCATACACCCCTTTTGTTGAGGAACTCAAGGACTGGATGCTGCTGGTCATTCTTTATTGCAAATTAAGGCACTGCTGGCCCTGGAGCAGTCCTAAGGCCAGGTACTGTCAGAAGGCCAGGTATGTCACTATGCTGGGAAAGCTGGGGAAATGACTATTGCCTCCCTGAAATCCTTCAGAATGCTGGCTGTGGGTCCCCTGTGTGATCCCTGAAAAGGCTTCTTTTTCCCTTTCCTTGTCTGGGTAGATTCCTCTTTTGCCAGAAGAACAACTTATCCAGGTTAATCAAGGTTTTTGTCCCCATGCTCTAACATGCCCTGAAGACTTAGTTTAAGGAATTGTCGTATGTACCTGATTGCTGTAACATATGGCAAGCCTCTGCTTTCAAGGATATAAAACCCTCAAATCTTTGATTATTCTGGCTATATTACTATTTTACATGTTGCAGTTGACTAGATTAATAAATGGTGTTGTACCATGCCAAAATTAAAATGTTTTCTGTACCCATATGAGTAATTTAAGTGCTTTCTGACTTTTTTGCTTACCTCCACTAGTGCTGTAGCATTTTTTGCTCTAACATAATTCAGAATTATAAAGTATTGATTTTCAATTAAAGTATTGATTGCACAGATCTTTGTGTGCCTTTCTTATTTGGGTATTTCAGATTTTATTAATGTGCATACAATGTAAATAGAAAATAATAGCCTTTGATACTCAATGTAAAAAAAGTCTTAATTAGCCATGCGACGTATAAAGAAATAATTAACTTTATGGCCATTAGATGTCACTGTTGCTCTGTGTGTACATGATTGAAGCATCACTCACTGCTCTAAATCGTGGTCTCCTAAAAAAAATTCTGCTATAACTCTACAGCTTTCTAGTGCTTTGTCCTTAATGCTATACATTGAGTATTCACCATTTCTCTTAAAAATTAAACCTTAGAACTTGTAAAGCAATGAAAATACATTATTTCATTATTTTGAAGTCTTAACCATTAGATCTTTACATTAGAAGAAAGATATTGTTTCTAGAAAAATAGAATGCTTAATCAATTAGTAGATTTTTGCATTGAAGATCTGCTAGATGGCTTTTCATTCTTTGGTTTGATTAGATGCTCAAAATATTATACAGTTTAGATGTAACTGAAAAGTGAAAAACCTGTCTCTTCATATGCTAATTTATTTCCTCTGACTCTGAAATAACCCTTAGAACTAATTAAAAATGCATTCAATAATTTTTAATTTTTTTCCCATCACACCAACGACATGCCTATTTGTCCTTTCTAGATAACTTGCCCGAAATGTCTCCTGGAGTCAGTCTTCTATTTATTCCTGCCCATGAATTAGTGAGGAAAACATATATTTTCAGCAAAGTGGAATCATAAAGGGAAATTGCAAATCATTATGAGGTAAAAATCAGTTTGGAATGGGACTTAAAAACTTTAGAGTCTTCAAAAGTAAAGGAGTTACTTTACATGAGCTTCAAGAGACTGTGAGGCATAGGCATTACATGTTGATTTTTGTCAGTGCAAACAGCCCACAGATTTTAAAATACTTTTTGTTAACAGCAAAGGTGAAACTTCAGAGAAGGTTGAATTCCTGCCTATCGTCTCTTACCCTCCCACTGCTCAGCACATTGGATAGTCTGACTCCCATCTCCTCAAGCTTCCTATGGATACTGGGGTAGCTGGGCAGTGTTCCCAAAGCCTCTCTGCCCCAGGATGGACAAGCCCCTTGCCCCAGGAGCACTGCTCCAGCCCTGACCATCACTGAGCTTGCTGCAGTTTCTCGATGTCTTTCCTGTGTTGGAGAACAGTATCTGGATGTAGCTGGTGAGTGCTGAGCAGAAGGGGACAGCCAATGCCTCCCTGATCTCCTGGCTGTGCTCCAGGGATGCAGCCCCATATGCCTTTGGCAGTCTCTACTGCCAGGGGATGCTGGTGGTTCCTGTCCAAGTAATTGGTTGGAATAAGGAGCACAGCATAGGAATAAGTTCTCAGCTCTTTAGATTTTAGGAATTCATGAGTTCTGCATGGATCTGTGTAAAAACTGTACATGCACCTGGAGAAGGAAGGTGGCAAAGTAAGAGTTTTCAGATAATACTTGATCCTTGAGGGAAATGAAGGAAGAGTGTATCATACACGAATCCTTCAGGGGAATGAGGGCAAAGAAAGAGAATATAATATAAAAAATGCAGCGTTATACATATATGTATGTATATTTACTCAGAAGTGCCATTTTGAAAACTTTTGGATGCATTGATGAAAACACTAAATCAATGCCTGACAGAGGTCAAAACCCTAAATATTAAATTGTTAGCAGAAGGTACAGAGAGTGAGGCAGAATATCATTATGCCATGGCTGTATGGTTCATTACATACAGTTCTTCTCGCTTCATCTCAAAAAGGGAAGAATAAAATAAAATGTCCAGAGAGGAGAAATAAGAAGAGAGAAGTAGAAGAAGCTTCAGAGAAGAGCTACAAAGATGATCATGTTCACGGATTTCTCAGGAAACTAAGATGCTGGAAGTAGTCTGGGAAAGAGAGGAATGGGGGCCATAAAGCAGAAGTCCAATCAGATGACTAGTGTGCTGAAAGTGAATAGGAGTAAGTTCTGCTCTGTATCCCTCAGTACAAAACCTGGCGTGAGCAAATAAAACTGAGTGTATATCTTTGTACACAGAATCAATTTTCATGGCATGTTGTGGCTATTAAAATTTTAAGGGATCAGAGACCTCATGGTTCTTAGTCAAGCAGCGGTTATTAATGCTTATAAACCTCTGAGTATACACAGGCCACAAAACTTTGGAGGAGTTTATTGTACAGGCAAAACATCCTATATATTCCTCCTGCTCTTTCATATTTCCTTGACCATGTCCCTTGTTTACTGCCAAGGACAAGGTACTGGGCTAAAGGGAGCTCCAGTGTGAGCCAACATGGCTACTGTTATTTCATCATTAAAAAAAAAAGTATTATCTGAAGGAATGTAGAGGGACTTCTGTAAAGACTGCTTCATGCAAATTCAAAAGTTTATTTCTTGCCTGACTACTGAAGTCCCTATAAAATGGCATTATACGGAAAAAATGACTAACAAAATTGTACAACAAAAATCCATATTAAAAATAGTATCTAATATAGTGTCATAAAGACAAGTAATTACTAAATTAATGAAAATTATATTCCTTAATAATTTTCAAAATTCTAAATGTGGACCAACTACTGGCTGCTTTACAATATCAAATGTTATTTTGTCAACACATAATCATTTTTTTCTCATGAGAAATACTCATGTTTTTCCCAGCTTTTGATTTAGATATATTTTTGTTGTTCATGCCTGCTATAAAAGGATGTTAATGTAGAATAGAATAGAATAGAATAGAATAGAATAGAATAGAATAGAATAGAATCATAGGATCATTAAAGCTGAAAAGACCTCCAAGATCCCAGGCTCCAACCTTGGACCGAACACCACTTGGCCACCTAAACCATAGCACAAAGTGCCACATCCAGTTGTTTCTTGAACACTTCCAGGAATGGGGACTCCACTTTCCTGGACAGTCCATTTTAATGCCTGACAAGCCTTTCAGTGAAGAAATTCTTACTGATGTCCAAACTGAAAGGGTTTGTTTGTCACTTATGTAATTCAGTATGAAATGACGTACAACTGGAGTTCTGTCACATTAGCACTGCAAGTAGAAATTACTGTAACAGATTGTGACAGGCTAGTGTTAATGACAGGTAAATAATTGTTGTTGTAACAGGTTAGTTAATGGAAACAGAGGGGAAATACAAACCAAATGTCAATCTCATTTTTCTCGCCACTATGGGAGATGAACGTTCGCAATGCCACTTTTATTACAGCTTTAATACAAGTTTCAAACTTTATTGGCAGTCCTTGGACTTCAAACAGCAAAATATTGGGCTCTGTTTCTGACATGACTGTAAGCCTGTAGTCTGACATTTTGCAGCAAAGGTTACCTTTCATCTCCCTTTGGGTAGCTTAAAGCTCCAAGTGTCCCACTGAGGATCTTCCAAACTTGTGTGCTGTCAAGTCTGCTCAGTCACCAGTTTGGGATTTTTTCCTTTCCTGCCAGCAAGAGCAATGACTAAAATCTCAACACTCCCCAAAGTTTTTCTCAGTCCTGTCATTAAACTTTTTGCAGTCCTACTGTAAATGACACACCTTCCCATCTGTAAACAGTATTAAAAGGCCCAAATGAATTGTTTAGATATAGAAAAATGCTCTACACTTTACAATTTTCAAAATATTCAAAGTAATCAATCACTTTCTTTGGAGACTATGGGAAAATTATCACCATCACCTATTAGCAGCTCGTCTACTGCCTACCACCACTCTCCAAAGATCTCACAGGATTTCACAATATGTCAACTAATTAGATATTGCCATGTGTCTGAACCAGCCTCTAATCCCTCTCCTTCCTTCTGGCTGATGGCATGTCATCTGCGCTCTAATTTGACTAACTGATAGTGTTCTGCCTGATTATATGGCATTAAGGAAAAGTATTAGGGGAAAGAGGACAGTGAGAGAATTAAAGCTGAGACATCTCTTGAAATATGCCCCAAGGAGTTGTGGGAACAGTGAAAATCCATTGAGTGAAATTATATCTTCCAGGTGATAACCAGGAGTAATGAAGACGTTATTCAAAGACAAAAATGAGAGCTAAAATCACCCATTTTTGAGAAATAGGATTTGGGGTGTTTCTTATGTGGACTGGGTGAGGGTCTGTCAAAGCAATCCTAGAATATGGATGAACTTCACCTTGAGCAATCTCAAGAAGCATCTCTCTGCAATTAGTTTTTTGAATGAATGCACTGAATTGCAGTGGTTAAATTGCCTTGGATTTTGGTTAGGTGTTAAAGCCACCAGGCTAGAAGGCAGTCACTCTCCACACTCAGTTTAGTTTTCACAGGATAGAGTGAGCAGGTTTAAAGCCAGTGCTGCTGACTGAGAGGTCTTGCATCCTTTTCAGTCTGCCTTGTTGCCTTCGCCAGCACGTGTGCTACTCCTGCTGAGCTTTTGGAAACAAATTTGTTTTGCTACAACAGCACAAAGCAAACAGGATTTTTCTTCTGTTTGTTTGCTTGTTGTTTGTTTGGACTTTGTTCTGTTTTATTATGGGAAGGGAGCAGGACAGAGCAGCAAAGCCACCAACCTTCTTGGTGGTGAGAAGCCATTAATGAGGGCAGCTACCTGTGAGAAGGGATGAACCCTTGAAATCCAGTGAGACATAGTTGTTGCTTAGCAGGTGCTGCAAAGTTATTTAAATAACAGGTGCTGACTGGGAGCACTGAGAGGTACAACTCCCAACCTCCCATGAAGAGAGAAAAGAGAGTTTCTGTGATGTGGACACACTGATGTCATTTCCTGGGCTTACATCAGAAAAGACTGCCCCTGTGATTGCGTTCTGTGCTAAATTTCATTAAAAACCTTGTTTAAACTTGTCAAGTGCAATAAGACCCTGAGGTTTTACTGGTCAAAAAAAAGAAGTTGACACTTAAGGCTGTCATCCTTTTGGACCCAAGCCTGTCTGGCACCTGCAGCAGCCCAACATGACTCGAAGGCTCAGGGTTTCAAGTAGCTTTGGGGCTTGTTAAAGGGAATGCCCAGGCCCCTGCAGCCCTTCAGCATGGGCTTTGCCTTTCCTGCAGCATTAAAGGTATGGGCTTGGTGGGCTCAGCTGGGTTTGCTGTCATCCCACCCACACTAGAGGAAGTGCCACATGGACACAGAACAGACTGGTCCATGCAGGCCTTCCTGGGGAATAGCCCAACACAACTTCCATCTTGTGTCACTGTGTGCTGGCTTGGGCCGGGATATAGACAGTGTTATTCACAGTATCTGGTATGGGCTGGTTCTCATTTGTCCTGGAAAGGGTATTGACAACTCAGGGATGTTTCAGCTGTTGCTGAGCAGGGCTTGCACAGAGTCAAGGCCTTTTCTGCCTCTCACCCCCCCCAGGGAGTAGGTTGTGGGTGCACAAGGAGTTGGGATGGGACACACCCAGGACAGCTGACCCCAAGTGACCACAGGGATATCCCATACCATAGGGCATTGTACCCAGGATATAAAACCAGGGCAAGAAGGAAATGGGGAAGTTTGGAGTGATGG
This sequence comes from Melospiza georgiana, assembly GCF_028018845.1. Taxonomy (NCBI): domain Eukaryota; kingdom Metazoa; phylum Chordata; class Aves; order Passeriformes; family Passerellidae; genus Melospiza; species Melospiza georgiana. The sequence continues at coordinate 29,836,364 of NC_080431.1, forward strand.
TGTTTGTCTTTCCAAGTCACATTGTAGATGATGGAGCCCCTCTTTCCTGGGTATGGCTGAACACCTGCCTGCCCATGCAATGGACAATGAATGCATTTCTTGTTTTGCTTTGCTTGTGTGGCTGGCTTTCTTTTATCCATTAAGCTATCCATTAAACTATTTCTTACTTCTGCTCTTCTGATTGTCTCCCCCTTCCCTCAGTGGGAGAGTGAGCAGCAGTTGCACGGGGCTGAACTGCTCTCTGAGGTTAAACCAAGACAGCAGACTGGAAGGAAATATGGGCCGAGGTTCACTGTAGACAGCTTGGACTAAATCAAAGAGGAGACAGCAAAGCAGCAATCTGGTTTGCCCAGCAGTCTGCTTTGCTAGCAGTGAAAGGGAGTGACTGCTTGTCATAGCTCTTTATGTTCACAAGGAAATGGTGAAGACCAGCTCTTTTTTACCCCAAGCGAAGCCTGGACATTTACAGACCTTTAGCTAAACATGCCTTGCAAGCACCAACAGCACTTGCTCGAGTTCTTCCTCTCCTGCTCTCATCATCCACATCACAGCAGTGATCCTTGTGTCCCAGCAAGGTCTGCCTCACCTTCTGGGTCAGGCACCTACAGATCAGTGTTGTCCCTGTGTTTCTGGACCTTGGTAATTTTTGCTATCTAATTCAGAGCTGACCTGGGCTCCAGGTCTGTGACAGATGAGAAAAGCCAAGTTTCATGTTTTTAAGAGCTAAGTATGGAACAGCTTTAAATTATTAAACTGTTACAGGCTATTAGTGGGTTAATCTAGGAGACATGGCAATGACAGATGAATAAAACTAAAGTTTTAGCTGCAGTTTAGCTTTCAGTACCTACTTAGAGAGGGATGTTCTTGTTTCACCAAGCATGGCTGCATTGCCAAACTTACAACTATCCACTACGGACTCTGAACTTATTGCAGATCCCTGCTCTTCAGAAGGTGTGAATCTGAGCTGCAGGGAATGTAGTGTATGCCATCTCTGAAATGCACTTAGGGGAATTCACATGTTTTATGGTGTGCTTCTGCTGAAGCCACGAGCAAAATATATGACTGAATGGAAAAAGTCTCTTTATGTCATTGGAGACCAAAGTATCTAGCAAGTTAACAATAAATATACCTTGCTAAATTAAATATTATTTTCTTCAAATAGCCACAAGGAGTGTGAACATTCAGCAGCAAGCTGATTGCATAAAAATGGACATCTTAGACAGATGCCAAATATTACAATCAAGGTATCTTTTAACATCCTGATACTCAAATAAGAGTATATGAATGTTTCCGACTTTACATAACCATTCTCTTTACTCCTTAAAGGAAATCAAAGGCACATCTCAAAGCAAAATGGGGCTTCAAGTAAAAATTATTATACTAATAAAATTGGATTTTATTATGAAAGATGTTTGTATCTTTCTATATAATATCTGCTTCCTCTCAGTGAGATGCAGCCTACTGTTCACCATATTGCATTGCCCATAGCTATTTTCTCTTCTCCCCTATGGATATACACATACTTGTATGCATGCTTTCCTATCTGACATGGAGACACTCTCATCCAGTGCTTTCACACATCCTCAAGGGCTTTTTCAACTAATGGAACATGCTGCATCCTTAGGCTGAGATGAAATATTCAACACCTCACAGAGGTTATGCAATACTTTTTTAAATATGTAATTAAACTACTCTGGTTTACATGGATTAAAAAATTCATAAACACTTCACTCAGTTAAATTTACTAGTACAATGGAGTCAGTCCCTGCAAACACTCTATAACTTTCTCATGGTGGCAGCTAACCTTTTTTTTTCCCTTTTCCTCCAGAATAACATGTAGGTCGTGATGTGAATGTTCCATCCTTTTGTACCTTTTTTAAAAATTTTATTACAGAAGCAAGCTGTCTGTAAACAGTAATCTAGCTGTTTTACTGTAGGCCCTGTCCCCTCATCTGCTTTCCCCCCTCATGTCCTAGGTCTCATTCCCCAGGCCTCAATGTTCATTTGCCAGAGGCCACAACGCTGTAGCTCTCTGTCTGAAGGCTGGCTCCCAAACTATCACCAAAGCAGGTGTATTGTAGCTGAATTTTCAAGACTTTTTTGACTGGGGACTTTAATATAAGTCCTTTTCCAGAACACCAATTTTCATGCAGTTTACCAGATTTTTCTTATTCATTCAGGTTTTGCTAAAAATGCCCAGTGGGTTCAATGGTTTTTGGTGGTAGTGTGACACACCTGCATGCACAAGCCTGTAGGCAGAAAAACTGTAAATTCTTTTTTGCATTCAGAAGAGCAACCTAGGAAAGACAAGGGATAGAAAATCCTGTTCAGGCCAAGCTCCAGCTAAGAGGGCATGGGGATAGAAATCCCACTGTGGAGGAACCACTCTATTGTGGATAGGTAATTCTGTACTTGTACAAATTGTATTTTCTTGTTCCAGTTGCTGCTAGAAATAGGATACAGGCTAACTGATTCTATGGACTGATCAAAAAGGACAGAAATATTTTCATCTCTTATACAATATAAAGATCAAAAAAAAAAAAAAAGGAAAGAAGAAATAGTTCTCAAGCAGCAGTACTGGTTGGGTTCTGGTTTGCCTGCTGTCTGATATATTTAAGACTTCACCTAGTCTTTCATAATGAATTGACTGGTAGCTTCAAAAATTATTAGAGAGTGAAAAAACGGAGAGGTGAACATAGAGGTGGATAGGCAAGACAAAAATACCTCTCCTCTCCAATCTACACCTAATCAAAGTTTAATTAAAGTTTCTCATGAAAGTCACCTGGATGAGAGTCCTGATTTATGCTCCCATGATTTAATCATATCATCATCTGGCTTTCTGACTGAGAAATTTAACTATTATTCTGAGTGTAGAGCAATCCCACTAAGTCTCTTGCCTAAGTATCAAAAGTCCTCAGGTGCTGGTTTTCCAAGCTGAGAGTAATATTTTAGAAACAAGTATGTCCTGGACTTCATTTCTTCCCCTATGATGATTTGTCCCCCATTACTAAGTTACATGAATGAATGTGTTCTGTTCATAAAGACTGACCACACAAAACAATTAATATCAGAGACAAATCCTGAATTTGGTTAACAGAAGCTGCCTTGTTTTTCTTTTCTTTCAGCTTTTCCTCTTTAGCCATATTTTAAAATCAGAATAATGTTTATTTAAGTGACTTAAATAAATGCCACTCTTAGTGTGAGTAAGAGTGATTGAGAGGTTGTTCTGGGGGAGAGCGAGAGAGGGAAAAACCCATGCAGGGCTCTTCTGGGACCTCAGTAAAAAAACCCCTTCTTTTTGACAACAAAAGTATCAATAATATAATTACTTTAATAAGACAGACTTGAAAGGAATATATGTAGTGAGTAGATGCTATATTCTTTCAGATGGAGGGCACAGGTGTTCATACAGCAGCAGAGCTAAGACTGAATGGAATTTCCCCGTCACCCTATGCAGAGCTGATCATGTCCGTGGAGGGAAGGTCTCCGTTTCTGGCCATTTGAGCAATTGTATAATACAATAATTGTACTGTATACAAAAAAACCCTGCTGCATTGCTACAGGATGCTCACACATTTCATTAACTTCTCTCTACCTTTTTTTTTTAGATAAAGCCAAGGCCAGGCAGGTGCTGCAATCAGCAGAGTCAGGTGGGAGCTGCCTGCAGGCTCCCCCAGTTCCATGAGCTGGTGGAGCTCATCCTGCAGTCAATGGACATAGATGGCACAACAAGGCCTGGAGGCCATGCTGGACATTCAGCCCAGTGCACACAGCCCTGTGCCTGCTCAGGTGTGGAGTGCCTGCTCACCTGTGGTGTGGCTCACTCCCTCCTCAATGAGCAGTGCTCTCCTGACCATCATCAATGCACACCACCCCTCGATCCATGTAGAGTTTACCTTTCCCAAAGCTATAAGTTGCATATTATATTAATATCATGAAGGCTTCTCAAGCCCTAAATATGAGCCCTAACAGAGCAGATGAGACCTATGCAAGATCACCAACTCCTTGAGCACAAAGTCTTCAGCAAAGCTCCCTTTACAGATGTGCATCTCGTAAGATTTTCCTCTGCACCTTCCATTTAAAAATAAATTGGTACATATGAAGTGTGCATGAATCATTTAAAAATGTCACCAGGGAGTTACATTAAAGGGTAATGTAATACTCTGTAGAAATTAGAAATAAATCTCCTAGCACAGAAAACTGCTGTACTGCAGAACAGCAATTACAAGCAAACAAAGGGAAACAATAAGATTCTTGAATATTCTGGCTGTATCTCCAAACCTAATTAGTTCAGCCTCGAACAACATCAAAGAGTGCTTCATTAATGAACCTCTGAATCATCTGTACTCATCTGTGACTGATAACCATGACTCAGTTTTACCAGTGACAAGGATGAGGTGGTTTGGTAATAAAGACATTAAATTGCCCACTATCTTAAATTCTGCCATGAACTTGCACGGGCAGGCTGTCATCTCTGCATGTCAGTTCCTCAGCGAAAGGCAGTACTCCTCATGTGTACTGTGACATTTATATTTCTCATAGAATGGATCATGCACTGCAATGAGCCTTGAGCCCAGCAGAGTCTCCTAGGTAGTCCTGGAGCACTTGGGAATGCAGAGAAAGCATTCGTAGATGGGGGTCCTCAAATACAGAATGACCTAATGCTCCAGATATTTCACAAGGAAGAGGTTTTGGAAACATCAAAGTCACAGCAGTTGGAAAAACAGGAACATAGTTTTAAGGAAATTATATTTAGGAGTTCATAGAGAAGAATAAAGGGGAAGAAATAGTCAGCAGGGCTAAGTTTAAATGAAGAGAGAAAAGACTAAGGTAATTTGGGGAAAAAAAATAAAGTTGTTATCAGATGTGGAGAGTGATTAATGAGAAAAGTGAACAGAGTTATTGTGATTGGGAAACCAGACAAAGCTGTTTAATGAACAGAGGAAAAAAACTACCTCCAATAGTTAATTAAAACAGTGCTGCTCCTGTAAGATACTAGGAAAAACTAATAATGACAGATGTCATTGTATTTAGAATTATATTGATGACAAAAGTACGTTTTAGCCGCTTCTTTTCTTGCCAAGATACATCAATAATGCATACTTTAATTACATTCAACTACAGAACCTATGTATTTGAGTGGGGACGCTTTGGTGATGGATAGAGATGTCCAACAATTTGTCATTTTGCAGAGTACAGTACAGGAACAAGCCTCACTTACCTGTGTACAGCTGTAAGTGTCATTCTCTAAAGGAAAACCGGAGTTTATGTATTAAAAAGTACATTCTAATGAATATTAGGAAGTCACTAACAAATACTGGGATGAATTCTGGCCTTCTCATTGTAACTAAGACATACTATTAGATGTATCTGAAGTACAAGCAGTCCAAAGAGTGACAACAAAACAGAAAAAAGAGATGATACTTCTATGACAAAATATGTTGCAAAATCAGAGAAATAACCTGAAAATTAGCAAAAATAATGAAAATATAACACTTCAGGAAAAAGTTATTATAGTTTCAGGAATTTAGATACTCTAAAAAGGTTTATCTGATTTTTCTAATGCTTTTGTAAGTCCACCAAGAAAAAACAAAGCTGAAGATGTCTTTACATCATGTATTTTTAAGTGGCATCAAAAATTCTGCCCAGGTTTTGTTGCATATTGGCATATACCCCTTACAGTGCTCTACTGCTAACATTTAACAATATAATAATGGTAAGATTATTGTTATTGAGAAGCTGTCAGGCAAAATCCTGTTTACTCTAGCATGTCATAAAATACAGGTATAACAAACTTTTCTGTCAGTTTTAGATTTTGAATATGACTGGATCTGACACCCGTTCCCTATATAACAAATTCTGACTGTCAGTTTAGATATTTTAAAATTTACTTGTGGCAAAACTAAATTGAGATAGCAATGTTGGCTTTTCATTTCTTTTAAGTATGAAGTCTAAGGTTAAAATTTCTTCAACCACAAGTACTCTAACTGGAGAGCAGGAACTGATTGCTGTTTAACACCTGAAACAATCCTGTGTGGCAGGATCTGAAGTTATTTATTGCTTTTTGTTTTGTTTTGTATTTTTTTTTAATGCTTGACTGTAGAGAAAGATGTACTTTTCAGATTTTACTTCTGGTGAGAAAGATATTAATTTAAATGTGAAATACTGGAGATGGAATGTATGGGCAATGTCTGAGACATCTGTTAGGAGAATTTACAATTTCCAAGATTGTCTTCAGGACATGATGACATGCAGCTTGTGTTGGCCTGGAGACTGTCTTGTCTAGAGGCAGGAGTGTTGAAGAGTGGCTGCTTTTGTACAGTTGGGCATCTGGTCTCTGGCCCTCCCTCAAGTCTTCACAACAAATTTGTATCGTGGAGCTTCCCACACCCACGGGTGGTCCTCATGGACTTCTGGGGTCTGATGAAGTTCAGCCCACCACGCCCTCATGCACAGAATCTCTTTGAAATGGCCAAAGCGCAAGATGCAGTGTTTCCATTTCTGGATTCTAGGGATATTAATTCAAGGGTAAACTGCCATGGAATGACCAGACTCGGGACAGTCAGCACGTGATACTTTCAGACCCCCCTACTTCTGCCATGCGCTATCTCCCTTGGCAACCCCCCAGATTTCTGACAGACTCCTCTACAGCCCAGCTTCCATATGCGCTTCAATCCCTGCAAAGTCCAAGTCATAGAAGGTAAGGCCTCTCTTCATATGAGGGAAGCTCCATGGGGGTGCCTCATATGGGGTCAGAGAGACCCCGTGACAAAATGGCAGTATGAACAGTGCCCCTAATTAATGAGCACTCAAGCTTTTCCCACTCCCTTTCTGGGGTGTCTTTAAAGCCCTCCTCACCTCCTAGCTCACAGCTGAGTGAAATCTTTGTGAAGTCATGCATAGATAGCCCTGATGGAGCCTGTGGTGCTGCTTGTGCAAGGAAGCTCTCCTGTTGATGGAGTGTTCAGACTCTTCTGTGTCCATAAGTGCTCACAGCCTGTGCCAAATTCTAGTTCCCCTTAGGCACATGTAGGCTACTAAATCTACGGAACTTCTGGGCACAAAGAGATGTTTGGAGAAGAAACTACTTCAGAGTGTTAGCTTTCAGAGAGCTTTTTTGGGGTACACATTTCTTGACTTCTGCAACTTGCTTCCCACCTTTGTTGCTGAATTTCTGAGAGATACCTCTAGGCTATCACCTGATGTCAGTGTGGAAACACTGCAGAAAACTGAGCCAGATTTATTGGTTATGCCCCTTCTACCACTGAGACATCCCAGACCAGTCAATACGGTAGAAGGGATCACAGGAGACTGTAAATCCTAGGCTCAGTTACTTTTTTGTAAGGCCAAGGCTTTTGACCCGAGTGGAGCAAACATGAAAAGTCTCTATTGGAAGCTATCCATGTAAAGGAAACTTTCAGTGCTGAAGATATCTTAAGGAAGTTGGTTTATGTCAGTCCTGTTAGTCTCTGCCAAGGAATTGGATATCTAGTATTTAGTTTTACTTTACTTCAGTCCTCAAATAAAATTGTCTTATAGTCAAGTTGCTTCTCCTTTTATTCCCAGACTGCTAGAACCACCAATCAGACACATATGTGGCTTTGTCCCCTCTATCAGAGCACTGTAACATCTTTTTTTATACTTCCACTCTCATCTTTCCTTGAAAGCCCATTCATGTGGGCTTTTGTTTTTGTTGAACATCCTCAATCTCTCCTTTCTGCAAGTCTGAGCTCAGAGAACTTGAAGCATTTATCATCATGTGAGATTGCACTGGAGTGATGTGAGGTGTTACCACTGAATAATTTTTCATTCTCAGTAATCCATCATATGAAGTCAGACAGCACAAGCACCACAAGTTTTGTGTGGCTGGAATAAAGTTCTGCAGTGGCAGAAAAACAAGATTAAAAGATTGTATAGTAAATCTTGTAATTCTTTATTCATCCTTAACCTTGAATACTAGATGGACCCCTCTCCCCATATTGAGCTAGAGAAGAAAGAGAGGTGACTTTTGTGAATGAAAAGGAACATGCAGGTGACTAAAATATTCTATTGCTTTTTCCTGTCAATAGTATTCTAGATAGAATACAAATTCAACAAGGCGAGAATTTTTGGTCAGTGAGACTTGGTAGCAGATGCATGGAAGTGCAGTGAATTTGTGGGGGAAAACGACTGATCAGCTCAAGCTATTTCATATGGAGTGGAAGTCCACTAGAACAGACAAATGCTAAAATTGATGGGTGTCTTCTCTCCTGTATGACTCCCTTCTGGGAACTAAAAGTACAATTAGGACAAAAAATGCTGTTCCCAGGAAGGTAGAATAGTCATTCAGTGTTCAACTGAGCAGGAAAAATGTGTTTTGTAAAGATTATTTCATTCTCTGCAGCTTTTGTAGTGCAGAATCACTCATTAATATTTGCTCTGTCATTTAAATCTAAGACAAATATTTTAATTAAAATATTATTCTCACTGAAGTTTAAACATAGAAGGGAGGTTACAAACCATCTCATGACATGAATGCTTTGATATTAAAAATAAATATTACTTGGAGAAGTAAAAGCTATATGAAAAATACAATTTGAAATAATCAAATTGAAAAATACAATTTGAAGCAAATACATAAGCCGTTTTGTACAAGTGCCAGAATTACCAATATCCTTCAGATTTAAAAGGATAAATTGCTCTCCACAGCAATAGAACCTGAAAATACCATGGCTCCTATCCACTAGGCAATGACCCAGGGAGTCATTATTGGACTGGAAGGCTGGAGTTGTAGGGAGGCACGTTCATTAATGCACTCTAAGAAAATCACTAAGCAGAGGGAAGCGTAGAGAAGGAAATGCAGCAGGTGGCTGGCCCAACAGTGGTTGCTGTCCTTGCTTCCTTCCATAGTCAGGGGATAGAGGAGGAGGGTCCTGCCAGGCCAGCTGAGAACGGGATCCTGCCATCCATATATCCTGCATTGTCCACACCTCCATTGCCTTCAGCTGAGCTACATGAAAAACTTCCAGAAGGGGGAGATAGGCAAAGAAATTAACAAAGAAAATGGATGGAGAGCAACAGAGAGGGTGTACAAGCCAGAAGGGCACTTGAATGAGGAGAAGACCCACAGTTACACAGCAGCTTGGTTTTGCTTCTCTCAATAGGAGAGGGCAGAGTTAATGCTTAATCTTGCAAGAGATAAGGACCCAGTTGAGGATCTCAGATCTCATGTTAACTTTAGTTTAGAGCAGGACTGAATTAATGCTTCAAGCTGAACAATTGTAAGAAGAAAATGTTCAGTGAGAGAGACTAGAAATGTAAACTTGGAAAAAAACAAAAGAAGGAAAAATGACATGAAGTTTTGCTGGTGGAGGTATTAAGAAAAGGATGGATTTTGAAGGATGTTGAAAAAGTAAAGTTGACCATGAGAAGCCTAAGACAGAGAACTGCACAGCTGGAAATTTGAATTACTGCAAATGCACCTGAAATGCCTGTGGCAATTATATAAAAGAGGGACAGGAAGAAAGAAAATTCAGTTTTAGTTGTATTAAGCTAAGGAAGTACAGGCCTAAACAATATTCCCATGTCTCCTTCGAGAGGGTCACAAAGTATGACAAACCATGTACCTAATGCAAGCTTGCTCTTGCACTTAATATTTAGGCCGATAGGGCCTTCTCCTGAAGGCTTTTAAAAGTACATTCCTCACTCCACTAGATATATATAAGCCATACAATTTACAAGAACTGATGAGCTAGGGAAAAAAAATTGAGGCAAAAATCTGGTTTCTGAGTTATTCAGTCTAGACCTGTGCACCTTGTCCCACTCCACTTCCCTCCAATATTTGGGCAGAGGAGTAGACACAGGTTTGTGAAGCAAGATTCCACAAAAGAAGGAGAATTAAAATATATGCCAGCAGTATGCTGACTGAGCAATAGAAAGACTGCAGAGCAGACAGGATATCACGATGAGGAGTGCCGAAGAGGGAGGGGCTGATGAAAAGAGTCAGTGACAAGAGCAGAAGAGATACATGAGATACTTTTGTACCTCTATTACTCAGAAGGATAACAATGCCTTCAAAAGCAAGTCAAAATTAGACTAGAGTAGAGCTTAGCAGAGGATCCCAAGTTTTTTGTGCCCTGGATATATCAGTTAAGCAAGGAATGGTTGTAACTTTGTAATTCAACTGTTAAAGACAGGTTTGAGTCACATAAACTCAGATTCAGTTCTAAATTTTCCTTGAATTTGAAGGGTATTTCCATTTGCATTTGATTCAGCACCACTGTTACTTTTAGTGGAACTCCATTGCATATTGAGATCTGGAGATATTCTTAATTTTTAATGGCATTTTGATTCACATTTAATGCTTATTAAAAAAGAGGATGTATAGGATTTATTTGAATTGGAACTTATTTTGTCAACGTAAGATAGATCACAGTAAAATTAAATCAGCTCATGTATACATTAGTCAATACTATGAAAGCTGATCATATAGATTAAAGAATAAAATTTGGTTGCAGTTCCATAGACAAAGCTACCCCTCTGTAAAGCATCAAAGACAACTTCTCTAAGAACTGTTCTCCAAAGAAAGCAAATTTTTTTATTCCACAAAAAACTTGTTAGAAGGCTAATGCATCAGAGATGGTTCCTGTGGAAGTGCAGTTTGGTTAAAATCTGTTGAGAAAGTCAGACAACCATGTTTTCAGAGCAGTTTTCACTATTCACAACTGTTATGGTGAACTGCAAAGTAGCAGTGTATAATCACATCCTGCTCTGACGTAAAAATGGGATCTTTTAATTTAAAATAGGAGTTCTCACACTGTCTTCTCACCAGCAGAATATTTTAAGCATTACTGCATATCATGGTTCTTCATGCTATGATCTGTAATACTAAAATTCAAAGTGTGAAAAAGGAGATTGATTCACATGCCTCAACTATGAAGTACCTATCCTGTTATTGATTATATTACTCTAAAATCTTGATCTACAGAAGAACATTGTCATAAGAAATTAGGTGTGATAACTTTGAAATAGTATTTTATCAGTGGAAGCCTTTTTAGATTCAAAAATACATGAGATCACCGCCCTTTTCAAAAAACCTCCGAAGTCTATCCCATTTGTGTTCACTTAATATCAGTGGGAAGTAACTAAATGACACATCAATTTTTAATCAAAAATATTTTTGCTAAATATATTTCTTTGGGAAGCTACAACAAAATGAATTATACAGTTCTTTCACTGTACAACTCAAAAGAGAATACTTAATAACACCATGCAGCACGAATTGTACTTGCATAGCGATTTTCACAGGATGTCTTAAGGAAAACTACACGTAAAGAGTAAAAACCCACAAATTTAGATCATTGAGTGGAAGGCAAGGAGAACAAATAAAATTTAGGGCTAGATTTATAATCAGAAATTGAATCAACAGATCAAGCCTCAGTAGGCAATATGCTCCAGATGTGAGAAATAGTACCGCAGCAAATCTCTAGCTTCCACTCTAGCTTCCAACAAATGTTATCATACCATTAAAACAGCTGAAAAAAATAGCACAGTTATTACCATAGTGACATTCTGCCACATATGTGAACAAAAGGCAGTGGGTTGTGCTAGGTTAAAATAGCACAAAAGATGAAAAGTAATATAGAGCTTTTCATAACAGATGTACTGGCTGAAAATGGAATGACGAACAAGAAGATTCTAAGCTGTGGTAATCTCTGTTGGTTAACATGTGTGTTGAGGTCCTTGTAACAGACCAAAAACTGACTAATAACAGTAATCCTGAAAGGAGTAAAGTTTCTGGACCTGTTGGTGTTTATGTATCCGGTGATAATGCAAACCCACCCGAGTTTTAATCTCAGCAAGCTTCTGAAATAGTAACTTCACAAGTGGATCCATGGTTTTCTAGCTAATTTATACACTAGTGACATATAAATGGGATGTTTTCACTTAAAATAACTAAGGACTCTGTCATAAGTAATAGATTTGTCACACAGAAAATTTTGAACTCTCCCAATGCTCAAAAATTTAAATAAAAGCCTTTAATCAAAACTTTTAAGCCTTTGAGCACAATTGGGAAGGTATGCATCAGAAGCCACATGTGGTATGACAAACACCTCTGACAATACTTCAGTCACATTGTGACTATGACAAATATTCTCTCTTCCTTTGCCAGCAACCCCTACCTGAGCTTTTCTAAGCTGGCACTTTCTTCACTGCCTCCTGCACGAGGCTCAGATACATGACCAGCTTGCTGCAGGGTACAATGTTAGTACCTGTCAGCTGAGGAGCAAGAGACATTGGTGCACACATTCCTAGACCGTGGCAATGTGCAGGAAGCCACTTGCTGCCATCCCTCCTCACAGTGAGCTCCATGGAATGCCATTGCATCACACTCATCTTGAGCTGGGGCACATTTGCCAGCTCAGCCGTGCAGCTGTTCCAGTGGCTGTGGCTGAGCTCGGGCACTGACACTTCCACACTGTGACCGTGTTCGCAGGGGTCTCAGGATGAGGGAAGAGATGAGGATCTGACTTCATGTTTCAGAAGGCTTGATCTATTATTTTATGATTTTTATTATATTAAAAATATACTAAAAGAATAGAAGAATGGATTTCATCAGAAGGCTAGCTAAGAATAGAAAATGAAGAATGATAACAAAGGCTTGTGTCTCTGACAGAGAGTCCGAGCCAACTGATTGTGATTGGCCATTAATTAGAAGCAAGCACATGAGACCAATCACAGATGCACCTGTTGCATTCCACAGCATCAGATAACCATTGTTTATTTTTGTTCCTGAGGCCTCTCAGCTTCTCAGGAGGAAAAAATTCCAAGGAAAGGATTTTTCAGAAAATATCATGGCTATGCTACACTTGCTTCTAGTCTGAGCTGATTCTTGTGTCAGCTCCCTAGTTAATGTCACAAAGCACTCAGGAGGACATCAGTCATTTTATCTAGTCAGAAAAATCACTGATGTCAAAGTCGAGGAAACTTATCAGCCACCTACTTCATTGCTCTCCAAATCCCAGGAGTTGATGTTAGGGAAAAAATACCCCCGCCAAATCCACAAAACTCTAGAAATATCTATGGATGGAAAACGAGAAGAGCAAAAAACTCCTTTTCCTTTGAGGTTGAATGAGACTGGAAACCTGAAGGGGCAGGAGTTTTGTAGTGTTTTATCATTAATTTGGAGGGCCGTGCTTTTGCCTCCTTACAGCTTGATAGGTGATATTAAATGGTTAAGGTAGGATGGTATCATGAAAAATGGGTAATTCTATCTCCCTCTCTAGGTCTGATACATTTTCCTTTGGAAGAGCGGCTTGCACAAAATCATGGAATGTCAATGTTTAAAGGAGAACAATTGAAGTTCTACTGAATCTGTCGTTACTTTTTGCCATGGTTAAACAGAATGCCAAAATATAAGGGCAGTTGATTTACTAAAAGGGGAAAGAATGTATAAGATAGCATAATTAAATTTACATCAAAATGTCAATAAATCAGAGAAGGAAAGTGAGACTTTGTGGTTTTATCAGAAGAAAATCAAAAGTAATCTCTTAATTTTGCATGCAGTAACACATAAGCTTATATTAATTTAAACACAAAACGCTGCTATCTCGGGAGATACAGCTTGTTTCAGATAAAAACCAATCTGCCTTGTTGTCTCGAATGTGTGGTAATGCACAGGTAATGTGTGGTTTCTTAGGAAATACAGAATATGAATTCATCCATCTCCCCAGGGCCAACACTTCAGCAGATGATGAAATGTACATTACTTAATCAACAAGACTTTTGTGGTCTCTGAATGGGCGAACATTGGAAGGCTTACCATGGCTAGGCCCTTACCTTGCATAAGCATGAATGAATCAGGCAACAGTGAGTCAATAAAATCACTTACAGAGGTTTTGCTTTGTTTTGGTTGGGTTTTGTTTTTTTTTTTTTTTGTTTGGTTGGTTGGTTTTGGTTTGTTTTTTTTCTTCTTTTTTGTGGTTTTGGTGTTTTGTGGGTTTTTTTTGTTTGTTTGTTTGGGTTTTTTGGGGCTTTTTTAAATTTCAAACATGAATTTTTTGGGGTGAAATCAGGAAGAAGAACTGCAGGTTTCCTTATTGACTTGTTATATTACTTTGACAATTTACCTACAGCTATATGCACAAACGTAATCTTATGGAATGTTGCTGAATAATAACAGCCAATTTACTGCACAGTTAACCTCTCAAAGTCATTATTTTACCATGGGTATTTTATTAAGTAGTTAGAAAATTGATCACAAAAAGCATAATACAGAATCATACTGATAATTAGCACTTTGTGAGAAACCAAAGTGTTTGAGATGTTTTTTTCTTGTGAAGCATCTTTTCTGATTTACTTGTGGAGTTATAAAGCACAGTAATGATCGTTCAGAAGTCTGTGTCATTCTTTCACTGAAGGATGGGGATTTAATTTTTAGAGGAGAGTACTGAGATGAAAGGCCTGGATATTTGGGGAAATTTCTTCATATCTCAAAGTCTTGATGCCACCCATTTCCTCAGTAATCTTTGGAAAGCGCCAACTACATGAAGTTAAACACTGACAAAAATACTGTTCTTAAAAAATATCCTTATGTCTGATACTTACACAGTTGATTCACCATTAGCTGGGGATTTAAAAAAAAACTGAATGACTTTCTGCTGCGTGAATTTTCTTCCAGACTTCCTCTTTTTCCTCACACATTTAACAAATGTTACAGTAGCAGGATTTAAAAGTTCATTAACAGAGGGCTTAATTGTGCCTTCATTATAACCAGCAAGAGAAACTTCTGGAAAAGTTGGGCCTGCAGTAGTTTAGTTTTTGCAGTTTCTGTATTAAGGCGCATAAGTTACATGAGCTTAAACACTCAATTAAATGTTATCAGTATTATTAATGTTAAAACTGAAACCTGAGTCGATACCATCTCCATTTCATTCCAGATGGGACCTTTAATCCTGAGATCCCTCCCAAAGCAAGAAGAATGTCAGGTCTTAATTAACTCACAGGAATGTTACAAGTCTCCAGTATTTTGCAAAATGCTTTGAAAATATCAGAAGTTTAATGCTAAATTAATGCTAACAGTGCTTATTACAATAATTATTAACTGTTTACAGTTGTAATCAGGTTGCTAAATGCCCTGCTCATTGCAAAGAGGCCGGAAAAAGTTCAATTTGTTGCATAATCAGCTATCTGCTCTTCAGTACACAAGCTAAATATAGTAGAAGATGTCAGCTACTAAATATGTAAGACTTGACGAAACAGCTCCTCTCTAACCTCAATTCTTCCAAACAAGTGTTATCAAATCTGCAGAATTTTAAGTTTATTTAAATATCAGTATGGAAATAAACAGACTCAAGCCTCTGTAATTTAGATGAAAACCCTTTTTACATGAAACAGGAATGACCGGAGCAATGCTGTCTTCCTTGAGGTTACAGGCACACAGCTGTCTGTGCTTCTGTTGCAGCTTCCAGCTTTCCCAAGGGTTGTGGTTGGATGAGGTCCTTGACACGTCTATCTGTCCTAGATGTCTGTTCTAGAATAGATGAATTGGTGCTGCCAGGATTGCTGTGGACAGCGGCAATGCCAGGATCCCTGGGGACAGCTGAGCAACTGAGAAAACTTGGGTCAGATTCATCCTCCATCAGCTTGGAGGAGCTTTGAAGAAGAGTCACAGTCTGGAACTATTTACAGCAGGAGGAGATACAAAATAGGATGGGAAGAGAAAGACAAGCTGTAGCTTCCGGCTGAACAATAAATAGTTCTGCGTTTCCAAAACCAAAGGTGGGAGAAGCAGAAAGGGAACACTCCATCTGGCTTGAAGCAGTTGGGAGAGCTGATGGGAAAGAAGGACTTTCTGTTATTTATCAGACTCTTACTGAAAAATGCAAATGAAGGGTTTCTCCAGCAGTGAAAAAAGCCAACAGCTTCTTAAGAATCCATGTGTTACATGTTAAGGAGGGGAGACCTGATATTCCCTCAGACCAATAAGAGATTTTGTTTTGAATCAGTTTTATACAAAGAGAGAAAAATGAGAACATTTTAGCCTAGTCCATGGAGTTGGCAGATGTGAATGGACTATTAACCTTTTGTTTATTTGTTTGCATAGGTTTGGATTCGCCTATTGTGAATTCAGATTCAGCATAGTATCCTCATTGTTCTTGGAGAATTACATTAAAGTCTAGGAGAATGACATTAAAGTGTCAGATGACACCTGCAAATGAAGGTGAATATTTTTGGAATTGCTCATGTTTCTTTGTCCTTCATCTGATAGTGAGGAGGGTAATAGTGAATAACTCTAGTTGGGTTGGAATTAATTTTGCCTGAATTCAGACACCAAAAATCTAGACATGTGCAGAAGGGTCACTCAGGCAGTGGTAAAAGGTCTCAATCACACTTCTTCCTGGATTTAGTTCAAGACATAAATATTATCTGCATGTACCCAGACAAAAGAAAAAAAGAGTAGTCTGTTTCCAGACCTTAAAGCAATACTAAAAAGATCTGTAACTTGAGATAAAACTTAACTCTGAAGAAAGCAAACCTTGCCAAGAAATGCAGGTATGATTAACT
Organism: Melospiza georgiana; assembly: GCF_028018845.1. NCBI lineage: Eukaryota > Metazoa > Chordata > Aves > Passeriformes > Passerellidae > Melospiza > Melospiza georgiana. The sequence goes on from NC_080431.1 coordinate 29,852,909, forward strand.
GCAGTAACAGTGATCTAATGGACAATTATCAGACTCAAATAAGGAAAATTATTAGAAAAGTGCAGTGCTCATACTAACCATTTTAAGGTTTTTATATAGGGTTATCACCAATAGGAGATGTATATAAGAAATTGTAGGCATAGCTGACAGTCCCTCCTACAGTTCAATTTTCCTGACACATTCCTTTAGAAGATTCTGTTTCCAGTTACTTAAAATGTTACCAAAGATTAACCAAAGTTCTGGATTACTTTTTTTCCCAGGCTGTGAATTTGTAGAGGGTTTTTACAAGATTTTATGTAAGAATGACCCTAGGGACAAGCTCTTTGTCTTTTATTAAAATTATATTTGTGAAGAGTTTATTAATGTTCCTACACTGTCAAGAAAAACCTTCAAGTTTGCTGGCAGAGTGTGTTTTCTCTCCCATAAGGATCTATTCAAATTTAAACATTTAGAAAATTATCAAACATGCTTAGTTTGGTAGTAAGGCAATCAAATTTTATCACTGCAGTGGCTGAAGTTGTTACCTGTACAATGCACTGGACAGATGGATCTACAGCATTCTCTCCATCCCACAAAATGAGTGTTGTGGCTTCTCTATAGAAACACATTGAGAACCCAAAGTAAGCACTGTGATGCTTTTATGAAAAGTACTCTCTGGCTAGCACTCCAGACATGTTTCAATAGTCTCTCACATTAACTTTTATGAAGCTGGCCCCAATACCTGCGTGTTATAGGCTGCAAAACTGTAACAATTTTGAAATACCATAATCTGATTTTGTCAGACTGAGCAACAAAATCAGTGGTGCCGATACCACTTTACCCCTGGATATCTATGCCTGAACAATAAAGGCCAGATTTCCCTCCAGCTTCAGGTGGCAGATTCATATCCATCTGTGTCTGGCCTTTATATTAAGATAAGATCTCTGTCTGTGTTTCCTCCATTCCCTGCCCACAGGGTCAATTTCTGTAGAAGAAAGGGCAGGGTAGGAACCGCAGAATACTCAGTAGTTTGGTGTGATGATTGGGAAGCAGAACTGGGAGCTTCTCTGAATCATTATCTGTTTCATGTCCCTGCATGCACAAATAGACTCTGAAACCTCTTCCACTTTTGTCTCCTCATCTCCCTTGATTTTGGCTCTACATGCTCAAACCACTTGTGGTGTTGCCCAGCTCTGTGATCTGGGAGCAGTAAACTGTCCCACCCTCATGAAGATGGTTGGTTGGCAGCCACAATGATCTTTAAACACAACCTAGATTTAGAAAAGAAAAAATACTTTCACACAAGAGAAGGTAGTACCGAACATGCCAGAAGTCCAAATATCCAGACAAGTGTCCAGTGAAACTTTCCATTGCTAGATGGCCTTGCAGTTCACTGCTGTTTCTCCCAGAGTGTCGAATTTGGGAGAGGGATTGAGGCTCTTTCCACACAACAGCTGAATAATGAAAGTGCTCTGATGAAACTGGGCACCTTGCAGGGGATCTTCAGACATCTGAAACTAAAGTTAGACATGACTTAAACCTTATGGACAGAGAGAGAGAATAGGCTTTACAAGTGAAGCAAGCCGAAGGAAAAATATAGGAACACAGAAGCAGTTTTGTCAACGAGCACATACCTTTTAAAGTTAAATGTGGAAAAGCATTAATTGTAAGGACTTAAACAGCACAGTTGCCTGTCTCAAACACTGTTAAGGCCACAGAAGGAGTTTGCCATGAGATAAGCAGACAATGGAGCAACAGGATGGCTTAGCTCCAGGCCTGGTGGAGGTGAGATCTGGTTAGCTCATCCTGGTTAACACACCTGGACAAAAAATTCCACTGTGGCAAAGAAGCAATGGCTCATACACATATCACTGGTAAAACATCACCCCAAGTTATGGGAAGATAGATGACATCTGTGACCACCAGTGACCCCAGAATATGCTTCTGTGGGTACCTGGAACTCAGACTCTAAGTTAAGCCACAGCAAGAACTTGAGATAAGAAACAACATAGTACTATTGTCCAGATATTGACCCAGACTTAGGGGAGCTTCACAAAGCTTGTGGAGAAGAATCTATCACTGATAATGGACACAAAGAATTCAGAATTTATGGGCCACAAGGAAAGCCAACTCAATAACTGTGCTAAAATCAGTTCTTATGGATAAAAGGTAATTCTGGGGGAGATTGTGACCAGTGACTCACAGCCCATCAACCCAAGAAAGACCCAAAAGAAGAGAAAGACTGAGTGTGTGGACTAATTAGCATTAGAATGAGGGAATTAGCATTAGAAGTGAGGGAATCATTTAACAAGTAGAATAAAGGAACTATGCACCCAATGAGCATTAGTTCCTCTGTTTGCTAAATCATATAAATAGTGAAAAATTTTGAATGACATCGGGTGGCCCAGCACCAAGAAGCCCAGGGTGAAGAAGAACCAATGGGATGCTGCTGGATCCACGGGTGGCAAATTTTTCCCTCCTTCTCCTTCTCCTTCTCCTTCTCCTTCTCCTTCTCCTTCTCCTTCTCCTTCTCTCTCACCTCTCTTTTTTTCTATTTCCCTCTCTCTATCTCCCATTTATTGTAAATAAGATTTATACTATTGATTTCACCATATAGTCTTGTTTGCACCTTAATTTGGGCTGTGGCATCTTTCACTATTCAGATCTTAGCAATAATGTCTGCCTTGTTTGCTCATAGATATTACCAGGACACCCTGTGGGATCAGCACAAAGCAGCAGCAGAGAATTATAATCATTCTGTTAACACAGCTTTGCAAATACGGTGTAGCATACATGAAAAAGACTTTACAAATTTCCAGAATTCAGCAGACAAAATGTGCAGCTGTACTCACCAATCAATGGAGACACATCAGCCATTTGGCAGGAGCTACTGGTAGCAGGTATTGTTCATACTAGCCCTAGATAGCCCTAGATACTAGCACTAGTCCACTGAAGGGCAAGCGTAAATAATGAAGAAAATAAAAGAAAAAAGAAAAAGAAAAAAAAAAAAAGAGAGAATTTGACTAACAGCTTTAATGTGTAAATAAAATGGTTAGGAGATTGATTTTTTCTTCCCCAGACAAATGAATTTTACAAAATCAAGAAGTTAGCAAACACCATTAAATTTATCACAGGTTTCATCTCTTCATTGTGAGATGCTTCTTGGAAAGTCCAAATTCTATATACTTTCATCAGAGGGACCATTCACATGCTGAAATCAGACTGTGCCACTCTGCAATAAATTCGTCTGGCAGCTGTATGTTCCTGAGCCATGAACTGCATTTGAGAGTGACTGAACTTTGGCTGCCTGATAACCTCTGCACAATATCAAAAATGAGAAAAGTAGAAATTTTATGGAGCTACTTATAAGCTTATCTCCTCCAGAAAGCCTCACTTTCTAAGTCAGTCAGTGGCAGAAGTCAGTCCAAACCTGACAGCGACACTATTCTTGTAGAATAGTGTGTGCTAATGCATCTGGGAGCAAAGAGAAAGTAATGTCAAACTCCAGTATGTGCTAGCAAAAAGAAATCCAAACAAGAAAATAAGCTGTAGTTTTCTTTTCACTTGAAGTTCTATTTATTCTGCTAAATCATTGAGTTACAACTAGAAAATCAGAGCAAGCTCTTGTTCTCTCTCCTCCAAGTCAAAGGGTAATCCTGAACATGCCTCAAACACTGACAATTTGAAGAAAAGTCCACTGACATCTCACTGAACACTGTGTTTAAAACCCACAGATCTATCTCTGCAGCAAAGTGCTTTGTCCCTTTCCTCCCATTAGCTGACACCTGAACGTTGTTTTGAACCGTGGTACTCCACCCTTAAGGCCAACATGGAGCTGTGTGTTACTCTTCCATGCCTACTACATCTTCCTTTCTCTCTCACTAGGCTGGTCTAATAAGCTCTTTTCTTTCTTTCCTTCTCTGTGTTGCTAAGTCTTGGCATTTTGTCTGCAGTTCTCATTTTTTCCAGTCCTTTGACTTCCCTCCCTTGCTCCACTGCTGGTTTTTTGTGCTGAGTGTCAGCACTAGTTCAACTTCATCTTGCACCTACCCATTGAGTTTGTTTCTGGACCTTATCTTTATTTCCTGCATGACACATTTTTTTCTAATCACAAAAATATTTTCTTCTCTAACATTATCTCTACCCAAGCTCTTCTTTTGCAGCCAGTCTTTTCAAATTTGGGGATAAAAATAATACCCTTAATACTATTTCTCCCATTTCTTTCTTTCACCTAATTTAAATTGTGATAACTGTTCAAAATTTTGAAGACAGCAGGTTCCTATAAGTGTTGCCTGTTAGGTAGGGAAACAGGCAATCCATGTGCAGAAAAGAGAGTTTGTTTCTTTATAATCCAAGTGCCAAATTAGTTAAATTCTCATCCAATACATGTGCAGAAAAGAGCATTTGTTTCTTTAGTATCCAAGTGCCAGATTAGCTAAGTTCTCATATAGGAGATTCCCTAGCCATTTTAAAGGAAATTTTGACTCCTGCTGTTGTATTTGGAAACCAAACAAGCCTGAGAAACTAAAAAGACTTCAGTAGAAATGTAGAACAAGCAAATGTAAATGTCTGTAGCAGTCTTCTGTTGTTACACTCTGCTGAAGTTTTAGGAAGAAGGTCAATATAGATCATAAATTGATAAAAAATAAGCAAGTATAAATACATTATAATTAGCTATACATTAGTTAGATAATTAACCATACAAAATTTAAAATATTTTAGTTTAAACAATGCAGTCCTATCCTTTAAATCTCCCAATTCAAGAGAGGAGAATAATTTTAACTTCCATGGCTGTTTTACACTAAAGTAACTTGCACCACTTTATGCTTGCACAGTGCCTCATGCAACAGAATTCTGCTGTGCCTGGACACTAAAATAAGAAATAAAATGACTATGCATCCATAATTCCACAAAGAATAAAAATGGAGAGTAGTAATTTACAGTACTGCACTTATAATCTTCTCCTATTTCACATCACTACTGGAAGTGAAAAAGGTGAGGTTGAACCTGGAACTCTGATCCTCAAAGAACAGCACTGCCATTCTTCATTCAAAAGCTTTATCAGAGACAGGAAGGGAGCAATTGAGTAAGACAGTTTTCATCACATGCTGCTTCACCAAACAGGCTTTTGACATAGTCATATTTTGTGTTCCCCAAAATAGCACTTCAGCATGCTTCAGTTTATGAACTTGTTTTTTTTAACTCCTTTGAATTTAATTAGGCTATTCATCAGTTTGGTAAATGCAAAGAACCTTTTAAAAGGCGAACAGTGATTGATTTTTAAAGTGCTATAATCACTTCATCTAGCTATAAAAAATACTTTACAACATATTTCAAAGTATATTAATATTCACATTTTAAAATACAACACCTTCTGTCCTCATTTTAATATATAACCAAGAAGCTACCATAATATCACTAGGTGAAATTCTTTACCCAGCAAAGCTGCTGCATAAAGCTCCCATTAACATCTATTCTTCATGTGAATCCTACTGACACAGGAAGAAATTTTGGGAGTCAAATAAAATTTGTCCTCCACAGTCTGGATCTGGGTCTGAATGGACTCACATGCAAACTAAAGGTGTATGACTATACCAGCACATCTCCCATCAGCATAAACTACCATTATCTGCACCCAAATAACAGTTTGGGAGGGATCTCAAGCATTTACGTTGAATGTTGAAAACTGCAGAAAGATGCAAGTCCAGAACTGGCCAGCAACCCTAAGGAATCATGGGCAATTAAAGTCTCTTGTTTTGCAGAGTCTTGTACCAAATTGCATCAGAAAGATACTTTATATACTGCAGCATTTGTCGCTTAGTCAGTGAGCCCCAGGGAGGGAATTCATCCCTGACATATGTGCACTCTAAATGTTTTCAGCCATAGATGGTGTCAGAGACATGTCCCTACTGCAGACACAGAGGTTATTGCCTCAGAGAGAGAGAGTTGCTATTCAGATGATCAGTGTGATGGTTTGCAGTGTGATGGTTTGCAACTTTTACAATCCTGGCAAGGCCCAAAGCCAGCAGCTCAATCATCAGAAGCACTGCCTGTGTGACAAGGCTGACTGACCTTGGGTGTATTGCCACCACCACAAATCTGACTGCTGAGACCTCTGATCAATACCATGAGTAAAGTTGTGCTGTGTGAAATGCCTGTAACCCTGCCTGGGGCTGGCCAGCTCTGGAGAGAGAAGTAATACTTGCACTCCCTGTGAGGCTGCTCCTGTGCAACCAGCAAATGCTGCTATGTAGTAAAAGGAAAGGCAGTGGGACACCTTCAGTCTCTCATTCCCATACAGCAAAAGCTTCACAACACTCCTGCATCCCTTCTCTGTACCAGCCTGAGTCGTTTACTTCACTGTCTCTTCCTTCAGCTGTCTGTCCTCCTCATTTATCCCTCTGCACAGGATCAGCTCTTTTCCAGCTATCAAAAGTGTCATCCTGCACTTTTCCTAAGTATTTTTCTCTTGCTTTGTCATTAATAGCATTTCTTCTCCATGTGTCCCTTCATACTACTTTGTTGCTGTTTCTCACCTTACCTTACCTTACCTTACCTTACCTTACCTTACCTTACCTTACCTTACCTTACCTTACCTTACCTTACCTTACCTTACCTTACCTTACCTTACCTTGCCTTGCCTTGCCTTGCCTTGCCTTGCCTTGCCCTTGCCTTGCCTTAACTTTGCTTTTACCTTCCCTTAACCTTGCTTTACCTTCCCTTTGTTCCATCTTGGCTCGAGAACATACAGGCAGACTTGATCCCATTCCAGCCACAGTCCATAGCCCGCTGAAATCCTGCATGAGCCATCAGGAGAGTGCAGTGATGTGGTGCACACCAGCAATGTGCCATACCTTTAGCAAACAAGAATATATTCTACTCAGCCCATGGATATAAAAAATCTCAAAATGTGTGTGGGATTGTAATTGCCATTCCTCTCTTTTTACTGTTGGATTAAAGCACGTAAATTGACCACTATAAAAGTATTTCAATTATGCCATTAACAGCAGAAAGAAAGCCAGTCATGAGTCACACCAGTAAATTTTAGGGAAGACAAACAGACTCACACTGTGTGCACACAGACCTCTTCTATTGATATAATACTCGATAATCCTGAAGTGCCTGACTCAGTGCAGCATGTAGAGAGGGCTCAGGAGCCTTCTAGTGCTCAGGGATGCTCTCACAGCAACTCTGACCATTTTTTCTGAGGGCACCAGCCCTCAGAAAGGAGCCTGGGAGGAGCAAAGCCCAAGGCAAGTGCCCTTCTTGCATGCAGAGCAGGAGGAGATGGTGGCACCAGCCTACGCAGGGTGTTTTGCAAGAGCATCAGCGGATGATTCTAGCCTTGAGAAATGAGGGAGGCTTATAAAGCTGAGAACTGTAGCCCAAACATTTTTCTTCTAGGAGGAAACAGTGTGAAAATGGGCACAAAACTGCAGCTTTTACTGAGCTTTACACTCCTCTGTAACCCACCTGCAAAAGAACTGCGCTTTTGTTTGGGGAGGGAGCTTCAACTCCTTTCAGTGAAGAGCACTGAACAGCAAGTGAACTCTCTTCACTGTACTACATTTTATCTGAAAGATTTAAATAATTCATATAATAGCTGCAAAAAATCCCAGAAAGCAAAAGCATTTCAAAATTTGCTTCCATTTGTGTACTTCAGGCTTCAGTGAAACAGCTTAAAAATACAGGGCCATTCAAGCTGAAAGAGGACAATTCTGGGGGTTTTGCACAAAATATTTTTACTCTCTGAGTAGACTGTTCTGAGTATTCCTTTTCTTCCTCAATTTAGTTGCTTCAAATAGCAAACTGTCCTGCCTCCAAGCTGCATCACCTTGAGAGAACGAATGCTGCTTACAGGAGTCAGGACACTACACATGCCATCAAAATATTACAATGCATTTCAAGTCTGGAGACAACACCATGGAAATATGCCCCAAGAATGCCAGAGGTAATGAAAGGCTGATGAATAGAACATGAGGTGAAGGAGCCCTGCTCTGTTGATTTCTTTTTTTTTTTTTTTCTTCCTGGGAAAGCTGATATATTTTCCTTATTTTTTTCCCCCCAAGAATAAGTTATTTTCATTTATTGCAGTTCAGTCCCTCTTTTATGTACACTATGCCTGTACTGGTTACAGGATGTGTAGTGCTTAAAATGGATTCTGGTTGCGAAATTAATTCCTGCTTTCATTCAGATTACAGGAAGTTTTAGCTACATTTTTTTTGATAAATGATTAACACAGATACCTTGATTAGTCTGTTAAAATCATTGGATTCTGTTCTTACATAATAAAAAAAGAATTCTTAGGGGTTGTAATTATTTTTTAAACTGTAAATTATTTCCATACATTTAATAAATGAGCCATTAATGAGGCCCATATGCTTCTAACATAAGAAATATAAGGGAGGATTGTATCAAGTCAGCCTAATTTAGCAATTTCCTTGTACATACATCTTAGATGTCTAACAAAGGCAATTCTTTTCCAGCAAGTGCCAAATTTTCCTGTATAGACAATTAAGGTACATCATTGACTTTTATGATTTCCAGAGGGAGAGAGATGCTGTCTCTCAGAGCTGAATGGCCTGGATCCCGAGAGATGAAAAGCAGGAAGAGACTCCTATTGTATAAGATCCTATTACATTGAAACATTTTTCTTGCAACTCTAACTAGATAATCACCTCTGTTTAGAAGATATTAAAAAGCATTTTAGCAAGCTCTGGAGTTCTTTGTGCTCTTGCATACACTTTTCAGCTTGTTGCCTTTAGCTGCTGGAAAGTGCTGGAGAAGGCACTCTTTCATCATGCTGCATTTTGCAGAGAAGAGCTGCATGTCAAGGACTCATCCCTGACATCCTACATTGTGCTTCATGACATCCATTTATGCCAGGCTTCTTGTATTCCATCCCATGACCTGGGCTAATGAGCTGTATGGCTGGTGTACCAGGACTTGATGTGTTGCAGCATGGCATTATCTGCCTTGGGAAAGGTGAAATGAAAGCATTGTCTGCAAAAATATAATTAAGGAAAAGGTTTCTTAGCCCTTAATAGCAGAGCATGAACACTACCAAGGCTGCTGCTGTTTGTTGAAAAGAAATAGAACAACTAATGCCAAATGGAAATGGTTTTATTCTTCTTTGGTTTGAGGAAGCATTTTGGACAATACAGAGCCTCAAGAAATATAGAATGAACTGAAGCAACTACAATCAAGGTTATATAGTTCTCTTGAAACTGAGGCTTTGTGTTGGAATAATGCATTATTATATTTTCACATCACCTGCAACCCAGTAAAAGGAGTTATTCTTTGAAAATAAGTATTCAGAGAATTCATATCCTCACAAAGGAATCATGTCATGAGAATCAAAAGCAAAAGGTGTGCTGGATGATCAGAATTTGGAGATAAATTTTTATTGTACTACTGCTTCATGAAATCAGCCTACACTGCTGCTGAAATCACAGGATTTTTTTCACAGAAAAAACACACAGTCATGTAATTCATGGCTATATACACAAAAATGCAGCACTAGTCATATGTTCTTATGACTAATGGGATTGTTGTTATTGTCTGTAAGGCAGCGGCGCATAGGAGCAGCCCTATTATGGATTTGGCATCCATTACATTTAGCATCCTGGAATCAGGTGTTATGCAAACACAAAAGATGGCACATGCTTGGGAGAGCTTACATCCTAACTTGACACAACCAATCAATCAACCTCATTGGTAACAAATAGGGGGGAACACAGAGAGAAAGAATAAAATGCCGTAAGAACCATAATAAAAATTTACAAGAATTATATTACAGAAGTGAGCAGAAATGCTCATTACTTTTCTTTTTTTGAGGACCTCTGAGAAAGATGAAGCTAGATGTCTGTCAAGGCTCCTTGCATGGGAAGATGTGGGAGATGGGCAACCCCAAAACTAAGGTCCTGGCAGGGATGCCACACTTCCCATGAGAGATCAATGTTTGACAAAATCCTAAGAAGATGGTTTAGCAAAGGAGGAATACAAGGGGAAAAATAAAGTAAAATGTCCCAAAGGAGAAAATATTTGCAGGATCAGAATCTTGGTTTTCATTCTCTGCAGAGTCCTTTATACTGAGTTCAGTGAAATTTAAAAGCCATCCTTTCCCTTTAATCATGGCATGAAGCTGTACAGAGATGATGAGGCTAGTTGTGCAAGCGAGGTGAACACTCTCTGCCCTCATTGTCCCATCGGGGCAAGAAGCTGTAAACTCCATTTTCATGGTATGACAGAATAAAAAGTGTGCCTGTACCTTCATCAAGCTGTAAAACCCCTGCAGTAACAGCTAGGTCAGTGTGAGTGTGTGCTGTGGTAACTGAGAATTAGACTGTGAGCATCTACATTCTCCTGCAGTACTTTCCTCAAAGGAATGAAGCAAACACACACCTTTGCCAGGATGGCTTTAGGCCCCACATTTCAAGACTAGCTGACCCATTGCTGCTTGTTATGGTCAGAAATAGCTTCTTGAAGAAACACACATAAGTGGAGTTAACCTGCTCTAATTAGAGTAACATCATCAGTGAAGAGGGCATTGATAACATCTTAACAGATTCCTCATGTTGCTTCTGTTTATCACCTCTCCTTCAGGTTTTAAATGTTCAGTTCTGGCTTTATGAAGGCACTGAAATACAAGAACTATGCAAATCACAATGTCCCACTACCTGATGTCCCAAATATTGATGACAGCACAACTGAAAGAAGGGCAGCAGTTCTAATTTTGTTCTGTCTTTATTCTGCATGTGTTGGACATCCTGTAATTGTCAAAGCAGTCCAATGACAGATTCCAGTAAAGTGAAATTGCTTTTTCAACTGTTACAAAATAACAATCATCAGGCTTTGGAGAAAATAGCTGAAAATTGTGACATGAATATCACACACTCAATCACATGCTCCAAAACAGTCACTGACATAAAAAAATTGATTACTAAAGGTGCCACTGACATGCACAAGTGATGCCTGTTGTCCAATACAGCAAATATTGAATAAATTCACTTTGCTGCAAAATATAATTATTTCTGTTAATGACAGTCATTAAAGACATTCCAGGCTCTGAGGTTTTTACATCTGTTGAACTTTATTTTTTTGATAATATATGGAAATTTAATGAATAATACTGAATTCACACTAAACCCTTTCACAGATGAGGTCTTTTACATGGGGAAGAAATGCAAATTTAGAAATAAGTTTTCAAGGTTTCCATGATACACTGTTGTAATTACTGTATACTTATTTGGCAAGCAGAAGTTGAGCAAATCCACACCTGAGGTGGTGGAATCTGTATTTAAACTTTAAACAAAGGTTGAGTTCGCACTTTGATGGTGTAGAAGTCCTCAGAGTCGACCAAGAATCAGGGTGTGCCCAGATTAAGGGATTCAATTGTACCCTTCAGCTCAGGGGTCTGTCCTTGCCCTGGTGGCATTCCATCATCTGTTCACATGCCTCAGATGAGCTCTGCCCATTGCAGGGAAGCTCCCTTTCTTCCTACTGCACAAATAACCTAGCTTCATGCTTTGAACCATCTGCCCTTTAGAAAAATTTCCAAGTGAAATGGGCGTTTAATTGCCTCACAGAAAACGTCACTGACCCATTGTTGGTGTTAGTCTGTTTCTAGCAATGCCACGTTGGTTCTGGTAGTTTCTGATATATATGTCTTTTCACACCAGCCTGTAGAGGTGAGCTGCAAGTCCTGCAAGTATTTCCATTACAATATACTGGATTTATACAGAGGAAACAGTGAGAACAAAGAGCTACATTTATCTTTCACCTTAGCATGTGCACACATATTTCATGCTAGACCCCGCATAAAAATTTTCAGGGGGCAATCAGGAATGGATTGAAGGAAACTGACTGGAAAGGTTCCTTCCACAGTTTTCACAGGAAGTCACAGACTATGTGTAAGATATTTTTAAAAGCCTTTTTACTACTTTCATTCCTTTTCTAGTGGTTCACTTTTTGGCTGACAAAGTGATTTATTAACTGTCTATAAAAAGTTCTATTTTATTGAACAAATGATAAATATCAAAACCTGAATTCTGACCCAACATCAATATCAAACATTTGCAGACTTAGTTTACTTTTCAAAGAATAAGCAAAATGAGAATGAATGAATACTCAATATAAGAAAAAATTAGAAAAGAATTATTGTTAGCCCAGTGATTGGAGGCTCAACTTGCTGTGTTGATTCCACTAGAGGCAGATGATAACCACATGTGAAAATTGTGAATTTCCACTCCTCCCCCAGATAAAGGGCATCCCTGAAGAAGGAAATGTAGTTTTCATTAGCAAAATAAAGCAAAACCACTAATCTGTGTCCTACTGCTTTGCCTTCTCCTACCCACCATCCATCTTGGGAATGCTGTGTGACAATTGCTGTTGTCACTTCTGTTAAATTCACGGAGAAGTGTGACTTGGTGTTCCTGCAAGTAGCTACAACAGGGAAGACAGTGTCATTCCCAAATACACACAAATACACACATGCACACACACACATTTAGTACAAAGGCAAACACTGGGAAGCAGTGAAAATTCATTCATTCATAGAAAAAGTGATTTCCTCCTGTTCATGAATGCCATTAGTTTCATTTAAGCCATTTATAACTCCTTCATTGTATTGTGTTTAAGCTCCAGCCTTCCTAAAATTATCTTCTTTTCATTTCAACTACTGTTTAAATACAGAAATACCTTTAAATATGAAAATATTCACAATTTTGATTCTACTCATTTTACGTCTTGCTGATGCTTGTTGAACTGGCTATCATAGCAGTTAGGGATGGAAAGGATAAAATTAACAGTACCCAGCTGCAGTGACACCTGGCAATTCACTACACCTACCTGTGTCAGTCAACTCAAGCCAATGGTCCTGCAAGAAAAATGGAAAATCCACATGATCAAGTGAGACTTCTTGCAACAGCACCATTACCTCATTTTATTGACATCAATTTTCATTCACTCCTTGGAAGGTGATGGAGAGCTGAAGAGGCCCAAAACCCTCCAGAACATATTCAGAAGTTCTGTGGTCTGTAGTTTCTCAAATTGCATTTCAGCACCAGCTGCAGAGGAACAAATGGTGCATGAGTTTCATCTGTGGGACTGTACATATCATTTTCCCTAAGCAAATCCTAGACACTAGCAGCAGATGATTTACCAGCATAAGCCAGAATACCTTTAGGCTCTTAGAAACACAGCTACTCTGAACATTTCCTGGTGTCCATATGGCACAGCAGCATGCAACAGAAACAAACTCAGTTTTCAGAAAGAATCTGGAAAACCGTTCAAGGAAAAAGATTTTTTAAGTAGAAGCAGAGGGTCAGGAATGGAGATCCTATAGTGAAAGAGGCAAGAAGCTGGAGGCAGTCAGGGCAGATTCCTCCACAGAAATACACACCTCCTCAGTGGAAAGATGACCAGAGGAAAGGCAGGTTTGAATCAAAATTAACTACTAAGGGTTTTTCACATTTATCTCTAAGCTCATCTTCTAAAGGAACCATTGCACAAAAGTATACATTTCAGTAATTTAAAAATTAAAATTTGATTCTACTTCTTGAGCTTTTCAGAAAGATGAGCTACAGGAAAATGTTTGCAGCTCAAGGAATACTGAAGGTACTTATTTTTGGTTCTCTTGTATAGGTCCCTTTTCTGAGATAGAAAAGCCCCTGCACAAAAGCAAGGAGAAAATAAGGAAGAGGAGAATGGCATTCTTCAGCGAGACAAAAATAGAACATAGACAGAAAAAAAAAATGTGTTTCTGACCTATCTTTTCTTTTGTAAGATACCAGATTGGTAAACAGTAAGTGTAGCTTGTCTCCCTGGCACTAGCTGAAGGCCAAAGATAGCACATCGACCTTCTCCCGTGTCTGCTGGGACCGAGGTAACCTTCAGGGTCAGGCTTGTCAGCTTTTCTGATATCACAGGAGATTGTCTCCATGGCTAAAACACAGGCTGCTGTCATATATCTTTTTGCTGCTTGTCCAAGTGACCATGAAGAAAAAAATCAATTTAGGTTCTCTGAAGTAGAACTGCACAAAATTTACGTGATTGGTAAAATGTGTGTCTAAAAGGTGTTAGGATTTGTCATGAGAATAAATATATATAATTATGTAGTTTGGTTCTCGACCAGTTTTTAGATTCCTACATAATAATAAGAAATTCAATTTATGTGAATGGCTACAGTGTCAGGACAGCAGAGGCTGTGACAGGGGCTTCTGGGGAGGGAAGAACAGAAAGAATCAAGACAACTATGCTATACAGACAGGAAAATTTCAAAGGCGAACCCTCCACTTTAAAGGAGCATTCTCAATAAGCTCAGAACACAGAAGTCACAGGGGAGAGAACCCTGTTCCTGAGCAATTCCATGTGTCATCCAGGTCCAGCTTAGTCACAACTAACTCACAGCAGTGTTTCAACTCTTAGCATCCTCAGCTGGATACCTTCTCCACAATGCTAATCACCTGGGTTACTTTATTCCTTAGGCTTTGCCAGAGAAGTGGTGACTGTCCTGTTCCTGGAAGATTTTGAGGCCAGGCTGGATGAGGCTTTGAGCACCAGATCTACTGGAAGGGGTCCCTGCCCTTGGCAGTGAGGCTGGACTCAAAGATCTTTAAAAGTTCTTTCCAACCCAAACCACTCTGTCAGATTCTGCAGTTCTACAACTTCTGCTTTAACCTCCTCAAACAAAGTCAGAATACAATTATAATACTGCAGCTTCAAATTTGAATGGCAGAAGCAACTCTATCATTTTGGTTTCTCTTGCTTTTATTTGGTTTCAGAGATGAGATCTTTTCAAGATGATAAGTTTTCATTCTGAGGGTTTCTGATAGGGACCCATCCTTTAGAACTGAAAATATCATCACAAATGCAAAATCCTGTGGAGCTACACTCCCCACTGATAACTTCGGAGAAAGAATATGTATTCTTCTAAAAGGAAAACATCCTTTTAGGATTATACATTGCAGGAAAGATTTTTAAATGTGCAAAAATCACACTATTAAGGACCTATTTTCTGTAGAGATATGGTGGAAATCATGTGTCTAACTAGCCTTTGTATCTTATGAAATTTTCCTCTTCAAAGAATATGCAGTTATTCAATTTGCCAGCATAAATGAACAATTTTCATGATCTACTCAGGCAAACATATTGTACTGAAACACGAATTGGTTGTAAATTATATATATATATATGGATATTTTAGTTTTTAAATCTGGACATAGTCCTCTCATGTACTTGCTGCTGATTATTAAAGAAGAGAAACATGTTATTTGCATATCATATAGGTGTTCATGAAGTGATGATAAATATGTTCTGAAATATCTATCACAAATGGCTGGTTTTGAGTTTCAATTTTTCTTCTTTTCTGAAGAAGCAGTGTACAATTATTTTCCGTGTTTTTCCTGATGGTAAAATACATTCATTTTATCACATAGCTCAAATAATCTTGCTTTGTTAACTACATACATTTACAAATATTTTACTCTATTCTGACATAACTGCTTATTATAAAACTATAATTTTATAAATTATCTTGAGAAACATCTCTAGCAACATAAACCTATTCTTCTTCAAACCATTTTGAAGTGATATGTTTTTGAAACACTGGAACTTTTTTGAGCCTTGCATCTAAATTTTAATTCACCTACTTCATCAGGGAGCTAAACACATTTCCCTGTAAATAGTGCACTTTTCAGGTCTCAAATGTACTTTCAAAACTACCTCTGCCAAAATCTTTGATATCAAACATGGCATGCACTCAGCTTTTTTCTTCCTTTTGGTTCTGAGCCTCACTTTAAAAAGAAGAGTGAGGCAGTCAATATTTATTCTTGGTTTGATTTTTTCCTTGACCTGTCCTTGAATCTTAAAATGCTGTAATTTCTTTCTGGAGAAGTTGCAATAGGTTCACGGTGACATGTAGCAGGTAAGTAGTTCATTCAGGTTATTTTTTTTTTTAAATATAATAATAAAACACCCCAACTTTCCACTTTCACAATGACTACAAATGCAATTTCTTCCCCCCGACCCCACATATTTTCAAGAAATCTGTTTCCAGAAATCAAAACCTATTTTTTTTAATGCTTACTCAATGGCCATCCTCATCGCCTTCCTTTCAGGTTTCAGTGTCACCCTGCCCTTGGAGATACCAGCATCACCCTTGATCAAGGTGGTGTTCCTCCTTGACTGAGGACAAAAGAGGGAGCATCAAAGTGCAGGGGAGAGATTCAATATTGCCTTTGCACAAAGGAGCAACATGGCACAGTAATGGTTGTACAAGAGCTGTACTTCTGTGCTGCAGTAATGTGCTGTGCTACTGTAAGATGCTGGACTACCATAGCAGCTCTGCTATCCTCACTTCCAGAGGAAGAGTCATAAAATGAAATTGCTAAAAATAACTCTTCAGATGAGAAGCTGTTCCTATTCAGCTTATAAAAAGGAGGCTGAGATAAGATCTTGCGTAGCTACTCACACATGTAGGGGAAAAAAAGATCTTACAAGTGTGTAGCTCTGGCTTTTAGGAAAGAAAGTAAAACTGGAAGTCTATTCAGTATTATATAACATGAGACAATCAGATCCAATGAGCAGAAGTCAGGAAAATTCACCTTGACATATGATGCAGTTTTCTAACAGGGAAGATGATAAATTAACACTGATTTTGGAGGGTGGTGCAGTCTCTATAATTGGAAGGTGACGTTAGTTGCTGTCCTAAAGATAGGACTTGATCCAGCTTCTGAGGGTGTGCAGATAGCACAAACAGGTACCAAAGTAGGCCTAAGAGGTTGAAGTCCTTCTTACCTTGGATGTTGTGGCTTGAAATACCACTCTGCCATCCACTTTCAGCCACACAGTTCTAGGGCAAGGAAGGTACCACACTCTTGCCTGTGCCACAGAAGTTGCAGGTCTGCAATAAATGGCTGTAATCTGTTCCCAAGGCTCCTAATTTCAGTAAAACCAACAACTGGCCAAATTTTGTTTTCTCTGTTTTTCTCCCTTATTCTAAGACATCAGACTTTGACTGGAGCAGGACAAAAGATGAACTGGTATTCTGAAATGCACCTGTCAACAGATGGATGATTGACATTTACTTAAAGTCAAACTGAACATCAGATTTGAGATTATAAAGAAATGCTTCTGGGAAGAAAAATATATTCATACTGGAAAGACTCATGGCACTTTCTGCAATTTAAGTAAAAGGGGTCCTTTCAGATGTTGTAGATTCCCTTCACTGTAGACTGATGCCTCAATCTTGTCTGTTCCCACTCTGTGGTACCAAAGGGTTTAGTTGCTTGAAGATTGAAATATTTAAGTCTAATTAAAGTCATTGTGTTCAGAGCGGAATGTGTGGGTGACATTTACAAGCCTTTAATACATGAGAAGTCAGTTTAAGTAATTTAACAGTCATCCCTGGCCTCTGAAGATGACATACTCCATGAAATGGTGGAATCAGTACTTCTCTTAATTGATCTCCCTCATAAATACAGCATCAAATCCAGCCATCTGGTGTCATTTGTTACCCTAAATGTTTTTGCTTACAGAGCCTTTTGGGCCCTTCTTAATGCCATCTCCTTTCAGTTTCTGCTACACTGTGTGCACTCTGCCAGCGTGGATGGGCAGCCTGCCTCTGCTCTGCTTCCCCATGGGGCAATCTGTGGGTCTCTCAGCCAGGAGAAGGGAACTGGTGCTCTAAGCCGTGTGTGACTTCTACATCTGGAGATAGCATACAAGATCCCAGCATCATCCCAAAACTGGTGTCTCCACCAGAAGCCAAAGGGTTTAGACTCTCAGCTATGACCAGGCAAAAGGTGACACATCTTATGGGTCTTGCTAACTCTGCCTGTGATACTAAATTGGGAGGAGCTGCTGTCTCCTTCAAAGGCAGAGAGGGGCTCTGCACAGAGACCTTGAAATAGCTGGGGGTTGGGCAATCCACAATGGGACAACCCTGGAGGTACAGAGTGGGGAATGAGGGGCTGGAAAGCCATGGGGGGGCTGAGTGCCATGGAAAGGGACCTGGGGGTCCTGCTCAGTGGCAAGCTGAATGTGAGCCAGCAGTGCCCTGGCAGCCAGGAGGGACAAGCATGGCCTGGGGGACACCAGGCACAGCAGCACCAGCCAGGGAATGGAGGGGATTGTCCTGCTCTGCACTGGGGCAGCCCCACCTTGAATAGTGTGTGCAGTTTTGGATGCCACAATGGAAGAAAGATGTTAGACTATTAGAGAGTGTCCAGAAGAAGGGAAAAAAAAAAAAAAAAAAAAAAAAAAAAAAAAAAAAAAGGTGAAGGGCTTTTTGAAAGAAAACCTTATGAGGAGTGGCTGAGGTCAGGTCTGTTCAGCCTGGGGAAGCAGACACTGAGGGGAGACCTCATTGCAGTCTGCAACTTCCTGGAGAGGGGAAGAAGAGGGGCAGACAGGGGTCTCTTCACTGTAGTCACAGGACAAAAAGGACAGACATGAAGCTCTGCCAGGGGAAGTTTAGGCTGGATGTTAGAAGATGTTTCATTCAGAGAGTGACTGGGCATTGGAACAGGCTCCCCAAGCCTGAATTCCTTACAGAATTCAAGAAGCATTTGGACAATGATGTCAGGCACATGGTGTGGATCTTGGGACTGTCCTGTGCAGGGCCAGGAGTTGAACTCAATGATCCTTGTGGGTCCCTTTTAACTCAGCATATTCTATGATTCTACAAAAAACAGTAAGATGCCAGTAGCTAAGAGGCTCTGAGTGCCTGTCCTCATGGTTCCAAGAAAAGGCGCTTCCATCAGCTATAAATACATTCATAAAGCAAAGATAAATGTAGAAGATACAAGCAATCACAGGAACAATCCTTCTTACTCAGGGGAGAGGTGTCCAGCACCTTTAGCATGTCTGAATCAGAAAACTTAACAATTGGTAATGAGAATTGCTTTACCACTTATCCCCAGAGTGAGTACAGTTGTCCAACACCTCAGGTTCACATCTACCAGGACCTGTTTTATCTGGATGATCCACACCCTTAACTTGGGGCATTGCTGTCCATCCTTTTTCCCAGAAGACCAAAATCCCACTCCTTGTTTTCAGTCATGCCTTCTAAACTTGATCCAAGGGAAACCCTCTTAGAATAGATTTTTCAGGCTGGGTTAAAAAAAAAAAAAAAAAAAAAAAAAGACATTTTGAGATTAAAAAAAAGCCCCTCATATACAATCCTATTAGTCACAGCATCCCAGAACTCCACTCCCTGCCCGAGACTCCTTTGAGCTAGAGAGGGTAGAACACTGAATAAAATACTGCCATGTCACAGACACTTATAATTCTTTAAGCATTAGTTTTAAAAAGCCGGGGAGTCTGGTAGATAGTGTTTTATTTACTTTGTGCTGTACAAATAGGCCAAAGAAAGTACAGGGAGTGGACAGTCAGCTTGGTTCCTTGGAAGTCAATGAATCATTTCAATGAATCCTGAAAGCATATATATGTATATATATGAACACATATACCATGTGATGTGACACAGAGCGGTGTTACCACTCTAGCAGTTTTAAAGTACTTATTATAATAAGTTCTGTGGAAGAAGAGTCTGCAAGCAAAACACTAAGTGAGGTAGCTAACTTACCCTACAGTGACTGCTGTTCTTCCCTTTGTAGTGTTGTTCTATCTGCAGGTTTATTGGGTGGCTTTCTTCAAGCTTTTCCAACTATCAGGAATAAAAGTACATATCTATCCTAATATCTGAGGCATTCCTAAAACAACATTTTCCACAGTAACTCAGCGGTGAACAAGATCAAGCAGAGAACCAGAGCTGTTTTTAGGAGAAAAATACAACTATCATTTTAAGATTGTAGGTTAGGAGGGTCATTCCTCCCTTCCTTCTCCTGCTGTCAAAAATAAAATCCAGTTTGTCATAAAAGTCTGCTGTATGTGGGTTTGCATGAATGGGCTCTACAGGGACACAGGGACACGGATGGAGAAAGAGTTACTGAAAACAGCCACTCGAAGGCAGGCAATGGAAGTGAAAGGGAACACGTGATGGTCTCCCAAGAGCTGAGGAAATCCCAATCCTCCTCCAAGCCCACGAGAATGAATAAACTGATAACACCACAAGGCAGTGGAATTTGAGAGTGGTTGCCCATGGGCACCGTCCTCAGCAGTGGCTGAGGTGTGTCAAAGGACAAGGCTGTCTCCCTGCAAAGGCTGTGATCAAGCACACACCCGCCCCATGGGGCTGGGAGCCTCAGAGAGCACCAAGCCAGGCTGACCCCAGAGCCCTCAGAGAGAGCATCAATGGATAATTGTAGTAGTCTGCCTCTAGTAAGAGTGATGGCTTCAGTTATACTGAATATCAGATACTAGCAGAGGTCTGCATCTGCCCTGGTTTGGCAGCAGGGGAAAGGGAATGTTCAAATCTTCCAGCCTGTTTTATACTAAAAACCACCTTTTTTTCCCTCCACAAAATTACTCTTTTTTTTTTTTTTCTCAGCCTTTCACTTTGACTATCATTTGGAGTTTCCAGTCATTTAAAATTATTGTTATTCTTTTTTTTTTATTTACTTCACTGGAAAAACTGTAGATGTTGGGGGAAAAAGGCATCTTGTGAAAGCATTAAATGGTCTTGTTTTGTTTTTCAGGGATAAATAAAAAAAAATACCACTTCAATTTAAACAGAGAGCATATCTGAAAAGAACCAACACCTGTCAGTTAGCTCTGTTAGGAAATAACTGAGAGGCCTCCTTGAGCTTGCTATGATGGGAACAAATTGATACAGCTGTGCAACTGCCCTCATGTTCTGGGTAGAAGAGGGCAGCAGATGGATTGTGAAAGCTGCTTCTTTCTGCAAGATTCACAGGCACTTTCAGCCTGGAAATAAGCTCAGGTTGGTCTATTAGGAAATGAATAAATAGTGAGATCACTTCAGAGGCTTTTTGTAAAATTGAGTCTTCAGCAATCCTAAATATAAATCCACATTCCTTGGTACCAATCTTGTCCTGCTCTATCTATGGTTAGAGTTTGTCTGTATATGGGAATTTAGCTACAAGATAAAATAGTCCTTTATATAAATATCTTATGAGTCAGTCCCAGCTGTAACTCCGAAGTGGTGAAGTCGTTAAGTAAATGCTGTTAAGAGAAATGTAAAATGAGCTATGATTTCTTCACAAGAAAATGCTTTTATGGCATTTAATAAAAGAAAAGAGAGTTCAAAAAAGCAGCATTGAACCCCATGTCAGGCTGTACAAATGACTATTTGAAAAGTAACAGGGTTAAAATAAGATAAGAATCAACATGTCTGGCACAGCTCCCCTGATAGGTTTACATCAGTCACACTGGGGTATCTACAATGCTTCAGTAGATCAAATCTTACAATATTTTCATTATAAGAGAAATGGATCTTCTATGAATATGAGAAATTATGTACCCTGTGCATAATGTGTTTCTGTCTGTAGATAAATCTTTTTATTATTAGCTCATCAAACCCAGTCTGTTATTCTATTATTAAAAGTGGTTAAATTATTAATATAATTTTTAATCAGTTGAATTAATACTTATAATGGTGGCTTGTGGTAACTTTGATTTCTACTTCTTCTCACTATGAATATTTAAAAACTATAATTAAAAGACACACCATATTTCTAAGTTTCTTTTTTCATCTGTGGTATTTCCTGGAAATATAAGTTATGCATTTTTATTTTTTGTCACAAAACAGTTAATTCCTTTGTAGCTGCATCAGAACTGGACTGCCTGGGGAGCAAGCCAATTTCATCACCAATTAAAAAGGTCACTCTTTTCAGTTTTAAAATATACTGAGTAACATTTTTTACAGGCCATATGTTAAAATAGAACCATGTTCTGATAAGTGATCATCATGTACACTGGCTTCATGGGATTATATTTTTTATTGTTCTTTAATGGTTTTATTCCACATGTTTTGCTTTATAACCAAAGTGTGGTTGCCAGCTATGCCATGTTTCTTAGGTAGTTAGAGAAAACTTGGGAAACAGCATCCATCAGCAACAACTTTTGTTTCAGTTTCATTGCCTTCTTTAGACGTTCCTGGATGCCACTGAATTGTCTTCTAAACTGCCAGTAGCTTAAAACCAGTAAAAGAGCCTTGTTCCTTTGTGCTCCCAGCTGGCCTGCATGGCTAACACCACCAGAGAGCTTACAAACAATCAACTCCCAGGTGAACATGAACTTGTGAGGGATCTGCTGCTCCAGCAAGATCCCTACAAATTGGTGGGGACTGACAGGGTACATCCAAGAATCCTCAAAGAGCAGCTTTATCACCACAAAATCTTGATGATTTTTGAGCTGTCTTGGGAATCTGCAGATGTCCCAGCTGACTGGAAGTTGGTGAACGTTGTCCTGATTTTCAACAAGGGCAAGAAGAACTCTGGAAATTACATGCCTGTCAGCCTCACTTCAGTGCCTGGTAAAGTTATGGAGAAGATTGTTCTGGGAGATCTCCTTGCAGTTTACAACCTCTTCAAGAAAGGAAGAGGAGGGAAAGGTACTGATCTCTTCTCTGTGATGACCTGTGACTGGAGCCTAAGAAAACAGCCTGAACTTGTGTCAGGGAAAGCTTAGATTGGATATTAGAAAAAGTTCTTTATCCAGATGGTGATTTGGCACAGGAACAGGCTCCCCAGGGACGTGGTTACAGCACCAGCCTGACAAAGTTCAGGGAGCCTTTGGACAATACCCTTGGGCACATGGTGTGACTCTTGGGGATGGGGCTGTGCAGGGCCAGAAGCTGGACTTGATGATCCTTCAGTCCTGTCCAACTCAGCTTTTTCTGTTATTCTGTGATTCTGTGACCTGTCTTGGTTTTGGTGGTTAAAGCACAACAGTAACTAAATTAGAATTGAGAACAGACCTGTGCCAATGGCGCTCCTGGTGTTGCTATGCTGGAAGCAGATTAAGTTCACACTTTCAAGTCAGGAGGCACTGTACAAAGAAAAGGTGTGTCCATTTTCCAGGAAACAAAATGAGGAACAGATATAGTATAAAACAATGTTCTCCTCTTGAGAAATGAAAACTGAACAGAAAGGCAGAAAAGAGAAATGGCTGCAAAACCCAAGACTCCCGACCAGATGGGAAGGCAACAGAAACAACAAAGAAGAGGTGTGAGAATAAGCAAAGCTCATGAAGTGTGGACTCTATCCCAGGAGGATAAATGGGAATTTGAGTGTTGTGTGAGGGTCAGTTACTCAGACTGACCTGCTCATTGCACCTGTGCATGCAAATGACATCAGGGTGAGTGGTGTAGCCTGCTTGGGCTAGCTGGCCACCATCAGGCAGCAGGGAACAGAGAAACACTGAGAAGGGTGGGACTGAGGAAATGTGGCTATCTGGTTTGTACCACTCAGGGCTATTTTCCAAAGCCTTTACATTGTTATGGCTATGACAGAAAACTCTTTATATGGAATAGATAATAATACTAGGAAACTATGCCAAAATGGTATTTAGCTTTTTGATGAGGTTAGATCTGGAGACAAGCACTGCTGCCACAAGTGGAACTGTCCAGCTTTCTGCAGAGCACTGCCTATGTTCTTTGAAACACCACTTTCAGAAAATGCAGCCTGTGTTACCAGAATTGTTCAGTTGGAGAGGGATTATTTCCAATTTTTCTTTTTGCATATGAAGTGAGTGTCAGTGGTCAGAGTGGTGCCCTAGTTTAACGAAAGAGAAATGAAAATTCAATAGTCATGTTTCCTCTAGGATGAAAACCTAGAGCTTCTAAATATGGCTGCTTTAATTTAAATCATCTGAGCTTTAAGTTGCAGAGCTTAGCAAGATGATAGTAGGAAAATATTATTCACTAAGATCAGTTAATCTGTAAATGTTTTCTGAGTGTTCAGAAAATGTGTAGGTCCATGTAGCAGCTGGTGAGTAGTACTATTTCTCTCATCTGAATCCCTGCAGATGCTAGGGTAAGGAATGTTTATCTAAGAAGCTGCTCCCTGTCTCAGAAGCGCATGGTCAGACTTTGTGAGGCCCTGAGAAAGAAGCAGGAACAGACAGTATCACACTGGAGACATCACTTTGTGAGGAGGGGCTTTCCTTTTCTGCCTACCTAAACCACTTAAGGGAACACACAGAGTAACTGCCAAGCTGCCATGGAGAATTAAATACCTGATCTGGTGTGCTAGATTCTTAATGATGTGGGTCTGGGAATAAGATGCTTAGTGCATTCTTGGGATTAAAAAATTAAACACCTCTAAAAATTAACTTAGATTTTTGTAAAGAACAAGGTAATTGAAGCAGGTCTTTGTATGGGATCCAAATAATTGTCATGTTGAGAAAAACCATGGCTGAGGTTGAGCTATTGAGTGCGGGGTTGTGAGCTGAGAGTCAAGATGGGAATGCTGTTTGCCCAAGCGCATTTTTTGTCATGTGTTTTTCCAATATTGCCTCATTCAGTCATTCAGCTTTAAGCTAAGGCAGAGGAGAAAGAATTAATAGGTGGGTGCATAAAGGGGCCCTGAAATTTTGGTCCTACTTGCAGGCATCCTGAGATGAATCCTTGCAAGCTGCTTGCATCTGTGTACGGGGAAGAAATGGTCTCACAGCAGCAGACAATGGAGAAGTAATAAAAAAATTAAATTAGATAAAATTAGTTTAAATAATGAGAAAGAATATAGAGGAAATGATCTCAGAGGCAGGTGCCCTTTTGAGAAAGTAGCTTTATTAGATTTTGATTTAATTTATTAAAGCTAGGCTGGTGGTGTCCTTTTTTAACGCTGAGTGGAACGTTATCTTTTACTCCTGTTGATGGACAACGACAAAAAGCAGTGCATTTAGAATTGAGTGTGGCTGGAGGGAGGAACTGAAAGTTTTGTTCTGTTTTTCATCTTCTCTCCATATTTTAGCCCTATTTGTCAGTTGATGCCTGATAAACAGGCTTACCTCAGAAAAGCAATGAAGTCTTACAGTTTTATGATACCTTGTGGCAGCTAACTTGGAAATAACACAATGACACTTAGATTTGCTGCCTAAATAGTGGGGAAAAAAAAGAAATTATAAAAAAAAGAAATTATAATTTTAGTAGTTATTTTAGCTAAGGTTTTTAGGTCTAACATGTTTTCAGTTGTCTAATATGTTTTATTAGACATATTAGACATCTTCCTGTCTCTTTCAAATGAAATCCAAAGAGATATTACAGGTTCTTTCTATGCTTAGATCAAGAATGACCTAAACATTTTTTTAATCAAACCATATTTCTTTTTCTTGCTTCCTTACAAAGCATGTTTTAAGAAGGAAGAAATGGGGCCCTTGTTCCTAAACCAAACTCCTTCTATTTTCAAATGGCAATATGCCTATACCAGATGTGGGCACACTGCTGCAGGACTCTGCCTGTTTTCTTTCCTTGGTCTCTCATCAGTGCTAATGCAATTTTATTTCTTTTTAATAAAGGGTTTATGAAGATACTTGTAAATGAAGCAAACACAAATTTTGCCATAAATGTAGTGCTTTCTACATTGTTCTATGGCTCCATGAGAGTTTCTGAATGGTGTAAAGAGAGATGAGTATAAACCGGAGGTTTTTCAAACTATTCAAACTATTGAATCAGCATGTGCTGACTATTTATTTTCCTCTGTGTTATTCCAATACATTCCAGGGATAGTAAGATCCTAGATGTCTACATATCTAGGCAAGTCTGTTACTTCCTATGGCCTTTTTCTCAGAAGATGCTTCCCCAGCCTCCACCCCTGCTGACTGGAAAGTCTGGAAAATGTTCTTTCCTGTCCAGATTCAGGCAGTCCTGAGATGGGATTCAGAATGCACTAGGAATACATATATATTAAAAAAAATGGGACCCTAAGTTATTTATTAAAAGGCACAACTGTTTTCTGCTTTGCCTGGTTTTCCACAGCAGTATTTTCATCCTTGCCATCTGTCACTTAAATTGGATTCTTTCTAGAACTCCATTGAAACCTAATACATGTTGAAGGTGGGATTAATAAATATAATCAGTAATCTATTCACTCTTAAATGACATATACTAGCCTTATCTTGCCGCCATTCAGTGTGAAAATGAGCCTTTGTGGAAGAACTAATAGCAGAATTTTTGCAGCTGCTGCAACATCTGAACATGTATTATTATTGGTTAAGCTGATTTCTGTGTTTCTTGATTTTGCTGGTCTAGATGTGACTTCAGATGCATAAATGGGGTTAAGCAAATGGCTTTAATTCTGTTTTTTAATGCTTTGTTGCTTTATCTTTTAAATGAAAGTCAATGAACCGCTGCCACTGAGCAGTACATTTTTTTCCTTTAAAAGATAGCAGAATGGCTCAGATGTCTCTACAAAGGATGATAAGACCATTATTATTAGCCATCTTCCGCTCTTAACTTGTGTGCCTAATAAGGAATAACAACTTCAGTGATTTGACAGTGATTCCAGATTACTAAGGATGCATATGGGAAACAAATTTGGGCTTTGTTTTCCAACAATGCTCACATTTTATCAAACCTCATTTTGAGGTACCTCTTTCTATGGTTCTGTAACACAAGGCACAGCGTAGTCATTCAGTGTAACATAAATGCAGGATCTAAGATGTGCAGTAGATACATTGTCAGTCTCTCTTGTAATTTATTATTTACAATATGTTCTCATTCATTTGCAGTACAAAAGTACATCACTATGTGTTTTAATTTATTAAAGAGTAGACTTACTTCTAAGGCCCATGCTCCAAGTACAAAGTAAAGCTTTTAAGCAAAAAATTTTCGGTGATTTCTGTGCAAACTCTGTGCAGTAACAAGAAGCTACTCAAAAAAAAAAAAACAACAAAAAAAAGTTAATGTAGCTGAAAAGCTGGTGAGTTGTCTAGATCAGACCTGAAACTAATAATTTGGTTGGGAAAAAAAAATCTGAAAAACATATGAATAACTCAAATGAAATAATTTTTTTTGGGAAAAAAAATTTGAAAAGTTCTTGAAAAGTTCTTTAGAAAGATGTCCTAGATTAACAGCTTTTTCAGCACAAACATCTACTAAATACTGACATGAAGAGAAGGACATGAAGAAAGAAGTTATGTGTGTTTTATTTGGCACCTTCCATTCTAAGGTAAGACTGGGTTTATTTTGTCTTCATCATTTTTATTGGAGTGTTTTTGATTTTTTAATTTTGGAATAGCAAAATTAAATCCAATCTAGACTCTTTTCTTTTTTGATAAAATATATATTGCCAAAAAAAAGGACTTGAGACATAACTCTCATTTATAGATAGACCTTGCTACTTTGTTTTCTGCAGAACAGAAGATGTTAGAGTGAATTCCTTCCAGATTAAAATCTTTCAAACACTAGAGAGACAAGTGAGAATGACTAACTGTAAATCAGGATAGCAAATGCCTTTGGAAAAACCCTGCTTTCCATTACTCTGTGGTCACCAATTTACACCACTTCTGTAGCCACTTATACCTAAGCATAAATAAAGAATAAATGTAACACAACGATGAATCCAAGGTCTGGACTTACCCAATAATTTACAACTCTCTCTGTACGTGATAGCACAAGGAGAAAAGCAAGGGGGGACTTTAATTCTGTGTGGTGCAAATCTCTACCTTCAACAGTAACAATATTGAGAAAAGATCTGGAAATGACAATTGTCAAAGAGGGACCATCACTGAAATCAATCAGCAGAATGCCAGAATCTGTAGGAATAATAATAATAAAAAAAAACTAGAAAAAAGCAAAAATGCTAACTGGAAGATGTTGACTGGAAGAACAAGGAATAATGATCATGCTTTCTTTTCTCACTGAAGAAGCTGTGCTAACATTTTCAAACTGGATGCTCACATCAACATTGCCACATAGCAATCTAAATAAATGTCCCAATTTTCAGATTTGAATGTACTGCTGCAGCTTTTCTTGGCTCCAGAAAGTACGAATTCTCAGCACCTCAGAAGATCAAGCTGTTTATGTGGGAGGTGATCATAGTAGAAAGTGAAACTGATGTGGCTTAACTTGCACGTGCAGAAACCAGCATGTCCCCACAGAGGGTATTTTTCAGGAGTTGATGTCTGTCTGCCTTGTATTTCATTCATTTCATAGCCAGTATGACAATTTTTTAAATTAGCCCAGCTTGTTTTCCTTCTCTGTTCACTGGCATATCTCCTATATGTAACAAAGGATTGGACTCAACTCGCAGATTAAGGCTTTTAAACATAATCTCTATTATGGAAAGCTTGTTAGTAGGGTCAGGGAAATCAAGAGTGGTTTTCAGCTGATGCAGTGCAAAGCAGACCTGGTGTCTGTTTTGAGGGGAGAAGAAAAACGCTAAACTACAGTCTACTCTAAATTCTTGACACTCCATTCAGTGTGCTGAGGAAATCTCATTGACTGCCTTGGGAACAGAGACTGCTATCTCATATATAGATGTATATAGATTATGTGCAAATACATGCAGACCTCTTACATTTAGGTATTTTAAACTGGGAGGTGAAATCCACTCACTATCACTACCATCAGGCTTAAAAAAATTATTTCAGTCTTGAATAGTCTCTTCATACAACCATTGTAGAATAATTGCATTCCTAGATGTTAAAAAAAAAACAACTTATTACAGCTGCCCTCACCAATGATCATATGTTAACGTGCTTTCAAAATAGAACATATAGAAAAATTACACAGTAGAAAGCACAGCTTTGGAGCCAAAGAATTGATAGTTTTCCTGTTGTAGTCCCTATAAGAAAAAAGTTTATTTTATGCAGGAAGAAAATGCAAAAGTGGGTCGGCTGTGGGGACAGATTTCCAAATCTCAGTTGTGTCTCAGAGGTACAGCAAAATTGCCTGTCAAGGTACTCAAGCTAAATCTGAATTAGTTCTGTCTTGGGTAAGCCTTGGATCCTTTTATGGTCAAGGGAAAAAAAAAAGAGAGAATAAATATCTTTATTCCTCTTGATCACTTCAGCTCTGGAAATGATTAGCGATAATAAAATCTGGCATGTAGAGAGTTCTCACTGAAAAAAATCCAAATGACAGCTCTTGACACTGTCTCTGCTTACTAAGCTCTTTAATTCTTTTATCTGCTTGGTGGGTTTTTTTGGTCTTATTTACCTGGGCAATTCACAAATTTTCATGTCATGACATCAGACTTATACATAACACAGAAGACAGAAAAAGCTCCCGTCAATGCCTGGCCCGTGTGTGCTTTGCTGCCTGGGCTGTTGTAAACAGATAATGGCAATGAGAGGTCATAGGGATTAGATTATCACTCTCTTCATCCTGAAGAGCCCCTTACTTCCACCTCTACAACTTTGGCCCCTGGTTAATTTTGCAGGTTGACTGGATTGAGTTCTCTGCATCATCAGTAGAAGTTAAAAGTACTCAGGTAGGATTTCCCCTCTTGTCTCTCATGACCAAGTCTCTAATTTTTCAGTGAGATCATTTTCTATGTCAGGCAACTATATAGGTGAGTTGACTTCTATCTCCAGCAATTTCTTACTTATCTATTTGAAGGGTACTCTTTATCTTATGACAGTTTGATATCACTGGCTGAGTTTGATGCACTACATAATCAAGTCAAGCCTGGAAAATAATTTGTTCTAAAGAAAGACACATGTATTTGATTAAGATTATGAATGGTTTGGATTCTGTTCCTTTAGGGGACTCTGATTTCCTCTTGTGGAGGATGATTATTGTTTTGGAGAATATGTGTTGATAAGAAAACACTGCAAATTAAAACACTTCAGGAAAAAAGTCCTCTGTCTCCAGCAGGTAGATGTTTGCAAATTTCCCTAGTCTGCTTTGATGACAACAGATTTTTTTCTGTTCTTTGGTGACCCATTCCCATAGCCAGAGTGCTGCATTGTCTTCACACTTCACCATGCTTTGTTTAAACAGCCTGGCAGCCCACCACACCACCTTTCATGCCCACCACTTTAATTGGCATAGCTGCTGCCTTAGGGTGCCCTACTAAATGGTGCCAAGGCAAAGACAAACAATCTGCAAATGTGTTCAAGCTTGTCACTGCTGCACTTCTCTCTGTCTCTGCAGGAGCTGAGTCTCTGCTTTCTGTACCAACAACACTCTCATTCAGATTGACACATACTTTATACTTCCTAGTTGGATCATGAAGGTCAAGGTATCATGCTATCCTTATGTTCCCATCAGCGTGTGCTGTGTACCTGTTCTAAGGATCTTTCAGAGACTTCGTTGCTTCTACTGCTCAGATCAGTGAAAAAACCACTGAAGTATCTCTTCCTTTCCCAAACAGTTTGATATCTTCACATCTTTCAAATACAATAAACTGGGATACAAAAACTCTGCTGAAGTAGATTTATTTTCTTCCACTTAACCACTTAAAGCATTTTGCTGCCCTTCACTAACACTGGTTTTAATTTGGCCACAGTGCTGTAACACAAATGCTTTGCCCTTTAGGAGCTGTAAAAGTTTCACTAGTCAGTCTTCATAGCAATTACACATATCTGAAATTAAATCAAGCAACTACAGATACCAGACCATTGTACCACCTAAACAACTTAGACTAAGCTATTTTAAGTCTTTCCTCTGTCCTAAAAGCTGCAATATTTGCTTAGTTACACAGACTACTTCTTCTTCAATGCCATTGTCCTTAAGTCCGTGAGACATTTCTTGCAGTATATTTATCTTAACTGTACCTGCTTCCTCAAGGTTTTTTATATTTCTCAAATTACTATCCTCTGCCCTGTACTACATGCTGCTGCACTTTATGAAATTCCTGTTATTGAAGGAAAAGAGACTCAATCTGCCTTTGAAAGCAGTGCCTGGACCAGGTTTGTTTAAAAATTAATTCCTTCTGCTCTATTACCCATAGCTGTATTTTATTTGAATGACCACAACGATCTCAGATTTCCTACAGTTCACGATCTCTGCAATGACAGATTTGTGTTTCCACGGAGCAAAACACTGAGGAATTTGCCTTGCAATCTGAACAGGGATGCTGCCCAGCCTTCTGGCATAACCAGAGGCCTTTACAGCTGCTTGTATATCATGGAGTAGCCAGGGCTCTGCTCTCAAAGTTTTGGTCTGTTGAGGAGGCTCTGTGCTAAAGCCATTTGGAGTTGGTACCAGGGCAGCCCCCAGCAGCACAGCCAAGACATGTCTGCAGGCTGAAAAACTCAATCAGCAAATCCCTCACCACTTTCTAGCCCCTGCCCAGTGCCATAAAAGCAGTCACTGCCATGTGGGAGCTGCAGGTTACACAGAGGCAAGTATGGCGACCACAGCCTGCTTGGGCAAGTTTGCTCTGTGTCAGATGGGAGGAATTTTAATTTCCTGAAGACAAATCCTGCATGCAAACCTACATGGCATCACACACTGCCCCATTTGCTGACTCTGCACTCTGCCAGGTGGCCTGCATTTAGCCTCTCCCCTGGGGGAAACAGGGTTGGTACACATCCAAGTGGACTGAAGTGGTTTATGGCCACTGGACCTTACATTTTCTAGGGAATATGTTCATGCAGCTAAGGCATGCAGGAGCATTTCCGTTCCTTTGAACATTGCTCAAGTGTTTTACAGACTAATGAATAGATTACATTTTGTCTAATGTGGGACAATATCTGAGCTGCCTCAATCTGGCTGCTACTTAGGTCTTTTTTTCTCCCCTGCAAAATAGATCTAGTCTAGGCACAGTTTTTATGTTTTACCAGACCCAGCGTGCCGGAGTCCTGACCCTCGAATAAAGCTCCTTTTCCACATTGCTACATAAAAATCAACAAATTGCTCAGTAAAACAAACTTGGCACCTCCTTGTAAATCCTCTCATGGAACTTTTAGTCCAAAACAGGGTATCAGGCCAGGGCTTCTGATCTGGATTTCTGACCGTTTCATGTGTCACTAGATCCACATCACACTCATATCCCGTCCACCACCTAGTTAATATCTCATAAACTCTTACTATTCTCCATGGAAACAGTAGGATTCCTTCCACAGCTGGTCCTGCTGAACATCTAGGGACCTTAAGCCTCTACTGAGCAGGCAACTCCAGGCTTTTTCTCCTATTCATTTAGCTCGTTCTTTCCCACACAAACAATGCTGTCATGAGCTGTAGGGCAGAGTCAGGCAATTGAGCACAGCACTCATGCTTATGAAAACAACCACTTGCTTTAGTAAATGGAAATAATCCCAGGCCCACCGTGTATGTTCACCTTTACCCAGGCTACTCAACCAGGCATCACCTCTACAGGGCACCAGTGCATTACCAGTTTAGGGCACTGTTTACCTGAGCTGCCACAAGAACTCCCTGCAGCTCTTTCACCACTGTGGAACAACAGCAAAGTCCTGATATTTGGTAACCTCTTTTTGTATATATGGAACAATGGATTTGGCCAACATTTGCTTGTAAGAATATGGTCTATTCCCCATTTTTTCTCTTCCTTTCTCAGATAAGAAATGTCACCCTTCTAGTCCTGCAGAAACTGGTACTATGCTGGAACTGGTGGATCAGTGTGTCCAAATTTGTTCAAACTCATACTCTTCATTCACTCAGGGCAAATGCACCTGTATGATGAATCAAGGGAGACTGACAACCCCTCCTTATTCCCTTTTCCACTAGGAGCATGGCGACATTTCCAAAAAGGCTCAGTACCTTTATGTCTCTTGCTCTTGGTACTTGGGGACTTCTTTCTGATGTTTTCTCTGTGGAACAGTCAGAAAACTTTATGATGAGATATGATGGTTTCATTCTCCCTTTCTCCTCCAGACACTGCCCCTGGCATAGAAGAGGAAGAGATGAAGGTGTTCAGAGCTAGCTGTCTCCAAGGATATCAGGAGTCTACAGGTATAAACATTTAGTTTGGGGTACAGCTTGTGGGCAAGATGCCTAAACTTAACTCTGTGTGTGTGTGTCTGTGTATGAGCTATCGAAGCCCCTGTGCAATCAATAAGGATTTAGAAGCTCAAAAAAATAGCTTACTCAGAGGTAGCAATCACTGTCCTTTTGAGATTCTCTAGGATGCACTGTGTGGTCTCCACTTGCAGCTCCATAAGGGCCTTTGTCTCCCACCCATCCAGAAACAGATCTTCCATGCCTGAATTAGCAAAATGTCCTAGGACATCTCAGATGGCTCTAGATATCTAAGTTCTTTTGGTTTGTGGGTTTTTTTGTGGGTTTTTGGCTTTTTTTTTTCCACATTAGGTCACCTCTTTTTTCAAAAGGCTAATCTTTCCATGACTTTGACTTTACATAAAGAGGAATCTTGAATAAATTTGTGCTCTTGCTCAGTAGTTCTTTGCAAGTCTGCCACGCTTTGGGGACCTTTTCAAGGGCATTAAGTTATCAGACAGGCAAGGTGTATATTTGTTGTCTCAATTAAGATAGGAAATTTCTACTTCTGTTATAATTCTCATAAACCTTAAATCATGTTGCCACCATCAGAACCAGGCCCCTTGGGTTCTGTAGCCATGGTTCCTGACAACTGAACGACAATGAGATGCTACAGAGAAGTTTTACTCTCATTTAGAAAGCAGGCAGTTACATGCTAGCCTGAGGGACATACATACCAATTACTTGGGTGGGAAGCTGGTAAATAACTTTTTGTTTTCTACAGAACACAGGCTGCGCCCAGCTACATATTGTTGGCCCCTGCGGTCAAGGGGAGATAGATGCAGGCCTCAGATATTTTGGGAATACTCTAGATCAGTTTTATGTTTGTGGAGAGTTGTGACATATGAGCTACCATGAATAGCACAAGGGCTGCTGTGAACTCCCAGCCAGCTGGCTGCAAGGTGGCCGAGCCAGCTTGTCTTCCCGGCAGCCTGTGGAACATCCATCCACACACCGGGCAGGACAGTGTGCCAGCTCTACAGGCAGCACAGCCAAGGTGACAGACTAGAGACCAAGCCACTTCTTTGCCAAAAGCAGTATCACCTCTGGGACCTTTGCCTTACATTTAATCTATTGAGTTTTGCTTCTTTTTATTTCTACAAACTTGGGTGCTCAGAGGCAGGAACTCTCCAAAGTTCTGCAAACTCTATGGTCTAATTCTCACAATACAGCACTTCATTCCTATGTGCGATTCTTCATCTTTCTAAAATAGGGTAATGACACTTAAATATAATGTAGATGAGGATCTAGTAACCAAGCATCTCATCTATATGTACAAATCCAGAATCTTATTGAAATGTAAACTATCGAAAAAGTTTTCATTCCTGGTGGGTATTTTTGGTGTGCTGACAAAATGTTTACTGCATTTCTCAGTGTTGATAAGCAACAGATCCTGGCAAGGCAGAAAAGGCACACACACAAACTTCTGCATTTTTCCTATTTTAGTCTTACACTTTCTTGAGCAATGAAAACTTCCATGAGTTCAGGAAAAAACACCAACATCTGACAATGTCTAAAGGAATGTGAATATTATTACAGATTCCATATATGAAGACAGTGTCTTGGAGTTTCCAGTTTGTACTCTGACACTGGAAAAAGTGAATGGTCAAAGAGCAAACATTTCTTCAAAGAGGTAAAGATGATCATGAAGATATAGATTACTTTGGCAATGAAGGAGAGAGAGAGATGGAGGAGAGGGAGAGGGAGAGGGAGAGGGAGAGGGAGAGGGAGAGGGAGAGGGAGAGGGAGAGGGAGCTGTTCACTGTCCTGCGTTCTCCCACCTGCTTTCTCCTTCCACCCTCTTCTCAGCAGCTCCTTATTTTACTACTACCTCATAGTATTTTCCCTCATTTGCTCATGCTCTCTGTCCTATCTTCCAACATCTTCCAGTACCCAAAGAGTCGACAGAGCTTCTAAAGGGGAGAGGGAGTACATGGGCATCAACTTCCAGCTCTTCCAGTGCCGCTACTGCCATGCGTGGGTGCAATCGCTCTGGGCTGGCTGGTGCAGCCCTCCGGCAGAGGCCAGGGAGGGCTGGAGACAGGGCAGCGCTGCCTGGGTGGGCCTGTGAGAGCTCTGACTGGCGCTGCTCAGGAGCCGGTCCGGCTGCCCACGGCCGTGCTGTCAACTCGGCTGTGCAGCAGGTGCTTTGTGTTAGCACTGCCTCTCTGGGCATTTGTGGTACTCGGGAACCCCACTCCCGGCCCAGGACTCCACCGCTCATGGCATCATCACACCGTGAGACATAGGGTGCTTGCTCCTGCTGGGGCAACCCCAGATCTCACCAGGACACTCTCTAGGTCCGGTGCCAGCAGGTTGCAGAAAGAAACACCCCTCTCGGGCTGATTTATTCAGTTCGCGACCGCCTTGGTCATTCCTGGCCGTTGAGACCACGGCGTGGCCGAGACGGGCAAGAGCCACGCTCGGGGGAGGGACGGATTTCAGGGCCCGGGGCGCTCCGGGCGAGGGGTGCGCGCTGGGCGGCCGGCCCGGGGCAGCCCACCCGTGCTGCCCGCGGGCGGTGCCGGGCCGGGCCGGGCCGCACGTGGCTACGTGACGGCGATCGGGGCCGGCGGGGCTCGGCGGCTGCTCCTCCCCCGGCGCCCGCCGGCGACTGGGCGCCGAGGCTGCGGCGGGCGGGCGGCGCGGGGCGGGGGTGCTGCCTCCTGCGCGGCGGAGCGGGCGCAGCGGCAGCCGGGGCCGGAGGCGAGCGGCCCGCGCGGGCGAGGGCGGGCGGCGTCGCGGGGCGGCGGCGGGGGCTGCGGGGCATCGGCGGCGGCTGCGGGCGGGGTCCGCGCCCGCGGCCGGCAGCGCTCTCTGCGCCTCAGCCGGGCTGCGCCGGGTGCTGGCGGTGCGCTCTCCCGCCGCGGGGCTGCACAATGGCAGTCGTTCAGTAGGATGGATCCTGCCGTGGCTTTTGTTCTGCAGATCCACCCATCCTCCTAGCAGTCAAGTACCAGGCTATGGTTTTCTCTCTGGGGATCTTTCTTCCGCGTTTTGCCGGTGTCTCCGATGAGGTTTTGGCCTCGGCTGGGATTTCACTACCTTACTTTTCGTTTGGCTTCACGCTGAAAAAAGGGATTCCTTATATTTGCTCTCCACGCTTTTGGTTATAATTCACTGTTGGTCTAGGGGGAACAACCGTTCAGCCTGGCTGAAAAAAAAGCATCCGTTGAAAAGTCTCAAAGAAATATACCACGTGAGGAAAAAAAACTGGGAGAAGATCGGAATATAATCGCTTTTTCTATGATAAAACTGGTGCCCCTCTTCAGGAGAACTGATCTCAATTTATTATTATGCAACCACAAGGATCTCTTCTTTCTCAGGGTGTATAAGCTGCTGGATTGCTTTTCGCCCAAATCAATGTGGTTTCTTTGGAACATTTTCAGCAAAGGATCGCATATGCTGCAGTGTCTTTGTGGCAAGAGTCTTAAGAAAAACAAGAACCCAACTGGTAAGCAATCCATTGCAATGCGTTGTTTTTCTTTAATGCTACCCTGTCTGTTGCTCGCCGAGGTAGATCTGCAATCCTGCTGAGGGGAGAAGGGGGGATATATCGAGGCCAGCACGGACATGCATGTGCATACGTGTATGAATAAGCAAGGAGCGGTTTGTATTAGCTTCAGCCCCTGTCACCACCGAAAAGGGGTAAAAAAATAAAATCAAAGGCGACCCTCGCCCAGCCGGCATCTCCTAGTTCCTATGTGCTATTTCCAAGGAGGAAACTTTTACATCAGTACCCTTCTTGTGGGGAAGGTGGTGGAGCCCCCCACTCCCGACCGCGGGAGCCCCCCAGTCAGTCAGTTTTGGGAAGAGGAGACTGCCTCTCCTGTGCTGGTGTTAGCCGGCCCTGCCTGCGGTGGGCGAGTGTGCCGGGGCTGGCGTCCTGCACGGCACTTTCTGAATAGCTTGCAGTATGTCACCCCACACCCACACACACCCACCCACCGCCTCGCTCGGCTCTCTAAAGTCAAGCCAGACACCCCCTCCCGCGGCCTGGGGGCTCCCCGTTACCACTCACCCTCGGCACTCAAGGCCGGGAGGGTGGAGGGCGGTGAGGAAAGGGATGGACACTTTCTTGAGGCTTGTGCCCAGACGGCAACTCAGCCAGCTATGCCGAGTGGCAGCAGCAGCAGCACCGCCGGGTCGGCTGTGCCGCTCCTCCGCCTCTCGCTGCCGGGATGACCCCTCTGTGCCACACACCGGTGTCTCTGCGTCCGCCTCTATGTCTGCCTGGCAGCCGGGATCATGCGCTTCGGTTCAGCCCGGCTCCGAGGGGGAAACTTGCAGTACATTACATAAGAAATGCAAATGCAGGTGCTCTGGGCCGCCTGGTCCCTGGGGGTCACGCTGCTGCTGTTGCATCCCTCTTGCTCGGGGCGTCCGTGCGGCCAAGCCCGCGGCTTGGCGAGCAAGGTGGGCGAGAAGGGATGCTCGGCGAGCGGGGGAGCCGGCAGCTTTTCTGGGGAAACACCGGCCCTTCCTGCCGGCCTCTGGGTCCCCCCCGCCGCCTTGCTCGCTCGCCCCGGCCGGCAGGTTG
This sequence comes from Melospiza georgiana, assembly GCF_028018845.1. Classification (NCBI taxonomy): domain Eukaryota; kingdom Metazoa; phylum Chordata; class Aves; order Passeriformes; family Passerellidae; genus Melospiza; species Melospiza georgiana. Next base: position 29,890,201 of record NC_080431.1, read on the forward strand.
TCTGCAAGCACTTGCGTGCCTGGGGAGGCTGCGAGAGCCGCCGGAGCCCGGGCTGCGCGGGGAGGGATGCCGTGTGTGCGCGCTGGTGTGTGTGTGTGTGCCGGCTGCCCTGCAGTGGCAGCTCCCGAGCAGGAGGCTCCTGACGCTGGCACTGCAGTGTAGTAGATCATAGGCTCTCGTTGCCTGACACCCCAACATCAACAAGCAGCAGCCCTGGCAGCCCGCACCCCTCTCCTCAAAGGCAGCCGGGCTGCCGGCTGCTGCTTTGCTCAGCCCAGGTCCGGGGCAGAGTCGAGGTGGGCACCTCGGCGGATTTACCCTTCCCCGCCCCCGGCTTCCGTTTGCCAGCTCGTCTCGCCCCTTTCCCCCCCGCCGCTGCCGCAGCAGTGAAAAGCAGCCACTTAGCATACCAAAGAGGCTGAAATGCCCCGCCGGAGGCTGCGCTCAGCCTCCCGCAAAGTGCCCTTCGCTTCACTCGTCCCTTAGCACTGCAACCAGCCGGGGGCCACTTCCTAGCCGTGTGCCCCCCCGGGCGGGATGGGCCAGACCGGGTCAGGACCGAGCACCCTCTCGCAGCCCCTGGGGATGCCCCTCCGCCTGCCCGGGCCGCGCACGCAGGGGCCGTGACCGCGGGGACGGGGAGAGCGGCGGCGTGGCCCTGCCTGCCCTGCCCGCTGCCGTCGCTCCCAGCCCGGGGGGGCGGCTCCAGTGCCGCGGTGCTCTGGGCAAGCGGCGATGCTCCTGAGGAAGGGATTTGGAGGGGGGGCGGCAGGGGCAGAACGAGGGCTGGTGGTTTCTAGGCCTTTCAGTTTGCATGCCGGGGGGTGAGGCGTGTGCCCCTCCGCACACACACACACTCTGGTCCACCCCTGAATATTCGTGTCCTTTCCTTGCGGAGGGCAGGCCGTCAGGATATCGGCCCCTGAAGCCGAGTTGTGTCCCTCGGAGTGCCAGGCAACCGCGGCACAGCTTTCCACCTCCCCGGGCACTTTGCCGCACTTCCCTGCTCCCTCTGCATGGGACGACGAGTGGATTTGGCTGGCAGGAGCGGCACTGCCCCCGCCGCCACCCTGCCTGCCGAGGGCTGCCCTGGCCCGAGGAGGGCTGAGCCCCTCTTCTGAAGGAGTGGGGGCGGCTCGTCTGAGCGAGCGAGGCGGGCAGGGGGAGCGGGCAGGGGGCGCGGAGTGGGGCCCTGGCGGGTGCTACGGCTCCGGCCGGGTCCGCGGGGTCGCTGCCCGCCCGCACAGTCCGCGCTGCTCCGCTCCGCTCCCACTTGGTCCCGTCAGAGCCGCCGGGACGCCGAGCCCGGCCGAGCCGCACGGCCCGTGCTGGCACTCCGCTCCGGGAGCGCCGAGCTGCGGCTCTGTGTCTGAGGAGGCTAATAATCCGCTTGGCCGGATTAGCTGGGCGCTCGGTCACAGGCGCTGTTGCTCTGACGGCAGATCATCTCCGCTTGGGCCGGGGGCGAGCGCGGGAGCGGGGCCGCGATGCCCGTCCTGGCCCGGGGGCCGTGGGAGCGGCTCCCCCTCTGCGGCAGCTCGCTGACCCCATCCCCGCTCGGCACGGTCCGATACCGCCCCCCGCCCCCGTGCCGCCAAACTTTCCGGGACCCGCTGGGCTTTTCAGTCTCAAAAGTCATCAAATGAGCGAGCATCTGCCGCTGATCCAACCGTGCAGAAAATCCAGCAGGTTAGGCAACTAACGCTGGCTGTAATTGCGGTTTATTTAGCTATTTTCGGCCTGCTACACTTTTTTTTTTTTTTTTTGGTCCCTGCCTAGAGCTTGTCTATTTCCAGAGACGGGACTGGGTGGCTCTTTTCCAAATGTTCTCTGCTTTGCGTTTTCTCCCCACCGCTGGCCGCAGCCTCCCCTCCATGTGCGGACCCCCTCCCGGGCTCCCCTGCCGTGCCCGGGGGTCTCGCCCCGGTACCGGCACCGGTACCGGCTCCGGTCGGAGCTGCGGACACGGGCACAAGTGCGGCAGGGAGGGATGGGGAGTCCGAAGGGCTGTGTGTAAGTCTCGGGCAGGGTTGCATCAGGAGGCTTTGGTTTTATGCTTGGCTGAAACCCCTTGGTTTCAGATTTGATATCCTCGATAGAGGAGCTGCGTTTGACTGCTGCAGTTATTTACCTCTTCACATTTCTTCGTGAGGAGAAAAACTTTGGGAATCAATAGATGTGGCTTTGTTTTCAGCCACTGAATGTTTTTGGATGTGCCTCAGTGTAATGGTGCTAAAATCAGTGAAGCCCCACATATCTGCAGTGTTCTGTCTCTGGTGAAAATGTTTGCCATGTGTCAGGTTCCCTGGGCCTCACTTGCTTTGGCAATTATTTCTGTCTAACTCTGCCCTTCCTGCTTGTCATACACACAGAGGGGACTTTAAAAAGTGCAAGACCAAAGGGACTTTTTCTGACAAATAGTTAAAAACTGCTCCAAACCATAAGTCCCGAACCAAGGCTTGTTATAATAAGACACTCTCCTCCTGGCTTTCCCACCACCATCCCCAGCCTCCAAACTGAGTATCTTCAGCTAGGGAATGACAAAGTCATGGGGAGAATTTGGGGCCTGAGGAGAAGTGGGAAAGGAGATTATCTCTGGCTGCTTTTTGAAGCAAGTCCAGCAGTGAATAGATTTTTTTTTGCCAAATGCCAGCTGTTTGGGTGCCCACGGGAGGCGTGTTGGCTGGAGTACGAGATGCCCCCGTGGTGGGAATTGCTATCACATTTCACTCCTGGTTGCAGCCCAGCAGACAGAGGATGGATCAGGTTTCCTCTCCATTCACTCCCAAGGAGAAACATCTCTCCAACACAGTCAGGGATGTTGACAGGAGAGTAGATGGCAATTGGCATTACTGTAAATACATTACTGATGGAGGATTTCATTTAGGAAATTAGTATCAATCTCACATCAATTTCAAATATAAAACCTGTTTTAAAAGCAGCAAGTCTGAAATCCGGGCTGCGGCTGAACAGGAATCTCTGCATAGTCCCATGTTAATTTCCTTCTCCATGAAATAGCTTGTCTAGTATTTCCTGGTTGCTAATAATTTTGAAAAAGTTTCTAAGCACAGCCATGGGAGGATCTGTTTGAAATGGAAGCTTGTGTCCTGCCCATAAAATATACAGTAGGTATGTGTCTTTATCTGAATTCTGAAAAAATTTGGCCTCCCCACTGCTTTCCTTACTCATAGAAAAGAAACCTCCCACCAAAAGACAAAGACAGTAAGAGCTGTGGGATCAGGTCCTTGAAGTTTCTCTCATGTAGGTTCTAAAAGCAGCTCTGACTGCTTAAATACTGTAATTCCTGTGGTGGGAATTGAGGCATGGTCTGTTTCTCTTGCTCAAATGTAAAACTGCCTATTTACATGTATTTCACCTATTGAAGTTTTGTCCTCTCTGGAATACATTTCCTGAATTTGTACAAATTTAATTATTCTTGATCAAATTAAATTGCATACTCTACTTATTAAGGGGTGAAATTTATGCCTGCTCATGCATCTCCCTACTGTAATAAAATGTTTGCACCTAGTTCAATGTCTGCTAATGACAGGCCATTTAAAAATGAATTCAAATATAAAAAGGATGACTTAGGCTTAAGGAAAATGCAAAAAATGTATTTACAGATATCATTGGTTTAAATATTTATGTGTATGCTTTTTCATTTGAGCTTGATGTTTATTGTACTTAACCTTCTCGGATTATATTAAGTATATTAATTTTAAGCTAAAATTCCTATTGACTTCAAATCTAAAAAATGAATGATTTAGACATTCTGAATTTGTCCCTTTGTAAAGATTTTCTGTCCAGTAAATGACTGTAAAAATATAATCTGGAGATGAGAGAGTTGCTTGAAATTGGAAAACAGTTTTTCAAGAGGACTTCATAAATCTAAAAATATGGGAATTGGGGCCTTACACTGACTCTGAGGGTGCATTTTGTAGCTGGTGGGGTCACTACTGAGGTTTCCATAGGAACAGTCAACATTTAGGATAAAATCCTTTGAGTCTAGGTTGCAGATGGGTAAATGAAGTGGTTGTGTGCCAATTCAACAGAATATTTACAGATGTTTGCCAAATGTGCCTCTAAACAGGGAGTCCTGCTGGAGCATGTTCCACTCAGTCAAGGAAGGTCTTGTTGCTTGGGGAGCAGTGATTTGTTTCTATACCAAGTTCTGGTTTAGAAGGCTTTTGTGATTTTGGTCACACTATTACTTACTTATGCTTTCAATTCCTGCTTGTTAGAAGTTGCAGGCAATTTCTGAACATTGCACAGGCGTGCTGTTGGCCCTTTTGTTTGTTTTTCACGTTTCAGTGAATGATAGCTTTTCAAAGATAAATTACTAGTTTACCGAACAACTCACTGAGTAACAAAACATCGAGCGATCATAAAACTTTACAATGTCTGTTGTGAAAAAAAATTGCTGAGATGTAGCAGGTGGCTTGATGTACAATTAATGTATCCAAGAGCTACTTGCCAGTGTACAGAGTTTATATGTGTATGCAGTAGGAGAGCAGCTTACTTGGGAATAAACTTTGTCAGACTGCACCCAAGATTAGTTCAGGAAGAGCCCCCTTCTTGCGCAGAGTGTACTTCCATTGTCACAGCAAATTAAGCCAGGAAGAAAATATTTTCTTTGGAGACCATATAATAAAGTGCTTAAAAGAGTACATTCATCTTTAGACTGGCTATTAAAGAAAAATAAATTATTGTGCTCTTGAAGTGAATCTTTACAGTAGATCCACCCAGAAGTACTGAAAATAATAATTGCAAAAGGAACTGATGGTGCTTGGCACCATGATGGACTGAACACACGGCAAGCGAAATGTAAGCCATGTATATTCTTTTAAATATACTCTGCAACAAATAAAAATAGTGTGTGAATAATTAACTAAGCTGTTATCCAAAACAGGAGCACATTGACTCTGGAGAAGAACTTTTTGAGGCCAAAACCTCAAAAACCATTAAGTGAAAGGTATTTAATGGATATGTGGAACGCAGGTTTGGTATATTTGTAGCAAATGCTGTTAGAAGCATTCATGTTCAATAGTTACAAGGAAAGCAAACAGTTGCTGATGAAACTGTATCAAGAAGTAAGAATAATAATGTCTGTAGTAATATTCAATGCACAAGCCAGATTAATAACACCTTCTGCAGTAAAATTCAATGACTACTTTAGTCACTGTACTGGGGTGAACATAATAAACATTTTAGTAGCTTTTGAGTTAATATTGAATGGTGGTGTGGGTCAAATAACAATAGGTAGCACATAGTTGCTGGCAGAAATTGATAGTCTAATTTTAATATCTGTATTTTGTCTTTTCACTCTGACACCTGCTTATTTGACTTTTAACTGGAAACAGCATGTGGAGTTGCACTGAACGAGTTTAGCCCTTGCATACAGTAGGAACTGTCTTGGAAATTACTTGGCTTAATCTTTTTGTGGCACTAAAATGAACCTGGTCCTATCAGACAGTAGACTCAAGCCAAGGTTAAACATTTTAATTCCATTGGAATTTTTGACTTTTGCTCGAGAACAGTGATACAAATAAACTGTAATCCTCTATGAAAACATTGTCCTAAGGAGATTCCCAAAAGGCCTGTATTTTACAGAGCTGAGAGAGGAATATACTTCACTTTTCACTGAAATTCCTTGTGTCATCCTTGTTTTTTTGTGTATGGCTTTGTCATGTAGAAAGATAAGAACATAGTGAGGATACAGAATGTGCAGGATTTGTGCCTTAGCTGTTGGTCCTGTCCTGTCTCCATCTCTGGGCATTAGGTGGTGTAAGAAAAAAACATAAGACATGGGCAAATCTTTGGGTTTGATCCTTCCCCTCATCTATCAGCTGTGACAATTTTCAGATGTCACTGGACTGTGAAGTTGGAGCTTGTATTCAGGTCACTGTGTGTAGCAGCTTCTGAAAGAGCTACACAACCTCAGTTATCAAACAGCATTTCTATTTTGGGCATAAAAAAACTTTGCATAGCAGTGAGCTCTACATAACCACGTGCTGTGTGGAAAGGATGTGGAGGGGTTTGCACTTTCTTTGGATACTCCTTGGTTCTTCTGTTGAAAAACAGAGGCTAACATTGCTATTCCTGTTCTGTGTTTGTGATTAGTGATTATGGAGAGCTTTTCAGGTGAAAAGCACTTCTTTCATGGTGCATTTTCCTTCCTTGAGCTGTCCTGAAATCCTGGACATTTCTATCATCTTGGTTCCTGTGCAGTATAACTTGCCTTTGCTGTGGGTATAGGATATCTTTGGCTTAGGAGGACAAAAATAAGGTAGCAGCTCACACATCCCTTTGCATGTGCTGCTTTTGTCCAGCTAAAATAAGGTAATTTCTATGGATTTTCTAGGCCTATGGGATAAGGAAGTATGTCCTGAAAAGAGCATGTTTTCCCTCCTTTCTCTTGAGGGAACAAGTGGAATATTACTCTCTTGAAGAAGCTTTTAAGGAATTAAGCTCTAGAGTGCCTGAAAACTAGAATTTCGTACTGTTGTTGAATGGTTTAAACAGGAGAGACAGCTTGTGTATAAAAGCAGACTTCTGTTTACATATAAATCTCTTGCTTCTCACCAATGCTAGCAAAGGAAATAGGCAGGAGTTTGATTGCCCTTTAATGAAGTTTGAGAAGAAAAATGCTAATTTAAAGAAGGCAAGTTTGCCAGACTTGTTACTCTTTCAGTAAATGTATTTCTAAGCATGTCCCTCTACAATCAAACAAAATGTCCAGATTAAACAGTTCCCCGTTCATGCTTCTCATTAAAGAAGTGTACTATACAGCACTACAATTGCTCAGTAGTTTCTGCACATATCAGAGGTACATTTATTGACATTGAATGAAGTGGAGCTACCAGTGCAAAACACAGTGGAAAATACATTAAAAAAAAAGGTGTGGGAAAAGATGTGGAAAAATTATAGCTCAGGGAAATTATTAAAAAAATCAGTAAAATCATCAATACAGTAGTATCTTATAGAGTAACCTATCGGGAATATCTTAACGAGGATTAAATTAATAATAGTCCCTATTAATTTGTAGTACTTATGACACAAAGAGCCACTTTACAGTTTTGATTTTCTTGGAACTGGAAATTGCAAGTCAAACCCAGACAGCTAATAGTTTCTGAGAAACTGAACCTAAATGTGATGTAGGCAGATTATCTCACTAGGAGACCAACCAAAGATCTCAAATGTGAGCTACCTTTAGGGTGCCTAAAACCCAGGTGCAATTTTGTGGCTTGGACTCTTTCACTAAAATCCATATTTTAAAGTAGCACTAACAGGTGGATTAAAATTTGTAAAGCTTTGCACCCCTGAGAGAGTTCTTCCTAGTCACTTGCTGTTTAAATCCTTTTTTCTTTTTTTTTTTGTGTTTGCCCCCATGTGAAGGAGGCTTTCTGCTTCAAAAAATCTGGTTACACAGAGTTTCATAACCAACATTTGCTAGTCTCCCGGCTTTACTCAGACATTTATTATCTCTATGAGTGTGACCTTGATCCATCCCAAACTCTGCCATCTCCATTATAGCCTCTCACATCTCTTTGAGTTTTTTCACCTTCTCCTTGTGCAAGCATATCACCTTTTTACTTTGGATAAGGTCTTTCAGAAAAAGTAGCCCTTAATTGTATTTCTTTCAGATATTTTTAAGTCCTCTCCACCACTTTGAATAATTAGCTAGTGACCATGAGCAGAACAACTGCACAGGCTTATTTTATTAATGGTACAATAGGTATTTAGGATGGATGAAGGGTAGGCTGATGGACTACCCTTTTTTTTGTTGGGCATGAGCTGTATACATTGTTTTCCCACTTGATGCTAATTTACAGTAACAGAACAATAGCAGAAGTAAAGAAATGCAGAGGCTGTAAAGTAACTGTGATTGATTAGGAAAAGACAGTAAAATCAGCTGGAGGATTTAGAAGACCTAATAACAAATGTTATCCTTTTCATTTGTTTTGGGGATCATTTGAGGATATTGCTTGTTTGAGGATAAAATGGTTTGTGTGAGATTCTGCTGTTGAAGCAGGACTCCTCAGCATCCAGGGACATTTTCTGGATATTATTGCTGAGCATTTCTTATTTGTGTTGGTGGGGAGTTGGTTCCAGGTCCTGGCTTTTTCTATTCACTTAGGTGCTTTGTATCTCCTTGAAGCTTGTGGCCATGGCACAAGCAGAAGAGACTCCAGAGAACTGCAAAACCTGTGTGCATGCAAGGCATGCCCCGTGTGTCCATACCCTCAGCAGGACAAGCAAGACCTGTGGTTTGGATCTGGCTCACTTTTGATTCACCTTGTTCACCTTTGAGCTCACTTTTGGTGGTCTGGCTTAGAGACATGATTGTGAGAAAGGATTGTGACATGCCTCTTTAGTGCTACATGCTCCAGGGTTTCTGCTGACCAGGGACATTAGCAGCAGAGCCAGTGGCTGTGTGTCACTAAACTCTGTGTTCTGAACTCTTGAGCTCTGGCTATATGCACAGAGCTTTGAAACATGGCATAGATGAGTTCTCTTACCTTTGAAACTTGTAGCATGGTTTCTTCCATGGAACAGGGTATCAGAAAGCAGTATGGGCTTATTTTTCAGCAAATAGGTCATTGTGTAGTGTATATATGGAAGAACTACATTTTTTGAAGGTGATTTTACTTTGTTTTCAAACTGGACTTTAAACTCAGATAATGTTTGTGGAAGAGTGAAAATATAGGAAAAAAAAGCTTTTGTAGTTTTCTATGTAATACATGTCTGAGTAAAATAAATAAGTTTGCTCATGGTAGGAGAAATTTGAACCAAAGAAGTGGGGGTAGAGGAATTGTGATTTTCTGTTCTAGTGTCTTTCCTCATTTTGATTTGTCTTTGCAATTTATATGAAATGATGTATCTGAAGCAATTCTGACATGAAGTGGAGATGAATCCAGTGATCTGTGTGCCACAGTAAGATATTCTCTCCTGACTGAAGGTTTTCTGTGAAAGCCTGTCATCGAAGACATTGGCTTTCTTAGCACTTCAACATCATGGATGTTGATTTTGACCATTCCCATACACCATTGATGAAAGCACTCTCTAAGGATTTTCCTCAAGATAGTTACATAAATATGGTTTTCTCATTAAAAAAAAAAATCTTTAAGCAAAATGAGAAAAAAAAATTGAACATAAGTATATAAAGGCGAGTATCATGGTACTTTAAACTGTAGGGTTACCAAGTTTCTCTTAGATGCTGGATGAGAATGATTTTATTGCAGTTGTGCCAGCTGCCATTGAATGAAAAGGGAGGTTGGAGTTTTGGGCCTTATAACTAAAGCAGAAATAAGCTGTACCTGGTTCAGTCTGGGTTAAAATATTTTTAAAAAGGAATCAGGAGTAACAGCAAAACAAGGGTTTGTTATGTTTTCTGGAGCTCCTTTTCCTTGGATTTCAGTGGCTGTCTGGAGTAACTGTGGTCTCGGTTTGCTGCCAAAAAGAACACCTGCTAATAGATTTAAGACAGAAGATGAGGAGAAGATAAATACTAAGCCCTTGTAGTCATATATGTAGGTTAAGAATTTGGGGGTGGAACTTGCTGAAGTTAGAACAAAAGTAAGCCAGAATGTGATGTTAGTACATTAGATGAGTTTTTATCAGGGGCTATGTGGATGATACATGAATAGTGTGGGATGCTCTCTCTCCCACTTATTCTCAGAGGGAGATGAAAAACCAGAATGACAAAAGAAATTATGAAGTAAATAATAAAGGGATTAAAGGAGTCTGTAGTCATTTAGACAGGTTAGTGATACAGAGTCCTACAGGCAAGCAGAATTTAGAAATTCTTGAAGATATTTATCAATTGAAGAGCAAATAGATCTGAAATTTAAGGACTTTTTCATGGAAAGCATCTATTTCTAGAAGTGTTTCTTTCCAAGGACATAGAGAGAGTTTTATATTTGAGAGTCTGGTTTTTCTCAATTTATTCCATTTATAGCTATCTTGCTAAAGGTGAAATATCCTTGTAAACATTGCTTTGCTATTATAAATGAAGGTGCTCCCACGCTCCCCTGAGTCTACCAGCTGTCACTGCCCAGCTCTGGATAAGTGGCCTCCAGAGTGACCTTGTGTCCAGGCCTCCTGCCTTCCTGGATGCCCTGAGAGCCTCCTGTCTGGCAGCCCTCCACGCTTTGGGCCTGCATGGGCGTGTGGAGGCCTGTGCGTGCTGCAGCTGCCGGGCTGGCACCTGCTGGCTGCCCTGCAGGAGAGACGGTGGCACAGGAGTCAGCTCCTGAGGGTGGCCCTCAAGCTAAACTGAAACGGCCTGGGTGGTTGCCACAGCAACTGCTGGGGAGAGGAAATGTGTTATCCCCCTCCAAACTGTTCTACAGGACAGCTTTTAAAATGCAGAGTATGTACTTCCATGGATCTTAAGCTGTGTAAATCTTTGTGCAAGACACCATGTCCTGGGTCTGTACGAAACATAGAAGAAGGCACTATAGGTTCAGTATTAATTTACATTTTTATTCCAATAGTTTATTAAGTTCACAGTGAAACAGGTCAAGAATATTGGGTGCCATTCAGTCCTTGAAGATCACCACAAATCTGCATTAAAAAGCTTACACTGGAGGTCTTAAAGTAACTTCGAAGGGAAAGCCAGTCTTCTTCTCATCAACAGATGGCAAATCAGAATTGTGAGTAAGAACTGTCCACCTTCAGTTTGGCATTGATACCATTCTCCCACCTTAAACTCCTCCTAGTTGTTCAGGAACATAAGACTGAATTTATATTGCTTAATTAAAAAGGGCCAGGGATTGATCCAAGTCCAAATGGCTCTGGCTGGCTCATGTCCACACCGCTTACAGTTTCCACCCTCCCTGGCAGATTAGCTTGGAGAGAGCTCACTGAGGTGGTGCCTGGGTCTTGAGGAAGAGTGTGGATGACTAGGGCTCTAGCACTTTAACAATCTGAACACAGCCAAAGAGGATCAGAAAAAGCCTTTCACTCCCAGTAAGGAAAGTTAAGGCAAGCTCTGCTTGTAGAGGTTTACTTGTGCTCCCAGCTGCAGAGAGGAACTGTACCTGGACTAATAACAGCACAACACTGTCCTGGACCAGCTAAGGGGTTATTAAAGCTTCTATAAAGTGGATGAATCCCAGCTTCATCCTTTGAGGAAGGAGCACCTAGAAAGGGGCTTCCTATGGGCCCTGGTTGACCTTGTGCAAAGCTGGTGGAGGAAGGAGAGCAGAGATACCTGCTTGAGAGCAAGTCTGGCAGCTCGGCAGCAGAGACCTGAGTCTGCAGGGAGTGAATCATAGCGAGTTTCTGAGGAGGATGAACCAGGCAGGAAGGGAAGCTCAGTCTTGCCAGGGAAAGGAACATATCTCCTCCTTTTTCTCTCTTTCACAACAAAAAGATGGAGTTCCAGGGTAAGGAAGAGCTGAAGGACAGGAAATTTCCTCTGTCTCTGGATAAAATCTTTTTTTTTCCTTCTGCTTCACTGTCTTGTACTTCCTTTCCTTTTCCCTGACCTTATTTGGAATCATGCCTTCCTTTGTGTGAGCATGTGCAACAAAACTTGTCAGCACTTTCAGTCATCCCAGTAACCTGTTGTTTTACTGCACACCCACTTTCTATTTTCTGAGCTACATGGGCATCAACCTGCATTGTTGCTGCACATAATTCTTGATCTTCCTTTAATTTAAGGATATGTATTTCTCCTACATGGCTACCAGTTGCTCTCTTCCCTTATATAGTTGTGAGATGAGTAAAGAAATAGTTTTTTTTCTGATTATTGATGCTTTAAATATGTTGGCAGACTAAATCTGGTCACAGTCCATGAATTTAAAGGGTCTGGCTTATAGTCTGACAGTATGGTCCAGAATACTTGTGTGTTTTTCTTAAAGTAATGAAAATTAGACAGCATAAAGCAGTTTGCATATGGGTTTTGGTTGGGTGTTTTTTCTTTTAACAGTTTTAGGGAAAATCAGTTTGTGACACTTGGAGTCCTTTGATTCTTCTCTGTGAGGATGCACAGGGTATATTTACTCTTGCATTTAATGCTAAATATGAAAAGATTGAATGTAAGCAGTAAAATCTTCTTTTCTCATGTATCCCTTGAAGACCCCTTAAGGTGACTGTTCCTTTACAAGTTGAATATCTGAAAAAACCCATGTATCACTGCTTAATTTGGGGCTAAGAAGGGTGTTGCATTTAGCAGAGAATTTTATGTTTCCATTGCTCACAATAAAAATAGTTATGAAAAGCTCTTATGATGGGACACAATTATGTTTTGCATTAAAATAAGGCACAGTGGGGGGCTGTATTCAGCCTGTTAGCTTGTTAGAAAAAGCTGTAATTTCTGAAGCTGTTCTAAACACCCTGAATTTGGAAGTCAAGTCAAATCTTCTAAGCCAGTGAAGTCTTCTTAGCAATAGAGAAATGAAAGACTTTCAGTATAAATACTTCTCAGTGTACTAGGCATCTTGGAAACTGTTTCTTCTGTTAGTAGAACATTATTGTAGCATGGCTAGGAATTTTTGTATGGCTTGGCAATTAAGACAATTTGGGCCAAACTAACTGACTAACTAACTCTAAGAGTGAAAGTACCTTATTTTCAGTCCTACTTATAGGCTGGAGAAATTAAGTTTTTTGGTGTCTCTGTATTTATAGCGCTTTTCCCTTTTGTCATGCTAATTGAAAGCACCATCTTTAATCCTTGTTCTAGGAAGTTTCTTGCTATTTGCTTTACATGGCAGTGCTCCACTGTCATATTCCGGTCATCAAAAACCTCCGAAGATATGTTTCACAGGAGGAAAAAGGGAGCATTCTCTCCATGGCCAGAACATGGCACCATTCTTGCGGTGGTAAATGATCTTTGCTCTCACAAAAGAAAAAAAAAAGGAAGGTTTTTTTTGCCTTGGCACATTTCTTTGGGCTTTTAAAAATCTAACTAGATTTAAATACTCAGATCCTTTCTTGGTAATCCACCACTCCATGGCTTTTCTAAGGAAAGGTCTCCGTTTCTGTGCAAGACAACAATTTTCTTGTACAGATTAAATAGTTCTGTCCTTAATGTACTATTACTTGAATGATTACTTGAATAATTCTTACATCATCAGGTTCAGTCTGCTTCATCTTCTTGTAATTTTATCTTACAGTGACTAATTTGCAGAACAAGCATGCCTTCCCCTGTTTGCACACAAGGGCATTAACTAATCTAGTTAACAAACTAATCTAGGTCTAGAGAAAACAAATAGAACAAGCAGCAAATGAACAGCAAGACTGAACAGCAATTCATGTTCCATGTGAACATGGTTCTCTTGGGTTTTCCTGTAGAGAGAATGGAGCTTTTTCTCAGAATCCCAAAGTTCTTGGTTTTGTCATTGCTCAGTTAGGTACAGGCAATGGTGAAAACCAGAACAACCTGGAGGTTACACAAATAGATTTCAGAAGTCTCAATTTGTCTTCAATGAAGGACCTCGAAGCAAATTTATTAAATGAAAGGCTGACTTGGCAGGAAGTTCTAATCCTTTTGAAAAATACTTCTAAAAAAAGGAATATCAGAGAATGAAAATTCAAACTGCCTACATTGCAGTATACAAATTAGTAAGCGAGTCACCTGGTAGTCTCCTTGTCCCTGGTACATGGCACTAATGTTTTCTCTCTCAGGGGTATATACAGTGCCCTAAGTCCCTGATAGAGTGCTACTATCTAAAAAAAGTTTTGTTTGTTTGTTTGTTTTGGTTTTCTTTATTTGAGTTTTGCTTGTTTGGGTTTTTTTTTGGTGGTGCTTTTTAAAAATTTTTTAATCCAGCACAGAAAGATCTGGCTAGTATAGTATAGAAATATGTGACATTGGTAGGTCTTAGCAGTACTTTTTGAAGAATAGTTCTACAAATATTCATTCTTTTGAGGTTTGATACAGTGGTGAGTAGACAGAGCTTCTGAAAGAGCACTGGTGGAAAGGCCAGTATGTAAAATGTTGCCCAGTAGACTGCAATAATCATTATTAAGAAATAAAGCTCCATCACTGAAACGAAATATAGCAATTCTTGCTTTAATTTCATAGATATTTACCCAGGAGGTCAAAAAAGCCAAACAACTGTAACACCTAAACGTGGTACCCTCTGCAAGTCTGTGCTAAGCCTTTTGAACTGAGAATACAATCAAACAGGCAGCTGGGGTAGTGAAACTGTTTTCTGGGGTGTTTATAGGAACCAATTACATGCAATTTGTTTAAATTAGTGGTGAGCAGTTCTACATTAACAATTGTCTTAGTGCTAGTAAGTAGGAGTGTCTGGAATGTGGCACTTTGCATACTCAACTCGTATCTGCACTTTCAACACATCCAATGCTTTCATAGCAAGAGGATGGAACTGAATCTTTTCAGCTCAGATATTTTTACAAGCTCTTATATTTTTCTGTTTTGTTCTGGGCAAATTGTTACCACTCTTGCTACAAGATAATTAATTAGCTGTTACTCCTATATTTCCTGTAATAACCCTATTAAAAGGCACCATTTCTGTCAGAATATCCCATGGCTAATGACTGGGCAGATTGTTCTTGCCCCTAGATGCAGTTACCTAATTAGAGATTATCCTGTTACACAGCACTTTAAGCTGTATTTCCTTTTCTTAGCCCACAGAGAACATAGAATCACAGAACAGTTGGGGTTGGAAGGGACCTCTGGAGATCATCTAACTCCCCTGCTAAAACAGGGTCTTTTAGAGTGGATTGCCCAGGATCATGTCCAGTCAGGTTTTGAATAGCTCCAGAGATGGAGACATGAGCATGGGAAAATTATTTTTGTCAGTGCCATGACCTCTACTGCAGTCCATCTACTATTCTCCTCCTTCTGCTTTTGTCTCTCTTCCCATCCTCCTTTCAAACAAATTTATTAGAGAAAGAGTGGAAAATCCTGCTTTACAGCACTGAGGGGGGAGATTTTTCCACCTGGGGATGGGATTTGTAGCAAAGTTTCCTCACCACTCTCTCTGCTTCTGTGAGTACAGCACAAAGCTGCTGTCAGTTCACATCCTTTGCTGTAGTGCAGAGCCTCAGCAGCACTGTGTGTTTCCCTGTATTTTAAACTGTAATGGGTTTAAAGAAGTCTGAGAGCTTGGACACTTGTGCTCTGCTCCATAAGAGAGCTCATGGTTTTGCTCCTGTTTTCCTTTAGTGCCAAGGGGAAGTAACCAGAGACAGCTTTCAGCACCTTAGTGGCAGTGACCACCTTTTGAGCGTGGTGTGTGGCCCTGTCACCTGAGGAGTTTCAGTGTGGAGATAGTTCCTATCAGGAGAAGCCTTTTCCTTAGGAGCCAAGAGGTTTTGAACTTTGAGTTTATGGTACTCTGGGGGAAATACTGCCCTTCTGAGAACAAGATCCACTCAGAACAAGTCAGGGTGTGTTTGAATGACAGATGGGGAGGGAAAAGGCTCCTGAAGTTTCTCTAGAGAGAGCACAAGATCTGCTCACTGTGCCATCCAGCCTGTATGCAGAGGGATTTGTGTGAGTGGAGTAGAGGGAGGAAAGAACAAAGCCAGTAAATCCACTGGTAGGCAGACGTTCAGCAAAGGAGCTTCACATTTTGTGGCTGAGAATCAAAATTTTGGGGTCTTATTACTGGAAGTTCTCTTCTTCAAAATGGGATAAAAAGAACTTGTTTTTGTTTCATTATAAAGAGCCCTTCTTCTCTTCTGTGTACTATACTGACAGTATTCCTCTGACTGTATATTCCTCTTCCTTCCTGCTCTTCCCTGCTCATGGCTACCATGAGACTGTTTATACTTTATAAAGGACATTTTTTTTTTTTAGTTCTTTTTTTGGTGCTTTTTCATCATGCATTTCAGTTGTGTCCACTCAACTTTGCTGCACTTTTGGCAATACTGTAACGAAAGTTTAAGAAGATAATGTCTAAACAGTAGCCAATTAGTCATATTTATGATGGATGCACAAAGAGCTCTTAGAGAACAATTTTGGTACCCTGATATTTCATGGTTTGGCATGTACAAAAAAGCACAAAGGATTTTTCAGTGGATGCTGATTCAATTAGATTTTGGGCTTTTTGCAGGCAATTTTTAGTTCAAAGATTCTAGTGATAATCTGATAAATAAATAGGTTAATACATCACACAAATTCTCATTCTGATGTTAACAGATCTCAAAATGTTCTTAAAGGTATGGTGTAATGTTAGTGGTGGGATAAGGCTCATGACCTAGTTGTTGTATTATGGAATATCAACTGTGTTATGAAAATTTCCATTTGTTTGGGAGCTTTCAGCTTCAGACCAAAGGTCTTTTAAATAACTATGAACACTTCCTTGACTTGGATGAGTCTTGGGGAGAAAATTTCCCTATGATTATTTAATGAATAGGATCTATTTAGTTACCAAGAATATGAAATAGAAGATGCCACTTGCCTATTTTGTTTTTGTATTTGTATTACCATTCAGTTTCTTAACCAGCCTTTCCCAACTGTCTAGTTTTATCAGTGCCTTTCAGTATGTTGAGAGGTTTAATGATGAGCTCAGTCATTCAAAAATCATATTAAGTCAATAATAGCAGGCTCAAGGCCTCTCTGTGTCTCAAACTTTAGTTAATGAAGATGCTTACTACAAGTTCACTGTTTTTGAGATGAATTGTTCTTTCAAATAATCCAGTTATTTGATTTGTCCTTGAGAAGCTAAGAAATGATTGTATCTGAGCAAATTCTATTCTATTCTATTCTATTCTATTCTATTCTATTCTATTCTATTCTATTCTATTCTATTCTATTCTATTCTATTCTATTCTATTCATTACTATTTTAACCAATGATTTTTTTATTTACATAAATGGGAAAAGTCCTCAGTAGGAGATAAGGAAAGTATTTCATCTTAGCAAAGTCTTTTAAAAGCTAGAAATTACTCACTATTTACTCTAGCTAACCTTGATCTTATGTAAATTTCTATGTTATTTTTCATCAGTCTTTGTAAATGTTCCAGAGGTAACAGGAAGGTAATGCTTCATTTGTCTTATCAGTGGCTGGTTCTCTCTTATAAACTAAGTGGGTCAGAGTACCTATTGGAGTGGAGGGACTAGAGTTGTGGTCATATATCTCTTCACTTTCAGAACCAAAACTGAAAACCTATCTTGCTTGGAATACTTTTTCGGGGATAAAAATAATTTAGAAAAACATTGTCATACAATTAAAATAGAGTTTTAGATGATCACTGTTCTTCATCCCAGCACCCCACAGTACTTACTGCTTTCTGTCCAAATTCAGGTTCTCCCAAATGCAGTGACAAAGGGTAAGATTTTATTATTGAGTCTTCTGCTTTGGCAGAGTGTTGCCATGGTCATGAAAAAAAAGCACAAAAATTACATGCTGACTGTGCCAGATACATCTGAAGAAAATCCCTGTACAATAATGTGCACTCATTCAAGTTGTGCTATTCATATGGTAAGGCTGAGATTATACTTTATTTCTGCACTTGGCATGCCAAGGACAAAGTAGTGCTTAGCTCATTCTCTACCTCATCTTCCTGCAGAGTGGCTGGCACAAACTTATTTCTTCTATTCTGGGCATAGAGAGATGTCCAGGAGGTTGATTCTTGACAAGGTGGGAAAAGCCATGTCTCTGCTGTTTCTGCAGCAGCCAGAAGGCGAGAGGCAGAGCCATGGGCTGCAGGATGCAGAATAACACTGCATTTCTTCCAGTTAGAACAAATCCATCTCTGGTGTCACATGGAGTGCTGCAGTTTTGCTGATTAAAAAAGCACCTAATTCACAGATTCCTAATGGCATGTGGGATACAACTGCAAAGCCAGTACTCTGCTTTAATATGGATAGGAATTAGAGTTGACAACTCAGCCTAATTTTTTGTAATATTTTTCGAAGTGTTATTAGACACTTTCTGCTCCTCATTCATTTGTTCCTGCGCTGTAATGGTGAGTTCTATTTAAATGGCAATTAAAGTTTCCTGTTTCTCTCATTTCCTCTGCTCAGTTGACAATGTACACCACTGTGAAATGTTGCAGAAGTTAAAAGAGCAAGTTACAGGATGTTGTTTAAAATATTTGACAAATAGTGACTTCTAATGGCCCCTACTTGTGGGTTTAAGCTGGTAAATGAATGGTGAGGGATTTTAGTGTCTTTCAGAATTTGAGCTGTAATTCACATGTCGCTAACATACAATATTTACACAAGTGAAAGCAATATTACCTGTTGTACTGCACTCTGAGCATCTGTTCAAAGATGGATATGGTTGATATCCAAATGACTTGAACACAGCACGTGCAATGTGGGCAGAAAGACTGGTGTGTATTTTCAGCTGTTTATGTTGAGTGAGGGCAACTTTGGAAATCAACAAAGTGAGGGAACAAAGAACAACACTTCCTGCCTGTTGCAGAGTTGGGATCACTCCTTTTTCTAGTATTTCTGGTATTTTTTTTTTTCAGATCAGTTCCTTGACCATGATTATGACACAAAGCTAATGCATGGGCATGTGATGTAAATAAACATCCTCATTGCAGACATGTGTTCCTTGTCTGGATGGCTGAGATGGCAGTGGGAGAACAAAGAAAAGAAGTCATGCCCCAGTTCCTTTGGCTGCAACCTTCCCTCTTTGAGCACATGAAAGAAAATTGCCCAGGAGTCATAAGCATGTCTCCATCTGATGTAGGCACAGTGTTGACAATTCTCCTATGTTTAAGCTGCTGGATCTGCAGCAAGATATCAACAGCCTCAGGAGAAAAATTAGCCACACCCTCACCATAGAGAGTGTCTCGGCTGATGAAAAGCGAAAGGGTTTCTTTCACATCAGTAATGCTGTGGAGATTTTCTTCTGTCACAACAGCACTTACTTCCTAGAAGGACTGCCACATAATATAATATCTGAAACAAGTGCATTGCCTATTTTTTCTGTATGAATAGAAGTAATCAAAAGTGCTCGGGAATATTTTCCAACTGTAGTGATTTTAAGGAGAAAAGGGTAGAAATTTTTGGCAGGTTTCTTTGATCATTCCAAGCATTTTGATATTTTTGAGAGGGGAGAAAGTGTAAAGGTAATTAGTGCTATAGAAACTATAAGATGTGTAGTAGTTTTCCTCCCCCCACCCTTTATAATTAGGTCCATTTAAATGCATTCATTAAGTGATGTGCTGAAGGCTCTGAGAGAACAGGGTGTGCACCAGGAGCTTTGTATTCCTTTGGTTACTATGCAGGTTTTTTTCAGTTGCACTATAGAAAATACAGCCAATAAAAATTAATTGCTTTAATTTGTTGTATCCATCCCTGGTTCATAAATTATTATGCAGGTGCTATTTATTAAGTCCAAAATTTCTGTGGGCTAAAGTAGTCTTATTAACCTCTGTTTAGAAATAAGAAAAGGACTTTAAAAACATAATGATTTAACATTTTTGTATAATACTCTTTCTAAGAGCACAAACTTATTTTTCAGTGGCTTAGCCTTAAAACCATTCTTTACTCACTAGCTTTAATACTCTGGCATTCAGATATCTGAAAAAAATGCAAATACCTCCCAGGGATATGAGGCAAGTTAAACCTAGTGTGTGTAAGCATAGTGCTTGTTTTCAGCTTGTTTTTGTTGCTGCTTGATGATATTTGTCAATACATCATTAAAACAAACAAATAAATTAAAATTCATTAAAAGGAGCTACAAAATCAAGCATTCAAATGTTAGGTCTAATTGACTTTAGAAAGCTGTAATGCTTCCACCACCTCAGCAGGATTAAATCCTGTAGTTTAGAAGGGTGTTGTACCAGGGAGGAGTAAGTGGCCTGGATGTAAAGCAACCTTGGGTGTGTAGAGTGGTCAACTTTCTTCTTAACTGATCTCCATTGTATGAATTTTGTTCTAGTAGAGCTTTAATTACTTGACTGCCTATAGGTTATTTTCTTTGTCTTCACTGCCTGAGCATGGAGTTTTCCTTAGCTCTGGAGCCACACAGTAAGGACTGCCTCACAAGCAGCTTGGGAAAGGGGTTAGGAGCAACCAGAGAGAAAATCCTCCTTACTCACCAATCAAAATCCTGGGCTGAAGCAAGCACAGCACAGCCAGAGATTTCAGCTGCTAAATTCTAGTAAGTCTATTAGAGAAACACAGTCTGAGGTTTTCTGTGGTGCTTTTACAGGCGTCTGGATGCACTAGACCTTTTCAGAGGATTGACTGAGAGTTTTTTTAAATATGGGCAAGATGTTTCCAGACAGCTCAAGCTGACAATAATAAGTCTCAGGAGGACTTATTAGCTCAGGTGTGATTAGAAATCAAGCTGTCTCTGTGTACTTGTGCTGCACTGTGGCCAAGTGAATAATGTTTCCTATTACGTGGTGTACTGAAGAGTGCAATACATAAACATCCAAGTGGCTACCACCAAAGCTGTCTAGATCTTCTGGTGCTCATCTGGAACTAAAAAACCCCTGATGCCATCTTTTCACCGGTGTGAGCTTAACTTTCCACATGCAGAATGTAACTAATGTAGGTGCCAGTTCCTTACCAGGAGTTCAGTGTCCAAACCCTTTTCAGGGTTGAGGGCTGCCATCTGCTTAACGACAGAGGCTCTGAGGACTTTGAGAAGAGAAATGGTTGCAGTTGCGGTTTGAATTTACAGCTTCTCTTTCAAAGTGACAAAAGGATGCAGGATTCATAGTTCATTTCTTCCCAGATTTTCTTTGTTTTTCTATTGTTTCCTGCTTTATCACTTACATGTCAACATTACCAGGCACAGTATTTTCTTAGTGGCAAAACTTTATGCTCTGTTTTTATGAACTAAAGCATAAAGTTTCACCACAAAGAGAATGAACTATGGTGACCACGTTATTTAGAGCTATAAGAGAATAATAAAAAATGAAAGGTGCCGTTTCACTGCAGAAGCAAATGGATCTAATTTATGACACTGGGAATGGCTTATTAGTTTGTGCTTTCTAACCCTTAATAGGAAGTCTTTATGGAAGGCTTATTTTTATCATAGAATCATAGAGTCGTAGAATCATAGAGTTATAGAATATGCTGAGTTGGATGGGACCCTTCAGGATTGAGTCCAGCTCCTGGCCCTGCACAGCACCATCCCACAGGGACACACCATGTGCCTGAGAGCGTTGTCCAAACACCTTTTGAGTGCTGATGCTGTGACCACTTCCCTGAGGAGCCTGTTCCAGTGCCCAACCACTCTCTGAGTGAAAAAGCTCTCTCTGATATCCAACCTAAACCTTCCCTGACTCAGCTTCATGCCATTTCCTGGAGTCCTGTGGCTGGCTATGAGAGTAAAGAGATCTGTACCCACCCCTCTGCTTCCCTTCCTGAGGAAGTTGTGGGCTGCACTGAGGTCTCCCCTCAGTCTCCTCCAGGCTGAACAGATTGAAGAGACCTCAGCTGCTCTTGTAAGGCATCTTCTCCAGAGCTTTCACCATCCCTTTGGATACTGTCTGATAGCTTAGTACCTAACTGCTTGGTGCTTGTCAAATGTACGTAAGCACCTATGTATCAAAGCAGTGGGAGAAAATCAGTGTAACCACAGCAATGTTTCTCTTTGTGCACTTTCTGAAATGAGGCCTCTCTTTTTTTCCTCTCTTGTGCTTTTCAGAAGTGTTACGCAAACACACCCAGGACATTATATGTAAGTCCTGAAATTAAATCTGATTTTTTTTTAATTACTGCTTTTAAAAATGGCTTCAGTGCTCAGATATTTCACTTTGAGCAAAATACAGCATTCAAAATTCTGCCTGAATTATTGTAAAGAAAATGTAACCAATTTGATACAGCTTTTCCCATGGTAGCATTTGGCAGTTTGCACAATGCACATTTATGGAAGAAAGAATACATGCCTCTGGAACCACAGGAGAAGGGAAAGGAGATCTTTTAGTTTTGCCTCACACATGGATGTATATTGTTTTGTGTTGCTTCCCTATTGTTTTTTATTCTTTGTCTTCACTGTCTGAGCGCTGAGCTTTGCCTGAGCACTGGAGCTGTGTGGCAGGGACGTGTGCTGGAGTCTGCTCCTTGGGCTGTGGGTGCCAGGAAGGCACTGAGGAAGGGGGAGTGAAGGTGAGATGAAGGCAGGAGGTTTGATCTTAGAAACCAGGTGATTTTAACTTTTGCTGGAAGATTCTGATTGTTGCAAGGGCTCAGTGACTGGGAAAATGGCTCAAGTGGTCTGACTCATGTTTGGATAGAAAGATCTGAGGCAGGTTTGGGAAGGGGGTGGTAGGTTGGAAAGGCATTGTCATATGCAGTAGCTGGGCAGGTAAAGAGGCTGATTGGGTCCTTCCTCTCATATTGGAAGTGTTTGCTTTTCCTTACTTTGACTTCACTGGGGAGAAGGCATGGGTGGGGTGGTCTCGTGTGGCTGCTGGGTGAAAGGGGCCAAGCTGTGAGCTGAGACTGCCACATGAAATGGCAGCCCCAGTCACAGTCTGAAACACAGCATTTGTCATTCAGGCTTTCCCAATTAAAGGTGAAACAGCAGCATGTCAGACCCAAATTCTTCTGCAGGGTCAGAAAGTGTGACCTCAACTCTCCTATCTCAGTCCTCCTGCAATGCCCAGTTTCCAGTGTCAGGAAATATGTCCCAGCCAGTCTGGCAAACATGAAAATCTTGTCTCATTTCACCATAGCTCTTACACTCTAGCCTGGATGGCAATTGTGGTTTTGGCCTTTTGACACCAGCTGTGTAGGTGAGCCAGAGCAGGTCTCCCCTCTGTGCCTAGATCTGTGACATCCTGGCTCCCTTCCTGTATCGTGATCTCAGCACTTTGAACTCAGGCTAAGGGCATGTAGGGGATATATGAAATTGCCCCTGAGAATGACTTCCAAAAGCTTTGATTAACCAGTTTGGAGGCTTATCTTCTAGATATTTTCTGGGAAAGTGGGTGGAAGAAGAGGACTAACTGTGGGGAAGTGTTCTATTTCATTTTCTGGCTGCTTAAATAAAGATGAAGCTGGCAAATTCTTTTTTCACTCCTATTACTGTTTTTCTCTTTTTGCTCATAACTCCCAAGCAATGTGAAATAAAATGTTACAGTTTCAAAGGAAAATTGGATTAAACTCACTTGGAGGGAGGGAAGGAAGAAGAAAACAGGCTTTTATATTTTGACAGAATTCAATCCAGACTTTAAAAAAATAAAATGAATAATTTTGCAATATTTTGCAAGACTGTGTTTTCTAAAGACACAGCTAATCAGATATGCATGCAAATTTAACACGGGTTGCCAACTCTCATGAATTTTTTTTTCCTTTCTTTTTTTCTTTTTCTTTTTTTTTGCTACAATTATGCGGCGTAAAAATTGGCCTCTTGTGAGAAGTTGCTGACAGCTCAGCAGTTCTGCTTCAGTGCTGGCTGCAGAGGGTGGGATGGCTGCCAGTGCAGGAAAGTGGAAGATGGCTTTGGACTGACATGCAGGATGCTTCCAGTGGAGGCAGGTGTTGCATATCCTGCACCAGTTTCTGCTGTCCCTGGAGTGACAACCTGTGTGGCAAAGCAAGCAGCCCGCTGCATCTCCTCACCCATCCTTCCCCATTACACAGGGTGAAGTGAGGGAAAGAGAAGCAAAGCAGAAAGTGTAGCAGGTGCCCAGAATATCTGTATTTCCCCATTTTACGCTCTATTTGCATGTAATCAGATCCCAGAGAAAAAGGTGAGGTGAGGAAAGAAGTAAGAACAGTTTGGATATAATATTTGTAATAATATTAATTTTGCTTGTGGGCTATAATCTTGGCGATGCTGTGTGTGTGTATAGATATACACACCCCTGTATAATTTGATAAAATTTGCAACTTGAAAGAAAGTGGGAGGCAATAAAGCATTTTAGAGTATTTCTCCATTACTGTGATATTTAAGTGCTGAAGAAGAAGCTACATTTTTATTAATTTGGTCCCTATTTATTTGAATTTTGTACAAAATACCCAATTACCACTTCTAAATATCAGTCTATTGATATTAAAAATCTTATGCACAAGTTTATTGCATTTAGAAGAGAGATATGGTGTAGTTAATTTTTCTGTTATATTCTCACGTATGCTCTTGTTTAGTTCAAGACAAGAACAAATGTTAGTTATCCAGTATTAATACCTGTGGTAAGTTCTGATGAATGGCTATGTAAGCCAACAAAGTCTGTACAGAGATTTGGTCAATACAGTGCTTTGGTCTGTGCCCAACAGTGGCTGGAAGACAGACCTTCATGGCCTCACTGGTCTCATTAAAGGGTTCCCCTTGTTTCCATAGTCAGACTGGGAAATCCAAATATGAAGAATTTAATGAGATTCCATGTGCCATCACCTGTGCACATGCAGAGCTTTATGGCAGAAGGTAGTTTTTATGGTGCTCTACAGCTTGATTATCCACTGGTGCCTGTGAGCACAATACCTGTACATGGTTTGACATGTCAAGAAATGCAATTAAAAGGTGAGCTTTCAGTTTAGCTGTTCATTGGAATTGAAAGAGGAGGGTGAACCTTATTGAATTTACACTTGTAAATGTGTGCAACATGTTAGACAGCCAGCTGAAATGAAAAATCTTGTTGATTTTTACCAGTCTGCAAATAAATGAGAGTGAGAGCTAAGTGCTAACCAACCTGGAGTGATGAATGCTGGGTGACTCCTTTGCTGCTCTGACAGTGAGGCCTCCTGTGGCTGTGCAGAGCTCAAATACCAAATCTGATCTGCCCATTGCACTCTTGTTTTGCACAGCTGTCAATTGCACGAGTCACGGGACGAGGGCCGGCAAGAGAAACAGTGCGTGGGCTGGACACGTGCGCGCGGACCCGACGCAGATTCGCTTTGTTGTTGCCATGTGGCAGTGTCACCTTCACCAGGATGACAAGCCCGCTCCCCGAGCCGGTGGGATGGAGGCTGGCTGTGCCTACAGTGCCTGTGGCACCGTGCTCTGCTCCAGGCTCCAGCCCACGTTCCGCCCAGCCCGGAGCTGTGTGCCTCCCCAGCCTCTGCCTGATAGGGAACATCCCATTATGTGAGGCCCCAGGGGTGTTGCAGGGGAGCGCTGTCACATGTTGTAACTGAAATGGTGAGATTTGTTGCTCGAGCTATAATTCCCAAAGTGTGAATGTTTTGAAGCGCTAATTTTAACTTAAGGACCAAAGATTTGAGGACTATTTTTAACTTAAAGGCTTGATTCTCTGTGCTAGGAAACTAAAGATGGGTACAGTCAAAGGATGTTATAAATACAGCGTGCCTATTCTAACTCCTCGCTTTCTATTTTGATCACGTAATGAGTATTCAACCTGAGTGATTTGTATTGTAAGGGAATGTTGATTTCTTTTGCAAGTTATAATTGAAATTAAAAAGGGAGAGATGTAAAACCTCAACTTTGGAGTAGATGAGTGGTTATATTATGGCTTGAAAAGGATAATGGTCCAGAAAAGCATGTCTGGTACTGCAGCCTTTGTGCATATTTTAGAGGGGTCTTTGAGGCCAGACAGCATATCAAAGCTGATGAATACAAAATGGACCACTTATGTATTTGCTATGAAATCATTAATGTTTGACATTAAGTGTGTGTCACGTCAGGACTGTAGCTGGTATTTTTCACTTATGCATACAGAAGAGAAGCAGAATTATTTTAATTTCATGTCAAACATACCATACTTTTCATCTTTACAACTTTATAGTCCGATTTCAATTGTATATAGCCACTTGGATTTGTGCTCAAGGACAGAACAGAGCTCAGTGAAGCTGTTTTATCTCCTGCTGTAGGTAGCTTGAATCTTTTCAGAACATGGTTACTCATAGAAGTAGTTAAAAAAACCCCATTGTTTTTAATGATTATTAGGGAATAATAATGAAAAGTAAGTACGGAATTCAGACTCATGAATGGACATACCACAGATCAGATGAGCTATGCTTGTAATCAGCAAAAGACACATTCAGTTTAAGCTTTGTCAAATTAACTTTTATTTTGAATTGTGAGTATTCAACTTGTGATATATTCTTGCAATGAGCAGCTTATTAAATATCTGTAGGAGAGGATGCAAATGCATGAAACATGCTTAAAAGAATTTTGAACAATGAATGCATTTATGGAAAACATGTTCTGTTCCTAGGCAATTCTTGTTGAGTAATAAGTGCTAAATTTGACTTAATTGCTGGCTATTATTATTCCTTACTGTTTCATGTGGTGAAACCATTGAAAATGACCCAGTTTTGTGAATTGAGGATTAAATGAAAAGACAGTGAAATAGCAAGGATGATTTATTTCATTTTGTTCTGAGAAAAGCTTTCTAATCCACTGTGTAAAAATGAGGTGAATTTAAAATATCTTGGTAAACCTTCTCTGAAGAACAGAAACTTTAATATATTGTAATGGTAGGAGATTAGATGAAGCAGTGCAGTCAGTATGTGCAACCAGCAGCGAGAGAGTGACTTTTGCTCTGGGTTTTTACCCAGGACACCTCGTTTGATCCAGCTCTAGCTGGGCAGTGATCATTAGGTCTAACTAAGATAAGTCTGGTTGGACAGGCATGGTAAAAGAATTAGGCTGTATTTAGGTAGTGAGTACATCTCCCAGTGCTTTGCTAGTTCTTTGATCTGTGGACATGGGCAGGTGTGGATGGGCATGTACAAGCCACAGAAAAGCTGCAGTTGCATACAGCTCATTTACCATTTTCCTCCCATAGGAAAATGGCATTTATCAGTTATTGTACCTAAGCAAAGCACTGCATTTGTGGACTAAGGAAAGGTGATTGACCCCAATCTTATTGTTGCTCTTCTCAACATGAAATGCATGAAAGATTATTAATGTTTAATTATTAAGGTAACATCCTAATAAACAAATATATTAATAATATAATTAAAGCATATAAAATGATATACTATACATTATAATATTAGCCATGTAATCTTTTTTCCAAAATAGGAATTTTATATTGCCCAACAAACTTCAATTTCTCAGAAAGAGGCATATGTGTTGTTAGAGAAGATTGCAAGAAATGTGACTTGAAGGAAGGTGAACCCCATCTCTGGTGTTGATGCAATTCATGGATAAATGCTTTACTGTAGAAGATTCCATTCTACCAGAATGATGAAATTATTTGCCAAATCCTTACAATATTCAAACTATGAGACAGCTTGATGCTCAGTCATTGAGACCTTTAAAAATAGGGATTAGGGCCTTGAACCTGATATGGCATGGAAAATGCATATAATTCAAAACCAAATCTGATAATCAAGATGGGTATGGAGATGTGCTCTGTTAAGCTGTCTCACCTGCTATTCACTCTTCTGTAGAAATTAAGTTGCTGATCTGCAGCTGGGTGGTGATGGAAGTGCAGAGATTCTAGGGAAGTGCAAGCCTCACCAGTGAGAAGTAAATGACTCAGTTTCATTGTAGTAAGGCAAATCAAGCGAAGTCTACTGTCACCATTTCTCCAGACAGTCCAATATCCACTTCTTTGTGCTGCTGGTCTGTGTGTGTGTGCACACACATGCTCACACACACATAAACATTCATATGTATTTATATGGGCATCATCTTTTTACAGCCAGTCTGGAGGGTAATATAAAGAATTTAATGCGATTCTGTGTGCCATCACTTGTGCACATGTAGAGCTCTGTGGCAGAAGGTAGTTTTTATGGTGCTCTACAGCTTGATTATGCACTGGTGCCTGTGAGCACAATACCTGTACATGGTTTGACATGTCAAGAGGTGCAATTAAAAGGTGAGCTTTCAGATTAGCTGTTCATAGGAATTGAAAGAGGAGGGTGAGCCTTATTGAATTTACATTTATAAGTGTGTACAACTGCAGATTTGATAGAAATGAATTTAGTTATAATTAAAATGGTCTCTCTATAGCATTTTCTGTTCATGCAATTAGAAAAAGAAGGCTAACCTTTGTGTGAGTCTTTCTTGAAGAATGGCTTCCTTAGGGAGAAACTGAAATCCCTATTTTAACTCCCAGGCTTAATTACAGTTGTATAGTAGCCTACATGGCAGACCTCTCCTTTTTGTCTGCCTTTCTTCTTGCATTAATTGTTGGAAAAGATGTCTTCTTTATATGGTTAGGTGAAAAGTCATAGAACAGAGCAGCAGCCCTCCATAGCTGAGACAATTCTAGGAAACAAATGCATAGGATTACAATAAAGAGCTACCAGAAAGGCTGAAGCTCTGGTTTTGAGTTTTAAAAACCTGCGCTTTTCTTAAATGCAGGGATCTTGATGGGCAGTGTGCCATGATTTTGACTTTGATTTAATATAATCTGGAATAAGTAGTCTAAGTCAGAGGAGAGTCGTGACCATTAGAGTAACACACAGCTGACATAAGCAAAGAGACCTTTCAGACTGTGGGTTGGAACCCTTAACCACAGATGAAATAATTTCTCTGTTAATGCCTTAACCTTACGTCCCTTACATGACTCGTATGAAAACTTGTAGCATACTAATATTTTAGATGCACTATGAAAATACTATTGTGTATTTCTTTTGCTTTATTCATTAGAAAACTTTGTTACGTAGCCAAGTTAAGTTCACAACAAGTCCTGTTTGCTTTTATATTAACAGAAGCTTTTTTGGATTATTTTGTGAATAATTCTCTTTCCCATTTTCTCTTGCTGATTAAATTCTCTAAGAGACAGTGAAAATAATCAGCTCCTGAGAGAGTGAAAGAAACCAAGAGAGTCACACCTGCACACATGAAATCATCCATGGAAGCTGCTTTAAAAATTGCTCACTAGAGGACAGGCTCAAAGACGTGATAAATACTGTTTTTTTTGGTTTTTTTTTTAATAAATGAATGTGTAACTCAGGTGTGTTCATATTTCTCTCTACTGAAGTTACAGATAATAAGGTACTTCTGACAGAAGGCAGTTCTGGTGCTGCAGAAGAGCTGCATTTACTACATCTGAGGGGGAGGTGAGATTCATAAGCTGTGATTCATGGTGTGACTCTTGGGGATGGTGCTGTGCAGGGCCGGGAGCTGGACTCGATGATCCTTGTGGGTGCCTTCCAACTCAGCTTAGTCTGTGATCCTGTGATTCTGTGACTACTGACTGGCACAGTGTGGAGGGGGAAGGACAAGGCCAATTAATTTTTTTTTTTTTTTTGGAGGGCTCCAAGTGCATGTGATGTGTATGTGGGCAATGAATATCAGGCCAGCTGCTGACTATAGGCACCACTGAGTGCTGAGCTCACAGGCTGCCCCTGGAGGTTATGCAGGCTCCATCCTTGGAGGTATTTTATGTATAGCTGGACAATGCCCTGAGAAACATGGCATGATCTTGGAGCTCACCCTGCTGTGTGGGGGAAGCTGGACCAGAAACCCTCTGAGTTCTGAGGTGCCTCCCAGTCCAGACTGTGCTGTGGTCCTGTTCAGTGGCTGGCACTGATTGCTGCTCAGCACAGTCCCCTCCCTGCGGGCAGCACCCTGTGTTCCCACAGCCAGGGGGGTTCTGCAGTGACAGCCTGGCACACAGCTTCAGCCATGGCACCACTGAGGGTGTGGAGCACAGCACCAGTCCAGTGTGAGTTTCAACTTAAATACAGACTCTTCCTTATAGGAAATGGTTGGTGTTGGCACTATGCTGCTGAGAGATGAGCTGGATTTTAGTATGACTTGGAAAAATGTCAGGATTTCCCAAAATGCTGCCAGAGTGTCATAGATCTGACAGGTCGTTTTTCCCAACAGTGCTGGAATATTATTTTCTACTTTTTTTTTTTTTTTTTTTTTTTTTTTAATCACATTCTTAGTAATTGGAAACAGTAGGACACATTTTGTTCTTTATTTCATCTAGAAAACTCTCACGCATTGGTTACCACTGCATTATGTTAGTCAAATCTAACTGGTTGCACTTAGAACTTTTTTTAAATTATCAGGCATAGGTATTGTTCCCCATTGAGTTCATTTAAATTGTATTTTATTTTAAATAAATATTCAGGAGTGGTTTTTCCACTTGGCTCTCAGATGAATATAAATACGGTTCTGTTGCAAAGTGTTCTTTGCCTCAGGCTCTGTTTTTTATAATGTTACGCTTAAAATATAAATAATTCAACAGGTAGATATATCAATAGATGCTGACAGTTTTGGCCATCAGGCACAAAGAAAATAAAAAAAATATTTAAATAAGGCACTTCCAAGTGTGGGACTTTTTTTTTTTATTTACGCTTAGGGGTCAGGTGGCATTCAGGTGATAAGATTTCCTTCCTTTTATGAAATCCATTGAAATTTCTTTTTTTTCACTTTACAGAGAACTCCTTAGTTCAGTTAAATTGTGCAAGAAGTATTTTGCCTTAATTTGCTTTAAAACATTGTCTACATATCAGATTCTATGAAGTAGCTACACCTCCATCATAGCTTATTTTTTGAATAACATGATGATGTAAGTAATAGAATGAAAGCACTACTTACTTGAATACCAACAATTTTATACGAAAGCCTTTTATTTTTAGCACATAATAGTATTCTCCTGTGTTTAAATTCCTTTTTATTTCTCGCTACAGTGGTTTATGTTGAATAAGATATCCAGCCTCATACAGACAGGTTCAAAGCATATTTGTAAGCAGAAATCTTCCAGGCTAGTATTTAGATAATATGGATGCAGATAGCAACAGTTTAAGTCACACCATGTGTGCTCATTGGAAAATCAGATGTATTTGAAAATATAACATTAAACTCTTTAAAAGTATTGGGAAGTATAGATAGCAGTACCTTTGCATCTATGTCCACTTCAGTGGATATAGCTGAAGCATTAGGGGAGAGATCCTAGAGAATAAAGGGTTTTGAAAACTGGGTGATGTCTTCACATCTCAAGAAGGTGATCTGGAGAAGGTTCATTCCGTGCAGCATAGTCCTACATACAAAGTCTGCAGGAGTTTATAACAGATCCTTAACATTTCTCTGGATTTCACTTCAAGCTTGTGAACCATAAGTAATACACTGATCTGGGGATTTGCATGTTGAATTGCAGGTCTGTAATCTGCTAATAGCTTTCACTTTGGTTGGCAAAATATTTACAGAAATTGCCAATGTCTGCAAGAACACTTTGATTCTTTGCCATGGAAATATACTCAACGCAGCATGTTAGATTGTTTTGTTTGTTTTCATGGATTATTTGTTCACAGAAGTTAGGGAATATCAACCCAGTTTTGTAAGAAACTGAACTCTTACTGACATTCATAGGAGTAAAAGTCACTGAGTACTTTATAACACTCAGTATCTTGCAATATCACAGTTTATGTTGTTGGAATAAAATATGACAGGATAAGTTGAAGGGGATTTAAACAGTGTATGCCATTACCAGTTCTTGTGTTGGAAAGAGGAGTGGTGAGCAAAGCTTAATGCAATGAAGCCAAAGCTTGGTTTCAAGCACAGCTGTTAGTAGTTCTGATGATAAAGGTGTCCAAAGAATGGCAATTCTCACTGGCAAATACTTGCCTGCTTGTCAGAGACCTGCTGCTTGACTGAGTTGTCTAGCAGTGATCATGACCAGGCTGGAAAATGTTAGAATCGGGATCATCGCTGCATATGTTTCCTTTACAGATTCAGAAATTGGAATTTAAAGGATTGATATGGTGTTTTCATAGAAGCTAATCAGGATGAGAAAGCCAGGGTTGGGAATACAATACGTAGGAGAAGTCCATGGTTTTAATTAGGTATAATTGCAATGTGATTTACTGTGTACTACAACTGGTACATGACATTCTCAAGCAATAACCAATATTTACAGTATCCTTCTTGGATGCTTATTTACTGGCTCCTTGAAGCTTGTGGATTTTTCTCAACATAAGTATTGTGTAATGTTGTAATAGCAGAATACCCATTTAACAAGTTAACTAATAAAATTTACATTTTATTTTTAAAATTTGAACACTCCATAAGTCAGACCATAATTTTGTAAATGTCTTTATCTGAATTGTGGGAGCCAAACACAGATCAAACACTAGAATTCTTAATTTTGCAGAGTGGAGTATTTTGGTATTTGAAATTTTTGGTTTTGAATCACAGCTTATGAATCTCACCTGAACAGCTGGATTTACTGTACTCTTCAGACACAGCTGTTCAGAAAATCCTTGTTAAAAAGCAGACAAAAAGCTGAATTACCGCCAATCCACTACTGTTAGTGTGGATTGTCATATGATTTGTACCAAATTTTCAAATTTAAACATCAGAAATCATGGTGGAGGTAACACGAAGGAAGGTAGCTGGCACAGCAGAGACAAAGTATTTTCCTGTTACGTCTGTAGATTTTCTATGGGGTTGGGATAAACAAAGCATCTCTCTTACATCCCTCACTACAATATGAGGAGGACACCTTTCTACCTCAGAGTGGTATTGAAAGGATAAAGATGTGCTGGATGATGTGCTCAGAACTGATGCAACATTTTGCTGTACTTATACCATGACTTTTGCAAAGTCTTTTATTTTTGACTTGGGTAGGATAGTGCCATTCTAGTACAGACTAATTCTTACAATATATTAAAGTACATGGGTTTGGATACAGTTCTTTGAGGACTTCAGCTTCTTGGCTTCACACTAGAGTGTGCATATTAAAAAAAAAAAAAAAAAAAAAGCCACAGCTGTGAAATAACTTGTGGCTGGGAACCACACTGATTGCTTGACAAGGAGGAAGAATGCCTCAGGGGTTTCTGTGCATCACATGTATGTTTTGTGAAATCTGTTTCTGGAACTACTGCTGTGCTATATTTCTGTGACTAAAGAAAGGTACAAGGAAAACATGACAGAAGTCAGCACTGCTATTGGAAGCCCACTGGAGTGTAAAGGATCAGAGTATTGTATAGATATCCCTATACCAATATCGTGTTATGAGTTATGGATCTCATTTTGGAGTAAAATGTGCCTACACGGGTCATTTAGCAACCTTAATCTCATTTTATAAAAGAGTAATTTATAAATGTCACGATCTCTGAAGAAATGAAATGGCTTTGTATACACTTTGTTTATACAGAGCTCACTCACAGCCAAAGCATTGCATGTATTGTAATTTATTAGTGTTGTGTTCATCATTCTCTCTAATTTAAAGCTCATAACTGAACATTGCCAACAGTCTTTACACGGAAAAGAAGGAAAGTCTGAAAATAGTACATATATAAATATATTTTTTTTTCCAGTGCCTTCTTCCAGTTGTTTCAGGGTCTGAATGTCTCTAAATGTTTCTTCTCAAAGCTCATGCTATCTTAAAATTTGTTGACAGGTACAGCATATTTCAGGGGATTGCAGGTACTTTGCTTGCATTTTCTTGAGGTCATGCAAAGCTGTAAACTTCAGAATTGATTTGATTACATACATACTGCTTATGTTTTAAATATTCTTAGCAGCAATCTGTCTATTTCAGTGGCAATAGCCAAATGCTTATGATTCTAAATGTGTAACTCCTAGCATTCTATGACATATTCAAAACTCATGGAGGGCGTATAATACCCACTGTTTTTTGAAGTGGCATAATGCTTAGTACACTGTTAATTTTTTTCAGTTATTTAAAGGCTTCTGCCATTAAATGTGTTTCCTATTATTGATGTTTAGCCTATATATTCAGTAACCAACACTTTACAATTACTAGGAGTTTTTTTGTTTCTAATTGACACATATTTTTCTAAATATTTATACTATTTAAATTCTTAATTTTAGTTCATTCCTTTCAATTGCTTTGTTAACATTTGGAATAAAACTAAATATTGTATCGTTACACAGGGTTGAACAATGTCAAAGCAACTCTTTAAGCTAACAATTCCATGCTGCTGAAGCACTGGCTTACACAGCAGGCCACTAAGCAAAGCATGTGTATTACTCTGCTTATTTAGTTTCAGTCACAATTTCCTTTCTGGAAAACAATGTATTTCTGATTTTCATCTTTCCTGTTGGTGTAGCTGCTGCTGGCCTTTTTTTTAATATTATCATTTGAATTGTATTATCTGGTCAAAGTCAGGCTTTGTTGCTAGCAGTGTTTTGCAACTGTATACTTAAATAGTATCCCCCACTCATTCGTTATTTTATTATCCATGAAAAATTGCAGCCTCTTTTCTTTATCCACTTGCTGCTGTGTCTATCATACATCCCCATTCTTTCAAAAAAGGATGAAAACTAGGTGTGTTCCCATCTTCCCCAGTGACTGCAGAGAAAGATCAAACAAGCACCTCCTGTTGGGTCAATGCTGCTTGCTTGTGAGGAAATGACCAGCAATTAGCCAGGTGCATGAGCATCGATCTCCGTGGGGCCACACAGATGGAATGTGGAGCTGAAAACCTTCACTAGGCTCAAAGCTAGCATAGCTCAGGCTGCTGTGCACACCTCTGCCTGTGGAAACCTGATTGTATTTCTCTAAAGTGTGACAGGAGGGCCAAGGAATGTTTGGAAACATGAAGGTATAGCATAATACCTGGTTTCTGAGGCCTGAGAGCCCCTTCTGTGTCCTTCCAGTTTTCCACACTCAGGCTTTTTTAATATTTCTTTCAGAGAGGAGGCGAATATATCCAGTAAACCAAAAAATGTGTTTATGTCCATGTGGGTGTATATAAAATCTTGAATCTGTCATTTGTTTCCAAAGAAGAAAAGAATTTGCCATAGAAACCCTGATAGTAATAAGACTGAAGATTGTGATTTCTTTACAGAAAGTTATGGAACTATGGAGGCATAAATCTGTGTTAAAGATTAAAAAGACCATTTTGAAGTCTGCAACTGCAATAGCAGTGGTTGCTTTGGATCAAAAAAATTCTATATGAAAGAGGTCTTTTGGTGGTTTTTAGGATACTTTGCTTTTTTTGTGTAGCAGCTTCATTTCAATAGCTGTAATTTCTGAAAAAAGAAAAAAGAAAACTCATAGCTCTTTTCCTAATTCAGACTCTGACAACAAATGTGATGACACTAGTGATTTGTACCTTGCACAGAAGGGAAAAGAGAGACAAAGAAATCACAAAAGTAGTTTGAGCTTAATAACTGGCTTTGGCTTGGCTTTGTCCATTGGTGAGGATCAGTAACGCCAAGAGGATTTTTTCTATCTTCCTGCTTTCTGCCTATCTCAGCATTTATAGGTATCAGTTCATGCATTTCCTTCTTCATTTGTAGGTAATCAGAACAAGTAATGTAGTTGTGCTTTGATCTGTAGAGCCAAAGTGCTCAGAAAGAAGAGCAAAGGTGGATCTTTCTCTGCTTATGGCTTCATTTCAGCATTACTCAGGTACATCACACAACACAAAAAGTGCATGTCAGTGACTATTACTGTCTCTACTTCCCAAATAGTAACAGACCTATACAATTCTTTTGATTTCCTTGGGAATAGTAGCTTTTATGATTTTCTGTGAAGGTTGATGGTTTTTTTTTCTCTTCTAGGAGTCAGTTCCA
Source organism: Melospiza georgiana (assembly GCF_028018845.1). Taxonomy (NCBI): domain Eukaryota; kingdom Metazoa; phylum Chordata; class Aves; order Passeriformes; family Passerellidae; genus Melospiza; species Melospiza georgiana. The sequence continues at coordinate 29,925,458 of NC_080431.1, forward strand.
GCCCTGAGTGTGATGTCAAGAAGGAGTTCTAATGCTTTTATGAATTTCACTGTAGAAAATGGCAGCCCTATTGCTGTAGTGGGATACTGGTGTTCTGGAGGATCACATGAAGTTGATTTCATGACACTTAGCTTTTAAAGAAGAGATTTTGCTACTTTGGAATTTAACTCATCATTTAACAGGGCAGGCAGGTTGCGATGCACTAATCATGTGCTATTGATTTCTGTGTTGTGACTGAATTAGTTCCTTTAAAGATTAGAAAGATCATAAAGAGAGAGGTGGATTGTAAAGGCTACTGAAAACTGTGGCTATGTGAATAATTGGGGGCTTTACATTTGAGGGCATTAAAGCTCAGCTTTCATTTGACGAGATCAAGTCCAACCTTCTTTAAACCCAGGGAAGTGGGAGGTGTTTTTATTGTAGTGGTTCCAGTTAGATATTCAGAAGCAGACATAAATTCAAATGAACAGCCTAGTTACTGAAGGTCTTCATGATCTCAGGGCAGGCATTCATTGTGGAGAGTGATATTATGGAAGAATTTGTCCACTTCCACCTGCTTTTCTCCTTGCTGCCATCATTGATCAACTGAATCTTCCTAAGATTCAGTTCTTCTGAAGACTAAACTGGCAATGCAAAGTATATTGACCAGGAAACATTCAGCTGCTTGAAAGTTTCTGTGAACTGTTCTAGGTTTTATTCATGTGTGTGTTTTGGAGACAATGTTTCATACTCAGGAGGGCTGTTTGCCTCAGCCTGGCAAATGCAAGAATTTCCAGAAGGAATGGAGACATTGCAATCATGGACAATTCTGCAGTGCAGCATCCTCTTTCGAGGTTTCATGTGGATGAAAGAGAAGGAAATAATACTTCATTAGGAGGCTTATATTTATTGTATTATTCTTGACAGGAGAATGCATTTTGGTTTAGTGAGGGATCTGAAGAGAGTTTTATCTCTCCCACTCAATTAATGACAGCCCCTGAGCTGTAATCAAGTGCTTACTGTAGATCTCTTACTCTGGCAAACTCCTGGCATGCCACTGAAGGCTCCAAGACAGACTAGTGCAGAAGCTATTTGCTCCAAATTCATGCTTGCTGTTCAGCTCCCCTGTTGAATGTTGCTTCATTCTGTCTGTGTACTGCCAAAGAGGCATGAAAGTCTTGAATGCAGAGTGAAGAATTTAAGCAATGCTGTGGACGAGTTTCATATGTACTGAGGGCATGTGCAAAATGATCATAAGCATGACAAGGTTGGCTGAATTAAGAATTCTGAATTAATTTTTCATCTGTCTGATTCCTTTTACAGCCTTGGAATGTTTGCTTTTTCACAGCAAATAATTGTAGCTGCCACAGCTTTACTGTTTTATTTTCAATCCACTGTGGCTAGTCAGAAAAAAAAATCATCACGTTCTTTCCCTTTTCTTGTGTATGTCTGTGCCTTTGGCTCAGGGAGTATGTTGCAACAAAGAACTTCACTGAGTCACAGCAACATGATGGTTACCTCATGACAGAGTGACACAACATTTTGTAAAAGCACAGGTGGTATGGTACCTTCTTATTTTGGGTACCACCTGGCTACGAATCTATTTCTGACATTTTACTTATTGCAACCCAGTTTTTAATACAGGAATAAAAACAAAATGCAACCTAGCGCAGAGAGTGTCCAAGGAGCCACCAGCAACAGGAGAAAAATCAAGGGCTAAGCATGGAAAGTAATGAGTTAAGCATAAGGAGCCAGTCAAAAACATGCACATATTGCTTATGCTTCAAAATATGTTCCTATTCTAGGCCATGGTTTGTTTTGTGAAATACAGGGTTTGTGTCTTGTGTTTATTTCTTAAAATAAATAAAAAACCCCAAATGAAACATTTAATAGGCGTTGCCCCTGGCTGATTTGTGGATCTATTGATACATGCCTCTCACAATGCTCACTGCTGCTTCCTTGTCCCTCTGCTCCCCAGACCTTTGCTGGTGATCATGTTGGAGGTGTGGATGGCTTGAACGAACGTCAGAAATCCAGACTTCTCTCTTGGACACACAAAGCTTTATGATTTTACTGCTCTAAGAGAACCCTTTGACCATGCGTTGCTTCTAGAACAAATGTCTGTTACCCACTCATTTGACCAGGAACTGCACACAGGCATTTAAAACCCCCTCCTGCTTGCCAAGGCACATCCTCCTTTAATATGGGATTCAAGTGGCAGGCATAGTGGCCTTAATGACATTGGCTCTTTTTCTGAGAACAAGGCATCTATTCTAGGACTTTTACTTGCTATTACTGTTAGGAATGTGTCAGAATTCTCACTGCAGAGACGTTTCATGTTTTGATGGCAAATAATTTTCATCTGTCTGAAATTTGGTGTGCTAGCTCAGTCCTTATTTAGACATCTAAATAAGCAGATTGGTTTTATCAAAATATTCATCATACTAAATTCAGCACACTATAAATGTAAAAGCCATTGCACCACGACTTGATTTTCATCACATTTGGAAATATGGCACTTACATTGATTTAGAAAGATGACTCTGAACAATCATATTTTAAAAATTGGAAGTTTAGGGCATAATAATATGTAGTTCAGAGCTCCCGTGTCAAGAAGAGACAATCTTAAGATAATCAACTCTACCAGCAAGCATGTCTGTCTATGGCTGATTTTATTGCAATGGCCTGGCTTTTTTTTTTGTTTTTAAACATCAAAAAACTGGTTGCTCCTGCACTTGAAATAGATTTTTTTCTACCTCTTTCCAAGCTGTGTCAAATGTTCTACATTACAACCTGCACTGTCAAAACATCATCAGTGTCTTGACACAGTTTTAAAATGGGAAGTCTCAGCAGCTGAATGCAGATTGGCAGTACAAGTAATGCTATCTGGGGACAAAGAAGCTAAAGAGAGAGGTTGAGGGATTTCAGGAGCACATAATTCTGAGCTGGGTTCAAGATAAAAATGAGGAAGTTAACTAATTTTCTAGGTTCTAGCTGATACAAGCTAGTTTGCTTGGATCAAGGGGTCTTTGAATTGTTGTCAGCAGATCTCAGGAAGTCTTTGAGGACAGTAAGTGCTGCAGAGCTGTCCTGTGGAAGCAATCAGATTTGTGTTTGCTGTCATCTCCACTGGCTCTGGTATAGCACAGCAGACACTTCAGGTCTTAAGTGATACCCCAAAGCCTCAAACTCTGTTGTGGTGCTGGCTGAAATGAAAAAAACGTGGAGTAAGACAAAGAGGTAAGAAAGACAAATGTGCTCGAGAGGGCCTAGCAATGACTTTTGGAGTCTTCTCATAGCATGCTGTGAAAGTTGCTGGTTTTTTGCATTTCAACTAGAATGGAACAGAAAGAGTCAAATGAAATAGTCACAGGTACAAAATGGTAGAATAAGTTTATGCCTTCACAAGTCTCACAGGCTAGCAATTAGATCATCATTCAGGGTACCACAGGCTATAAAAATGAGGTTTTAGCATAGACCAAATCTACCTGGAAACACAGTGACATCCTAATTACAACAACATATCATAGTTATAGTAAAACAGCTTAATTTTCATGATTAGGTATTAAAAGAGGGGTTTTGTCCTTTATCAGTGTTCTCCTGGCAATGACTCATCCTCAGTTCCCAGATGGAGGCACAAAGGACACCCTCTTCATCCCAGAAGTGGCTTCTTTAGAGAAGCTAAGGAAGATTTAACACAAAAGGGGCTGACTGCTTGCTAAAGTTTATTGACATCTTTCAGCTTATATAAACGTTATCCTTTTGATAAGTTAATAAATTTAGACATCTCACGTCTTTCTCTCCTGCAGTGCTTGTATTACATGACTTTGGTTTATTTGGTCTGTTCTGCAATTAATGTTTTAGGTAATTGTCTTATGTGGACTGCTTCATTTCGTTCCAGATCTCATTTGGTGAATAGTTTTACTTTGCTTCTCATTTGAGAATCATCACTTCTCTTCTGCCTATAACTCAATGACACTCAATGTGTCCCTCCTCTGGTGGTAGGCACTCTGCTTAGTGGTTCAGGAGAAATGTCAAGGTTTGACAGCAATTCTTTAGCCCAGGCTGGTTAGGAACTGCTAGTTAGACTTAAAAAAAAAATAAATTCATAGGCTTCTTAAGCTCCTTCTCTGCAAGTGCTAGCTATGTAGGTTTGTAGTGCTGGAGCAGGTCAAAGGGCTGTGCCAAGTGTATGTAGGAAGGTGTGGGAACATTGCTTTAGAAATATTGAGTCAGACAGAGTAGTGAAAGCTGGCAGCATGTGCCAGAAGTAAAGGCAAGGTAACTCAACACAAAAAGTCCCGTCTGCTCAACGTGGTTGCTGACTGTTGGGCTTGGCTTGCTGTGGCTGAGGAAATGAGCCTAATAAGCACATAGTGGTTGCCTCAGCGTGCTTTAAAAGAAGAACACAATATGGTTAATTTCTGCCAGAAATAGTCTGTAGCTTCAAAGTCTTTCATTATTTCTTCTCTAAGAAACTAAAAATTAGAAAGTCATTCTGTACAAGCATTTTGAATAGTAAAGGAAACAAGAGGAGCTGCCATTGTAGTATTTCTTTTGCTTATCTTTATCCAATTTTTTAAGGGGGATTGTGGCCCATATGTAAGGAGTTTTATGTATAAGAGCTTGACTGCCATGTAAGATGCCATGGAGGTTGCTGCTTCAACTTCCCTTTAAGGCCTGCCAGCCTTTGTTTTACATATAAATGACCAAAATGAAGTGTCAGTCAAATGGAACAGATATGTCAAATTTTGTTGGTTTTCCTGTCCTTTTCATGAGGGGAAAAAAAGGAGAAATCCTTGGATGTTTTACTTGTTTTATCATTTTAGCAGCTGGGATTGCTTAATCACAGAGCCATACTTTACTAGAGTCTCCATATGGCATATGAATGTAGGAAAAGCAAACTATACATCACATGTTTTCTCCTCTGTAATTTATAGACTAGAACATAATAGAGGGGGTCAAAAGGATCAGTGGAATAGACTATTTCAGTTGGAAGGGGATCCACAGCCCCCATCTATCTAGTCGTGCTGCCTGACCAATTTGGGGCTGACCAAAAGCTGAAGGATGTTGTTAAGTGCATTGTTTAAATGTCTCTTAAATGCTGACAGTCTTGGGGCATCAATCACCTCTCTGGGAATCCCATCCCAGAGTCTGAGCGCCCTCTCAGGAAAGAAGTGCTTCCTAGAGTCTAGTCTAAACTTCCATATGTGGAGCTGTGAGCCATTCCCACATGTTTTGTTACTGAGTACAGGGAGACGAGGTCAGCACCTCCCTCTCCATTTCCCCTTCACAGGAAACGGTAGCGAGCAATGAAGTCTTCCTTCAGCCTCCTTTTCTCCAAAGTAGACCAACCTATGAGGGTTTAGCCTTCCAGCTTTATTGTACTTCTTTGGAAGTGTTCTGTGGTCTTCACCTCCTTCTTAATTTGTGGAACCCTAGGCCTGGCTTTGGTTGATTTTCTTTTCCCAAAGGTTTCATCTTTCTGTTTCTTTCCTTTCATCACCTTCCCTTCACTCTTCTGTTCTCTCCTTGTTCTAGCTTTTTTTTATTTCATTGTGTAGACTTGGCTGCACTCATTTTTACACAATAGCTGTTGATCTAATGGTGTTACTGGAAGGTGAGAAGCTGAAACAATGAGCAGTGCGTCACTGGTAGCTTTGACCTCATTTCTTTTTAATTCTTTCCTTACAGTCTGAGTGAAAATCACTCAGAAAAATTTGAAGAGGACACACCTGTGCCCTTTCTCAACCTATTTGCACATGTGAAGGTGGCTGAAAAAGTCTGGACCTGGCTTCCAGTTCCAACCTTCCCACCTTAGCTTGTCATTGTTCAGGTACACGTAGTCTGTGGATCCATTCTGCCCACCAAGGCTGGGAAATATTCTGTGTTAAAGAGAATTTTTCAGCAGAAATGCACAACTGCTGCATCCAAGAGCTGTGGCAGATGTACAGGGACCTAAAGCCAAAGCAGGCTTTGGCAGTTCTTAAAATGACTTTGCCTCTGAGAACAAGTGTTTGTGAAACTGTCCTGACACAGAGAAACACACAAGCACACACAAATGTCCCTTGGGGTAATGTAGTGACTGTGCACTTCCCTACCACCCCTCCTGCTGTGCTGCACAGAGCAGGGTTTTGGGGGGCAGCTCCTTTTGGCAGGTAGGACCAGCCTTCCTGCTCTGCACACCCGAGCTGCAGCTGCCTGAGCAGCAAGGCCTTTCCCCACACATCCTGCTCTGAGGCTTTCTAGCGAGCTTCAAAGTGTTCCACCATGGCAACCAGCGTTTTTGAAGAGACTGTGGAGTGACAAGGAGTAGCAGGACTTAATGTCACTACCCAGGGAAAGAAAAATCTTTGGCAAAACATTCCTAGAATTTTTTTTCATACTACTGTAAAGCATTTGTTTAATAACTTTTTCCATCTGTGATAATCTTTTTTCTTCTGCTTGGACTTGGGCTTTAATATCTGTCCTTGAGACCTTTCCATTCATTGTTTCCTTTAAACAAGGACTTTATATTCTGAAACTACTAATGTCAAAATAGGTCAAAATAATATTAGTCATCTTCCCAGATACTATTGCAGTGACATATACATATATATATAGTTTTTTAAGAATAACTCCCTGCATGAAGGAAGTAAAAGATCGGAGATAACCTTTTCTATATTGCTGTTTGTTTTTCTCTGGTGACTGTTGAATATTTGTACATTTATCAGGGTTGTCTGGTTCCTAAAACAGTTTCTTCATGTATAAAATTAAATCTTTTTTTTTGGTATTTTTAATATTTTTTCCTTAAAAAAGAATTAATAAAACATGTCATAAATTAAAGCCAAATTAAATGATTTTTGTGGTAGAGTCATTAATAGTAGGAACATGTTATCAGTATTCCACCATAAAAATAAGGAGAAAAATTGCAAAGACATTAATCTTTCAGACAATGTCTTCTGCTGTGTATTCTCAGATCAGATGCAAGCTCATAGCAGATTTTTGTGCAGGTTTATGGCAGGAGATCACTAGGCAAAAGTAATATATCACCTTCATATTTTGCCTTGGTCACCTGAAGCATGTGTTGATAGAGAGAACTGTAAAATGTATTCCCCTCTGTGGTTTTTCCTTCCTTCCATTTACTTTTTTATCAATTTCGTTGATAGAAAATACCATCTATTTGAAATCCTCACAAATTTCTTAAAAATTTGCCTTGAAAACTGCCTACTGACTGTGTCAATATAAAAGAAATATCTATCTTAGCTGCTGATAAAGTGGTTTTTAAAAGAGTTTCTCACTGTGATATCAAATGCTGAAACTTGATTAGGAAAATTACCAAGATTCATTGGCATCTGAAAAGTGACAATAATTGTTTTAAATACTGTAAGATGACATGATTTCATGAGATTTACAGAGTCACAAATGTAAGTCACTTGAGAAACAATTCAGAAAGGAATTGTTTCTGAGCATTTGATATCAAGCTACTCATGTTTATAGAATTTTTCTGATTAGATGAACTTAAATTCCCAAGATATGAAATACTGAAGAAGTGATATTTTTTGTTTATAACAGTGAACAAGGAAAATATGGAAAAAAACCTAAACTGGCAGTAGTGCTACTTTGAAATTTTGACTATTAGCTCTGTCATTGACTCTGTGCTCCAAGTCTGTGTGATCAAAGATTGGCTGTGGGTTTCAGACCAGCAGGACCTTCCTGGCACTTCAGAGGAGGTCCCTGGGTTACCCTGCAGAGCCAGGGACTGAAATTCTTCCCAAGATGGAGCTGGTCACTTGGGGGATCGTGATCACACACTGCAGAGTCCCTGCTCTGCTGCAGTCACCATCAGAAGGATCCCCATGCATGTCAGTGGCTGTTGGGGTCAAAAACTCACCAAAATCCCTGACAATGGGGCTGGGCTGAGTACCAGTGCTGGCCACAGTGTTTATTGTTGTTAATGTAGGTTAACTCTCAATAAGGCTTGCCTTTTCAGAAAGAGTAAAATCAGTTTGAAGCATTAACAGCAAAATCCCTTGCTGCTCAACAACGAGAGAGTAAAAAAACTACATGCAATATTTAATATAATGTTTTTCTGATTAGCCATGCAAATTCAATTAATTTCTTTGTAATGATTAATTAAGTTAAATTATTCTTTAGGTTTTGAGAGAATATTCCTTCTGTTTCTTTTATCTGTCAATGTTCAGGCCTGGTAAGTGTTTTTAAGATCAAATTATGGTGTCAGAGAGACATAGAGCAGTACTTTTACTATGGGGTTTCATTAGTACTCTTTCCAGAGGTTAAGCTTTCCAACTGTTTGTTATTCTCAAATTTAAAGCCATATTTGAATATAGATTCTAGTGACAGAAGTGACTATATATAGTGCACACTCATGCACATCTATTTAAACTCCCATAAATGTAGTTTAAGAGATGAAGAGACCTCCTGTTATTCTTTGTTATCTACAGTTCTGTCCTTGCATCACTGGTACATGGTCTTTTATATTGTCAGACATGAGCAAGTCTACTTTTCTACATTTCTAGTCTACTAGAAATGGTTAATACCAGAACAGGCTCTCAAAAGAAGTGTTTTAGGAGATTTATTGCACTGTGTATTGTGTGCTTTTTTCGTTTCAAAGGGGATGCATCCTGTTAAAATGCAGTAATTGTGTCCATTTATCTTTGGAAATGGGATAACTTAGGAAATGGGAGCTGAATGGATGACAGAAAAGGCAGCTGTTGATAGAAGAAGATTTTGAAGGAAAAAAATTCATCTTTATTGGCCTTGAATCAGTGATTTGTCTGTTGCTACAAAATTTCATGAAGTATTTAAAATTATTTAAATTTTAAATAACTAGGGAGTTGAAGTTTGGGGCTCTTTCCCCCATAATGCAGTCAGTCTGGCCATGTAAACAACCTCACAGTCAAGAAATGAATGGGCTCAGTGCATTGTGATGTCTTTCTTTGTTTCATCCAAACATGCTTTATAACTTCTGCATTTTTAAAATAAATTTTCAAAATTTTTTCATTCCATCTGTATATAGTTGAGTTTTTCCCCCTCTCAGATTCTCTCTTGTTTGGTCAGAGGAACTAAGGTATATATCAAGATCCAGTATAAATTAATCTTAATTTATTTGACAATGAAATCTCTGAATTATTTATCTATGGTTTTGCTTCCTTTAGTTTAAATGGGAATAGAAATGGGACTCAGCTATTCAGGTTTTTAATCATTGGGAGGTGATATATACAGTGATTATCATCTTGCTTCACCATTATGTTTTGTTTTTCAGAGGTGTAAGAAATAAAATAAAATTCTAGATATGGACATTTTCTAATATTTGTAATAATGTATGCAAATTTATATATTGTTACACATAATGAAGTTTCAGTGCTAGAAGAAACTTCATAAGGTTTACTGGAAACAATTAAAAGTTAAGCAATAAACAAATTTGCCCTCAAACTGGTTTGCAATGAAGTCTAAATTAAATCATTATAAAATAAAATAACTTGTGACATTCTTGATAACTTTCCAAAGCACTTAACTGAAAAAGAAGGGGAGAGAGACTTTTTTTTTTCAGATAAAATATAAGTTATATGAGGAAATGTTGTTACCAAGCAATTACAGAATTTCATCTAGAAATTCCATGTCAAAATTTCAGTTCCTTAAATGATAAATAAATGAAACAGGACATTAGAGTCTGGCATGGATATTTCAGGCATTTTTTTTTTTAGGCTGTCTGATGCCTATAATTCTTTCTCTCCAGGAATTAACTCCCACTGCTCCTGCTCAGGTGGAGTGAAACCTTTCCTTCATTAGGAGAAGATTGCTGGTTGTCAGCACTATCATTACCTGCACATACTGAGGGCTGTTAAAAGCAAACAATGCCAAATCATGGTTGCACTAATACTGCTTTTCCAGGAGCTTCTATAAGTAGTAAAGCAAGGGAGGTTTTCTCCAAAAAGCAAACGTGCAATGTATTTATAAATTGGCTTGGACTTCAGCAGGAAGGTCTGCTAATGTTCAAAATTGAAATCAGTTTAAGAATTAATCTAGTGTTGCATAGTTGAATAGCTGATTTTTCTAGTGCCCACCTGTGAACAAAAGAAGCAGCCAGCAATTGTTCTTTTGGCAAAGATGTTGGAGATGTTGAAATCAAAATAGGAAAAGGATTTTCAATGCCATTTTGTAAGTTTTGCTTTTGAACAGGGGTGTGATGGGAAAGGAGCTGTTAACTGGTGAAAGGCAAGGGCCACTAGAGTAATATTTGGGAAGCGAGAACAGGAGTTTGGGGCATTGATGTGATTGAAGAGGGTATATTTGCAAGCTCAGTTTCTCACCTCCCATCATCTTACCAGCAGCCTTCAGCTGACTGCCTGGCTGATGGCTGATGTCTAGGCCAGTAGAGAGATCTGGAGAAAATCTGCCTTTGCTCTGTCTTGGCTGCACAGAGCTGTTTGATGCTGGTGATGGAAAGCAGAAGAATTTGCCTAGCTGTCTGTCCAGTGTCTGCCAAAAACTTTGCTGGCTCCCAGTGGCCATCTGCAGGGCTGTGAATTACTAATGAGGTTTATCCAGGTCTTCCTCCTATTTTTTGCATTGCTTCAGGAGATACACAAGAAACATGTAGGAGAGAAATGGTTTTTCCCTGTAGTAGGGAGGATTTCCTGATACAGAGTGTAAAACAATGATGGAGCCATGTGGGGAAACTGGTCTTTCCACAAAAGGACTGAGGCTGAGCCAGCAGCACAGCACTACAGATTGGTCTTGTGGCCTTTCAGCTGTTCTACTTTCAGTGCAGGTTTTTATAATCTATCACCACTCTGAAGGTTTTTTTCACTTATGGTTATTTTTTGGAGGCAAGAGAAGGGAAGAATAAGTTGGGTTATCTCTTCTGTATCTCTTCTGACTTCATTTCTGGCAGTAAAAAGATTCCACAGAATGTCCTAAGAATAATAAGCGTATACACCTTAGAAGTGTAAATTCAATTTATATTAGCAAAGCAAAGGTATATTTTGAATAGAATAGAGTAGAAAATAATAGAATAGAATACAGTATTTCAGTTGGAAGGGACCTACAACAATCATCTAGTCCAACTGTCTGACCAATTCAGAGATAATCAAAAGTTAAAGTGTGTTGCAAAGTGCATTGTCCAAACGCCTCTTACACACTGACAGACACTGGGAATCAACCACCTCTACAGGAAGCTGTTCCAGTTTTCAACCAGCCTGTTGGCAAAGAAATGCTTTTTAATTTTCAGTCTAATTTTGCCATTTGAACTCTAGTGCTGGGCTTCCCTGGGAGATGGGCTGGTGCACCAGTGGCACAGCTTGTTCTGAGGCAGGTCCTCAGTTCAGAGCTGGGGTGTCTTGCTCTGCTCCGATGAAAATATATGGGAGCTCAGGCCTTGATTCAAGAGGTTCTGGGCTCCCTGAGCTGACTCATCTGAGGACACACACTACTTGAATTCCAAGTGAGGTGACACAAATGAAGTGTTTTTTGTTTAAAAACATATTATGTAGGAGCTGACTTGAAAGTGACTGAAATGAGACCTTTTTGTATATTGTCAGATGACAAGAAAAGGATAAGTCAACGCAGCATGCATTTTCTTAGGAGAAATATGCATCAGGGTGTGGGCATAAGAAAGAGTGGGATCCAGTCTTGGTATTTGGTTTTTGAAATTTCAAAGGCTTTGGTGCCAAAAATTTTATTCAGTGTCAGGACATCCTACAAAGATCTGCAAGGGGTAAGCAGATGGATGTTCAGTGTGTTCCTTTTCCCACTCCCTTGTTGAGTTTGGACCAGTTCTATGACAATTAGCATGCACCCAGAATAACAAGCTTTAAAAAGCTGAAGGGAAGGAAGAAGTTTAAGCGTATGTTAGAATATTCTGGGTAGACATATAGAAACAAGAAGGAGGTTTTGCCTCTTTTCATGGTCTAGACATGATAGAATTAAACCTCTAAATTTGATCTGGTAGTCCTAATTTAGTTTCATAGCTGATGGAGGGAAATAGGCAATTTCAGAAAGTGTTTCATTTGACCGTTTTTAGACACGTTATTTGGGCTGAGCTGGATTCCTCTTTGCGAATGCTAGTTTGTTTCCATTGGACAAGGAGTGATCAGGCTGGTATGCTCAGATCTCAGTGTCTAACATCATATTCCTGTGTTAGGCTGTCTGAATTTCACCTGGATTGTAGGAAGCAGGAAAAGTGATCAATGACTTGATCAAGAAATGTGTTTTATCATGATAATTTTGTTCTACTCCATCTCCATCTTGTGTTGAGTGACTGTGTGACTCAACACAAGGACCAGCCAATATTTTCCTGCCTCATTCTCAAAGGTAGAGAGAATGTTTGTTTCCATGCAAAAAAAAAAAAAAACAAACCAAACCAAACCAAAAAGAAAAAAAAACAACAAAAAACCCACAAAAAAAAAAAAAAAAAGAAAAAGAAAAAGAAAGAGAGAAAAAAAAGCAGCTTTAAAAGACAAAGAGAGAGAAGATTACTAAAAAAGAAACATTATTTCCATTCAATCCATCAGGAAATGTGAGATCTTATTGCCTAAAGTGATTGTTTCTCAACAGATTCTCCTTAATGAGTTGAGGCAGAATAGTACCCACTTAGTGAGCAATTTTGCTTCATGTGCAGCACTGTGAAGGACTGCCACACAGGACTGCTGGAGGCTGGGCAGAGTTTTACAGTGCCACATTCTCCCACTTACCTGTTTCCTAAACGCAGCTTTATGAGTACACTTTGTGGCACCATGGGCTGTTTCCTATGAACAGTAATTAAATTTATACCTGGAGTCTTAGCCCCTGGGAAACAAGTTTTCATGAGAAACTAAAGATATCTAATGCAGAAGGACCTCTAAGGAATATTGCACAGTGTCCAATATTACACCTGTACCAAAACTTAAATCCTAACACTGTGGATGCAGCAGAAGACTTTTACCACATACATACATACATATATATATATATATATATATATATATATATATATATGTACGTATGTATATATATATATATATGTATGTATGTATATGTAGCTGTCAAATTCCAGTGTTCACTTGAAGTGTTAGTTTTTTTCTGCTGAGATTGAAACATGTTCAATGAATTGGTAATGGAATGTATTGTAGAGAGGATACATTGCCCCACAACACAAGATTATGTGTCCTGATTGTATATTGCAAATATTTGGGCACAATATGACCTTGATGATCTTTGCTGTTTTGTCTCTTGGGTCTTTCTCCTTCTCATTCAGCTGAATTTGTAGCTCCCTCTGGGAAACGTGGGGAAAGAGGAGAGGTAGGCCTTGCAGAGTACCCACCTGACACAAAGTTATTTTTCTAAGCACTTACTTGGTCTGTATTCCTGGACTCTTCATCTCTTTGTGGAATCTTTTATCTTCCTGCACAAGGCCCTGCACTATCTGTCATTTACTGCTAAGACCCAGTTGGCCCAGGATGCTCAACTCTATCTTCCATTTTTTATTTATCAAACAAGCATTTTTGACTTTGCCCCTTAATGTAGGAAGTGCTAATACCTAAACTTTTTCAAAACTATGAACTTTTATGTGTACAATTGAAGTGTTATCTAAAAAAGTGCTTTTTCTTTGTGAACTGTAAATTGTAGCCTCTACAGCAGAAGAGCAAACTATGGATTTATGCAACATTCAATTGAAAATTTTCTTTTAATTTTGTGGCTGTTCAGTCTTTTTTATCACCCTTTATCACGATGAATAGGAAAGTGGATATAAGATTTACTTTCTCATGCATTCTCTCCCTTTTAAAAATTTGTTTAGGGTTTTTTGTCTGTTTTTTTTCTTACCTCCTTGAAGTGTCTGCAACTTTTATCTTAATATCTTTATTCACCATCTCTTCTGGTCTTTCTATGGCTCTACAGGCTTGGGGTGGAGGGAATTACCTGCACTCTCTGTTGCTCTTCTTCCCTTTTGGAGAACAAAACATGGTGTTCCAATTAAGGCTGTACTGGTTCACCCACAAGCTTTATAATCAAATCCAAAATTACTTTTTTTCAGATTGTATCCCGGCATTGCTTGTTTTATTGATTTGCAGGGTGAGCAGGTGTCTTCACTGATCTCTTCTGCAGGATGTCCGTGTTCTTCTCTCATGAACATTTTATCTGTGATAGTTTCTCTATTGACTACTTATTTCTATTGCCTAAAATTAAGTACCTCTTCTCTGAAGAATAGAAATACTCACTCCTTTCCCATTTCTCTTTTCTTTCTCCTTTGGTACTATTTAAAGATATAAATATTGGTACTTTACCACCTAAACTATTCAAAAATCCTGAGTTTTCTTCATACTGTGGTTTAAGTGTTTAGCGTATTCACTCTCCTGTGTCTTTTTGATTAATTTATTCACTTTTGTTTTTAAAAAACACTCCTCTCAGAAGACTGGTGCAACAATGTCCTTTTATGCTATGATTATTCCATGGAGGAAATGGAACTTTTTTTTTGTCACTGTTACTTGGTGGCTGGTAGTTATTTCTTAAACAGATTTCAGCTTCTTTAAGAGGAGAAACCTGAGAATAGCTCCAAGTCCTGCATACTGCGAAAGAAGCTTTGCAGAGGAGAATTATATAATCTCTAATAATTTTAGAGATTAGGCATATGTCACATATTTTGGATGTGTAGCTGAAATATCTTATAATCACTTGACATTCAGAGCTTTTTCTTTTATATCCCTTAACTTTATGAAATTAACTTCCTTCTCTTGGTCACTGGCTCTTGAAATGGGAGAACAGGTGAACCAGGACTGCTGGTAAATGATGGAAAATGGCTTGGTGAGCCCTTCCACCAGCTCCCTTAGTGATGAATCTCATCTGGCCCCACAGGGCTGTATGTGTCTAAGTGGTGGGACATTTATTTTCCATTTAATAGATCAAGAACTAAAAAAATAGTGGCAAAAGTGTCAATCCAACATGAAATGAAAAATATGAAATTGTTAATATAATTCAAGAAAAAATGTTGAACAATCAACATCCTTTGATTGTTCAAAGGATGTTGAGACCTGAGAAGTTTCTTGTTTTGTTTTCACAAACTTCCAAGAACAAATTTAAATGTTACTGTTAATTTAATACAAACAAAAAGAAACAGGTCACATAGGGAGAGCTGCACCTTCTGGGAAGTGTGATCACAGGGCATAACTTGGATTGTTTGGAAGGTCTGTCTGCTAGAGCAAATATGCCCTGGGACATAGGATGGAGACCATATTTACAGAAAGGAGGACTCTGCAGAAAGGTAGGTCTTCGAAAGCGCAGCAGGGCAAGGAAGGACATTCTGCCCCTCTGCTCTGCTTGGGTGAGACCCCACCTGCAGTGCTGCATCCAGCTCTGGGCTTCCCAGCATGGGAGGGACATGGAGCTGCTGGAGAAAATCCAGAGGAGGCCACCAAGGTGATTAGAGGGATGGAACTCCTCTTTAATAAGGAAAAGATTAGGGGATTGGGATTGTTCAGCCCAGAGAAGATTTTGGAGTGACCTAATTGAAATCTTCCAGTACCTGAAGGGAGCCTGTGAGAAAGATGGAGAGGAACTTTTTACAAGGGTGTGTGGTGATAGGACAACAGGAATGGCTTTAAACTGAAAGGCAGTAGTTTTGATCAAATATTAGGAAAAAAATCTTTCCTGTGAGAGTGGTAAGGCATTGAAGCAGGTTGTGCAGAGTCATTTTGGATGCCCTATCCCTTGAAGTGTTTAAGTCCAGGTTGAGCAAACTGGTCTAGCAGAAGGTGTCCCTGTCCACGCAGGGAGGTTGGAACTATATGACCTTTGTGGTCCCTTCCAACCCAAACCTTTCTATGATTCTATTCTATGATTCAGAGACACAGAAGAAACTACTAGCTGATAGCTGAGACTGGACAAACTCCAAAATCAGTATAATTTTTTTAGTGATCAAAATGCCTGATAGATGGAACAAATTATTAAGAACTGTATTTTCTGCTTCCTTATGTCTTCAGATCTAGACACAATACCTTTCTGGAAAATATGCATAGGTTAAAACCAAATTATTTAATTTGGTAGCTTTTCTAAATTGGAATTCTCCTTGGGTCACCTGACGCTGCTTAAAGCGCAGAAAAAGAATTGTTTTATCTTTGTCCGCACTAGGCAAAGGGTCTGTGTGCTGTCTTTTTACCTACTGCTGTGAATAAGCTCTCCTAGTTTTTTGGGGGGTTGGCTTTTTTTTTTTCATTATTTTTGGGTTTTTTGTTTGTTTTGGGGGTTTTTTTTGTTGGTTTTTTAATTTTGTTTTGGTTTTTTTGCTAGGCCAGTACTCTGCCATAAAAACTGATGCATTGCCATAGTTTTAGTCATTGAAAGGAAGGAAATGATACTAGTAACAGAGGAATTTTCCTCTTGTATAGCCTGCCTCCACTTCTGTAATTGCCCTTTTCCTTTTGGACATCACTAACCTCAGAATTTACCCTACGTTCTGCTTTGGAAATGCAGATTTCCCAGGAGACACAAAACTAGCTTTATTTAAACACAAGTCTTTCCTTCAATTAGAGTTTTGAATTAGAAGCTATGAGAGAATTTTTAAGAAAATTCTAAGTGATTTGATTTTTCTTTATGTTTTTGTCTCTTTTTCCCCAGTGCTGATATATGGCTGATATATCTACCCACACACATAACAGAAAACCCACCCTAGGAGCTGAAGTAGGCTTTTTGGCCTCAAAGATTAGGCACATTAAAATTAAACACATTTGTTGCCTTTCATCTTGTTTAATGTGTCTTACATGCTACAGGGTTTTAAAGTGACATTTCCCTGTAAGCTCTTGGACGGGTGCTCACATTTCTTCTGACCTCACTTCTAGAACATATCCTTATTTAATAAGGGGTCTTTGTGGTATCCTATATTAGAAAGTTGATAAAGGACTTGTCAGAAAACCATTCCTTTGCAGACATTTCTAGGGAAAATAAGCCCATCTAGGTTCCTTTCATGTTTATCAGTTGTGTAGATGAACCCATCACTTCAGTGCTGTCATCACTTTAGACTACAACACACATCCAGGAAGCTTTTTGTCTCAATCATTAAAATAGGTTTTGACTGTGTTATCACCTCTAATTAAAACAAAACATTCAGTTTGTGTTAACAAAGATGTGTGCACATACTAATTTCACTTTTAGGGGTTTTAATGCATTAGAGCATCCAAGGGAGGCTGTACCTGTACTTTATACTTTTCTTGGTGGATTTTCTGTTATATAAGTATTTTTCCTACTTTTACCCAAAACTACTAGAAGGAAATAAATTCCTTAGTAGGCAAATTCTATTTTCTTCTCCCCTAAATGCCTTCATTTTGACAGGGAGGAACCATCTGCACAGTACTGTAATTTCTTCCCACTAATGTATGCTCTGATGAGAAACATAGAGGAGAAAATCAGTCCTTGTTATAGACAGATTTAGGGGGTGGTATTTGCTTGACTAAAAGCCTCCTTACTTCACTTCTTTAAAGCTTCATAGTAATAGTGTTTGCCATAGGTTTCTCCTGTGTCTAGGTGGCCTTGCCAGTTGCATGAAAAGTGATTAATGACAACTCCTACTATTTGTATTTTGCATTTTTCATTTTGCGTGCAGGCTCATGTAGCAGCGGCTTTTGAAAATACTTCCTGGCTGTGACCAATGAATGTTTAGACAGGCCTGGTCACATTAAAATCTAGAATACTTTACATGATGTCTTCATTTCTTTAAATTTGAGTCTTGGCATTGTATTTTAGATTTCTCTTTGAATATGAAGTTCATAATTCTGAATTAGCTTTATTTAGTCTTTAGTTTTAAAAACTCAGTTGTCCTTTCTCCTTTAAAAATGAATACCAGATCTATTCTTCTTTCAAATAATCGTTTAGCCATCAGGGATTCTCATCTTTTCTGTCTCCATACATATTTAATACATGTCCCAGTTTAGCAAAAACTTCTGTGAGTTCAAGCTCTGCTGAATTGATATAACATGAAAGATGGTCAGATATTTAAATACTTCCAATGGGAAATACAAAACAATCATATAGGCAATAAGAAGTTATTATTTTGAAATTTAAGAAAAATTGTGATTGTCCAAATCTGAAAACAAGGAGTGTTTTTTCAAGAGCTCCTTGTCATTATAAATTTACAGATCTCCTGTTCTCCTGTGAGCAAGTGGTAGTTTCAGGGAACAAAAAGCCCTTGCAATTGAGTATTTCCTAATCACAGTGGCCTTGGAGTGTTTATAGACTCTCTATCTTTGATTTGAGGCCATGACTTCTATAAGCACTGTTTGTACACTGATACTTGTTTCCTTTTAGGGAGAAATTTTGAGGCAGACTTGCCTTTCAATACATCCAAAATGAAGCATCTGAGATACAGTCATGGGGTAATTTAGGTTGGATGGGGCCTCTGGAATTAATCTGGTTCAATCCCTGCTCAAAGTGGGCCTGACCAGATAAGGTTGCTCAGGGTCAATGTTGAATATTCCCAAGGAAGCCAATAACCTCTCTTGGACACTTGGTTCAACACTTGAACTCCTTTTACATATTAGCAGACAAATGAAGATGTTTAATGGAAAAGTTCTTCTTTTGCACAGATTGGCATTGCAGAGCATCTTTTTCAGAGGTACTACATCTTCAACTTCAGTGAATCAAATGAATTTCCCAGCTTTCTTTTGCACTATCAGGGTGATGTTTTTTTTCGTGGATAAACGAAACACTAGAGTTGCAGAGGTCCAGGTGATGCCTCACTTTACCTCTTTCCTGTCAGTTTTCTTATCTATACACAGGCAGAGCAGACCCATTAAATTTTTGTCTGTCATTTTGTAAGGCCCAATTTTATGTTGTCTGTGATCATGTGGAAGGATTTTTAGCTGTCTTATTTTTAGTTTGGATAATGTCTGATCAAAGGAAATGGGGTTAAGGTTGGTGCAGGAGAAACACTCCTTTAGGTAATTCTGTGATTACTCAGGAGAGCAGCACTTCAGAAAAATGTGAGAGTATAAGGAAAAATGAGGTGTGCTTGGCAAATTAAAGAGTTTTAAAATAATTGGTGCAACAGCAGCACAACCACACAGATTTTTAAACATGACCTGGAATAAACTAATGGGGAATTATACAGACACAAAATGGAATTATATAGGTACAAGATGGAATTATACATACAAATACAAGACAAATAGGATAGAAGTTGCTTGAAAAAAGAGGGAGGGAGGGAGGGAGGGAGGGAGGGAGGGAAGGAAGGAAGGAAGGAAGGAAGGAAGGAAGGAAGGAAGGAAGGAAGGAAGGAAGGAAGGAAGGAAGGAAGGAAGGAAGGAAGGAAGGAAGGAAGGAAGGAAGGAAGGAAGGAAGGAAGGAAGGGAGGGAGGGAGGGAGGGAGGGCTTTGGAAAGGGTAGGAAAGGGTAGTGTATGGCACAGAAAGATCTTTCAGAGTGCTATGCTGAGGAAATGGCATGCTGTTTGTTTATTAATAACAACAGAAAGGTCAAATATTGTTCCTTTTGCTATCAGTGGTATGTTCTGTCTGCTGCTGTCCCTAGAAAATTCCTAGGGCATTAAGGGAATGAAGGTCATGTTGTAAGTTCACATCAAAAAGATGATGCTTCAAGATGTTACTTAGGAAATTATAGGCAGAATGAGTACATTTTGTAATTTGATTATAGATGATGTGTGTCATGGATCACAAGGTCAAAGGCATTGGAGTGAATTCCTTCCAACTTTAACACATTTGACTGGTATTTTTATTTTAACATTTATAAATAAAATGCCAAGACTGTGGTTTGTGTAGAGTGCATGCAACAAGGTTGAAACTTTTCAGTCAGCTGGTGCCACACGAAGGTCTACAAAAGTCCCATACTTTCTCTGCATTTCCATTTCAGGCCAGGTCCCTCATGTGGAGCCTGAAAGAGGAGGTGCCTCCTCTTGTTGGGACCTTGTTCCATGTGGGCAAATCAGTAAAGCCTTTTTTTTTTTTCCTCCCTGGTAACAATGTGGAGGATTCTGTGCTCTTTGTCAATTAATATTATTCTACTGACAGTGAGGGAGTTTTCTCCACTGTTAGGAATATGACTGACGATCAATGATGAGAAGTTTTTTTTCAAAATACTGGAATAGCAGAAAGAGAGAAGTCATGAAGGGAGAAAAAGTATTTAGAAGTTCAGAAAGGATATGGAGACTAAAGAATGCAAAAGGATAAAAAAGGTAAATTGAAAGCTCTGATTACTCAGAGATGCAGGGGCAAGCAAAGTAAAGGGCAACAAAAAGGAAAGCAAATTAAGTATTGGTACTGCAAGAAACTCCTGTAGATCAACAATTCAAATGGGTATCAGTAATGAAATGAATTAGGGTTAAAAGGTTCATACAAAGTACAAAGCAATCAGACAGACAGCAGAGATTAGAAAGAAGCCCCAGTAACTGGGCTGGTACCTCAGCCGTGGCCTTCAGTGCTGGGAATCCACCTTTGAGACTTTGGAAAATTCCATATCTCAACACATTGAGGCATTAGCCAAACCTTAATTATTACTGAGGGATTAGAAAGATTTTATTTTTTTCTCCAAAAGGGTAATTTAATAATTGCCTATTTCATGATTTCTTTTGTCCTTAACTGAAGAGCTCTGAGGGTGCTGCTGTAGGAGACATTCCTGGAATAGTCACACCACCAGACAGGCCTGTCTTACTGTTTCTGGGCTGTGCTGGAGCACAAGCTCTGTGTGTTTAAAATGGAGCTCAAGCCTATTTAGTAGTGCAGTGTGATAATTACAGTGTCACCACGATGCTCCTGAAATAGGATTTAAAATTCTGCAAACTCTCACAGCAGCTTTCATGGGACCAGATGCTTCAGCTCAATCTGTGTTGACTCAGCTCAAGTGAAAACTGCTTGAAGTTTTTGCAGTTGACAAGAAAGAAGTTGCTGTCTTCAGAAAAGAAAAAAAAAGTTTATTTTTAACCTTCTTTTACAGATTTAAGAAAGCACAACTTTATTTTTTAAATTTTTTTTTGAAAAGACTTACACTATTCTATGTGAACATAAACATTGAACTGGCTTTATAATCAATAAAATGGACAAAAAAAGTGTTTCATTTTATAGATTTAGACATTCTTTTCAGTTTTGTAAATATTTATGAAACACATGTTACCAGATTTCAGCTGCAGAATCATAAAACACAGGTTAAATACCTCTCCTTGTTTCCATATCTGTCAGTAAGCTCAGTATAGCTCTCCCTCATCCATGTAGCTCCTTTTAGCTGGAGTGTAGCTTGTCAGAGACAAAGCAAAAATGACAAGCAAAAATAATCTCATGTGACTTTAATCATTCAGGCTTTCCATCATTTCATGTGTGACGTTATCTGAGTGCAAAATGTAAGATATTTGTTACTGTAAGTTCATTTGTTATTGATACTTTCAGAATTTCATACAGTGCTTTTTGGGGGGAGATTTGTTTGAACGAAGGGATCATGACTTCCCTGTCAAGTGTCATTAAGATGTAAATCATTGATTCCTTAGAAAGAACAAACATGATTTAGTCAGTGATGATTCACTCTGAACTATATATGACCAATATTCTTGAAAGGCTTCTCTTTTTTGCCTTTTTGCTTCTGTTTTGAGTTGGTAAAAATTGGAATAATTTTTATACAATAAGTCATCCGAGCTTCCTGACAGTTCAGATAATTTTTGTAGCGTTCTGTCATCTGAACGACTTGATGCATTTGGTATGAATAGAGATGGGAACATTTTGTAAGTTATAACTGCAAGATAATTTATTCATACAGAGAAGGCATTGTGTTTGATAACTGATAAATTTCATTCTGTTTTCATGATAAAAGCAAAAAATGGGTGTGTGGATTGCAGCTGCTCGCTTAATAGTGTTAGTGATGACTAAGGAGTGAATGGATCTTTCTGTGGGTTATATATTCAGTTTAAAAGCTCTCCATACTCTGCCTGTAACACTTAAAAAAAAAAAAATTAAACAAGAGCCCATGGAAGAGAGACCTTTTTCTTTTTAAAACACTTACCTCTTTCAGAGGGATATAACAGCTAGGTAAGGATAAGGCGTGAAGTATTTGAACAGTATCTCTAGGAATAATTTTAAAAGTAAGCACTGAATCTCGTCTGTATTTAAATGAAACTAAGTATTATGTTTATTTATCCTAAGAGAGATTCTCATTTAGGAAACTATGAAGGGAAGGATTGAATATTTAGCTCACACTAATTGGGAGCTTGCTTGGAATTATGATAATTATTAACAACTGAGGGAAGTAGCAAGATAGAACTTTTTTCTACATACACTGGGGGTTAGTGCTTCCTAAAATTGAGCTTTGACTGAAACAGTGATAGCCTACATAAACACACAGTCCTCAGGGCATTTGAGTTGTTTCTTAGCCTGGGAATGACTACTGGCTCAGCAAAATTCTAAGTGTATGCTTATCCTCTGTCTCACTGATGGTGTCTTGTATACATCATATTTACACCTTCTCTTTAAGTGGAACAGCAGAAAAAGCCCAGAAAGAAGGAGAAGAGAGGTGAATCCTAAAGATGATCTCCACCAACTGCCCTAAAACTCAAACAAAAAAAGGGAGATATTTCAGAAAATGTGGGCTTGGGTGTTTTGGGGTTGGGTTTTTTGTTTTGTTGGGGTTTTTTGTTTGTTTGTTTTTGTGGGTTTTTGTTTTTGTTTTGTGTTGGGTTTTTTGGGTTTTTTTGTTGTTTTTTTTTGTGTTTTGTTTTTTTTTAAAGGCAAACACAATCTCAGAGTAGAAGAAAAACCTTTTATCACATAAGCCCAGAGGTTTCTTATCATCTCCAGGGAGGATGAGGTGTTTGCATCACTAGTTTTCCTTCCTAGACCCAAGGGAGGGTAAACGCAAGGAACAGACATTGGCATTAAGGTGGCAATGGGAGATTTCTGCTTTTATTCCCTTGCATGGGAATAGAGTCTGTCACAGGTTTACCCAAATCCAGAAAATAAACCAACAAAGAAAACAAATTAACTGGTTGATTATGATGGGAATCAATTTTAAAAGAGAAACATGGAAGAATCCTACCACAACAAAAACATTCCTACGCCTTCCTCAGACCCTGAGCTTCATCCTGTGACCGGGCAAATAACACCACAGACAGCCTGCATATTTCCTTTTACTCACATTTTTCTTCATTCTGCGTTATCATAATAATTTAATACCTTGGCTACCTGAGGTGTAGGATGGAAAATTATTCCCAACATCTTGTAAAGCACATTATCTGGTCAAGTAGAAAGTGTCAGAACTGTATTGTTGAATACTTCAGTTGGGTTATTTTCTACAAGGCATTTTATTTTTCTGTATATTTTCATGGCATTTTTTTAATGTTTTCATAGCATTTTCATACCTTTCTTTCTTCACAGGATGTTTTAGCCTCTTGAGGTCCTTTTGTATTTTCCATAATAAGTGAATGTCTTCACAGTTTTACAAAAATAATATTTCTTTGGTGTTAAAAACGTATGTTGAAGAAGCCAAATGCTAAATACAATGGGACCTACTAGCTTTTGAAAGATCAGGCTTGGACAATAATTGGTGCAGACTGGCTGAGCTGTACAGGTTTATGTATGTGAGATGGTGATCCGTAAATGTTAGGGGAAAAGAAGAGAGACAAAGGATTTATAATAATAATAATTTTGTGACACTTTGACAGAAGGCATTTAAAAGAGTAGAAAAAACAATTGGTAATATGAAAGTGGTTCTGTCCATTTCCAAATCCTTTTGTGCCTGTTTGGTTTCCTTATATAATGTGATACTGGAAGCTTCCACTTGTCTCTGGAAAAAATGGACGTGTATGTGCTTCCAGGTCTGGGAGCAGTCCAAGGAAGTTTGGAAATAAATTGATTCTGGGAAAACAGCTACCTGTACATTCGGGTAGTGTTTCTCATCTTTTCTTCCATGTGATTTTCATCTTCTCAGATGTTTTGAAGGATTCAAAATCTGGCAGCAAGGCTGGTAGCAGTGCTGACAGCAATCAACACAGTAATTCTGTGACAGTGAAGGGCCTCAAATACTCCTGGAGAGATAACTCCAGAAAATGCTACTAGAAACCACAGTGCAAACTGAAAGTTTAGCACAGTTTAGCAACCAAATTGTTGAAGCAAAGGCTTCCAGCAGTCCTGTTTCAATGCACTTGAAAGCTTAGTTTCTTGGTTCTACCCAAGCACAGGGAAAGTCCTGCTTTGTTGGTGACTTCTGTGCTTGGTATGTCTGCCCTGCCTGACCATGCGCAATGAGTCCCACAGCCAAGTTCTCTCCTCTGTTTTGTAAGGGAGCAGCTCAGATATTGGTTCATGCACTACAAAGCACCATGAGAGAACCAGAGCAATCCTTTTCAGCTGCTGATTTCTATATATAATATAGGGGTTTAAAATGTTTGCTGTGGCTGCCTAACATAAAGTCATTTTGTAATTATGGAAAAGCTACACTGAACTACATGATCTTGATTCCAAAGCAGTTTGGACTTACAGGGAAAGAAGGAACAGATAACATTTTACTGGCCTTTACTGCTTCTGTGGTCGGCAGATAACACTAAGATTACAGTCGTGAACAGAGCAGCTTTTCAAAAATACTAAATTTTTTCACATTAATCTCTATTGAAATTGTTAGAAGTTTAGTGTTTTTGTCAAGTAAATCATTGAATGGATACCATCTCATTTGTCATCTTCTGAGATAGCTGAGGCATGTATATGAAGTTTGAAGGATCTATTAGCTCATATATTGCAGTGTTGTGTTGACTGACAAGAGATTAAAAGACAAATAACAGTCCCAATCACTCAGCTGACCTCATTCCGTGTCATACAGTTATGGGAGACTGTATCTAGGCAACCTGTGCTATGATAATTGCATTGTTTAATAAAAAGATTGCAAAGAGGCATGTTTAGCTCCTCTTTAGTCAAGGTAGGGCATTGCCTACCATGGTCAGAACTTCCTGTGCGTCCTTGTGCTGTGTGGATGTGAAACCAGAGCAAAGCCATTCCGTACAAAAGCCATGGCTTTAGGTGTCCCCAAGTGGGGCTGGCATAGGAGGAAGCAGTAAACACTGTCATTTCAGGCACCAGAATTGCTGGAAGAAGTGTAAAGGTGAGAAAAGGATGACTTGCACCAATCTCTGGCATTTCTGCCTTTGTCACACAGCATTGGTAGGAGGAGATGGTCCCATCACACAGAATAGCATTCTGCTGTGGCTGCCAGGATGGGAGCCCCTATCACTCTTGTCTCCTGGAAACACAAGATCATTTCCTGTATTTCCATAGGGAATTACTTTATTATTACCCAATTAATGAAATAATTTTGACTTTTTTCAAACCCCTAGAAAAAGAGATTTTTTTACTTTTTATCCTGCCAGACTGCTTTATGACTGGGTCCAGGGTGCTTTTTCTGGAAAGACACGTACATGTGCTTCTTCCTGATTTAATCCTAACATTTAATTTAAATTCTTTTCATTGTGTCCTAATCAGCTCTTTTCCCAAAAATAGCTTTAGTAATCTTTAAACACTTGCAGGACACTGACTTACTCCCCAAGAGGAGCAGCTATTTTATAGTGAATACATCTAGTTCTTTTTCACTCTAAACCACTTTGTGCTCCCTCTCATCCTCTTAATCTGATTTAGCTTTGCTCTTTAGGTAAGATGTTGCCACTAATTGAATCTGATGATTCAAAGGTAGTTACACTCAAGTGCTAAAGCAAGACTCTCACCAATAGCTAAAGAAGGTGTTTTCAAAGGATAGGAAGTGATTCAGTCATCAAGAAAATCCTGAAAGGAATCACCTTTTACTTTACTAACTTAAAGTTCAGTGTCAGTAAACAACTTTATTTCTTTATACCCTTCAAAATTCAGGAGAGGCTGAGTTGAAAGTTACATACACCTTCCATTTCTGCAGTAAGCTTGCAAGATTGTTTACATCTCCTTTATTTCAATATCCATACTAAAAGTTCAATTGTTATGAGTCTTTTTCCCTATAGGTAATTTGAAAATTTATTTTTATGGAGCGTCACTCTCTGATGAGGTGCAGCAACACTAAAGATATGGCAAATTCCATATTCCATTCCATTGTTTATAATTTTTAATTTTTAAAAAATAAACAATGTTTTGGAATAAATAGTTTCTTGCTTTTTTTCTATTAATTCAAAGGCTCCCAAGTGCTGCATGTGTCTCAGGTAAATCCACAATATTTCCTTTTTTTTTTTTTTTTGTCTATCTGATATTTAGTTTGGAAGAATGTAGTTAAAATTAGAAAATATGTATTTTGGAGCTGAATCAGGAGTGATTTTTGCCTAGTATCTTCACCAGCTCCAAAGCAGATTTTATCACCAGAACAAGATTGCAAAGGCTACTGTATGGGAGTCCTAGAGAAAAAAACTCCTTGATCCTTTCTTCCCCTTCCTGGGTGGAAGGGATAAGATCCTCAGCAGTTATAAACAACAAAAGTTATGCTGTAGCTTTGAACAGCATAAAATTATGTTGAGGTCCATTTTTGCACTGCAGAGAACTGAAAATATAGAGGTGCCATATATTCAAGAGCATATTCTAGTCCTTTGCAGAATGAGCCTGTTCAATCTGGGATAACAGTAACTATGTATGTGCCATTTAGTTGATCTGGACAGGAGTAGAGTTTCAGATACTCAAAAAAATGCATCAATTTTGCCACATCCCAAAGCAAACAGCCTGTTCACTGCATAGGCAGGCATCCCAGGAAGGGAAGATTATTCTTGCGCATTGTGGATCTGATATTTATGTAATGGACATTTGCCTATGGTTTTCTGAACATGTGGCAATGTGGACAGGACTCCTGTTTCTGTGCTGACCAACCTGGGAAACACTCAGGCTCCTCTCCTTTGGCTGCTGTATTTCTGTAATGTCTAGGTGGAAAGAGAGGTGTGGGCAGAGCAGATCTACTCTGTGAGATTTGTCTTGTGTCTTGCAGGACAGTCCTTGATGAGGTGAGCCAGACAGAAAATTGCCAGTTTTGCTTAACATCTGGGCAGAGAGCAACAGCACTGAAAGTGTCATTCATGTGGTGGGTCAGAAAGTGAACAGCTTCCTGCAAATAAATAGGAGATTTTTAGACTTGGCTACAACTCTGTTTTGATGATATCCAAACTTTAGAATTAGCTAATTCACTCTGAAAATCTGATGTTTTCAAGAACTCAGTTGCAGCAGAGTTGTTTTATTTTTGTCTCCCTTAGTTAGTCAATCCTGAATTTTTAAACTTGGACCCTAATTGGTGCACTTTGGTTATTGATGTATAAAACTCTGCTTCTACTCTCACATGCTGAGGCCAAGGATAACACTGATGTGGTGAGTGAGTGAATCTCTGTTCTCAGAAATATTTTATCTGAGGCATTGCTGAGATAGATTATCAGTGCTTCTGGGGAGGTTTTTGCATTTCAGTCTATAATGTATCACATGTACTGATGTATCTGTTCTTGCTATAGTGGACAGTATCACTTCTTCAGACAAGTACTTGATTTTTTCCTAAGACTTATTTTTTTTTCTAAAATAAAAAATAGTCACTATTCTGGTCTAGCTCTAAGAAAGAAGAGTCTCAGCTCTAGTTAGTTATTCAAAGCCTGTTGACATCTGTGTTCAATTGCAAATAGATATGATGGGGCCAGTTCCTAAATTTTTCATGCCCTTGGTTCCCAGATGAGCTGGGTGTTTTAGATTCACATGCACAAGAGAACACTAAATAAGTACATTTAAGTAAATATACATATAAATTTTTTGTTCCTGTGTGGTATATAAAATATTTCATTATTTGCTTTGTGTAAACTGAAAACTTAGCAAGAATATAAAAATGTTTTCAAGATATTACTTCCAACAAGCCTATGAGGGTTGTAAAAATGAAACATATCAGGTGTTGCATAAAAACTGAACTCCAGGGGAGTTTGCTTTTGTATGCTTTTCCTTGTATTTTACCAAAATGCTGAGAAAATTGAGTGTTTATTGGTTTCCTGAAGAAGCCTATCCATAGAAGAACGTCATTCAAAATTGGTAAAAATTCCTGAAAATATTTATTTTCCACTGGAATAACAATAGTAAGGGAGACACTTGTGACATTTATTTTGCTCTTGTGCCTTTTAGTACCCTAAATTCCAATGTAGATAAACTGAAATCTTGGTGAAGCAAAGAGGAAATGTTCTGCTACCTGGGTTTGTTCCGCTGCTTCAAGAAAACGTGAGTCCTTTGAGCGGAATCCATTTTGCTTGATTTTTGAAATCTGTAAGGCTGAATGTTAACTATTTCCCCTAAGCCCTTTAAACAGTCACTAAGGAGGAAAAGACAACTCTAGAAGGTGGTACTTGTCATGCCAAAATAGACACCTGTGTTTTACCCAATATAAAATGCAAATAATATGAATGCCTTAATTTTAAACACCTCAGATAAGTTAGACGTAGTCTGACCTAAGTCAGGAAAGTGTTCTTCTAGTTCAGTAGCACCCATGTGAGGAGTTCAAGTAATATTTTACCTTCAGTGGGTAAACTTCAAAACCGACCCTTTTTAAGTGGTAAAGTTTGTTTACCATTTTGCAGTTTGTTGCTGAGACAGTGCATCAAGCAGGGGTTTGCAAAGTCAGGATACACTATAGCTTTTTAAAGATTATCATTTTACTGTGGAAAGTCGTATTTGGTAGTTGTCACCTAAAAATAAAAAAAAAAACAAAACATTTTTAAGGAAATACAAATTCAGTTTAAGAATGTTGTAACAAACACATAATGACTGAGAAATGTTCCTTACGGAATACCTGCCTGCCAAAGTTAAACCCAAGCCAAAGTTAGTGTTTGACAAAGGAAAATCTTTGCTTAGAGTCTGATATACAGCTTGATTTTCATAAGGTATTAGTGCCCTGCCATGGATAAAGGGAATTCTTCTGTAGTATCCATTTTAAAATAACTTCCCCAAAGTGTTTGTGCTTTGATTAATCTCCTATTTTCCTATAAAGCTAATGTTAAGAAAATGTTAAAATATTTTTAACTCATGCCACAGAGTCTTTGTAATAGTATTGATATGAAAGAAATAGCCTTAGGTGCTGATAGAGAAAAATCTGACTTTCCAGATTGCAAGGTCCCTAAAAAGTTCAGGTGTGTACAGCAGCTCTTTGCGGTGCAGGTCTGACTTGCTTTGCAGAGCCAGAGAGAAAGAAATGAATGCCTACAAAGGAAATGGTGACATAATGAAGAGAAATGAGAACTTGTCTAAATTAGCCCTTTATTACTGCTGGAATATAGAGCAGCATTTAATCTGAGGGTCTTTTTTCATCACGTGTGTCTGTGTTCCCAGAGCTCCTGCACTGCCACTGGCTCTGTGTCTGTGTCTGTGTTGGGCAGGAGGGCTGGGGAGGGCAGTGCAAAGGACTGTGATGCCTTGGATTGACCTGAGCTTGGTTCAGACTATTCAGAATTTAAAATGGTGCCACAGCAGGAGAGGGGAGGGGAAAAGAAAACACATATGCACCCTCCATACAGCAAGAGGAGGAGAAGGCAGCAGCAGTACTGTTCCCATACAGCTCTGAAGGGAACTCTGTGTTTGGTTGCACACCCAACAACAGTGCTGCCCCTTCTCTGCCCCTTTGGGCCAGCACAGAATTGAGTCTAGTGCAGGAGCTGAAGTGGTCTGCCTGCCAGAGCCAGGGACATGGCTTAGGGCACCTTCTGAATCAGATAAGGCACCAAACAGAAGAAGCTGGGATGTGTCTCTGTAGTTTAAGAGCTTCAATATGTAGTCACAATACCAATGAATGATCTAGCCATATCACAGTACAAATGAGATTATTGGATTGTTACATTGTGCTACTTGATTTTTCTTTATTAATGTATTTACTTGGAGGCTGCAATAGAAAACTGCTTTTAAGGGAGTACATGACCAGAGATTTTACATAAAGACAGTGTGCGTTGTCTGTTGCTTTTAAGATATATTTATAAAAAGGACTTTATTAAAAAGTAAATAATACAGTGAGAAATTTTCTAGTCTGTGTGTCAGGCTTTCTGAAGAGAGTGATTTTTTTTTTATACTAATAGCAGTGATCATAGTTGGCACCTGAATGATAGAAGGTGCTCCAAAGGAAACCAGGAGGGATCAGTCACTCTCTATGATAGGTCAACTTATTCTTGCCTTACAGTCAGAATAAATCAGTTTTCCTCTTGTCAGAACCCAGGAAATTCCTCTGGCTGCCCTGGAGGGCTCGAGCTCCTGCCCAAGGGGCTCAGAGACCTTGGCACGGAGCCCAAGACTTCTGCGCCTTTGATTTAGCCCTTGGAAAAAACAATTACCAACCTTATATGAAGAAATACATATAAAGTAGAATGATAGTGAATTTATCACAGGGTGAAAAATAGATTTTTTGGGGTTTTTAGAATGGGGGTTCAGGGGGCAAGATGAAGGAATCTGGGTGTGTCCAGCCTTTCTCCTTCTTCTTGGCCTCCATCCTCTGCTGTGATGCTGGCATTTTTAGATTGGTTTAGAGTAGAAGTTTACTGTCTAACATGGGTGATAGGTATTGGAAAGTAATTGTAAATATTGTACATGTGGTTTTTAGTATAAAAAGCTAACACTGCCCCAGGGGAGGCAGAGTGCCTCTGGCTGTCTTGCTGAGCAGACCTTGGCTGGACAGGAGAAGGAATTTTACAGATAAGATACAATAAACAACCTTGAGACCGAGAAGAGAAGAGCTCTTACTCCTTCTTTGAGCGCCAGGCTGGGAAAAGAGACTTTCTAACACATCTCAGGGTCACTGACAAGCTAAAGTCCCGAGATGCTCTCATTGATTCTGCTGCTCTGTCGTTTTAAGTTGTCCCAAGGCTTAGTTTATTCAAACGTACGTTGCGTGACACTGGACATCTGATGTGACTCCTCAGCCCTCTGGTCTCTCTCCCTGCAGGCAGGATTCAGAGAGGATTGCAAATACAGTCTTATGCAATGCTATCTTCAGGGGAAAAATACTTCAAATTTTCTGCTTTCTAATGAAAAAAATGTTTTGAGGAACATTTGCTGAAAATGTTTTTGCGCCAGTGAAAATGTTTATCCAAGTTGCCTGCCAGGTTTGTCTCCAGAAATGCTAATGCTATTTTATGAGATGATTTTGAGTTTTGCAGTGGGTTGGCATGGACTGCTATCATGTGTTCCATTTCTTCAGCCTTCACAGGAGCCTGATACAATTCCATACCATTGCAGAGGGCTCTACAAGTTACTGCAATGTAAATTATTAAAAGTTAAGGTTTCCTCTTCTTTTCTTGGATTCAGGTTGATGAATCATATTCATTTTTTCAGTGTTTTAGATGCTTACTGTTATAATTGAATGACTTTGTGCGGCTTTCTTTCCCTTCTTACATTTTCAGAAATCTAAACAAATTTTCCTTTGGCATGCAAATGAATTTTACACTAATAGGGACTAAGAAGAGGTCTCATCACTCCATACTGTTCTGATATACATATATAGACTAAATAAATTTAATGAAATATGGTGCTAACTGAGGAAATCAAACATTTATTCATCCTCACCACTCAAATTTATTGTGCAATTAGTTGATTTCACTGTTCTTAAGGCCTGTGCAAGGTGCTAAATATTGCTGACAAGGTAGTCTTGAGGTGGTTATTTATCTTTGAGCTAACATTAGATGCTCCTGACTCCTCAGAATACAACAAAGTGGCATTTGTGACATTTATCCCTTTCTTCCACCTTTCTGTCCTTATCGCTTCTTACTGTCTTTTCCCCATCATAGAGGGAAAAAGTTCCTGTTATTAAAGAAGTTCCTTTTTCCCTATTTTAGAGGAAAAAGTTCCAAAACTTAAACACAAACACAAGCAGCAGCCATGAGCACTGTTTATGTGGAAGTTAGGCGAGTGTTTTGTGAGCATCCAGCAGCTGTGGAGCTGATAAGGCAGGATTCAGGGGAAGCAGATGAATTGTACTTAAACACTGTTGAATGTTCATTAATATGTTCCTGTCAGGGACATCAGTTTTCTCAACCTCCCAGCTGCTTCAGGTGGCTGACCTTGAATAAATACACACTGCTACAAATAATTTGCTTGCTCCTGGCAGTTTTCAGTACTCTGTCCTCTTCAGTACAAAATATGCAGCCACCCACTGCATTTTCAAATGATGTACAAATTTCATGAGTGAGAGCAAAACGTTTGGTCCCACAGCAGTAAAGGTTTTGTTTATAGTTCTGAAAGGTCTTAGAAACATGCATAGCAAATATTACCTAATTAGAAGCCTGCTATTAGAAAGATGGTAGACATAAAAGCTGTGACATTTTTATAAGTGATTTTTTCTATGTGTGAATATATAGGGCCACCTCTCAATGTTATGCTTTTGAACTTATTTTATTTTGATTAAAAGATCTTCTTTAAAAAAAGTGACCTAAACACAGTTTATAATTTTATAAATGCTTACATAAAATATTAAATACATTTAATTTTCAGAAATTAATGAAAGAAAGCTCAATAACAATAACTGTCTCCAAGCAAACATACTCAGTGTAGTAGAATGATAAAAAGACATCTTTTAAACCTAAGGCAAGATAAAAATTTAATTCCTAAAGGAACTAAAACAATTGAATCTCTATTGTTTAATATTTATTGTCTCTGATATTCAAATGCTTTTCTAGTTTACCAGAAAATTTGAAAGAACTAAGTGAATGCAGGGCAATGCAGAGCCCCTCTGTGTATATGTGTGTGTGTGTGTGTGTGTGTGTGTGCATAGAAAGATAAAAAAGTGGTAAATTGTTACATGGAAAAGTGATGCAATTGTGATTTACTTGTAATATTTTCAATTTACAGGCTACTTGAGATGGTTTGTTAGCTACCTCTTAAGCAGGAGATAACACAATAACACTTGCCTAGACTTTTACTTCTTGAAAAATTGAAAAGTCCTTTGATAGACTTTCTATCAAAAGGGCAAGAAGGAACTAATTTTTATTTAATACTCTTGGGTTTGCTCTTTCCAGTGGCATGAGAATGTCTTATTCAAGAATTTAATAACTTCCCGTGCTGTGTTTCCACCAGATGACAACACATCCTGGACAAATAACCCCACGTATGCAATAGAAGAGAGTAGTAAAAGAGGATGACGTGCAAAGCACTGCTGCTGTAATAGCAGTGACTGCTTAATGATACAAGGGAAGCTCAGTTTGCAGGAATGTCAGCCCATATATTCAGAAAAGAGCAGTGAACCCGTGTGCACCCTTCACCCTCGTGTGTGAGACTAAAGCTCGCCTGCGACCTCTGAGTGACTCCAGGTGAGAGACAAAATGGATAAAATGCACTGCCTGTTCCCAGACACTGAGGGCTTCTCACCTGGTGTGGGGGTGTAGCTGCTGCTGCCTTTGGGCTGGGAGCAGGGCTAAATGCTTCCTCACATTTCCTTCTGAGGGAATCCTCAAGCACTGAGCTCCTCTGAATGTGAGCCTTCATCTCACTCATGCCCACTAGAGCCACGGCAGCTTCTGAAACACCGAGGCATTTTTGAAAAAGGCTCAGTTCCCTGATCTTGTCAGCGAGCACTGTTTCTGTTCTGCCATGAGGGTGAGCTGTGCAGGAAGCACTTTGCATTACCTTGTCTATTTGTGATCCATTAGAGCCTGTGTACCTGTAAGAGGATCACTGAGACTTAGCAGGAGCCATTAAGGCACTTATACATCCATCCCAGTTTACTCGCTCTTTTTGCTAAAATCCTCTGCTTTGGAGCCAGATGAAGATTATAAATATCATTGTTGGAATGAGTAAAACATTTACAGGATCAGAATTTGATCCCTATGCAAGCATGAGGCTCAGAGATATAAACAGCATTCAGTGAATCTGCCTGCTTTGACTGAATAGCATGCGAAAAGAACAGATAAGGTACTTTAAGAAACAGATCTTCTCTAATCTAATCTACTCTGTGTATAATTTGATTTTATTCAGACTCAGAGGAAAGGTAATTTTTTTTTGACATCTTTACAGAAGCCAGATCAGCAGCCTTTCCATCCTGAGCACTGTGTATTTTAATTAATTTAATAGCCTAAAGGCTGCAAATTTAAGTCCCTTGATGTGAAAGATGAGGAGTCAGGCAAAGGAGATGTCACAAAGAATGTCCATGCATAGCCTACAGGGTAGTAGTCACCAACTTCTGAGGATCCTGGTGGGAATACTCCACCCTTCTAAGGGTTTTACAGACACCCTTACTGAGGCTCATCAAAACTGCTGTAGCATATTTAGGCCTCCAAGCAGCTGACTCAGCAGGACCCCTAACTAACTTCTATCCAGGCCTGCCCAGCTTGGTTATAAAATCCATCAAATAAGCAAAATGAGAACTAAGCAAAGAGAAACCTTTTCCAAGAAATATCATCTTCTAGCCTGTAAGTTTCTCAATCCTCCTACATAATTTGGCAGCAGAATTAAAGGACTTTCAATTCATTTTTGGGGGTGCAGAGCTGATCTTAATCTTATTGGGAAGGTGCCCCCTTTGTTATAGGTCAAAACCCTCTCCTTTTCTTCATTTCCTTCTGCATCAAGGGTCTACATCCCCAAAGTGCTGGCTCCAAGAACCTTTATGTTTCTTTTAGACACTGAGGCTACATCTTCTGCTAAATAAAAGAACTACCAAGGATCTTGAGAACCACTTTTTTATAGGATTAGCTTCTCCAGAGCTGGCTGGCTTGCAACAGCATGGTACCTGTTATTGGTTCTTCTCTGGGCCCTGCGTGGGGAATGTGTGGCTGCCTTTCAGAGCAGCATTTTGATGTGTGATACTCAGGCTGCTGCAATCCCTGGCTGAGGAGCGTGTGCTTAACCCTGCAGACCTTGGGACATAGTTGGAGCACATCACATGGTCTTTGTTTCCACTGCCATTTGGCACAGTTTGTACTTTATAAAGTGTCCACAGAAGAGTAACTAGGGGTGTTTAGAGAGGATAGTAAATCCAGGATTCAGTTATGTGATGAAATATCAGATAAGCTATGGGAAAACTTCTATGATTTAGCTGTGTAGGTGTACCATAAAAATCTGGCAAGTTGCAATACAATGTTCAAAGGCTCCCTTTGAGCTGTGTGGTTGAGGTGGCAATGTGGGCTCTTGAGATTTCTTAATTTTGTTGCAAGAAAAGTATCTGGGAGAAGTTCACATTAACATGACTGCACTGCTTCTTAAACCTGAACGATGCACACAGACATGCCTGTTTGCTTACTCTTGCTGGGGTCTTTGCTAAGGCCCCTTCTTGCTGCCCCAAGCACCAGCACATCTGCCTACAAGTAGCACTTGTCTTCCTACCTGTAGTACTTATGACTGGATCTTCCCTTGGCTGTTTTCCCACTCTGAGGCTTTCATCTAGTCCTTTGAATGGCCTGTCTCTTTGTCCATGCCTCCTGTATGTGTGGCCTCTCCACTTGGGATGATGTGTAGTATATGCTGTCTGCTGTTTACCCTCAGTCCCAGGCTTTTCTCATTAGTGGAACTTTCCAGTTTTGTTATGATGAAAAAGTCAAATCAGGAAGTCCAAACAGGTTGAGAAAGTTCTATTTTGTCTTTCAGTTATCTCTCTAGCTTTGAGTCCTTTGCAAACTTTGTCCTGATAAGAATAAGTAGGTGATATGTAACTGTCACAACCAAGGGCTTTCCAGCCATGTATAGTGATTTCTGATGTCTAGCATTCTTACAGTGAGCTTTGAGCCTTGTTACACTACAGTCTCTGACTCCCACTGACCTTTAAGAGGGACTTGTAAAACAGTCATTACAATTTTTCTGCTGCGACAGATTTTCTTTTGGTTTCTGCTGTAATATATGGAAGGTGAAATGGAAAAATAAAGTTGTTTTTGTTGCTATCCCTCAGCAAGTATTTGGCATTTTATCTTATGACTGAGAAAAAAGTCAAGGTTGTGTTATTCTGTTCCTCAAATGAGATAACTCTCATTTCTCTGCTGGTGTTTAGTGTGGGCTATCACTGGGGATTTTGTGTGGCAAAATCTGCAAGCAGATCTCTATTCTTTTACAGTGTCTGGAGAGAATACAGAGGGCAGTGTCTTCATGTATATTATTTAACAATGCTAATAGCAGTTACTCTGCTGTTCAGAAATGGTCAATATGAATCTCTGATTTAAGTACTTGTTGCAATCAGGTCAACTGATTTATGTGTGGAAAATTCTGGATTTATACATTAAGAGATATCCTGCTCTTAACATACATCTCTCTTCTTTTCCTCCAAGGGTAGAAGGTGATTTCTGGAGGTTCTTAATGTCTTTTTCTAATTCACAGCTTTTCCCATTCACAGCTAATAGAATTCATAATGGATGAAATGTAGACCTTCATTTTGTATGTAGATTAAAATATACTAATGCTGTAAGCCTTTCAAAGGAATCAGAGTACACAATCAACAATGAAAAGAAGCTCTCTTGGTCCCTGACATCAAGGCATCTTACAGAGAGGTTCCAGCTGGCTTATGACCACTGCCTAGTATTTATTTGCTTCCTAAGATGAGTCAAATGCTGCAGTATGAGCAATAGTTTTGACAATTAAGAGTTTAGCAACTTATTTTGTCTGAGAGAAATGGTTCACTAACAGAATAAAGATTAATGAATTGACGGACAAGCTTTGTAGTATAAAATATAAAGCTTCAAG
This sequence comes from Melospiza georgiana, assembly GCF_028018845.1. NCBI lineage: Eukaryota > Metazoa > Chordata > Aves > Passeriformes > Passerellidae > Melospiza > Melospiza georgiana. The sequence goes on from NC_080431.1 coordinate 29,961,997, forward strand.
AAATTTTAGCTTTCCTGCTCATTTGTCATCTTAAGACAAACAAAAAAAAAAGGCTGTTGCAGCAAGATCAGTGTAAGGGGTGTCTACTAATTGCTCTCATCCTGAACTGTAGTTAATTCTTCTGTATACCTAATCAGGATTTTGCAGTCTTCATCTTTAGACAAACTGGAGTAATAATAAAGCTTGAAGATGCTTGTCCAGCTTGATTAAGAATGGGAATAGAGAGAATATTTTCAAATTAGTGTAATAATATATCATGCTCCAGTATAACAGGAGCTTCATAATCAGTCAAGAACTTTTGGGAAATGAGGGGTTTATGTGTGTATTTGCTTGTTTGTTTTCTTTTAATGTTCTTATAAGCCCACAAACTACCCTTTCCAGCCCCCTGCCACCCTGAGAATTCCTTATCCTCTGATAACCTCAAATCTGCCAGTTAGTAGCTAAACAACCTTTCACTATAGTCTGATCTGGGAAGACAGGATTTTCTAAGCCACTTTCTCTCTAAAGGCAGTTTTCCTCATGCAGTTTTGCCAATCTCAGTCTTTCATTCCTGATCTTCTGAAAAGCAGCAAGAGGATTTCACTAGCTGGCTTGATGTCTTGATCTGGACATTGAGAAGTGAGCCCAAGGGAATCTCATGAAGTTTGACAAAACCAAGAGCAAGGTTCTGCACCTGGGCTGGGGCAAACCCTGGTATCAACACAGGCTAGGGGACGGACAGAGAAGGAGCAGCACTGTGAGGGCTTGGGGGTGCTGGTGGATGAGAGCCCGGCCATGGCCCGGCTGTGGGCAGTCATATCCTGGATGGCCCCAAAAGCAGTGAGACCAGCAGGTCAAGGCAGGTGATTTTGCCCCTCTCATGAGTCTCCACCTGTAGGGCTGTGTCCAGCTCTGGGGTCCCCAGCACAGGAAGGATATTGTTGGAGCAGGTCCAGAAGAGGACTTGGTGGATGACACCAAGAAGAATACAGGCATGAAGCACCTCTCCTGTGAGGAATGGCTGAGAGAATTGGGATTATTCAGCCTGGAGAAAAGAAGAATTTTGGGCGACCTAATGGCTGCATTCCAGTACCTGAAGGGAGCCCACAAGAAAAATGGAGAGGAGCTTTTTGCAAGGGCATGTAGTAACAGGACAAGGGCAATATGGCTTCAAAGTGAAAGAGGGCAGGTTTAGATTAGATATTAGAAAGAAGTTGTTTACTGTGTGGGTGCTGAGGCACTGAAACAGGTTGCCCAGAGCAGTTCTGGATGCTCCCTCCCTGGAAATGTGTTTTAAGGCCAGGTTGGATGGGGCTTTGAGCAACCTGGTTGAGTGCCTTATATTCTATAATTCCAGGAAATCTCTTCAGCCAGCCCTGCTGCAGTTAAATAGCTGTTCCCACCCCCACTTCTTCCAAAAGCTCAGTAGCCACCATTGAGCCTGTACAGATGCCTTTCCTCCTTACCATCTCTGTCACCTCTTCCAGGTTGCGTATATGACCCTGGCTGGATAGTTTTGGTCAGAGGTTTGGATTTTAGGGATCAAGTATTTTCCATGATTGTCTTCCTTTCAGAGTGAATGGTCCAGTTGGTATCAAAGGTGCCCCTCATGGTCTCCTGCAAAGCATCTCTGCAATCATGCATTTAAACCACCACATTAAATACACACTTCAGTTCTTCAGCCAGATCCTGTTAGATAATGAGGAAACTATGGTCCCAAGCAGTGAATTCACTTGGTAGCATATCCAGGGGTTTTTGTGCTCCTAATGGAAGTTACAGAGTAGGCCGTCTAATTTGACTATCTGATATGGCCTTTTTACTTTGACAGGAATTATTCCATCCACATTGTCAAACTTGATATCCAAGGCAGGATCAGGCAGCAGAAAAGATATCCATAGTATAGATGTCAATTCTCAATTTATATAGATTTAGTATTTCATTTTCCAGACATCATGAATAGCATTGTCCTTGCCAGCTGCCTGTCCAAATGAGAATAATGCATTCAATCAACAACAGAACCAGGGGTGCACCTTTACAAACAGTAGGACAGAACAAAAGGTAAATAGATGAGGTACTGGAGCTGGCTGACTTATCTTGAGCATCTGTACATTTGTGTTTCCTTTTCTCCCAGTATTATGCTGACACTGTATCAAGTATGCCCTAAATGCAAAGGAAAATTAGGAGAAAAAAATACATAAGTGGAATATTAGAATTTACTATTGCCTTTGAGGAAATAGTGAGTTTGACTGGTTCCTTAAAAACATAATTTTTTGAGATTAAATTATTCATCGCTTAGTCTATGCTTTTGGCTGGAAAGATCCACTTTCACAGTGGATCTCCATTTCTTTTCTTTTTTTTTTTTTAAGGGCTTGATTCAATGAAAAGACAAATTGGTTCTCTCCTGCATATTTCAAACCTCAAATGATGCAGGATGCACTAAGACATATGGAAGATATATATTTTGATATGCTGGGAATACCAGAGTTTATACACATGATTTACAATATAGCTGGAATTTCTAGAGCTAAGAGAGGGGATGAGGATGACAGATATGCTGAATAATAATAAAATGTATTTCATGTCAAAAGAATACAGAAGTGACAACTACTCATGCATCTCATTTCCTTGTGTGTGGTTTGCTGCAATCTCTCAATGAAGAGTTAGATAAAAATAAATAAATTAGCAGGACATGTTCTGCATGTGGGACATTGTATTCCAAACCAACAGCTACCAATAAAAAAGAGGGTAAATATCAAATTGCACCCCTTCCCAATGCATCCCTAGTTAATTTAGCAATCATAAATGGTGTTGCAGAGGGATGTTTTCCTGCCATATGGTGCTCTACAAACAAAACCACACTTCCCTTAAGCTTCCTCTTATTTGGGAGCACGCCAGTTCTGGCATTCTTTCTTGTTTTGTCTTTGACCAAAAAAGGGTTTGTCATCTCTTAATGACTTCAGCATGACCCTGTAGTTTTGGCTGTGTAATGAGCAGGGTGAGCTGGGGTCCTGTGAGTGCGCTGCTGGCCCAAAGTGGTACCATGCAGGGGCTTAGGTTTTCCTATGGCTTCCCGAGGTGCTGGAGACACCCAGCACCCCCTTTTCAGGAAATCCAAACTTTCATTTAGGACAAGAAGCTATAGACCCAGGATCTGGTGTGTATGCTGAAATCTCCTCCTTCCTCTCACCTAGAGATAGAGGACAGTCTATCTTAAAAAAATTCCACTTTCTTTTCTAGTTTATTTCAGTAGGAGATCTTGATAGCTGGATTGATGTTCCTTGTCTCATAATGATTTATTTTTTATTTTTAAACTCCCTAGCTCCACTTTCCTGATCTAACCATCTTCTTGGATAGTGTTTTCATGAAACAGAGTATTTTTCAATATTCAAGAATATCCATTACTTAGTGATGACAGCACTGCCTTAGATTTCATATAAAAATGAAAGTAAAAATAATAATAATAATAGATATGTCAAGTTGTTATAAAAATTAAAATATAAGCTGTCATTTAACAAAGGTGTACACAGGGAGTTCATAAAATCAGACTGGTTTCCACACCTTCATAATACAGTGCTCATATGACCCCACAGTAATTATATTTTATGAACTCCATCACATCAAACTGTGAACATGTCTTAAATTTCTGGATATTCTATTACCACCTGCAGCTTTTCAAACAGAGAAACCTAATAAATTATCAGCAGAGGGATTCAGGCAGTTACAGGAAGAAAGCAACTGTGGTATTCATGCAGTGTAGTAAAAATGATTTTACCAATAACCTGTGGTAAAGTAGGGAATTTCCTGGGGTTCTGCCATTGTACAGCAACTGTTTACAGCAGAGGATGACCAGTCCATTGGCAGGTCTGAACAAGCTCAAATTAATACGATTTCAGTCCCTGGATACAGCTGAAATTCATACAGAGGCTCCCTGTGCCTCAGGCACTTTCGTGCGCAGCCTGGCCTTGTCTTTTTAAATGCTGGATGAGGATGATATGTAGGCTCCAAAATTACCTACTGTCACTGAAAATATTGCCTTTTACTTCCAGTGACCTTTTTCAGCTGTAAGAAGCCATGGATTTTGGGCTTTTATTTTTTTATTTGCCAGTCTTAGTCCTCCTGTTGCTGGCACCAGGGTAGCCATTCAGATGGACAGGCAAAACAACAACAACTCCATGCTTTGGTATGACTGACTTTGCTTCCAGCTGAAATAAATTCCATAGTTTGGAGAATGTATTTTCTTGTTGACACCAGAAGATAAGCTGTTGAAGCCAAAAAACCCAGCAGATCATATTTACCTGTACTGAGAAAAAAGTCCAGGAAGAGTGGCAGAATGATGCCTGAATCACTTAAGCCTCTTATGAGACAATCCATGCAAATAGATTCTTGTATATTTTAAAATATAAACTAGCAAAACCAAGTCCATTTAGACAATATGTTAATTATTCCACCATTTGCCCTCGAAGACAAGTACAAAAAAAAAAGAACATTGAGAAATATAAAAGAAGTTATAAATGCATTTTGTCTGCTGGAGGCTTCTTATCTTACTGATGCTATAGACATAATTTAATATTTTTTTTTCATTTTGTCACAAATTATTTTATAGACTTCTGAATAAAAAGTCCCAGACAGGACAGGAATACTATGTAATTATCAATGTACAGGAATAAATATTTTTCCTCTCAATGTGACCAGTGCACTCTGAGCATCTGATCAAGGATCACAGGATGTTGATGTTACGGAGGTTGTTTAATGAGTCACAAATAACATGGAAGAAGAATGAAACTTTATGCTATGTGCTGTTAGTTATAAATAACTTGATTTCAGTTTATATTTTCACCACATTTTATTTGTTTGCCAAACAACATTTACAAATGCAACTTTAGAAGGCAGTAGTTGGCCACGAGATGGTATTCAGTTTGCCTATGTAAAAGGGTTAAACCTGATAAACCTCTCTTGGGGATTTTTAAAGATGCTTACTCCGTTGATTTTATCAGCCTCTTTGACACTTCAGTTTTGAAGCTTTAGCAGTGCTTTAAAACATACATGCCAGTTAGAGAGGCCAGATTCTTGCCTCCTGCTTTTCATAACATGCATATAGCTTTGGTTATTTTCTGTTGAAGAAGAAAGATATGATCAGAGCAGGTTTAGATATTCCTGAACTGGTGTTCACCTAAATCTGACAAGGAGGTGGAGAAGCACAGATACACAGCTACAACCTTGTTACCAACAGCAATCTCATTACTGTACTTGAGCGTTATCAGCACCTGAGCTCTGCTTCTGCCTATGTCATACAGCTTTGGCCAGGAAAGTGCAGTGTACAGACACTTAAACTGTCCCTGGAAACAGCCATTATTGGCTGACCAAATTACCACAATTTGTGCAGTTGGTTCTCATTAGCCATAATGCAAACATGCAGATCTCTCTATTCAGGCCCAGTAATCCCTCTCCCTCCTGTGTGGGAATTTTTGTGCTATTCTCAGCAAAAGTAGTGCATTGATTTCCAAGTCTCTTCAGAAGAAACTTCAACATGTACATGAGAGGCATGAGAAGAAGATGATGGGATTGTAACAGTAATGAGATATTTTAAACTTAATTTTCTTCCCTTTACTTCCCTCCAGCCTTTCCCATCTCCTCTGTAAACTTCCTGCTTTAAGGAGCTCAGAAGCCACAAAACAATTATCAGCCCATACCTCCTCTTCACAACTACTCTCAGGAATGGAAAAGTGTTTTGTATCATCATTCCACCTCACCTTTAGGCAGAACAGCTGTCCTCTGCAATCACTTATACAGAAAGGAAACTAGTTTTCATGGCTTGGTGTTATGCAGTTAAAGCATGGTGATTACACAGATATTGTACAATTGTTACCGGTTGTGTCATTTTTTATAGGCTGAACAATTCTGTTCCTCCTACTGTGAGGCAACTTGCATTAAAGGTAGGAGCTAAGGCTGTCATCTCTTGTGACTTTTTGGCACCGAGGAATGAAGATTATTTCTCTGGAGGAAGCTATTTCTCAGTATTAGTCTGTCCTTTGTTATCTGTCTGTATAGCATGCAGATGCAGCAATGTGAGATCTAATGCAGATGCTTTGTTCTGTATTTTACAAGGCTGAGTAAATTTGGATGGTTACTGTGTAGAGAATATGATCTGATTATAATCTCCATCATTTGGTCTGTTGTGGTGCTCTGAGATCTCAAAAGCTTTAACTTCATAATAGAAATGTTTGAACTGAATGTGGTAGGACAGGGACATGGTTCTTGGTGTTGACTTTGATGCTGTTGTGGTAATAAAAATAGTAATACTCAGCAGACCATCAATAATATTAAACATATTCCCATGACAGCCTGTAGAATTATCTGTACTGCAAAACCACCTTGCCCTTTGGTTTGTCATTTTACAAGGACCTACTTTGTATTTGGCTAGTTTATGGTTTACATATCTCCTGGCCTTATTCTTGGTGTCAGTCTTCAGCAGATGCTGGAAATATGAGGAATAATACAGAACTATGGGAAATCCTCACAGCTGTCTGCAGCTTCAGAGTGGATCCACTCTCCAGTCCCTTTGAACAGAATTTGCTGAGGTAGAACATAGAGGCTGCCATTCTAAAAAGCTATAAAAAGAATTTGACTACATATATGCATAGAGGGGGTAATAATAACTACTTGCATTGCGTTTTTGGTTTCAGATTTAGGAGAGTTTGCCATTCAGAAAATCTTTAATTTTCTGATTTCCTCCCTTTCCTTTAAGACATAGAAAACATGCACAAAACTTTAGTGTTGTAACAAGCTTATTATTTCAGCTGCACTCCCAAAACATTGAAATTTTAGTCAAAATTAGTGTGATGTCTTAAGCATTTGAGATAAAGCAGCACCAGGGACTGAACCATGTATGCACTGATGCTTTGTAATATCTATGTGGCATTGGCTTTTACTCCATTATGTCTGCCTTGGAAGTGGATGATTGCAGTGGAATCTGTGGGCTGTGTTCCTCTCTGTCATTCCAAGCAACAAAAATTCTGAAAACAAAGGGAAGTTTAACTTTTGTTTGGTTTGCCTTGGCTGCTTAAAAGATTATGTCATTACCTTGGTGGAACATTTAATGACACCAGTTCACAGTCAAAAATATCTGGAGCATTTTTTGACCCCTTATCAGGGCATTTTAGGACAGGACACATTTGGGCAGACTGTGAGCTTCACAATCAAGTGTAAGCATCCCATTAATGCTCATTGTGCTCTGAGGAGGTTGATGGTGCTCACTGGCCTCACCACCCATTTTACAAGAAGGAGAATGTCTAAACAACTGGCCTCCATGAGAAGACCTGACAAGTTCTTTGTCACCTGTCAGGTTGCCTTGCTTTGGAAAAGGACTGAGCATGAACTATTTTCTCTCTGAGTCTAATTCTTGTGGGAAGGTTGGCAGTGGGTACTGCAACATTATTGTAACATTTCAGAATCTTTTGAAAGAAGAATATGAGAGTCTGTAGGATTTTTTTGTTGGCCTTTATTTCCAAACAGAAACCCCTACATTTCAAGATCCTTTTGAATCCTGTATACTTTATTTATGTCACTCTGAGACACTGTATCATAATAGGTAGCAACTCCTGTTGCAGCCTTTGCCTCTGTGAAGTGACTTCTGTTGCCTGTCTCCCGTGTTATTGCAAAGGAGAAAGCCAGGCTTGTGCTGGCATCTGTGCAAGAGTGAGGAATGTATAACAGTATTATATCTGGCAAGTCATATGGATGCCTTGTTTGATCACATCAATCACTGGCTTTGCAGCTGAGACTTCTTAATGATAGTACCAAGCACATTCCAGGAATCTGACTGAAACAGAAAAGGCTGTACCCCAAAAGGATTTTCTGAGAATCTAAATGTGTCTCACGCAGAATTCCGCAGCCAGTGCGCAAAATTGTGATGTGGAAACTGCTGTTCATCTCCTCCCTACCCTAGGAAGGGCAGTGTGAGTTCTGCTGTCTTGGACACCTGCAGTGTGACTTCTGCGAATGCAAAGGCCCTATGATTATTGAAATGATCAAATGGCTTGCACTTAAGCGTCATTTGGATCCAAAGCTGCTTCTCCTTTACTCTCTGGCACACTGCTAATCTGATCTGAACACACTGAGCCACTCAGGCAGCAAGGAGCAAATGGTATTCACTTTCCTAGTGAGCCAAAACTTCCAGCTCCCAGGAAATTGGCCGGTACCACTTGGTAGGAATAGCCCTGTAAGGAGGAGGGAAGCTTGTCTTCTTTCTGATTTCCTATCTCCATGGAAAGCAAGCTCACTACTATTTGAGAAGGAACTACTGTGGTCCCAAACTGAGCTGAGAAATGTTCATCTAATGTCATTAAAATAAATTCTTGGAGCAGGAACTAGCATGTGCACTCACTCAGGTGTGTATTGCATCTATAAAATACCATATTTCTAGTTTTTAGGTGTCATTGCCTGGTATGAGGTGGAGTAACTGTCATAGATGAAAATATGGATTGAACTGTGTAAGCCATGAGGGGGCAGAGAAGTGGATGTACTGGTGTGTGCAGGTGAGTGTCTCAAGTTGAGCTGCTGAACTCTTGAGCAGAAACCTGCTACTTGCTGGCTGCAACCACCGTAAGTTGCTTGTAAACTTTGGTAACATCTGGACTAAGCAAAAGTGTCTTGTCCTCAGTTCTTCAGCTAGGAGAAACATGAGCAGAAGCAACAATCACCTAATCACACACTTCTGCATGTAGACTGTTTAGATGAGCAGAACTCAGAGCTTGGAGTGCTGGAAAGAAGAGGTGATGTCAGTAAGTGTTTCTGAAAAGAAACACATCTCTGAAAGAAGAAAGGAGCCTGGAAAGGTGAAGGTGAAGAACTTGGTTGGAAGAAAGATCATGGAAGTGATCCCAAAGACCAAAGATCCAGCAGGAGATGGATGCCAAGGGACACCCAGGTACCTTGTCTTGTGGAAACCAGCATGGATCATTGTGAGCAGTGACATGGTAGGAATAACTTGACTTTCTGCCTGACTGTCCTGAACCAGCAGCAATATTCCTGCTGGAAATAGATAGCAAGGTCTAATAGCCATGGCAGTGGGGGCAATGGGGGCAGTGGAGGGGTAAGTGCCTCATAATCAAGTAAAATAAAACTCTTGTCTCACTGGTTGTTAAGTAAACCTCAGCACCCAAACCCTCAGGGGGATGCTGTTCACTCTGTCACTGCACTGTGAGTCATGGATCCTGTGGCTTTTGGGGTCTTGGTGACTTGGAGCAATCTTAAAATTGCAACTCCACCTTCCTTTACGGAGCAGGAATTTCTGAAGCTGAAAGGAGTTTTGACCACATCCTTTTTGCCTCTGTCATGCATGAGCAAAGCCTACAGCTATTTCAGGCCAGGAACTCATATGAAGTTAGCATTTTCTACTAAAACTGGGTCTTTGGATGGGCTTATAATTATCTAACTCAATGATGCGACCTGAACTTTTGTAAGACAGATGGTTTTAAATATAAAAATACACTTCCTGTAGATACATAATATATTTTTGACTTATTTCTCCTCTCCTCTCCTATGTGAGTGACAAGTATTTAAGACTTGCAGATACCTCAGTACAACTACAGCATGGAATTCTCATTTTCTTCACCTTTCTTTCCTTCACCCTTACTTTTATTTCTTACATTTCTCTGGTTTGTAATCCACTCTATTCTTCTTCACTGTTCTATCATATCTTCTGGTATCCTCTTTCCCTAAGTGCTAGAAGGCTTTTATGAGTGCAAGGTCATTGTGATGGAATAGTCTGTGAAATGTTTCCAATGTTCATGTATAGTCTTTGTCAAGGATTTATAAGCAGGAAAGTACTGAAAGGAGAAAAGGCATTTGTTTTATTTAATTCTGGAAAATCACTACCAATAAATTTGGCTTATGTATAATAATGCCCTTGGTGCTCTGCAGGTTATTCCATTTTATTTGATTAGATTTCCTGAGATTTTCCAGAGATATGTCTGGTAGAAGTCACAGAACTGGTAAAACCACTGGATTGATGGTGGTGAATAAATAATGAGCACTGTTTTGGTATCAAAATGAGAACAGAAATAGGCCATATGGGACACTGCTAGTAACACCACTGGAGGTACTTCTGGCATGAGAAGTATACATGTGCTGGAATTAGGTCATGCTCCTTGTCCAGCTTCTAGCACAAAATTGTCTGACCCTGGCACTTACCCCAGTGCACCTGAGGGACAGCGATCTGGCCTGGCATCTGTCATCAGTTTAAATCTTAAAATGGAGATTTGTGATAGTCTGTGGAAAAATCAGTGCCTTGAGCAGATCTGCTGTGGTCTGCATTACCTTTCCTGAGGGTGTCTGTGATTCCTGACAGAGTCTTGGTTGTTAGTAAGGAAAACAGGAAACTGGAGGGCATTTATTTGAATGAAAAAAAAAAAGTTTTACAGGGTTCCTTTAAGTAGAACATTCTGATAAGCTTGTCCCTGTAAAGACACAGAGTGCACAAGCTGGGTATCCCAGCTTTTGGAGGCACAGACCTTGGGATTTTTTCACTCCTTTTCTGCAGCACAGACCACAGGTCAGCAGCTGAAATCATCTTGGCTCTTCTAGCTGACCAGCTACTTGCCATCACAAAAGTATTAAAACCTCCTGTTCTCTACATATAGCAAGTGACTTCTCAGCCTCTTTGTAGGCTGAACATTTTATGTCTTTACTGGTAAATAAAGTGAGCCAGGAGATGGCCTCTTGCCGTGAAGCCAGCTTGTACAGTTTGCCTTGCATCTTTTGGGTGATGCCCTTCCTTTTTAAAACAAGGCTACACACACCTAGCTAAAAACCTGTAAGAAACAGCTTTAATATTTTAATACTCTGAAAGAAAGTTTGCCAATGCTCAGATGTGTATATTTGTGCCCAACAGGCATATGTTTATCTAACCAAAGTCTCTGGACCTTTTCTAGAGGTGTTCATTAGCCAGCTAACATGTAAAATGTACCTGACAAGATCTGTTTGTCCCATATTAAGGATATGGAGAATGCCAGGACAATCTAAACATAAGGATAAATGAGCAGATAAAACCCACAGGTGCAGTGTAGGGTGTGTATATAGCATGGGAATAGACCTTCTTGATATCTTATATCCTTTGCCAGTATTTTGGATTGGGATTTGAATATTAGATGCTGGGATTACCATGGTTGATAAAATTTAAGCTGGTGTGGGAGGCAAATGTTATGTGTTTTTCTTCTGTGAAGAAGCTTCTCCTTGAGTTCTGTTACTAAAGCTCCCATAGAATTAATCAGATTTCTATGTTTTAACTGCACAAATGTTGATATATTTATTAAAAATATTTCAACACTTTTATTTCTTTTGTTCCTGCAGTGTAACATGACATTTATACTATTTATTGCCCAGCTGATCCTACGCCTTGTAAAACTGTGTGATCCTCCATAACAGAAAGTCCTTGTGGGCCTAATGTCAATGATACAGGTGAAGAAATTGTCTTTTTGCTCACAAAAGGAAGCTTCTGTGCAGTGGAAAACCACAATTGTTTTGGATTTTTCCTCTGCAGATCACGTAATGTTGAATATATAACAATGAATGGATAACACAGCAAAATATTACACCCTTTTAAGATGATTAAATGAATGCCTTCTCTGACTGATGAACAGCTTAATGCTAGAAATAACTTAGGAGGCTTTTTTATGTCAGCCTGCTTGTAGAGAGAGTGTGGCAGTGTTTTAAGTAGTGCAGTATGTTCTGTGAGTTTGGTGCAGTGCAGCAAGCTTGTATAATATTAGCATCATCTTGATGCTACATTTGGATCTTAACTTAGAGAAATGGAAAGCATCCAGTGTTTTGCCTTTCTTTTCTGTGTCTCTACCCCATATCTTCTTTTCTAAAAAATAAAATTGTAGCTTAACAAATGAGTTCCAGTACAAGGTCACTACCAGCAAGCCCACCATTTGCTGGGGTTTGATTTTTGTTGAGATGGTTAAAGAGCTTTGAGCAAACTTCGGGATAACCCTGGGAAATCATGGGTCTACATCCTGTTTTAGTCCTATGTAAGTAGGGAATAGATGGTGGGATGCTTCTGTGCTTTTCTCAGTTTGTTATTCTTAAAAAACAGTTTTAGAGTCAGATCCATTCATTGTCAAGTATCGAAATCCCCAGAGCTGGTAGTTCTTGCAGTACTAATATTTTATACTTTGCTTTCTCTAAAATCTTTGGAAACATCCATGTAACACATTTTCCTTTTGCCACCAGGTTTGTTATTTTCTCACTTGCATTTGTTTTAGTGTAATAGGACACTCCACAAGCAAATTCTTGAATTCTGGAATGTGAAGCTCTTCAAAGAGTAGAAGTCTTTAGCTTCTGTCTTTGCGAGTTTTTCTGCAGTAAAGGTGTGTTTTTCCAGGCCTTTTCCTGTAGATCTGCTTAGTCTCACAGTAATCTTTTCTGCTTACTCATAAAGGGGCAATCTAATTTAGATGGCTGCTTCTCCTGAAAGATAATTTTTTTTATCTGCCAATTCTACCCTTATTTTTTTGGAATGAAGTCATATTTTTCATAACTGAGGACTAAAAATGATGAATGATTTAATTTATAATTTATTTGTACAGGGAGAATAAAGCTTTTTTTTTTTTTTTTTTTTTTTTTGTACCAGGTTTATTTCAGAATTAATGCACCTAAAACATGGTCAACAGTCACCTTTCTTATTTTCTTCAGTTCCTGACATGATCATTAATTAAACTGCATCTTTTAAATGTAAATATACTGCAACAAAGTAAAAGTGTTTTATGACCATAAATCTCATGGGTCTTGTTGCTAGGCTGTTTATGCACACTGTGATAATTCTGCAGCTCTTAGGAGGGGTAACAGTGATGCAGTAATTTATAATATCAAAAAATATCATTTACCAAACATAAGATTCAAATTACTCTCAATAATAAAATCTTTGGTCCATCAGTATTTTCTGATGTCAAATGAATGGCAGGAGAAAGAGAAATGGGTCAGGTAGGATCTCTCTGGTATGTTGAATATATCGCAATATGCTATTTTATATATGCCGTTTCATATTTTTCATCACTTTGTCAGCCTCCTCTCTTCTTTTTTTTCAATTTCCCTGTCTCTTTAATAAAAATCTATTTATTATTTCAAATCCTAATCTTCTTCTTTCAGTTTCCTAACTACTACCTGCAGAAGCAGCAATTTCTGATTCAGTTCATTGTTATGTAGTTTCTACTAAAGGAAGTTCATTCTTAAATGATTCCTGTAAATTAGTTTACCAGCAGAAAATGAGTCTTGATGTTGGATGCTGCACCAAAATCTGATGATGCAAAGACATCTGGGCTAAGGCAGAACGGAGATTTAAAGCTGACTTTTTTCTTCTGAACTCATTCTGCTCTCCCACACACATACATGCACAATTTCTCTCCTCTGCCTCCTAGTACATTTGCCACCTCCTTTCTTTCTTACTTTTTTTTTTTTCCTCCCTCAATAAATGTCTAAAAACTGGAATTAGAGATTGGTTACAGTCATATTGCATTCATTGTAAAATGAAGATTTGACTGCCCTGCACAGAGAGCAAAAATCAGCATTTCTCAAAGGACATGGCATGCAGTAGTAATGAAGGAAAAAACCATTGAAATTCCTCTCAGACCTCTAATGTCTATTTTTGATAGCTTCTTATTCACAAATTTTTCGTTTAAACTCTTTTTTTTTTAATGGACATGCCTTATATTTCTAGTAATTTAACACTGAGTGTAAAGGATAATGAATTTAAAGATAGTCAGTGCTCTGTTAAAAAAGACACTTTTTTTCTTGACTGTACTTGGATATGTTCACCACAGGATGAAAGCTGCATACTTTCTTGAGCTAAGATGCTGCAGTGCCCTAGTGACCATAAGGGGGTTTTACACCTCCCAGATAGAATACAGATCAGAAGATAGATTAGGGTGGAGCCTGGAAGTCATAAATATTTTTAAAACTACCAGAGTCTAGTCTTCACCAGCACTTCATCTCAGAGGTAGTTACCAAAAAAATACAGATGGGTTTGTGGTGGAAAAAAAAGCTGTGTGATATCTGATATTCAGATAACTTCTAAATGTTGGCAGCCTTGAATGCAAAGGCCTGGGAAGAGCTGCTGGCTGTCCTAATGGCTCCTTGCTTGGAATGCCATCTTTGAAGGTATTATGCTTGCTTGTTCCAGAAGAAGGACCCGGATAATGCAGTTACAACCCCCAAAAGCGTGAGCTAAGCTCACTTACATCACACTGCCATTCAGAAAGGTGATGCTAGATGTTTAAAAATTCCACTAAGCTCTCTTCCCAATTACTTGTAATATCTGAAGGTTGAATTCACTTGTTTCTCAACCTCTGCATTTCTCAGTAGCTGTATTACATTTTTTTTTCTTCTCAAGTTCTCTTAAGGAATTTTGTCATCCTCTGAAGAAATAGCAGAGTTTTTTCTGTGTTACTTAAAGGAATTAATTTTAGGAAGACTTTTGCATTACTAAATATCTTCTTTGTTCCCTTTGAGGTTTTCAAGGCCCTTTTTTGTGGTTATCTCTTTTTGTGGTACACAGCAGAGACATAATGTTAATTAGATCATGGCAGACAGACTGGTATGATGGTTAAGAAGAAAAAAACCTTTGCTATTATCTAAGACATCGAGATGTATGGTATAAAAACTAGCTAACTCCTCCACTGTCTGATCTTGGCCAAATTTCCTAGTAGTATTTTCATGCAAGTAAGGCTTTAGGTCGCTTGAGACACAGTTCTTCTTTGCTTTTGTCCAGTGTCAGCTAAACATGGCTAAAGATCTGGGGACTTTCAGGGAATATACTGCCAATATTTTATGATATCCATACTTCAGTTTGTTTCTGAGAGAAAAATGCACCTCTAATTAGAGTGGACAGAGATTTTCCTATTCATTTGTCCTATGACCGTTTGGAAGGCTCAATCTGTCAAACCTTTGTAGAACAACATGAAGCAGTTCAGGCATTTAATAAATCTCCTCTTCAAGGTAAAATGCAGTCTGAGAAGAATGTTTTGGGTAAAAATCAGCTACAAATCTTTAATGAAGAGAGGGTCTTCTCTCCCATTTTGTTCTGAAATGTGACAGTACTGTGAAACAAAGGGACTGAACTATCTAGTACAGATTTTACTATTTAGTAAAATCTGGATTTTTCTTACTTCATTAGCACTCTCAAGAAATTTTCACCCAGTGTCAGCAGGCCACGTGCAGGAGTAAGGGAAGATAATTTGCACTCTGGTGCTGCTTGATTCTTAGTCACTAAGAAGATGCTGGAATGAAGGTGCCAAGTCAGTAAGCAAAATGGGCACCCCAACAGGTATGGGCTGAATGTAAGTTCTATAGGAGAGCTGAGGTGAAAGACTGCTACTAAACATCTCCCTCACTTCCACAACTGGGACTACATTTTGGACTCTGAATGACCTAACAAAAAAGACAGAATTTACTTCTTCAGTAAATTCTGAAGAAATCACAGCTGTTTGTGCCCCAAATTTGAATTCTGATTTATATTTTTATTTTTGCTGGACATTCAGTCTTTTCCCCAAAATACCCTGCTATTCAAAGTGGAGCAGGGTATATTTAATTTGAAATAAATATGGTATTAGGTATTGCATAATTAGATCTATACAGGAATTTAAAAATACCCTAAGCCAGCCTAAATTTCCTCTTCAGATTTATGAACAGATTATGTAAACATGAAAGGATAAATTAAAATGAATCATATCCAATATTAAAGGCAGGTAGATTTCAGAGGTGAATGCAACATTTTCAGGATGCAGAATCTCAAGTCTGTTGAATGTGAGGGATGAAAGAACATCTAAAATTATTAAAGTCTACATTTTGATATTACAAAAATATTCTTAGTCAATCTGTTCATATTTATATTCAGTGCTGCCATGGTGGTAACATCACACTGGTGAGTCAAAGTACAAAAAGAGAAGCTTTACTTTTTCAGAAGTGAGTAGGAGAGCAGTTTTCATGCATCTGCAGAGATAGCAGTAAGACTTACTGGAGTTTGTGCAGAATAAATTTCTCAATCGCTCACGAATGACTGTCAGATGTAGGGCAGCATGCAAAACAAGCAGATCACAAACCCAACCCCAGCATAGCTCAAGAGCAGAATTCTTGAAACTTTTGCAGTAATAACATTATAAAATAAGAAAATACAGTATATAACAAAGAAGATTCTGGAATAAATATGTTGGTTTAATACATATTATGCATAATTATTCATACTGATGAATGATAAAAAATAAAGTACTGCTGTTTGCCATGCAGTAGGATAGAAACTTTATGAATAGTCAATCATGTAACACTTCTTAAAATTAATTACTTGTTTGAAAGGATATATTTTTCTCTATGACCACTGATGCCTCAGACCAAGGAAACACCAAAATGTTTCCAAAATATTTTTGTTATTACATAATCTCAGTGAAAAGAATCTGTTGGTTCTTTGGTTGTATTTTAAAATAATTAGGAATATCTTAAAATATAAGAATGCATACTGTATAAACTGCTTTCAGTTTTGACAGGGTATCTTCATCTGCAGCTAAGAATACTTCTATTTGTAGACACTATCTTGTCTAGAGATAAAGGAAATTTAGGATGAGCATTTATTTCCATGTATTTACCAGCTTTTTTACTGCAGCATTCAGCAAAGCCAAACATCATCAGTTGAAAGCTGTGTAGTAAAAATTTTTATTTCCTTGTTGTCAACCCCAAAAGAGTCAGACCTGTTCAATGAAATTTCAATGAAATTGAATGAAATTTCCTCTGGCCTCTGTCACACTCTTCAGCCCGCAGTCAAAAGTATATAAAAATATTTTGCAAGTGGTTTAAGTTGCTTTCTACTTTGTGTGAAGCCAGCAATTTTAAAGTCCTTAATGAAAGACAGAGATTAAGAGATGCTGTCAATGACATAATAGTAATTTCTATTTCTGTCACAGTATATTTCAAGTTTTTATGAAGGAATTTGAAAGCTAGATAAAAACCCCCTATTTGATACATGAAAAAGTTACTGACATAATATAGACACCCAAAGAGTTAATGATAGTAAGTCCTTCTTGAAGAAAAAATTCTGGTTATTATTTTTTCAGTAAATACTATTGTGAAGCAGCAAGACACAGAGACTTTAATTCTGCAGTGTATTAGCACATAAATGTCTGTCTCCAAACTGTAATTTCAACAAGAAGATTTACCTTAACTTGATTTAGCCATTTGCTCTTGGCTTGATTTTAGTCATTCTGAAGTTGTGAGGCTCAGTCTTGCCTCAGACACAGCAGTGGAAACTTATCTTAAAAGATCTGGACAGATTGCACAACCTGCTGAATATTGATTCTGTTAAGCCTGAGCTCCCAATTAAAGTTCAGGTTTTCATACTGGGAGTTCTTTGAATGAAGAAAGATGTATTAAAATAAATTAAAATTAAAACTGATAAGTGCCACCTGAAGTAACTTGGACTCTTTGTTTGGAAGATTTAGAAGTATGCATTTCAGAAAAAGTACCTGTTATATGGCATTTCTTGGACAGATCGTGTTTTATTTCATCATCTTTTGCTGTCCAAGGAATATTTTGCTTCCAGTTTGACCTTATCAAAATAAGAATTAGTGGTAAATTATTATACTGGGTAAAATCCAATAATCAATAGGAAAATCTTTCTCAGGCTTGACTAGCTGCAGTAAACATCTTCTGGCAATGATAGAAACTGATGTGTAAAAGCAAAATACATTAAGGTTAGGGGGTTTTTTCTCCAGTAAAAATAAAATTAAACCATCACCTGAAGGAACTCATCACATATACAGCATGCAAACTGCAGATATACAGCATACAGACAGTAAAAGGAAATAAGTTATTTCTTTTTAATGATAAATTCTCATTTGTTTTGTAGCAGTTTAAAGACAAAATTTAAATGTTGGCTGTAGAAAAAAAAGCCTTCTTTGAAAGGTGTATCTTTGGGATGACATCATGCTGAAATGCATCACTTTTTTATGAGCTGATTAATTTAACTTCTATGATTTTATTAACTGATTATTTATGCCTTTATACAATTTTCCTCTAAAGAGGCTTGGTGCTAATTTGTTTCTTGTAGCATTGCTGTTTTATTAGGCAATCAACTTTGCATCTACCTGCTGGTGGAAAAAAAAAAGAAATTACAGGCTTACACAATGTTAATTTAAAACTGCAAAATATCAACATGAACTAAAAACCCCAAATGGGCTTAAAATGCAGCTGAGGATTGTTAATGGTGAGATTTTTATGTTAGCACAGCTTCATTGCTGGGGTATAACCCATGTTTTCTTGTGTAGAATATAACAGAAATTTTTCAAATAAAGCATTATTTAACTCAGTAATCCTTCTGAGACTTGTAAAATCCCTGAAAATCTCATGTTTAAGTTTAACCAGATTTTTCTTCCTTTACTCAAGTCAAGTAATGTCTCTTATCCTTTAAAATTCTTACTGTAATCCCTGAGATCACTTGCAGGATAAAGTGGTGCCTATTCTCTCAAGAATGTGAGAATTCTCAGCATAATGTCCTTTGGAAGGTGTAGCATATAAAATCAGCAAATTTCTTCAAAAGAGAAGAGCTTAAACATGTCTGCAGCATACCAGCCATTTAGGGATTTCTGGGACAACATATTGAGTCAATTCCCAAGTTGTGGACCTCTTCTAAAAGAAAAGAAGTCCTGGTAACATTTCCTTTTTCTGTATTGAGAAACCTGAAAAAACATCAGCGAGAGCAATTATCTTCAAAACCCCAAAATGTAGTCCAGAGTAACTAGTTTTGGTTACACAATGTGGAAGAAAACAAGGCTACCAAACATTTCCGACCCCTGGCTCTCAGATTATTTTATGCCCCTCTTCACCTGCAAACTAAGTGGAATCATACCTATACAGAGTTTAAATGCTTGAAAATTTATAACAATGAAAAGGCATCCAAGCCATCTTTTATATACTTCCTTAAAAATATAAAATACCTCTCAAATATATGGATTATCTTGCAGTGAAAATCAATCTTTTTAATACCTTCTTACCCCTTTTGCATGTGGTATTTTCAAGATTTTCATCATCAACACGAAGACACATTTATTAGAATTTTTTAATAAAAGCTCTTATTGTAATGTACTGTTTTAATTTCAAAATTTAAAGGAAAAAAAGCTCTGAAGTACTGCAAGAATTTTTTATAAAGTAACGAGAAATTGTACTTCTTTATTACTGGTTGGCAATGGCATTTCTGGCTTCAGGAGCTGCCACTGTTTGTGACTAAAGAGCTTTCTCTCTTCTTGGCATTTAACTTATTTTTTTCAATTAAGGATTAAAAAAAAAATCAATTGTTTAAAAAGAAATCATTAATACAATTAATCATCTGACTGAAATGGGATATTTCATTCCTCTTTTGTTTGATACTTCAGTAATCTTTGTCAGCTTTGCAAAGCTTAAATCTTCTCACAATATGTTTCAGTTGTTGGCCTAATTAACATACAGCTTTACATGATTGAGTGATCAGTGCAAATTAGATACCAACAGGGGCCAGTGACCTAATGTGCAGGCAATCCCCAAACTAGATCCTCAAAATTTTTAATGACTTCAGAGTGTGGAGTTAGCGCCACGCAGCGCTGTGTGGCTGAGCCCTGGGGTTAACAGTAGTTCTCCTGCAGTTGAGAACAGCACAGAGGACTTGGGCGTGCCCAGAACACTTCACGGTGTCTCCCTCCCACCAATGACTGGATCAGCGGAAGGACGATGAAAAGTGACCTCAGTCATTGTTGTTACACCATTGCAAAAGTTAAAATGACATTTTGAGGTGAACCGTTCCTTTCTTTGGGAAAGCTCAGCCTCTTTATGATACTCGTTTTACTAGAAAGGGGAGAGGGGAGGTAACATTATATTTGTGTATTTGTAACAAACGAAAAAGTGTTTATATTTCTGATGGAAAAAAATCTCTGAGCACCTGTAATTAATCGGTGGACTTTTACCCTGAAACTGTTTGCAGGTGTTGATGACGAGTACTCATCAGGGGGCAGAGGCAAGGTATTTGCAAAGCCAAAGCCAAGTGGATATCTTGGCTCTGCTTAACTCTTTTCTTGGGCTTTTTTTGGGAAATACAAGGCCTGATAACACTGGATTAAAGTCAGAACCATTTCTGTTGCTAAAATTTGGGGAGGAGGGATAGGAAAATTCTTTTTAAAATGCATGCAAGAATGCCACTTTGATTTTTGTCTGTGACATCTGCCTGTGATGGTCTATTTTAAGAATAACTAGGCTGTGTGCTATGTAATATTGTGGTTTGCCTTGTTAGAAACTTTACATCGTAAGCAGTTGTTCAAGCTTCTTACCTTACAGCCCAATAACACTTGTGCACAGCTTTCTTCCCTGGCTTCCCAGTTGACTCATTATAAACTAGACCTGTCACCCACAGGTGACAAGTGTCACAGTCCACCAAGCCCACCCTTACCCAGGAAATACCTGAGCCACCAAGTCCAGGTAGACTTTTTGCTGGTGTCTGAAAGCATAGATGACATCAGGGTTGCTTTGTTCCCTGATATTAGATGATAGATTGAATCAAGTCCCATTTGTTAAAAGGTTTTCTTGGCATCTGAAGCCAAAATATTCTTTGTAACACTTCAGAGTGAATAAGTGTGCACTTCAAAACACAGATATAGGGTTGTCTTTCATTTTTTGCCCCTGTGTACATCTTCACAAAGTGAAACAAAGGGAGATTTATTGGGAGAGGCTTCTCATAATTTCCATTTATTTATTTATTCATTTGTTCATCTATTCATTCACATATTTTGAAAAGACTCCGTTCATTTCATTTGTGCATGGCAGATAAAATTAATTACTGCACTGCAGATAATAGCACATAAAGGTCATCCTCAGAATTGTGTTTCACTTTGGTGTCTTTATCATGCTTTGAAGATAATGGTTTGATGTTGTTTGTAGACTGTGGAGTGCACTTCTATCCCTGGGGAAGCATACTGAGAAAACAAATAATAGTAACAGAACAGTACAGCATAGCTGTTCTGCAGTGTTTGTCCCTGCTTTAAAAGTCTCAGCTGCTTAAAGCAGTGCCTGATGAGAGTGCAGAGTTCCTCAGTCCGTAAACATGAAGGTATCGATCTGAAGATACTGAAATTGATGAATCTGTGTGTGAGAAAAGGGATGTGGTATTCCAGTGGCTGTTAAATTATTCACAATGATTTGTTGCTGTGGTGCATTTCTGCAATATTCTTCCTGTGCATCCTCTTCTCACCCAGTGCTGGATTAGTCAATTTTCAATGGGTCTGGGATCATAGAAGGGTGTTTTGTTATGAAATGTTTTCCTCCATACACAGTGCAAGAGTATAAATGAGGTTTCTTGGGAGGAAAGTGTTGGATTTCATGTGTATTCCTGCAGATTTTTTCTTATGCACAAGTGCTATGGGTATACTAATGGTCACAGAGCATATGGTTCAGCTTCCCCACATTGAACTGGGCGACAAATGAGGCACATCGTCAATGAAGATGCAGACAGCAAGCAGCATGTGTTCAGGGCCTGCCTTGGGAGGGATTTCAGTTTTTCCTTTTTGTATCTGTGAGCAGGGCCAAGTTTAATTTTCACATGATGAAGTTATCTGGGTCTCATCAAGATTTTTGGTCGCACCGTGGGCCTGCGTGGGTCGTGTGCTGGAGGTGGTCTGACACGACAAAGCTCCAGGGCCAGGGGAGGTGTGTGCCTGTGCCCGTGCACATGTAACCCCAACCCTGGCTGTGCAGGGGCTCTGCTGCTTCTCCCTGTGGGCTGCAAAGCAGCTGGGAAGTGCTGAGGTGCCAGGACTGTGGCAGGGAAGGGAGACGATGAGGAACAAGGAGTGCTATGAGGAACTGGGGGGTTGGAGCTTGTTAAGAGCTTAAACTCCCTTTCTTCTTCTTCTTCTTGAAAACTAGCCCCTGATGTTAGTTAGAGGTATGTTGCTGCTAAGAGGTGATTTTATGGCTTAAAAAAGCTTTTTTTCATGCATGTAAAGATGAGAGAGAGAGAGGAAAGTGGCCCTATTTAAGCTTATCTACTCATAAGCAGTCTGTAGCTAATATTTTAAATAAATTCTGACCTATGAAAGAGCAACAAATCTTAAAGATGCTCTTTTTCAAATAAAATCAAATATACATTTTAAGACATTTGAGAGGCTTGATAGTTTGTTAGGAATAGTAATGATGTTTGAAAACTTCTCCTTGTACATGCTGCCCAATTCAGAACACTTAATGCTGTCCAGAAATCTAATCTAAATCTAATTTATCCAATATCTTATTGAAACCATGTTGATTTGCATGCCGCTTTCACTAAAAAATGCCTACTTACTTTTTCATTAATTAACAATTAATGTTCAAAGTATGGTTTAGAGAAAGAACTGGAGTCCTAACAGTAGTCATGACTGCAACATGTTGGTGGACTACTGCAAAAGGCATCTGTTTCTGGCTGTGCAGTTGTGGGGAATATGGCAATCTTTTTCTTAAGATCACAGAGAAAGTTCTTCCTTGTTCCTCAGAGAAACTGAGGTAACTGTCAGTACATCAGCCCAGTATTCAAATAATGTGGCTTGCAAATAAACTCCCTGTATAGAAATTTAAAGAGAAGAAAACACCATCCAGTGCTTAACTTCATCTGCTGTGCATGGTGGGATAGGTTCTTTCTAGGAATATATAAACTATTACTGTGGTTGAAGCCCAGCTGGCAGCTAAGCACCATCAGACACTCGCCCAACCTCCCTCTCTCCACTCCTTGCCCTGGTGGACAGGGGAGGAGAATCAAAGGTAAAACTTGAGGGTTTAGGTAAGAATAGTTTAATAATTGAAAGCAAAGTAAAATGAAATAGTGATAGTAAATAATTTTAATAAAGGTAATAAGGGAAAGGGAAAAATCCAAACATGTGATGCACAATACAATTGCTCATGACCTGCTGGCTGATGCCGGCCCTGTGTCTGAACCCATTTAATTGGCCCCCCTTCCATGTAACTCTGCCAGTTTATGTACTGGGCATGGTGTTCCATAGTGTGGAAAATCCCTTTGCCAGCTCAGGTCCCCTGTCCTAGCTATGCTCCCTCTTATTGAGTTTTTGGGGTTTTTTTGTGGATGTCCTCAATGCCAGAGGGGTAGGGCAAAAAAAATATTCCTTGGTTTACTATGAACTCAACTTATAAAAACCCAAGACATCAGAGTGTTATTAATGTCATTCACATTCTGTATCCAAAACCCAGCACTGAGAAGAAATTAACTGTGTCCCAGCTGAAACCAGGACAGCCCTAAAAAAGGTATCTTACTTTGCATTACGAGCAGGTGTTGTATAGGTCAGAGGTGTTAAATTTGAAGTGTTCAGGGCACATCTGGGTCATCTGCAACCAGGAAAGGATGCAGTATATCCAAAGTACTTGTAATAGGCAATAAAATAGTTTGAATTACCTCTGATGTCTTTGATAATTACAATGTGATCCTTGGCTATTGATAGAAGTATTTCAAAGGAGACATAGCACTGAGTCTCGAGGACGTTGTTAGTGCTGATGAGATTGCTCATAATCAGTAAGTGGATCATCATGCTCTTAAAAGCCAGTTGGGAGAGCCAGTAATACAGAAAAAAGCCTCAAAGGAATGGTGTCACTGTGTGTCACATTACTCATATCATTAGATGGATTCTCGTAATAGCTTTTTGTCTGGAAATAATTCTTCATGACAAGCAATATTTGTGTCATTAAATGTTTGTGCCATGTAATAGGACTCAGGCTTGAAAAGTGTAAGAGAAAAATTGGTGAGATATTTTGAAGCTCAGATTCATGCTCCAACTTTTTTCAGCGTAAGGACCGTAAGATAAAATTGCAATTAGAAAAAATGAGAAAAAAATTCCAAGAGTAAACTACTTTTTTTCCCCCATCCTTTATTTCCTACATTTATTTAGAACAGGTTCAGTGTGTTTTGGCAGTGGTTGCCCTGCCAATAGATTACTGCTGTCTAAAAGGGAAAAGCATTTCTGCTGTAAGTGGCCTTTCAATTTTGGGAAGTAGCTCTTAACACACTGGTTACTAAACCTAAAGATAATAAAAGCCACTGTGTAATTCTGACATCCTTTCAAAGATTTTTTTAAGAGGTTCAACTGTTCTGAAGCAATGAAACTTAGCTGTTCAGGTTGATATGTTCAAGTTTATTCAAGTTGTTCGTTTTTTTTCCCCTGTAAATAATTGTGCGGAGTGGTTCTTCCAGGGCTTGTTTATGCTCACTAGCTACTCAGTGACTGGAGAATCTGTCAGGTGTTTTCTTTTTCACCAAAGGAAATTTCATAAAAGGAAATTGCAAAATCAAAAGCAGTGCAAAAAAGAAATTATTTTAAAATTCAGAATAACTAAATAAATAATCAGTGATCAGCTGGTTGTTCTTTTTGTTGCTGAGTCACAAGCTGCACCTCAAAAAGGCTGTTTGTGAGTGAAGGCCCAGCATTGGCTTAAATGAAAGCTGGGCACTCACCTATCTGTGATCTGAGCCTTGTTGTGGGGAGGAGAAAGGATAAACCACTAAAGTGGTGTCTTTCAGATACTGTGCATCTCTTGAAGGCGTGCCAGAGGCTGTTAACTCATTTAGTGAGATTGTTGGATCTGTTTTCTTTTCTTATGGCAATAGATAAAGGTGCTCTTCCTCCTGCAAATCTGCACAGCAGAGCTCATTTGGGCAAAATTTCATTGTTCCATACCCAATAATTCTCAAGTCTAAAGAGAGACAGTATGAACACAGTAGGTTCAGACTATTCAACAACACAGGAAGCTGAACTGCTTCCAGAGAGCCTGCTTTGTCTCCTGGCAGACTCCCTGAGACAGGATATTGTGGGAAGACACCTCTGTCCCTCCTCCACCGCCCATCTCCAGCCCTTTATGTAAGAGCTGCTGCACTCCTGTTTTTGCAGCAAAGAGGTGCCTCTGTGGGGCCCAGATTCACAGCAGGGTGTGCAGGAGATGTGAGTATTAAACATAGGGTGAATCACACAATCGCCCCAAAGCAAGGGGCCTGGGGCTCTCATGGATGGCCTGTGGCTCTTCATCTGTCCAAGAACAAAGCTCCCCTGCAGAAAAACACCACACAGGTGGTCCCATGAGGGGCAGTGGGCAGCACATGCTCATCCCTCCAACCCTCCCAGGGGACTGGAATTAGGTCCCAAACCCCAAATGAAATCCTGGGCTGGGCTTTCTCCAGGGCAAGCACAGGCACCATAAGCTTTTGATGTGCTTCCTGCCGAACCAGGCAATAGGCCTGCTCATCAATCACCTTGTTTGATCCACTCATTGCAGAAGAAGACTAAGGGTAACCAGCTGGGTCAAGGCTGGGAGGATTTTCTTTGCATCAGCAAAAGATAGGCAGCTGTGGTAGTAAGAGAAATTATGTGGAGCATGCCTAATCTCTCCTGGTCACACGTATCTGCTGATGCCTTGGAAAGGCATCTGGCTTTTAGATACCAAATCACATTATCCAGCATCCTGGGCAATATATCTCATACTGCTCTGAGCTCTGCTCCACCACCAGAGTGCAAGAAATGCTGAAATCCAAGTGCTGAAGCGGTCAGCCCATTCTTGAGGTGATCACAAATAGAAACAAGCGTCTTTATGTTATTTCCAGCCACCCATAATTTGAGTCAGAACTCTCCCAGTCTGACCTGAAATAGCAGTATCGCTTTGTATCCTCAGCACTATCTTTTCCTTGTTTCTGGATGTGACAGTTGTTCCCACTCATATGGAGGGAAGGAGTACATCTGCACCCCAACGTGCCATGGTAAGAGCAGAGGACCCATAAATTCCTAATTACCTATAGGGCTCATAAGGCTGATGATAAGCCTTTCTCCAAACCCATGAGACAATATCACCTAATCTAGCACAACAACTTTTGTCACTGCCATGGCATCACTAACTCCAGGCTTCAGCTTCAGTTTTAACCTTGGAAGATTTACATCTCAGTGAAGTCTTGGATGTGCCAGTTTTCTTCCTAAAAGCTTCTGTCTCTGCTAGATGAGGCAATGCTGAATATTTTAGACCCTGGGAGCCTTTTGTGGCTTTGCAGCTAGATTGGTCCAAAAAACTGATGAATTTGTGCTGATAGTTGGGTTTAAGAATTTATTCTACTTTTTGTGGTGAAATCATTATAGCTGTGCCACTGCAGATCAGTTGTTACAAGTGAGGCCTTGCCTACAAGAATGCTCTAAAATAACTACTATTTCTGTACCAGAACAATTTAGTTAGATTTGGACTGCTTCTGATAGTTGAGATCTGCAGACAACTGCTCTCTTCTGGAGCAGAGCTCAGTGCTCAACCTTAGGGGGCACGTTTGGATTCTCTACCCAGATTTGGTCAGTTAGAAGGTCAGTTAGGAATCTCTTTTTGACTGTCCCTCTTTTTCTCAAAACTTTGGAGATATGGGAAGCTCTTTGGTAACCACCCTGGAATAGGAACAGGAACAGAAGGTCATTGATGAAAAAAATGAAAGTTTCTTAAGAGTACCTGGAATTTGGTAGGAAACACCCTCCATCACTACCTATATTCCTGTTTTCTTGCTAAAGACTGCTGCCTTTGCAAATAGCAAGGCTATAAAAAATTGAAATTACTTCCTGACTATCATGGATTTTTAGACTCATGACTGAATAGATGTTACAGTGAGTTTTCAGATGTTTCCATTAGCAGAACTCTTCTGTTATACTGCAGGTGTTCACCCAGAAGGGATGCCAGTTGCCCTCCTGTTTGATGCTGCAATCTGCAATTGCAGTGAGTTGCTGGATGGCTGGCAATGCCACACAGCAGTTTTTGCCTTTTTACACTGTGGAACAGATAATCACTACATTTCCTTCCAAATACCGTCATGCTCAAACCCTCTCTCTTTAACCTTGAAAAGTCAGGCTCATGCAGACCAGTACATTTTACTGCATAACTCATAAAGAAATCTAAGAAATGTATTAGCATTTTCTTCACTTTCTTTCACTGGAGTACTTCACAAGAAAACTTTGCTTATAAACCTTCCAGTGAGCTTGGTGGCAAAGTAATATCAAACTTAACATATATTTGGGACCCCTTTGAAGGGAACTCTATTTAAATTTGGTGATGGAAGGTTTCTAAACTTAATAAGCATCTGTAATGGCCTTTACATTTTGTGCAATTGGAGTGCTTAGTGATTACTAGATAGCTGTTAGGCAGAGAATTAAGGCTTAATGTAGATTTCAATGTGTTTGATTTGACAGAGGCCATGCAATTTTTGTGTAACACAGTAACATTTATAAGCTGATTCAAGCACTTCATGCAGGCGTGCTGTCCAAGTTTTCTTATTACAATTATGCATAATAACAATACAGTTATATGAAAATGATAGCGCTTGGGTAATCACAGTACTGGGAGCATTTGCCCTTTATTCTGAAGAGCAGAGAAGTGGAAAAGTGCTGGATGTGGAGAAAGGAAATTAATGTTTGCCCTTGCAGAACACTCTCCTTCCACTGGATTTGCATACAACTCATCATACCTTTTCTGCATCTTGGTTATGCCTCTGTCCAGTTCAGCAGGAGAACTGTTTCTGTTTGACGTTGGGGAACAGGTCTGAACTTGAAAAAATTAGTTTTGGTTATTCTTGTGGGAGAGTGTACATGAGCATACAATGGTTTTCCCTGATTGCCTCAGTCTCTTCATATTCAAGTAGTACTTAACAAATGGTCTGACTGGTAGGAAGATCCACAGGGTACAGGGAGACAAGCATGGTACTTTCCAGATAAGCAGTATTTTCTGTAGTGGCTTTATTCTCATGCTGAAGGTCTCTTCTGTGGCCCTGGGCATTAGGAAGTTTGCCCATGCCACAGCTCCTTCCAGGCCTCTGCAAAAGATCCTGAGCAAAGTTGCCCATGGGGTACATGGCTGCTCAGCACCATACAGCACACAGGGCAACAAAAATGCTCACCTTACTTTCAAGACTGACTTTTCACCTATGCGACTTGGACAGGCTCCTCTTCTAACCTTTTACCCTGCCCAAGTATGCTCTAGATGCTGAGTAAGGAAGGGGACCTTATTGGTAATCAAAAATTTTGCCCACCCATTCCAATTCTTCCTGCAAAGACTGGTGAAACCCAAAGCACGACTGGTGAAACTATCTCATGTGTAGTTTCATCCTATCTGGACTTCCTTTTCTTCCTTTTAGTGAAGTCCTCCTTCAGTGAAATTGTACTAAAAATAGATGTTGGCTTATGCTCCAGCACCTCTTTGTGTAACTACCGAGTGCTGGATACTGAAGTGAGGATGTCTGAACTTCTCCTTCCAAAAGAAGCTGCTTAGACCTCCAAAAATAGTATTTAAATAATATTGAACATGTAAACCCATGTCATTTTTCACCTTAATACTGAACTCCTATACTTGCCTGTTACTGCATTTAACAAAAAATACAACACACTTCTGAATTTTATGTAGCGTGATTAATTTTTGGCTAGCTTATACTGCTTTTTGAGACTTTATGTACCTTAGCAGATGGTGTTAAAGTTACTGTGAATAGTTTAATTTAATTTCTTCCCACCTTCTTAGCTTTACCCTTTGCTTTTAATTATTTGCTTGCAAACTAGCTGACACAAACTAGTTGAACACACTGATGACAATGGATTGTAGTAAAAATATAAATTTTAAGATGACAAGATTTAAGCACTTGACTGTTTTTAAGGAAAAACTCAAGAATGTGTCAACCTCTTTATTACAGGTTATTATAAGAATAATAAAAATAATTTAAAAATCCATTATAGTGTTATATGAGAGATATTCCTAAAATTTGGCTGCATGTTATCTTGGACACAGTCACACTGAAAGGGAGAAAGACAAAGTTTATCATATTCTAGTTCTGCAAAAGCATCTTTTTGTGTGGGATCCAGAAAGTTGGGGCCTTTGTCAACAAAAATGCTGGGAACAGATTTTTACTCAGTTATTTCATAATGTCATTTTCAGACATCTAAATATATAGCATTCCAACGTGTACAGTATGTGCTATTAATACTGCTCAGAAATATCTGTAGGCATTTAATTCTGAAAGTTAATTATTTTAGGCAGGAACAATATAGGTGTGAAGTGCCATTAAATGTACTGGCTAATATGAAGGAAGACTTTTAGGAGACTCTCTGGAGTGCTGGGTAAAGTTAGACAGGACACTTCTTGGTGGTCAAAGTTGTGCTGTGTGTCTCAGACAGTGAATCCAGAATCTGACACAGTAGGAGCTTCTAAAGATTGACCACTTTTGAAGTCATATATATATCCTTGCATATACATTGCATCCAATCATATTAATTTAGTTTTAGACAGTAAAAAAAATCATTTTTCTACATACTAAAGTACTGGCAAAAACAAATAAATCAAAATATTATGAATTGTCAATACTAAAAATAATATTCTTGCTGCCCTGTTATTAATGGCAATCTCCACACTTTACAATCTTGTATTTCCTGCATCATTTGCTGCAGTAGAGAATGTCATGCTTTTAACAAACTGCATCTGCCAATGTATAGAATAGTTTTACAAGGTCTTGTCGACGACAGTGGTGTGTGAGTTTAAAAAGAATAGTTTAAGAATCTTAAGTTTCAGGTGTTTATTTTGGTTAACTTACATGATGCCCAAACCTGAATCCAATTGAATTTTAATAAAGTAAATAAATTTTAAAAAAATGCATTCCAACTCATGACAAAAACTTACTCCTTCTCTCATGATTGTAAAATAACCTCATTTTTCTCTCTTTGTAGAACATTCTATGCTTTTCATCAGCTACCTTTTACCCTCTTACAGCCTTTCAATTTGCTTTTCCACAACCATTTTATTGTTCTACTCCTTCTCAGCTCCATTATAAAGCATCTTCTTATGCTTTAGTTCAGCAGTGAAGCATTCACTTCTTTTACCTGGCACCAGCATAATTTGCCATCAAATAAAAAAATTGGTCCAACTACTTTGATAGAGTTGCACAGGTTTCTGGTTTTATAAAAAAGGAAAAGCTAAATTTAGCTAGAGTTTCATTTACTGAACTGCAGCCTGAAGCTGAAACCAGTTTTCATTTTGAAGTTTTGTTCTTCCCCAGCTATAGTACTGGCTTGCAATACTGGCTTGACATGAAAGAGACCGAATTCATGCTGGAAGCAGACATTAGCGCCTTCTGCAAAATTTCAAAATGAAAAGAAACTCTTCTTTGCGTCATCCTTCTCTAAAGTTCTGACTGTAATCTGTGCATCTCCAGTGCTCAAAATAGCCCCTTATTGATATGCCAGCTCTGTTCTCCCCGCACACCTCTGTGGTAACTCCACTATAGGAACGTCAGTTGTATCCGAGCAAGGCTCGGAGTGGTTCTGCAGTCTCCAGTGTGGAGTTCAGTTCTTCCCTCACAAGTGGGAGTATTTTCCCCTGCTGCAGAAGCACGAGAACATTATTCTAAGTGTGCCCATGGAAATATACAGGGAAAGCTATAAATATGAACATATTAATTAAATGCTTATATGCTCTGACATTTAAAGACACTCAGTAGTAGTCAAAGCTTATATGGCTGTGAACAACAAGGCCTGCTGTAAGTTCTTCCTTTTATTTACAAGGAATGTTGCCCATCTCTTCTGAGCATTCATTTTTCTTTTCAGTTGTTATCAAGGGTAAATCAGAAACATTTTTGGCTCATTTCTGTATACATTTATAGAGATGAGATGGAGCTTGTGTTGGTATTTTGACTTGCCATGGTGTTTGTTTTTTTGAATTTTGCCTGGAGAAGAAATAGGGGCTTGTCTTAAAACATTGCAAACATACAGTTTTAGTAGAATCTTCTCATTTAAAGAGCTTAAGATATCTTTTTCATGAACAGGGTGTAGAAAAAAAATCACAATTTATCTAAGTAAAAAAAAAAACAACCCTAAACAAACCAAATTTACCTAAGTTAAAAAAATGAACTGCAAACAAACAAACAAACAAACAAAAAAACCAAATAAAAAAGCTTAAATACATAATAACATTCCTTTATATTACCTAGGAAATACATGTAGGAAGCATTCAGTTGCAAAATCTCTTGTGCTTTAGCATTTTTAAAACGTTAATAAAATGTTATTGGGACATTACTGGTATTTTTATACCCACATGTACCTTTTACTGGTATTGCTGTACCTGTTTTGCCCTTCATACTTGGTCTAATAAAAGACCATGAGTAGTTACAATGAATAATGCATTTGAAAAATGTTGTCCTTCTTTTTCCTGTCTAAGCCAGTCTCATGTTGTTACAGTTTTCCAGCACTTATTTGCCTGTGGCTTTCCCAAGACAGCTGCACAGTATGATAGGCTTCATCCAAAGTAGCACTCCTTCTTTCATCTCCATCTTCTCAGTAGCCTTTTTTGTCACTGCTTTCTGTTTATTCAGACAGTTTTTCTTCATATTCCTAAAGGTGCATTTGGAAAGGGATCTCAGAATCACAATTGTTACTGAAATCATTAATTTAATTAATCTCTCTTTTAATTTACTAACATTCTAATTTTTTGTAGTTCTTCAGTTTAACATTTACAAAAGCTCCTATTCCTCTTAGCCTCTGTGGAATAAGAAAAGAATACCATAAAAACATACACTATAACTCGTGTATTTTTTCTTGTCTTTCTCTTTTCTTCTGCTGATTTTCACTCAGGTTTACTGGTCCGATAGTGCAAGACTCTCGTCACCAGGTTTCTCATGAATACCAGAATACCTCTGTCTAAATTTTCTGCTCAACTGTGCATCCATAACTGAATGCATTAACATCACAGAAGTCAATAAATAATTAATTAATAGCAGTATATGAGATTGAGGGGTCAGAATTTGTTGCAAGTAGGTGTTGTCATCAAACAGAGCTTAATAGAAAGGACTTTTACCTAACGTGAGCTTCAATTTTAGGCTACTGATTCCCTTAATTTAATCTGCTAAACTTTTTTCATAGAAATACAAGTGGAAAGAGTTGGATGCCTCAGAAGTATCCAAAAGCAGAGCCATTTTTCTGGAATCTGTGTATTTTTGTTAGACAGATGTTTTATTCTTCTTCAGGCATTTCCTGTTCTCCATTTGCAATATGAGAAACTTTATTATTTCCTTAGATAATGGCTTCACCACCTAAAGTCTGACTGTAAATTATCTGCTGGAGTCTGGCAGATTGTGCCAACAAGACTCAAGACAGGTGCAAAATCTTGCTTAAGAGCAGCTTGATTTTCTTTGCAAAATGGATGTGGAGTTGTTCTGTAGATTGCCCAAGATTTGTGCTCAGCTCCAGCTCAGCCTACACCGTCTCTTGCATGGTTTAATAATTGTACATGGCCCAAGTACCTGTGTTAAAAAAGCTGAGCAGACTGCCCTATGAAGTCAGTGGGTGTGGAATTAAATTTCCTTGTCAGAGAGCAACTGGGATTTTCTTTGTTTTCACTTGAATTTCAGAGACATTTATTTTTTTTTTTTAACAGCTTGGTTAGGCTCAATGCATATTTAAAGAATGGTACAAAAGATAATATTTAAGTGTGGAAAACTGTGAAAACAATTTAAACAAGTCTTTCAGTTAAGCTTGAAAATTGCTTTCTGGCATGTATCCAAACAAGAAAAGCCTGCCATTTTATATCCAAATCCAGTCCATTATTTTTGGAATAACAGCTGAAAGAATAAAACACTAACTGGAGGTGCATGCATATGTGCTTTCACATGTGTTCACAGTAGCAGGTACAATCTTTTACCCCTTTGCAACTGTTTATCTCCAATATTTGTCAACTGTGTATTGACATGTTGATGAGGAGAACTTTTGCTTAAATGAGGAATGTCAATTATTGTTGCAAGTAGTTACCACCAGAAAAAAAACACTCTTGATTCTGAGCTGCTGTTTCATGATCAACAAATATTTGCTCTGTGGAGACTAATTTCAATGCAAATTAAGCTTAATGCATTTTTTGTTTAATTATCTGGTTTTGTAAATGGCAGATACAAAAGCCTCTCCGTTTATGGTACACAGCGAAAGAACTTCTCTAGATAGACTTAAAAGGACTACGTTGCTCACAGGCATTGAATCTAGCATTGATTAGGAAATTTTCTTAAGGTTCTAGTTCTTAAAGCAATATAAAATCAGAAATTCACTCAAATTATTTAATATATTCTTAGCTCTAGGGCCTGCAAGAGAAAAGTAAGGAAATTATTCGAAAGTGCTGTTTTAAATGTTCAAAAAACAGAAAGCACCAAAATTCTCCCACCTAAACTCTTTCTAAAAGTTTGGGGGGACCTGGTTCAAGAATTATGGAACCAGTAATAATTTGAAGGGTGTGGGAGAAGCTTGGGTTTTCACACACATGCTTACACCCCCTATGTATTGATAAATTTCCTCTTCAGAAATAAAGAAAACTGCCACAGGAGTGGGGGAGCTGCTGATTCTGGGTAGGTAACTGAGACTGTAATGCTATAGAAAGAATGCAAAGGTTGTACTGCTTGTTCAATGGAATAAATTAAAAGGAGAAACAGAAATAATGAGTACTGAAGAAAATATCACTGGTCCTAGGGCTTTCTGCGTAGTGGTATCATAATGGCATTGGAGAGAAATGCATTGGCTAGAAATCTTGAACACCTGCCCCAATTCCCAAAGCCATTCATAATTAATAGGGAAGATTAAAAATAATTTTTAATTGATGAATTTTTTTTTACTCTGCTCTTGCTAATTGAGATTCTGTGGACTGAAGTTTCCATAGCTTAGTATCGCTTTAGAATGGGGAGACGAAGCACAGAAATAGTTAAGTTATTTGATTGTGTTGATGCTTGGAACTCTTGGAGAAATCTGAGAGAGATGATCATTCACAGTGATATATTTAATAGCTAATATACATTTTTGTTCCTGACACTTAAGAACAAAGA
Organism: Melospiza georgiana; assembly: GCF_028018845.1. NCBI lineage: Eukaryota > Metazoa > Chordata > Aves > Passeriformes > Passerellidae > Melospiza > Melospiza georgiana. The sequence goes on from NC_080431.1 coordinate 29,995,850, forward strand.
ATATTAACCAAAAGTACTGGCTAAAAATGCTGAAGGAAGGTAACTTGATTTCTTTGACAAGATGCTGGTAATACCAAGGTAGTACTTGAGAAGACAATCAAAGTAGGCTTGGAAAATCATTGCTGTTATTCCTTCTGGGCAAATTTTGTCCAAGAAAACCCCACATAGCTACTCACTCACTGTCCCTGCATCAGGATGTGGGAGAGAATTGGAAGAGTAAAAGTGAGAAAACTCATGGGGGGAGATAAAGGCAGTTCAGTAGGGAAAACAAAATCCATGCAAACAAGCAAAGAAAAGAATTCATTTACTGCTTCCTATGGAAAGGCATGTGTTTCCATTTCCAGGAAATCTGGGTTCCATCATGCCTAATGGTGTCTTAGGAAGACAAACACATCATTCCAAGCTTCCCCCTTTCCCCAGCTTTATATGCTGACCATGACATCGCAGGGTATGGGACATCCCTCTGGTCAGTTGGGGATCAGCTGTCCCGCCTGTGTCCCCTCGTCCCAGCTCCTTGTGCACCCCCAGCCTGCTCGCTGCCGGGGTGAGAGGCAGAAAAGGCTTTGGCTCTGTGCAAGCGCTGCTCAGCAACAGCTGAAACATCCCTGAGTTATCAACGCTGTTTGCAGCACAAATCTAAAACACAGCCCCATACCAGCTCCTGTGATGAAAATTAACTCTCCCACAGTCAAAACCAGCGCAGCAGATAGCTAGAGACGAGATTCTTAGGGACAGGATAACAGTATTGGCACATGGCCATTGGAGGCCACTTAACTGTATCAGTTTGCTCCAAGTCCTGTCAGTCGTATGCTGATACAAAGATACAGTTTGTTTCATTTCCCAGGGATGCATTTGGCCAACCTAAATCAGCTTCAATCTCATCTTTTTTTTCTGTTGGCTGCATGAACCATAAATAAATTTTATTGTTATAAATGTCAATCTGCTCAACAAATCAAATCTCATCTAACCAATCTCTTGCAAAATAATATCCTTCAGTTCATTCTTTTTTTCAATTTCCCACTTAACAATACATGAGGCTGTCCTGGAAACTCAGAAATCTAGTAGAAATGAATTATCTCCTCAGAAATTTTTGGCAATTTGAACCTTTTGTTTCCTCATGGCCTATTGAACTGACCTACAGGCCAGTCTTATTCCACCAGATTGCAAAAGATGCTGACTATGACAAAGAGTTATGGTATTTTAGCATGAGTGATGGTAGGTACTTCTTCTGATGGATAAATTTGATTTATGTAAGATATCTGTTGGAAGCGAAGTCCTTTTATTTTTATTTTTCAGTAAGAGACCCTCAGTTATGCCAGATTAAAAATGTCTTAACAGTCAGGTTTTTGAGAACTGTGTGTCAACTGAAGTTGAGTTTCAATTTATTTTTTCTAGAGGCAGATGCTCTATGAAAGGTAAAAACAGTACCTAGTACCTGTCCTTTAAGTGCAGGAAGTCAAATGTGTTTCTCTCTGTTTTTTTTTTTACCTAAACAGGGGGCAGAGATTTGAAGCAGCCCCAGTATGCCAATTACAGGCTTTTAATAATGTCTTTTAATGTTTGTTTTGGGAACATTTCTTTTTATTGATCATTCAAATGACTGGCAGCACTCATGTTCCTTAGTGCTGAATAATAAAACTATATAGAGACACTTAAGTTAAAAAAATATTTCACCACAGAGCCACACTGAAGCATTCTTACTATATTGAAATTATTCTTCCATTCATGTGTCTGACACTTTCTTCTCCTTCATCAAGAGGAGAGAAGAATGTTAAACACAATTATGATAATTTTTGCTACCTTATATTCATACTTTTATATCTTCTTTGAACTATACAAAAAAGATAAAAGATAAAATGATAGGAAAATTCATCAGAGTTGCAGGTTTTGAAATATACTTAGTAATGAAATAACCTGTAATCCTGCAAGCATGCTTGTAACTGAATGTAAATGAATTGTTCCATCTAGTTGATTGATGCTTTTAATATACATAAAACTAAAATAACATCTTTATTTTCATAGATGTACAAACACAGAAGGGTTTTGGTTGGAAGGGACCTTAAAGTTCACCTAGTTCCAACCCCTTTGCCATGGGCAGGGACCCTTTCACTAGTCCAGGTTGTTCAGAGCCCCATCCAGGTCATTGAACACTGGAGAGGGTTTCCATTTTGCACAGTTAAAATTAAGGACTACTATATGCTTTTGTTGTTCCTCATGCCTGGATGAGTTGATGACTTGGGATTGGAAAAATAAGGCTTAGAAAAGGGAAAAACATTCATGTATTTTAGAGACAAAAGATATTCTGTTTATTGTATGCTTTTCACTCTTCTATATGATACCTACTCTTTAGGTACTAGGAAAACTTCACAGAGATGAGGATTTCATTCAGCATTTTTCATATTTATAGTTTTATTTTTACCTTCGATTCTTGTTCTTTCAGCCACACATAGTGAGACTTAAAATATGAATTTTCAGATCAAAAGGAAAGTGATTAGACACTCTTCCTTTCCCCAAGTTGCCTTGATCTTTAGAACAGATTTATTCCTTTACAGATTGTAAGAGTGTGTTCATTCCTTAATGAATTAAGAATTCATGAGACACTGTCTTTGTCTCTCTTTTTTTTGTGGAGTTGTCTGTGCTGCTGCTGCTGTTTTGTATTGGTGCATGGTACTGTAACCTCTAACTTGTGTGAAACATTATTGACAATTTTTTTTTGCCTGAAGTGTATAGACTGTGGTTGCCCTTGGAAGGAAAAAAGATGCACTTTCTTCATTCATGCAACTTCCTTCTGTAAACTTGCATGCTTCATTTTAATCATGGCTGAACTACAGATTCCATTACTATGCTGCTGTAATATTTTCAGTATTACAGTAGGGTTCTAGAGGACTCGCATAATTTTTGAAGGGAAAAAAGCTCCAGAAATTTGTTCTTATTTCAAAAGGAGCCAGAAGTGTTAAATCATTACATTATGTTTTATCACTTCTCCAGACTGTTTCCTCCAAGTGCAACAAGCTAACGTGCTTTTCAGTGTGCACAGTACAGATAAATGCTAACAAAATATCTGAAGTCATGGTGTGGGGTAGAGTTTACAAGCTCTTTCAAGCAGAGAAATGGTTAACGTAGGCACTGGCAAGACAGCAGATGGGATGATGAAATGCAGCTGCAAGGGATAAATGCACTCAGGAGAAGGCTGCAGAGGAAGGGAAGTGCCTAAGGAAGTAGGGAGAGCACTTAGAGGAGTGCTGGTAGAAGGGCATGCTGTGAGGCTCAAGGTCACACGAGCCTCTGAAATTAGGGAATAGGAAAACAGCTATGTGGAGGGGAAGAAAATAAAGATGCACTTTTGGGGGTGGGTTGGAGGATGAGTAAATAAGAGCCTTTTTTTCCTAGTAAGGTTGCCCCTGGCAAGGCTGAGTCCTGGCAGTCAACCTGTTTGTAAGAGCATGAGTTGGGTTCAGCTCCCCAGAAAGTCTTTTATGTGACACAAGTTTGCATTTGCGCTTGTTGGTGTTGGCCCAATGTCCTCAGGTGACTTTATGATGCTTGTACCTCCAACTGTCTGTTCTATTTATGCTGGATATTAAGTTCTACACCTTTAAGACTGATTCTGAGAGTGAAGGAGGGGAAAAAGAAGCGCGCAGTTTGTTTTCAGAAACTGCACTTACTCCTCTGCATTCCTTCTTACAGAGTGTTTTCTGCAGCACAGACAGCACAAGAAAGCTCTCCTTTGCTTTTAATTAGTTTTTAGCTAGCTGAGGCAGAAAAGTTCCCTAGACTGTAGTTTTACTTTTCCTCAGAACTGTTAAAACCTGCTCTAAACTAAAAACCCAAAGCTCATGCCTTTGGCCCACCAGGGCCTGGGATGCATTTTCCAGCACAGGGGGGACTGATAAGAAACTGAGCAAGCTGAGTTTCACCCCAAAACAAGGGCTTGCTGAATTTGCCATCTCTTCAGAACAGCAAGAAGATTTATTGTTTAATATTAATTTTCTATGCTTGTGAATACTTTGCTTGTTAAATAAACAGTTTTTTTCCACTTTTCTCAAAAAAATCTTTTCCCAACACAGTTAGGAGAAAAAACACTTAAATCTGCTTTTTTAGAAGAACCCCGTTTAGAATTTCCACCCAAATTTGCCCTAAACCAAGACACCCCTTCACTGTTAATGGAAAGAAACAGATGCTTTTAGGGCATGATTCATCTGACCTATTTTGAACACCTGCCTTAGGAGGAGTTGAATCATACCCTAGAACTGTTTCTGTCTATTGACTGTAAAGAGTGCCTAGGGCGACTAACTCAGATTTAAATACCTATATAATAGATAGCTTGGCTTGGCCAGATATAAGTGGTCCCAAAGATTACCATGTCAGTGCAGAAGTTAATGTTTGAATGTCATCATTGTGACAGCTCTAGAGCATGAGCACTACAGAAATTTCTCAGGATTTACCTTAAACTCCACTGCTTTGTTTCTGTACAGGATTTGGGCAGTGGGAGGTGGTGGCACAGCCACCTTTTGCCACTGGATATATGCTGAGGTCTGATGGCTGCTGCAGAAACCTATGGCTCAGCCAATTGCCCCAAAGCTCTGCTGATTCATAGGAATTGCTTCCCTTAGATCTTCAGGGGAGAAATTCACAAAGAGAGAGAGAGGGGGAAAAAACCAAACCACCTCAGGTCCGTCCTAACTATGAAATTTGGCAAGCCTACCAAGTTTTTCTATGTGCTAGACTATCTCACAGCAACACTTTAAAGGAGCACTTCACTAATTAGGAGGAAGATTGTGAAATTTTTCTGTGGAAGGGACAAGGTTGTCTTGTCCCTTCCACAGCAAAAAGTGAGATTTTTTCACATGGGAAAGGTAAGGTTATCTTCACATCAGCTGGTTTTGCCATTAAAATATGCTCAGTTCTGTCTGAATAGGAAAAATGTACCTCATTTTGCCTAAGTTTGAGTTGTTATTTGTGGATTTGTCTCACATGATGTCACTGTGTCACAGATTCCTAGCTGGGAAATCAGGATTGCTGCTATAGCCCTCACTTGTGAAGATGAATTGTCCTGAAGCTTTTGTTTAGTGTAAATGGTGGCAGCCCTGAAAAAAAACATAGGGAAATTAGTGATGGTTCTTTCAAACTAGGATTTGAATCATTTTTAGTAAATAAGACATTGGGCTATGCATCCAACATTAATTAAATGTAGTGTAAATGTTCATCAAATGTGCACCATGAAGCTGATGTATTTACAAAGGCATTGTGGAAAAAAAAAAATTGCAGAAATGGGATCTCCTAACTCTAGTGTACCCTAAAGAATGGGCCCTCCTAATTCTTCAGCATTTCCTAAAGGCTGAATGAGTGACTTAGCAACCATAGTCATATTCTTTGATGAAAGAGCTCATTGGATGGAGGGGTAGCAGTGAGTATTGTCTACCTTGAGTTCAGCAAGGATTTCAACACTGTCTCTCACAAGATCCTCATAGGCAAACTCAGGAAGTGAGGACTGGATAAGTGGGCAGTGAGGTGGGTTAAGAGCTGGCTGAACAGCAGATCCCAGAGGGTTGCAGTCAGTGGCACAGGGTCTTGTTAGAGACCTGTCACTATCAGGTCCCCTCCAAGGTACACTACTGGGCCCAGGGTTGTTTAACTTATTCATCAATGACTTGGATGAAGGGACAGATGTCTTCTCAGCAAGTTCACTGACAACACAAAGCTGGGAGGTGTTGCCAATACCTCAGAGGGCTGTGCAGCCCTTCAGAAGGGCCTCGACAGGTTGGAAACGTGGACAAAGAACAATGCGAAATTCAGCAATGGCAGCATCCTGAACCTGGTGGAGAATAAGGGACAGCCTGGGGCCAGCTTGCTGGAAAGCAGCTCTGCAGAGAATGACCTGGGGGTCCTGGTGGGCAACAAGGTGTCTCTGAGCCAGCAGGGCTCTTCAGGAAGAGCATTGCCATGAGGCTGGCAGAGAGGATCCTGCCCCTCTACTCAGCCCTGGTGAGGCCACCTCTGGAGTGCTGTGTCCAGTTCTGGGCTCCTCAGTAAAAGAAAGACAGGAGCTCCTGGAGTGGGTCTAGTGGAGGGTGACAAAGAGGATGAAGAGACAGGAGCATCTCTCCTGTGGGTAAAGGCTGAGGAAGATGTACCTGTTCAGCCTTGAGAAGAAATGACTGGGAGGGGGCCTCATCAGTGTCTGTCAGTACTGAAGGGTGGAGCCAGGCTCTGCTTGGGGCTGCCAAACAGTAGGACTGAAGAAAATGGGCAGAGACTGATGCACGGGAAGTGCCACCTAAATGTGAGGATGAACTTCTCTGCTTTGTGGGTGACTGTGCAATGGAAGAGATTGCCCAGAGAGGTTGTGAAGCTTCCCTCACTGGAGATTCAAGAACCTCCTGGACACAACCCTATGCCATGTACTCTGGGATGACCTTGCTTGAGCAGCAAGTTTAGACCAGATGACCCACTGTGGTCCCTTACAACCCTACCCATTGGGTGATTCTGTGATTCTTTAAATTAAAAATGTATATGCAATATCAAAATACCTTAAAAATAAATTTTTAAAAGTTCATTGTAATTATAGTGTGTGTGTGTATATAATCTCTAGAAACAGAAGTTTAAGGTTGCATTTCTGTGCTAAGTGAAATATCTTCTGTTAATATCAAGCATAAGCTTAAAATCATTGCAATTTCTCTATAAGCCCATCACATACCAAGTTTGGCATATCTCCTTTTTCCACAGCAGAAGCTTGGATATTTATCAACACAACAGACTTAGCTGGAGGAAGTAAATTTATGTTAAAATACAGATCTGTAGTCTATATTTATTCTTTATATTTACAGTAAAATGATATCATCATTGACTTTAAAAATGGCAATATTTGTATTTAAAAATTATTGGAATTAATTCTTAATTATTTTATAATTTAGAAAAAGTTCTGCCTAGTTTTCATATTAGTTATCCAATTATTTCATACCCAAAGTACAGAAAAGATAATTTTTCAATATCACTATTTTTCATTAAACCTCACTTTAACAAACTTAAGCACAAAGAAGCAACTCCTTCACATTTACCATATTTTTTTTGTTTTCTGTCTGTCTTTTTCACATTTTCAGATACTATGCTTTTCTTTCACAGGCAATTCAAATGACTGAAGGAGGATTAAGTCTTTGCTTAATGAGTAGTACATAAGCATGTTCTCAGAACTGGCCCTAAGAAATTAATTCAAATCAGGAAAGATGATTGTTAATACACTATACATTCTACCAGAATTTAAAATAAAATTGTCCTTAATGGCAGATATGGATTATCATCTTACCTACATCTTTTTATGTATATTTTATGCTGTCTCGGTGCTTCAAATTTGACTAAATGGTCTTTAATGAACCTTCTAGTCCTATGTTTGATGGTACTCCCACATAAGGGAGAAGAGAACTGAAGTGGCACAAATGAGTTCTGCTCTCTTACTATAATTCTGTGGATGCGGAAGCTTTCTTAGAGCTAAGAGGAAAAACATCCAACCCTCTATTCTAGTCACAGAGGTGGAGGAAAACCTGATTAGGTGAAAATTCTAGGATGATCCAAAAGTCTATTCGTTGCTTGTTGTTTTTGCCATTGAGTTCTCTTTACATTCCAATGTTGAATGAAAGGACCCGAGGCCTAGATTTAAAAAGAAAGGAATATTTAGCTGATAGTATGTAATTACTAGAAATAAAATATGAAAATTCCCAAATTACAAGGCATGTCTCTCTACGAAGCCAGGTAAAACAAATGAGGTTATTTGATAAAAAGGTTGGTGGAAAGGAGAACTCTCTCATCCATGTAACCAAGTAGTTTAGCAAGGCTGCCTAAAGCTCCAGTTAAAACTGTCTCAGATTGTTTAATTTATCTCTCTTTTGCATGAATAAAAGGAAAAGCCAGGAGTGCTGCTAAGAAAGCTAACACTGCCTTTTTAAGGTATCTACTTTTATATATACACTCTGAGTTGTTAACCATATTTGATACATTGATTTTAAATCTATTATTTGAAGGGTTGGTTTAAAGGAAGAATATAAAAGATATGTGGATGAGCCTTTTTGAAGGAAAAATATCAGCTTGCTCTTTGTTGATAGAGGTTTCTGATTCCCTAGCTGCACACATTGTACTTGTGTATTTTTACTGTTACTGAATACTACTCATCAATAATACTGTTTCTGAGTAAATTAAGGAAATATCTGAGGCAGAATAAGTTTTTGCTTTAATCACCTTAAGATATGATTTAAATATATAAAATAGATAGGGGTAATGACAATTTCCCATTAATTTATTGGAAAAAATATTTGTAATTCAATCCTAATGAACTCTCTCTGCATTAAGAAACGTGGATGTAAATAGACCTCATATCTGGGAGCTTGAATATTTGTTCATATTTATATACATACTTACATAGTATTTTTTTTCCACGTGAAACTTTTGGTCACTGTTAATACTTTCATTTTCAGTATCAAATTTGTATTTCCCCTTGCTGGGATTTTGTAAAGCTGTATCAGAAAAGGGTCTTCATCTTTGGTATCTAGTGGACTTAGTTCACACAAATGACTTCTTGCAATTGCCAATTAACTTTTTCCAGAAGGAAGCAGTAGCATAGGTCTGCCGTGTCTTTGATAAACAGGTCAGACATACACTCTAAACACTAACTTGAGAAATATATTCTGAGTGTTTCATGATAACAACAGAAGCTGCATAAGACTTAATAAGCTGAGGGACTAAAAAAACTTCAAGGAGAGAGAAAAAAAAAAGTAATACCTAAAACTCTTGAAGATTAGCGATAAGTCATAATAATTTGTATTCTGTTCTGGCAAAGCCTCTATAAACTCTCCTGTGACATTTTTATTGTGGCAATTTTTATATCACTAAGGACAGGCAAAACGGGTTAAGTCAGTTACTGTCCACCTGGGTGTTCACCTGAAGTCCAATCACAACTGATTTTTTTGTGATTTCATTGCCAATTAAATATAGAATATGAGGGCATTTTCGCATGGCAAACAGCCACTCCCTCTTCTGAAATTCCAGCCAGATAAATTAGTTCTTTTTGATACTTAAAAAGTACTTGAGGTGTCTGTGGTGTCAAGAACAACGTGCTTACAAATTCAGTGTGGTGAGTTTAGCGAGTAGGAAGGCAGTTCAAGGTTTGACATTCTCTGGAAGTCAGAGAATTGGCTTCCAGAGCCCATCACTTGTCCTTGTGACCCGGGAGCACAGGAGGAGTGACTGTGATAATAAGGAGTGACTGATGTGGATTTCAGTCACTGATCTGACTTGGCACTGACAGGTAGCCAGGCCTCTTTTTTTTCCATTGTGATATAAATGGACAAACTGAGAGCTGATTTAATAAAATATCCTTAACTTTAGCAAAAAAAAAAAAAAAGGCTTAAGTCTTAAATGCCTTTTTTGTGATGTGTTGAGATAGTTCGATTTTTTTGTTTGTTTGTTTCTTTTTTTTTTCTCAGTTGCTTATAAGTGTTTTCCTTTCTGGTTGTGAGAGAAAGCACTATCATCACTGTAGTGCAATAAGTGCATAATAATAGTTTTATAGATATAAAAGTCAAAATGCTATTAGTGCTGAGAGGTATTGTTTTAGCAACTGGATCTTGTGTGTAAGAACCTAATTTTTAATAATATAAGAACCTAATTTTTAATAATATAATTTGCTTAATGTTATGTATTCACAAAGTTAATAGTCAATTAAATTTTGCATGCGCTGTCTTTTTTGAACAGAAATACTTTTGCCTGTCAGGTGCTACGTTATTAAAGAACATTAGTTAAATTAAAATTGCACCTAGGCTGAGAGTGTTCACAACACTTAATGGACTTTTTGCAGTTTGCTTCCAAGTACTTGTCTACTAACAAGATTACAGGCATATTAAGATGAGTGTATTAGGGGGCAGGAAATTGTGTGCTTAAAAAATAAAGCCACTTTCTGCTGTGTGTCTTTTGAGCCATAAATTTGCCACAGAGATGGCGAAGCAAGGTAAGCATCTCTCCTGCCATTGCTGCTGTAATCCAGCAAGGCACTGAGCTGTAGCAAAGGGGAAGCAAGATGGGTGATTCTCTCCTTTCATTTCTCTGAAATAAAAGGCTTAAATAGCATTGAGGTCTGAGCCTGTCCTGCAGGAAGGGTGGTGTGTCCTTGGTGGCAGGCTGGTGACAGGCAGTAGCTGTAAACATCTGGAGGTAGAAATCTGGAGAATCACTCTCAGGAGAAATCAGTTCCCCTCCCTTCCCACCCCATCTTTATGCCACAATATTTTCTCACAGTTCTTCTGCAATAACCTACATTTAGTGAGAGCTTTGTTACACATTTATGGTCTTGTGCAATTTGATAACTCCTCCAGACAGCAGAGTAACTTTCCACAAGACAAGCATATTATTTCTGAAAATTGTCGGGGTCTCAGGAGACTTCATCAGTATTTATAAAATGTCTTTAGATGTTTCTATGAGAGGTGTTTTATACTGTGATAAGTGTTTTATCTGTGATAGATGTTGTGGAACAGACACTCCTCCCTCTATGCTGTACCCAAAACAAACATCTCTACTGGGTTAATGAGAAATTTCTATAGCACCTAGACAATTTTTTTTCATCAAAGAGTTGTGCCATGTGCTTTATGGGATTCTCTATTCAAGTCTTGATGTTGTATCATGGCAGAGCTAATCACATCCATACAATACTCTGAACCAGGCCCAAAGGAAAAACACCTGATTGACTCCAAGTCATACAGTCCTTTTGTCCTGCACTCTAGTCTCATCCTAAACTGAACTTCTTTCTGTGCCTCCAGTACATGGTACCAGCAGAGGGAAGACACAAAAGAAGCAACTTGAATTGCTGCCTTGCTCATGAGACTGCCTCAGTGTTCCTCACCTTCATGATGTTCAGCTGAGCATCTGGCTGGTTTTGGGTGGTTTCTCTTTTAATAACTGCGCCAGCCTTTGCCATGCCACCCATTCCTTGCTTCATACGAGCACCAACCACATTCATTGTCTTCTGTCTGTTCCAGTTGTCTTGTTCTGGATGGGTTACTGAATTGTTTTCTGGGCCACATCTCCTGTTACCTGCATTGACTGGAAACAATGTGTGGGGCTAGGAAGTGTAGAGAGCTGGCACCTAGAGCTGTTTCTATCTGCATCTTTCAATGAGAAAGAATTGACATTTCACTTTTCAGCTTACATGTGGAAAAAAATAAACCCTTTCTAAAAGTGTCATATTAGGTTAAAATCAATGGGAACAACACAGAGGGAGGTTACGAGAGTATAAATGATCCAAATCCAAATTAGAAATCCTACTCTGAACTTTCAGAAATCAAAAGATGGAAGGAAATATTTTTAGTTCTGCATATTTGATCATGAACTAGTGCAACAATAATATTGCACAATACAGGTAACACTCTTCCACTAATTGTCAAAACATCCTTTTATGGTGGGATTTCTCCAATTTGTACTTATTCCTACAGAATATGCCTCTTTTTACAGCTTTCTTTCCTTCTTTCAGTATGCAGATTTTAATATGCTACTAGCCATGTTAGTGCTTCATAAAGATGTCATAATTTTTGAATAATAACATCAGAAAGAAGTCTTTCTTTTATTAAGGAACAGAAGGGCATAGAAATTATGTTTCCATCTTTTATAACTGGAAGACTAAACCTTATCTTGATGAAGTCTGCAGAGATTAACCCCATGTAGAGAAGCTAATTCACAGATTTTAAAAATGCCCAAACTTGATTTGATTTTTTTTGAAAGGAGTGTGTGCATTATGTCTCTAGCCTGAACATGTATGACACTATTTGTATAATTTTCAGCATTCAGTGAACTGCAGCCATCTACAAATTAATAGCAAAGGGGAACAGATATTTCCTAACTGTAAGAAATCTGAAAATCCTTCTGTTTGGGTCAGATTAACCTTTACATAGGTTGAAACAGGACAACCAGTGGGAGAGATTAATTGCTAGAAATGCATGATTCAAATCTGCATATGCAGCATCATCACCAAAGGAACCTTAGGCAGCCAGGTCACCTCTGGTTGCAGGAATTAGAAGCAGTTCTGTTATTAACAGGTACTGTAAATCAGTGTCAAAATGAAAAATCTTGAACAATTAGAAAGTAATAATATTGTACTGTTGAGAAAAAATACTAAGACTCAGCAATAAATTTACTTGAGTGGAAGATCCATATGTCCTCCAATAAAATTAAAAGACTCATAAGCCTTCTTTTCAGTTAAAGATTTATAACTCATTACCATGAGAGTAAGACTGAACCATAAATTCTGGAGGAAATTTAGAGACTAGCCAGAAGGAATTTCTTTTTTTGTGGGAGTATACAGATTGCATTATAAAGCTGGCATGACAGCATTATTTTAAAACGTGGTGGTCATGTTTATATTTTCTAATTTCAGCTTGTTTTGAGGATTTACTAATTTTTTGCCTTAAATTACACTTTAGAATTTTTTTTTTTTTGATTTAAAGAAAAGTGACTTCTTTTCTTTAGTAAGGAATCATTCCTATGGCTTGCAACATTTATTAGGAGGGAGGTTCAGATCCATGTTTTCACTTTGAAGTTTTTGGGATTTCTTGAGAGTAGAGGGCATACTTGGAGAGATTTAGTAACAAGACAAATATATACAATGCGTCATCTTCTACAGTATGATGTCTCTAATGGTCAGCTGTAGCAGTTGCTGGACACAGGACAAACATTCTGTGAATTTTATTTTCACTAATTATCCCAAATTTCAATAGTCAGAATTTAGGAGGCTTTCCTTTCATACTTTCAATGTGACAAAAAAATTGCTTAGGGTCATAAAGGAATGCATCCTGAAAACTCGGAAGAAAATGGATTTTTCCCTAGTCAACAGCAACTACTTCTTAACATTCCTAACTTTTCAACATCTGGAAATAAACAGTCCTGGAGACTAGTGTTATACTAGCATTAATGTGTTGTTGCAATATCTAACACCTTAAAAAATAGTTTATTGTTTCTTTAATTATTTTCCAAAAATATGGATAGACAATGTTTGTTATGTCTCATAAAAATTAGAATGAGATATATTTTTCAATTTTACTGCTGTATTCTCAGGGCTGTAAGTTTCTCTGCATATGTTATTTTCAGTTGATAAATTATGTTTTCTCTGTCTTATTATATACAGACCTATATATAGTGACTTTTCATTGATTTTTTTTATAGTAACTATAGTGACTTTTCCCTCTCATATGTAAATAATTACGTCCATACAAATGTAAATTTTAATGTATTTTTTAAAATCAGGAAGAATGAAGATGCATTAACCAGGAAGTTTAATGCACAAAGGCAGCAGACTTTTTCTTTCCTTTTCTTTCTTTCTTTTTCTTCCTTTTTCTTTCCTTTTCTTTCTTTCTTTCTCTTTTTCTTTCATTTCCAGACAGCTTTGTTTGTATTCGAAACTCAAGGCAAGGAGTTAAAATCAGCCACTGAAGTCAACAGGTAATTATTGGTAGTAGGCAAGGTAAACTTATCCATTTTGAAGGGAATGTTTTCTCTAAAGACATCCAGATGGCCTCCAGCTTGCTTTCGGAGCCGGTTTTTACTAGACAGCAGATAAGTGCTTTTGAATCTGCATTTCACAGAAGCTGTTTCACCTTTCTTCAACAGTGCTGCCATGGTATTTCAGGCGGATTTAAAAGAAGGCTGAGGGGTTGTTCACCTCTGCTTGCCCTCTTTATACCCTGGCCTCTGGGTGCTTGGGAGGGAGAGCTGTGCTAACCTATCCTTCTTTCATGAAACAACTGTTGTGCTTTTCCTACTCCTAACTTGCTTTTTGGGCCACATTCAGGTGCGACCCCAGTAAAGATTGGGCTCATTCCCAGGAGGGAACATCCTCCTGCTCCGCTCATGTTAAAGCCATCTTGCTCCTTGTTTTTGAGAATGCCACTAAAGTCTTTTACCTATCCCTGCTGGTGTCTGCAGTAACTTGTGCCTGTATCAGCAGTAGTGTGGCTAGCAGGATCGGGTCAGTGATCAGCACCTTGAATTCTGAGTTCAGTTTTGGGTCCCTCATGAGCAGAAGGACACTGGCACAGTGGAGCGTGTCCAGAGAAGGGCTGATGAAGCTGGGGAAGGCTCTGGAGCACAAATCCTGTGAGGAGCAGCTGAGGGAGCTCGGGGTGTTTAGCCTGGACAAGAGGACACTCAGGAGACCTCATCACTTCCTACCACTATGGGGCAGGAAGGGGGAACATGGTCTCTTCTCCCAGCTAACAAGCAATAGGACAAAGGGAAATGGCCTCAGGTTGCAGCAGGTGAGGTTCAGATTGAACATTAGGAAAAGTTCTTCATGGAAGGGGTTGTCAAGCATTGGAACAGGCTGCCCAGGGAATGGTGGAGCCACCATTTCTGGAGGCATTAAAGATGTGTAGATGCAGCACTTGGGGACGTGGTTTAGTTGTGAACTTGGCAGTGCTGCGTCAACATTTGGATGTGATGACTCTAAAGGTCTTTTACAACCTGAAAACCCCTGTGGCTCTATCATTCTATGGTACTGTATAATTTTGATTTATATTTTCATAATGTCCCACTGACCTATTTAGTCATATAGTAACTATTTACATTTTGTTAATGGAGTTACAAGATGTAGGTTTTTCATCCTGACAGAAGTTTTTGAAGTGCAAGTTCATAGCCTTTACCTGAAGATCACCATTCTCCTTCAGATTTATTGTGTTGAGAAGTCTCATCTGAAGTCTAAGTATTCTATGCTTATACAAGGGATTTTGTATATGAGTAATTTTCATATTTGTGTTTGACAAGTAAGGATACAAATCCTGATTTATAACATAAATAATATCCTTTATAAATTTAAATTTAATTTTAAAATGCCATTTAGTTTCTGAAAATCAGATATAGTCATGTCACTGTAGAAACATAAAGACAAATGTGTAATAAGTAGCATTGTGTACGAGGATGAAAAGAATATTTACATAATATGAATGGAAAAACCCCAGATTTACTATATGCAAATTAAAAAAAAATACTGTGAGTGGAGTATTTGGCAGCTTGTTCTTTTCAATGGCATGCTTACCTAAATCTCTCCTTGTAAATACTTAGAGAATAATTGGTATGAAAGCTGTCATAATTTTCCTACAAATGCATGCTGCTTATTATTCCAATATATTTTAATTTATTGCAGTGGTAAAATCAGTGTAGCTGGAATGTGTATTCTTCCTACAGTGCTGAAGTAAAAGCTGAAGTAAATATGAGAAAAATAAAATATCATAGTTATTAGATATCTATCACTTTTATAACCAAATTATACTTTTAATAGTTTTTAGTGTGTTGGAGTAGGAAAAATGGTAATGAAAATGCTTGAGTTAATTTTAAATTGAGAGGACCCTACTAGAAGAAAACTTAGAGGGTGACAGTCAGACTGGAAGAAAGTTTGGTGAGAAATGACAGGATCAGCTGCCATTTCACTAATTAGTGAGAATCCAGATGGAATAGCTATCTGTTGTTGTGTTTAGAAATGCTGTGGTGTAGAGAGGGGGGAAAAAAGGAACCCCTAACCCAAAATTAGTAAATTAATTTTCTTACAAGAAGTGGAAGCAATTTCTGGATATCTACCATTGCATTCACAAGATGCAACTCACCAGCTTAACCTGAGTGTAAGAGTTTTGCAGAGTAAAAAACAATTACATTTCTAGGAAATGGTTAATTTTCAATAATGAAACTTCTCTGCTCTGAATGGATTTATGGCTGAAGTTGGACTCTTATCTCTAGTAGGGTGTTCTGATTTAGTGGATGAATGAAAGAATTGTGTGGGTAATCATTCACAGCCAAACAATATTGAGGTTGTAAAGAAACACCAGATTCAAGTGCAGATCGGTAGCATTTTAACAAAGCCTTTTTTTGCACTTACCACACCCTTCAAAGGAGTAATGAATAGAGATTTGCAGTTCCTCCTACTGCTGGGAAAGTTTCCCAGGTTTTAGTCCACATTTATATGCCCAAAACACCAGAGACCAGCGTAGGCAATATCTCTTGTACAGGCCACATGTTAATGTTGCCTGAGCTATAAAATTGGTGTGGGGCAGAACCAAGTTTTGGTTGTGTGCTTTGACACAAGCAGGTTTGTGTCCCTGCTGCAATGAAGCACAGGAAGGTCTGTCATTTGGCTATCTATTGCAAATACCCTGGAGCTGCAATATTAGTGATAGAATAAAGTATAACCATAGAATCATCACAGAACAGTTTGGGTTGGAAGGGACCTTACCAATCATCTAGTGGCAACCTCTGTGCCATGGGCAGGAAACCCTCCTTGCCATGAAAACCAGGTTGCTCAAAACCTTGGTCAACCTGGCCTTGAATACGTCTGGGGATGGGGTGTTCACAGCTTCTCTGGGCAACCTGTTCCAGTGCCTCACTACACACAGGATTTCTTCCTTATATCTAATCTAGGAACAGTGTGGCTGGACAGTGTACAGGTGGAAAGGGACCTGGGGGTGCTGGTTGACAGTCGGCTGAACATGAGCCAGCAGTGTGCCCAGGTGGCCAAGAAGGCCAATGGCATCCTGGCCAGTATCAGGAACGGAGTGGCCAGCAGGAGCAGGGAGGTCATTCTTCCCCTGTACTTGGCACTGGTGAGGCCTCACCTGGAGTTTTGCGTCCAGTTCTGGGCCCCTCACTTTAGGAGGGACGTTGAGATGCTTGAGCGTGTCCAAAGGAGAGCAACGAGGCTGGTGAGGGGCTTGGAACACAAGCCATATGAAGAACGACTGAGGGAGCTGGGATTGTTCAGCCTGGAGAAAAGGAGACTCAGGGGTGACCTTATCACTCTCTTCAGCTTCCTGAAGGGTGGCTGTGGTGAGCTGGGGGTCGGTCTCTTTCTCCGGGCAACAACAGACAGAACAAGAGGACACAGTCTCAAGCTGCGCCAAGGGAGATACAGGCTAGAATTAAGGAGGAAGTATCTTACAGAAAGAGTGGTCAAATACTGGAATCATCTACCAAGGGAGGTGGTAGAGTCACCATCCCTCGAAGAGTTTAAAAAAAGACTGGATGTGGCACTTGGTGCCATGATCTAGTTGAGGTATTAGAACATGGGTTGGACTCGATGATCTTAAAGGTCTCTTCCAATCTAGAATTTCTGTGATTCTGTGATTCTGTAATCTTAACTTGCCCTTCTTCAGTTCAAAGCCATTCCCCCTTGTCCTATCACTACAAGCCCTTGTAAAAAGTGCCCCTCCGGCTCCTTGTAGGCCCCCTTTAGGTACTGGAATACTGCTGAAAGGTCTCCCAGAGCCTTCTCAATGCTGAAAAATCTCAATTATCTCAGACTGTCTTTATAGCAGAGGTATTCCAGCCCTCAGATCATCTTCATGGCCCTCTTCTGGACTTGCTCTGACAGGTTCATGCCCTTTTTATGTTGTGTCCCCCAGAGCTGAATGCAGGACTCCACATGGGGTCTCACAAGGTGGAATCACCTCCCTGGACTGTTTGTGGCTCTTTGGGTACTCTTGGCTTCCTGGCTGCAAGTGCACATTGGCAGCTTGTGTTGAGCTTCTTGCCAGCCAACACCCTCAGGTCTTTCTTATCAAGGCTGCATGAAATAGCCATAGCTGGAGTTGTGGAGGGCTCTGCTTTCCACTAACATGTGGCCAGCTGAATTTAGGTTTTGGGCTGAAGGAATTCTGTGACAGCTCCACTACAGAGTAGTTTGAGTTGTCCTCAAATCACACCTGGAGTTAATTCATTTACCCTCCAAGGGAAGTCCCTCCATTTTTGTCTGGACCTGACTTTGCTACTTCTCTGCTTCTCTTGCTCAAGTATCTGTATAGATACAAATTTATTAACTCAGGTTTGGGCAAGTTGCACCAGGCCTGTAACACACAGACATTACCATGGAGTATGCTAAAATAGAATAATGTGTAATTCCTCATGCAGCCTAAGTGGATCTAAATCACGCTGCTGCCAAAGGTGATGTGTTGACATGGCCACCCCACCTGCCAGCATCTCCTGACATGGGCCCAACATTTGTGTCTTCAGGATATGGGCATTTGAGTTGTCTTGAAACAGCTGTAAATTCAGCCTTATCAAGTCTCTTATGTAGACAAGCCTTCCAGCTTGATACAACACCTATTTTTTATTTTATTTTATTTTTTGTGAGTAGAGAGAACAATGTTTTAGTTTTGTAAGTTTACGTCTCAAAAGAATTTTGGATCGTGGATGAAAATTAAATATTAAATCCACAAAAATCTTACTAACTATAAAACTAGGGATTTGAGAAAGGTCGGAATTGATGTCACAATTGACTATTTCAAAAGGAGTCATTACGACCTATAAATTTTTATTGAGTAGGAAGTCAAATCCTTGTTAATATTGAAATTATTTGTAAAGAGTAATGCCCTAATTCCCTTGAGTTTTCAACTTCATTAAGTGTACATGATCTTTAAACTGGCAGACAGATGGGGTGAATGCAAGCTCTAGTGATCATCACTTCCTTGGTGAACTCATCTTATTGCTCTTTCTTTCAAATCTGGGGCTCTGTTTCTTTCATGATGTTTAATATTTTAAAAAGTGTCAGTTGCAACAATATGTAAAGGGAGCTGACAGGAAGAAACAGGAAATGCTATCCTTTTTGTGACCCTGTGGGTGTTTGCTGGTATGGAGATTCGAGCTCTTTCTTAGGATGAGGTATAAAGCTTTGCAGAATAACATCACCTGGGAGTATCTGCTTTGTTTAGGATTGCTGCAGGCTGATGTTTTCACCTACTGTGTTTTCACCTAATAATTGCATTAAACAAACTTGTATTCTTTTCCTTCCTCTATAACAATTGTTTTCTTATTTCCCAAGCCAGCATTTTTAATGTTTTGCCTGTTAAGTTGATATTTGCATCAAAAGTCTCAGGATTTCTGGTCATAGATGGACACAATACAAAGTAATAGATTTTTCCTGATTGCTTTCATCTGACATATTGTATGTATTTGAATTTTGTTCACATGGATAGGATGACAAGTTAGTGAGGTTTTGGTGTAATCATTCTTTTTTTTTGACAAGGTGAAAATCTGAAAAGGGAAATTTTTCTGATTTGTAAGTACATTACTGATGAACACATGTAAAACCATAATAAATTTGAGAAATATCACATGAAAAAAAAGAACAAATGAAGAAAGATGAAATTCTTCATGAAAATAATTCCCTAAGATTTTTTTCCCATTCCACTGTTTTTCACGGTGTCAAACGGGGTAAACTTCTTGATTTAGGATTCTGTGAGGTTGCCAAAATAGGAAATCTATTAAAAATAAGATGCTGAACAAACCTTATTGGGAGGCAGAGATTTAAAAAGTTTTTAAAGGAGAAAATGACTAATTTTAATTCTATTTTATTTTGATTTTAGATTGAGATTTCAAGAACGGGGTTCAAATCATACTCCTCCTCCAGAGAATCTGTGTAATTAATGGGGATTGCATAGTGCAGATATTACACTTCTATAGGAAGGTCCAATTGCAAGGAAACCTTGAGCTCTCAGGTGCCACCTCTCCATTCCTTGAGTAGGAGAATGAATGTCCTAAGAAAGGAACAAATTTTAGTTGCCCAGTAATATTTTAATATTTGACCAAGCTGAGAAAGATTTTGGGTTTTGTACTCATTTATTCAATAATAATGATTAAAGTCTTTATTTTGATTGAAACATGAAGTGAAAAGTTGTTAAAATAGCGATTCTCTAGAGAAAAAAAAAGGAATTTTTATCCTGATGTAAACATTTTGACAGGTTGGGAGGAATTGAGGTTTAGTATGATGCTATATTTATCAAATGTGTCCCAAATAACTCAGAAGGTATAGCCTTGTAAAATGTGCACCTCTTACTTTTTCTAGAACTGATTTTATTAGTTGTCTGTCAGTTTAATTATTTCTGCAATGAACACAAAGTGGATGAAAAAAATGTACCTTGCTTTTTCACCCATTCTTCAATACCTGGAATTTGGATAAGAGAATCCTCACAATCTACTACATTCCAATAATACTGAACATTTATTTTAAATGTTCTGTAACGGAAAAAGCAAGCTTATTTTTGTTTTACTAAAACACATTAGTTCAGTAAGAATGAGTGAATAGTTGTTATTTCTCTTGAAATTGTAAACTTTATCAAACTTTCATTCACTAGCTGTTTCTTGTCTTCTTGGTGTCAATTTATGAGAAAAAAAGCCCCATAGTAGTTATTTTAATTCTGGTGAAAGAATGATTGCCTTAGCTTAAGACAGAAAAGAAACTATTGCAGTGACTAACAACTTCTAAAGGGCAGTATTTAGGCTAGCAGGGCACATAAGTGATTCTGTTTTGAATTACTGGGCACTTGAATAGGTATGAAAAACTGTATTTTTAACTTGTGGCCTAAGGAGATTCTTCAGCCACAGCACTGTATAAGAAGTTAAATTCACTGATGTATTTTTAGATTTTTCAGGAGGAGGATTTTGAGGCTTAATGTCTCATTACTGAACTTCTGTGCTTCTAGCTAACATTGGTGAAGTTGTACATGTGAATAAGTAAGTGAAGAAAATGAGTATTTTGAAGTTGCTCACTTCTCTGCATAAATTATCTTGTTCAGACATATATGGCATGCTGCTGTGATGCTTAGGGTCCTTTCACTTGTGTGTTTAGCCAGGAAAAGATGATCAAACCTGTAATGGGAAAATTGCATACAAGAATGGAATTTTGTGAGGTGCAAATAAAATGAATTGTTGAAATATAGGTAGAGAAAGGATCCTGAGGAAGAAATTAAGCAAACATCACTGTGAGACTAGAAGTAAGCAAATAATCATCAGGAGCAGAAGGGTCTCTTGGATTTGGAGCGCTGTGAAAAGCTGTACCCAAGCAAGAGGAGGGCACAGACCTTTCTAAGACTCTTGTGTTGATATGAACTTTGGTACACAGAAGGGGTTTTTTTTTCCTTAGGTATCACAAAATTGCCAGATCATCCAAACCACACAGGTACAATGAACTTCTGTGATGGACAATGAAGCATTCTGCTTAGGGTGCTGTCATTTCTCACACCTACATTGAATCCCTGTCTCAGTGCTTGAGGATTACTGAGAGGAGGCAATGCATGTTATTCCACGAAAACAACACCACATTTCCTTGAGCCCCAGACCAAAGTGATTTGAAATCTGTGCTGGAACAGCTGTTTTGCACTTTGTGTGAAACAGTTCTACCAATAATAATTATATGGAAAGCACTATGCTTCAGGAGCAGGGGTCAGACCTGGTCCATGACCCTTCTGTGCCTACCAAGTGTGACCAAAGAGGCTGTTGGAAGTTCAGTCTGAGTGACCTCTTTTAAAAGTGTGTTTTGTGTCTTCTTACCTAGGGTCTAGGTTTTGGATTAGGGGCTTCTTTCTTGCTGTTAGTCAATAAAACATTAAATTTTTTAGCTCAAGATTTCAACTTATCTATAGCTGCAATTATTCTTATAGCACTTTATTAAAGACCTGAATTTTGGAGACAAAGTAATAGTAGTAGTAGTAGTAATAACAACAACAACAACAACAACCTAACAGCCAAGAATTGCTTTGTGTAGTGGTGTCCAGGAATGCACAAATCCAGTAATTCTGATATTGTGTCTGTGTGTGCTCATGTAGCCTTTGGATTTCTTTCCGTACCCATCTGAATAAGACAAGCCAGCAGATCTTCAGGACATTACCTGGTAGCAGGACATGGAACAGGCCTATTCTGCTCATGGAGGTCTCTCTGAGTGCTTCACCCACTGCTCTTCTAAGGTCTGCACACCTCAGCAAGGCTGACCCAAGGCTTGCCCATGCATCAATGTGATTGCATGCTGTCCAAGTGTTTTCATAGCGACCACTGTGGACTCAGAGACCAGGCACACTTTTGCAAGGTGGAGTTCTTTGGCTACTTCTTGCCAAATAAAATGTTGTCCTGAACAGAATAAGTTTCACATCATAAAAATTCAGCTACAGCCATGTACTTGAGTCACTTCTAAGAAGGTTTCTCATTGTCTAGAAGAGGGAAAATAACTGTATTTGAAGAAGAAGGGACTCAGATGGGATTGATTCATCTGGCCTGACATGCAGGCAGGTGTTTACAAAGCACATGGTTGATCAGAGTATTACTCAGCTGTGAAAAAATATGTACTTCATATTTGTCCCATTTCTTTGTAAATTCTCAGCTAAAAATTGATTTATGTTTGAATTAATGCGTACCATGCTTTGTTTATTTGAAACACTTTTTTTGTTTTACAGATCACACTCTTCTACAAGCTGTTTTGCTCAAATCAATATTTGCTACGTTTATTCTCCAGGGTGTGAAGTGATCCTATGACATCCTCATATTTTGAAAGAGCTGCTGACATTCATGTCTGTTTACAATACTGAATATTTTGCAGCATTGAACCCTGATTACCCTTTTACTGTCTTTGATCTCTGCATCTGTCTGCTTGAGGAATCTCTAATTTCTTAATATTATTCTTTTCAGCTTGTGTACTGCTGTTTAGGGAAAGTTTAAAATGTGCATGTAAAGGATTAGTCTGTTGATTGCATTGAGTCCTTTTCACAGCAGTCAGTAGAGTTGTCTACTGTTCCTTTGCATTAACTCCCTTTTTCCACAGGACAGCTGAGGAATGAATTGTTTCCTATTCCCTTTTTGCCATACAGGTGTTTATTGATTGCAGTGAGGAGAGACACATGCAAAGTAACATGCAACATTTGTTCTAACAGAGCATTCAGATTAAATTTATGCTACTTGAAATGATCTTTGAATTCAGACACAGTCTGAGCATATAAGGAAAAAAAGGATTTAGTTGAAATCTAATTATTTTTCTTGTTACAGACTTCCCAAGTCCTGTGATTAGTGTTTCAGGCTACATACATATATATATAAGTGTATTCATATATATATATACATATATATGTGCATATATATATATGTATATATATATATGTAACTCCCCACCTACCTTTCTCAAAGTGAGCCTTGTT
The DNA here is from genome assembly GCF_028018845.1 of Melospiza georgiana. Lineage (NCBI taxonomy): Eukaryota > Metazoa > Chordata > Aves > Passeriformes > Passerellidae > Melospiza > Melospiza georgiana. Next base: position 30,018,817 of record NC_080431.1, read on the forward strand.
GTGTGTGAAGTCTTGTAGTACATCATTTTCAGGTAGGAAAAACACTATTTAAGGGATTTGCTGAAAGGCTAGAGGAGGACAATGTGACACACTGGTGAATAGGGTGTTTGATTAAATAACAGGAGCCATGGGTAAGGCTGATAGACTCAATGCCTTCTTTGTCTTAGTCTTCACCAGAAAAATGTTTCAGGCCTTGAGCTCAGTGAAGGCTTTGGAGGAAGAGGAGAATGCCCAGCACAGGATGAGGACAGGACCAGACTGGCTGCATTCAAGGCTGCTTAGAGACCGGACTGATGTACTTGCAAGGCCACTTTCTATCATCTTTCAAAGTCTGTGAGACAAGGGTTCATTCCCAATGAGCAGAAGAAGCAAATGTTGCACTTGTCGCTGTAAAGGCAAAAAGGACAATCTGGGGGACTGCAGAGGTTCAGCCTCACTGTGACCCCTGTGGGTGTTCTAGAAAAGGTCTTAGAGCACATTTCTGGGCACACATAGATGGTAACTGGGAGCCACCAGCATTAATTTGCCAAGAACAAAACATGTCTGACAAACCCTAATGGCTTTTTTTGATACATTTATTGGACTGCTGGACTAGGGAAGAACAGTGAAGGGCATTTACGACTTAAGCAAAGCTTTCAGCACCATCTGCACCTGTATTCTTCAGTCCTAGTTAGGACATTCCAGACTAGATAATGGACTATCAGATGGGTGAAAAGAATGGATGGACAAGCTAAATAAAGTTCAGTGGTTGTGCTCTTCCTAGAGTTCAGTTACAAGAGCACTACAAGTGCAGGAGTCTGTCCTGGGTCCTGCCCTCTTCAATAACTTTGTCAATGTCCAACCAACTTGGAGGAAGAGACAACAGGCAGCATCAACAAACTGAGGTCCTCAATATGTTTGAGGTAGGACTGCCATCCAGAAGGGTGTAGGTAAAGAAGAGGATTAGTGAAATCCAACACGGCCTTATGTGAAGGCCTGCAGTGGAGGATTGGTCAAAATTGGTTAGTGCTGGGCAGGCTGAGGAAGAGAGGCTTATTCAGCCTGGGGCAGAGATGGCTTCAGGGGACCTAACCACAGGAGCATGTTGCCTACAGGGAGGGAGCTGGGGAGTCTGAGCCCATCTCTGAGGCAGTGGCCACTGACAGAAAAATGGGAAAAGTGACATTGTTTCATAGGAGTGTATCCTGTGTCCTTCTCAGGAGGACACTTGGGCCGTGGGACAGGATATACCCATAGAGATTGTGCAGCATCATTCTTGCAGGGTTTCAGGATGTAATACGGTAAAGCCCTGAGCGACCTGGTTGTCCATCAGAGTAGACCCTCATATGAGAAGAAGGTTGGACTATAAGCCTTCTGATGTCTCTTCCAACCTGAGTGATTCCATACATGAACAAAATAAAATTATATTTAGCTTTTACAGAATGTGTGGTAATATATCGATTTTTGTGTGTTCAGACAAGATTTTTTAAATTAGGAAATGAGGGATTGAGAGGTCTTAATCTGTGAAGTGTGCTCTTTCCAGAGTTTGAGCATCAGTATTAATAAGTACTGGGTATGCAGAAGCAGAATAGATGAAAAGAGAGAGATTTATCTTCTGAATTGGTGGTGTCTTCATTTCAATCATAAGAAAGTATTTTACTTAAGAGCTGGAGCCCATACACTTCAATTTCTTCAAGATAAACTGTTTCCAGTGTGATTATTTACTGGATGTATTCCATCGAGTATAGTGTTTAATGTTTCTCTGACTGATTGTTCTGACAGAAATTCCTTATGTACTCATATAAAAATAAAAAAGGGAGGCAGGGAGCTTGAGTTAGCAGCCTTCCAAACAACAAAATCATAAATTCTACTACTGGGTTGCTTTTCTTCCCTTAAGCTTGACATCACTTCATTCTGAGTGAATTTATATCTTTTGAAGGGCGAATAAAAAAATTTGCAACTGTGTTTTGCAAATACGAGAATCTGTGAACTAGAATAAATTGCCAGCTATTGGCTTGATTCTGAAACTTGAATTTAAGCAAATGGTTGGTTAGTCATACAAGTATTCCTCAAGTAAGTCAGCACCCTATTCTCAGGTGTTAGGTTTGGCTATGATGTAATGAACAATTTAAGGTATTTCAAGTTGATTTGAATATTCCAGTTGCAATTATACCTAGGCTGGCTCTTTGAGTGTTTTGAAAGCACTGCCTGGTTTTTTTTGTATAGGAAGGATATATCTACTAAAAGATGTGGCAATTATAAAGAGCATATAAGGTATCATGATGAATATTCCCCTTCTCCCTACTCTCCACTAAAATAGACAAAATTTTTAAACACCAAGGGCCTAATCTGGTGCATTTGTTGCTGCCTTAGATCTGCCCACAGCTGTCCCTTGAGGCATGCAGAAAGATTTGGTAAGCAAACGTTGCCAGATGGCTAATGCTTGAAGGGAACGTTTTCCTACAAGCATGGCAAAGTACAGAAATGCTGAGGCGTAGCAGCATTCCACAGGCGGAGCACGGCTCTGGGCTTCGAAGGAATGCTCATGGATCTCATCTCCTGGAGTGGGGTCAGAGGCTCAATCAGCTTTTCAAGAACCCTTGGCACAGCTGACATTAGCATGCTTGTTTGTGGTCTTGACTGAATTAAAAAATGGATGCACTGTAGGGAATTAAGGTGACTCTAATGTGCAGGTTCCTCAACATCCTGCAGGTAAGCGGGGGTATGGACAGGGAAAAAGAAAGCATGAAAAGGGAAGGAAATTCTGGAAAAGCTGTTAGCCGTGAGTTTACACTGTGCTGGACACACCATGAGTGAGGAGAAGAGCTTGTAAGTGCCAGCTGGTGGGTGTTGAGAGAGCAGCATGTTCCACCTCCTCTGTGCCCATCCCTGCCCTCATATACAGCTGATGCAGCCAAGCAAGAGTCTGTTGAGTACAAGAAATGGTCTTTTGTGCCTTAGTTGTTGTGAAGGTATCATCAAAATAAGCTTTTTACAGCACTGAGGAAGCCTCTAGAGAGGAATATCACATCTTGTGACATAGCTGTTCTCAGAAAAGCACTTAAATCTCCTACTATACAGATGACTGGGGAGAAAATAAATTCAGGTCATTATTTCGTACTTGTAATTTCTTCTTTTAGAAATTGTGTTTGGGAATGAATAAACTAAAAATAATGGGATTAGGTATACATAATAGCTATATATTACTAGTTTTCCCTGTCCTATAATGTAATTTCTATTACATTATGGGCATTTGTGAAGAAATGATTTTCAAACATAAGGATCAAGTCTTTAGTTGTAACTTCAGCGTATGAGCCATAAAGTCTAGAAGTGAAAGCAACTAGTGTATCCATCTATGCTTTACATCCCCAAGGCCTTGCATCATGTTCAGCATGGATTTTGACAAAGTGGAGGGAATGTAAGGACTCCTACAAATATTCAAGTCTGTGGCTCTTGGGGGAACTCTACCCAACCTGTAGTATAAGATTGTGGTCTGATGTGATGTTAGCATCCCTTCCAAATTTGCAAACTTCTACCTTAATTTGCTCTTTTCACCTTAAAGTAGCTTAAAAATCAATTCTCAACTACAGAGAGAATTGATCTCAACTAGAATCTCAACTACAGAATTACTATAGACAACATCAAACACGTCTTAGACACCTGAATGCATTCAGTGATCTTGGAGATCTCTTCCGAACTTAATGATCCTATGATTCTGTGATTCTAAGTTTTACATCCTTTTCTGAGCATGAGAGGTAACAGTGAAAACTGAGCTGTTGTATATCACTTGTTGGCAGACACTTCTTTGTGTAATAGATTTTCTAACCTTGAGATGTTGGAAATGAAGTAAAACACCAAAGCAAAGCAATAACTTTGGATGGTTGTGTTACTGGAAAGCATCCCGTAATGGCTTCCTAAAAACCTTAATCATGAAATTCTTTACTTCCCAGACTTTATGTGAGCAACAGATCATAGGTCTACTGCAAAATATAAACCTCAGTAGATTGCTGAGGAGTTTTATTGTTGTAACCTATGGAGCATCTCTTCCCTTAATGTTCATCAGGATGGCCTTCTTAAAAAGTCTAAAATTTGTTTTCTTCAAGGTATGAAAATGATTAACTTAGACATTTATAGGACTCAAGTGTTTTCATCACCTTTGAACAGCAGCGCATTTGTACCTGTAAATAGTTGTTTGAAGATATTGTGTTCAAGGAAATTTTTCTTGTTGGTTGTGAATCACACCTGAAATGAATGAGTAATCATTGATAATCTGACAGGCAAGCACCATTAAGTTACAGAAAAATGTGTCTAAATTTACTGCAATATTAAAATGCTTGTAAAACAAAATTGAAAGCATATTCCCCTAAATGTTAAAACAATTTTTTGCTACACTTGCAAAAACAACAAACCTCTTTATTCACATGAAAACCCTTTTTCTTATAATATGAAGTAAAACCCAAAATTAGTAGTCTATTAGGAGAGCACGAGCCATTTCAAATTTTAGCAGTTATTCCTGTAGTCTTTCCTTAAAGGAATAAAAATAGGGATAAAAATATCAGCCTAGAACATTATTTTTCACTGTTTGACTTTTGAAAGCAAAGGAAAATATACTGTAAGAGTACCTACAGAGCTACCAATTAGTGCCTGGTAAAGCACTGCATAGTGGAAATTACTTGCAGGATGAGGGAGCCAAATACTGGTGCAGATCATATTGATAAATAATGTACCTCTGCAGCTTCCTGCGGTGTTTAATCTTAGCTGTTTCAAAATGTTTTCCATAACTGTATGAATAAACTACTTATTACATGCAGTAAAGAGTATTTCATTATTTTCTTCCCTGCATTTTTTTATGGTGGATCATGTAGCACACCTCACCTCTAGAAGAGAAAAAAGCCAGCAATGCATGCCAGTCACTCTTCCTTAAGAGGTGGAAGGATATAATAAGGTGGTACAAGTTTAAACAACATTCTAAGTCTCTTAAGAAACAGGACTGGACTGGATCAGTGAGATTTCTGTACCTCCATACAGAAGATGCTTCTGTATTTCACAGGGAGCCTCAGCTGAGGCCACAGAGCCCCACAGACCTCTGCTAAGATCTTTAAGAGTATTCACAGGCATCAGAAGTGTTTCAGGTAGAATCTTTCTACACAAGGCAGTCAGACACTTGCAAAAGATTGTTTAAATGAAAATGACAGAGTCATAGAAACATGAAATGGCCTGCGTTGGAAGGCACCTGAAAGATCATCTAGTTAAACCTTCCCTGCCTAAACAAGGACGCCTTTCACTAGACCTGGTTAGTCAGTCCCATCCAGCCTGGCCTTGAACACTGCCAGGGATGGGGCATCCACAACTTCTCTTGGAAACCTGTTCCAGTGCCTCACCAGCCTTACAGTAAAGAATTTCCTCCTAATATCTTAATCTAAATCTACTCTCTCTCAGTTTGAATCCATTCCCCTCTGTCATCTCACTACACATTATTGAAAATAGCCTCTCCCCAACTTGTAGGTGGTGCAGTGCAAGCCACACTGCAATTTATTGTTTTATGATTTTTATATTTTTAGGAGATACCAAGTAAGAATTTATCTTCTTTTCTTTGTATTTGCATTGGAAGGTGCTATTTTTAGTTGCTTACAAGTTTAGCAAGTTTAAACATAGAAACGAAACTATCAATGCTGAATGCTTGCTGCAGAATATCTGGTTTGCTTAGTGATTTTTTATTTTTATTTTTTTTCAAACTCGAGGATGTATGTTGAAGGGAAGCAGATGACATGCAGTTCTGAAGAATTTCAAATTATTTGTACTTTTGTAGGTCTTTGATGATCCATAGCTGAATGTGAGTCATGTTAGAGCTGAAATGGTGTCATGTTTTAACCCGTCAGGTGGCTAAACACCACACAGCTGCTCTTTCACTCTGCACCCCAGTGGGATGAGTGAGAAATTTGTGGGAAACAAAAGTAAAACTCTTGAGCTCAGATAGTGACGATTTAATAGGACAGAAATGCTTGTGCACCCCCAGCCTGTTCACTGGTGGTGCGGGTTGAGAGGCAGAAAAGGCCTTGACTTTACGTAAACACTTCTTAGCAACAACTAAAGCATCAGTGTGTTATGAACATTATTCTCATCCTAAATCCAAAACAAAGCACTAGGAAAAAGAGCACACAAAGCTACTAGGAAAAAAAATAACTCCCTTCCAGCTGAAACCATGGCAATACCTATCCCATATTCTATACCATTTCCATCATGATGAGGTCCCAATATTTCCAACACATTCTTTCCAGTCTATTGATATATACATGCACGTATAATTCCCATAGTCTATGGGCCATTCCTCTAAAGTACCCACTGAGATAATTTAGTCTGTGACTTTGAGCTATATCCATCATAGCAGTCCTTTAGGGCAGGAAGCTGTTTCTGGTGTTGGATTGCTCCATGCTGAAGCCAGTTCTGGTTCCATCATTTCTGTGTTTGTCCAGGTCTATCATTGTTGCATTCTGCCCAGATTCTTCACTAATCTGGGCAATTATCCCTGTCATGTCATTGCCATGAACATATAGGAACTGTTGTAGTGAGGACATACAGTATTATATAGCAGTTAACATAATGTAATTCAAATCACTGGCTATTACCTGAAATCAAATCTCACTGAGGCACAGATCAGACTTCCCATCCTTCCTCATTACCTACCAAGTGCATCCAGGTCATTGAGAAAAGCTGTCTCACAAATGTGTTTGCCATTGCCTGAAGCAGAAGGTAATCGAAACTGTCTTCTGCAGCCTATTTTTTATGTGCAGTACAGTGACTTTATCCTCTTCCACAGTATGTTAAAGTTTTGACTTGGCAAGGCCATTCAATTGGAAGATTTCTTAGAGTTAACTAACCAGCTGGCTTTTTCTTAATGTATACCACAATATTTGAAGGTCCCACCACCCATTTCTCTCAGTACAGTCTTTAAAGTCCATTGTATGATTCAATTTTCCCAGAGTGCATGATGGGGGATGTGATTTACCCACTCAATGCCATGCTCTTTTGTCCAGGTGTCTATGAGGTTATTTTGGAATTGCACCAATTTGGAGTACCCTTGTCTGGGCTAATTCTTTTTGGGATACCATGTCACCATAAAGCTTGCTTTTTAAGGCCCAAGGTCATGTTCTTGGTGATGTTGTGGGGAAAGGGATATGTTTCCAGCCCATGTGGTTTCTTCCATCATTGTAAGCATGTGCTGCTTGTCTGGGAGGGTTTGAAGAAGTGTGATATACTCAATCTGCCAGACCTCCCCATATTTATATTTCAACCATCCTCATCCATACCAGAGAGGTTTTAAGTGCTTGGCCTGCTTGATTGCAGCACATTTCATACTGATGAATAGTCTGTGCAATAGCGTCAGTGGTTCAGTCCAACCCATCTATGGGTCCATCTATACGTTGCAACTCTTCTTTGATGGCTGAGGTGTCATGAGCCCATTGGGCTCTAAATAATCCATTGCCAGCTCAGATTCAAATGAGCCACTTCCATCAGCAGCCTGACCCACCTGCTGATTCATTTTTGCTTCTTTCAGTGACCCAGCTCTTGGGTATGGAAGCATCTATGTGATGTACTTTTACTACCAGAAGCAGCCATAGCAGATGGGTTTAACTCTCTGCTGTCAATTGCTCTGCTTCAATTGCTGTAGCCACCCTCACAGGACATTTGCCACTGTCCATGATTCACTATAAATTATTGGCCATTTTTATCATTCAGCAATGCCTAAAGCCAGCTTGATGGCTTTCAGCTCTACAGACTGACTCAATTCACCTTGTCCTTCAGCAGTTTCTGTGACTTGTCATGTGTACTCCACATGACAGCTTTCTACCTTGGATGTTTTCCTACAATATTACATGACTCATCAGTGAATTTATTCATATGCTTTTAGTTTCATGGTAGTTCATGATACAGTGGGGCCCCTTCAGCATAGTGTCCAAAACCCCACAATGCCTAAGAAAGCCTGTGTTGACTTTTTGCTTGTTGGTGGAGACATGACTATTATCTTGTTGCTTTCATCCACTGGGATCTGGCAATCCACTCCATCTTGCCGTTTTATTCCTAAAAAGTGAACGTCTTGTGCAAGTCCATTGACCTTACTTTGTTTTATGGTCAAACTAGTTTTGAGAAAGATTTGGACTATTGTCCTCCCCTTCTCAAAAACTCGTTTTGATGTGTTGCCCCACGCAATAACAACATCCATGTATTGCATGAATTTCAGAGCTTCACCCTATTCCATTAATGTCTGGATCAGCCCAGGGCAGATGATAGGGCTGTATTTCCACCCCTGGAACAGTCAATTACAGGTGCACTGGACACCCATCCAGATGAAAGCAAATTATGTCCGGTGTTCTGCTACCAAGGGGATTGAGAAAAATGTGTTAGCCTGCTTGGCTTCCTTAACCTCTAAATCCAGGTTACTGGCACCATTATCCCAACTTCAGAGCAGCCAGGTGGCAATGTGCTCACCTGGACAGCACTGCAATTCTTCCACATAACTCAAAGCTCACACAGGAATTTTTTGGGTAGTTACTGGCCTATGAGATCTATGTCTTCCCTTGTCTGCCTATCTTCCTCCTCCTGTTCTTGTGATGCCCCTACAAGGGAGTAGCACAGGGAGAGGTTTTGTCCTGCTTTTTTAGAAAATAATTTTGCTAATAGTAAGTACCTGCTCTCATGTGCAGAAGTTAAATTGCAGTTAATGACTGATATATTTTGCCTGCCAAGAGAACACTGAATTGTGATTTTTATAGACAAGTTTCCTTTTTGAATACTCAAATATTTGTTATTTGAAATTTTAGCATCGCTATAGATTTTTTTAACATTTGGGCTAATCTTTGTATTATACTGTAGATTGGTTACACATTTATAGTGCAGATTGAGAGAGCATAAAACCAGATCTCCCTCTAGAGACAGTTTTGGTTTACATTTTCTTGAACTTTAAGCAAAACAACAAGAAAGCTTGGAGAAAACCTAACTTATTTTGGTAAGAAAAATTCCTCAACAGTGATGGCAAGCATGGAGATGGATGATTTTTGAGTGGGTATCACTTCCATGTAAGGATCGGTCATGAAAATTTTGTTTACCCAACTGCCTCTTTTTTCCTTCTGTTCTATATTTTTTAATTTTTTTTTTTAATTTTGCCATTTTCTCCTGAACATGAAAGTTGATTTAGAAGTCTGAATCTTCAATACTACTTAAATATGGAGGCCCAAAACAAGCAGGGTATGGCATGTTTGCAAAGGAATTCTGGTTGCAATAGCTGGCTTTGACAATTACAAAATGCCCATCAACACAAATACCTTAATTTAGGTTCCTCTTTAATTGTGCTGTATATATTAAAGAATGTGATTTTTTTGGAATGCACCTATGGAGAAATAGGGAAAAGTATGTATCCAGCAAACATGGAAGTGAAACACTGATCCAGGAACAAAGTGTAGGCAAAGATATCTCAAAGAGGAAGCTGCAGTCAGATTCCACCCCCCACTCCAACAAAACAGCTGATGTGTGAGCTTTTGCTCAGTTGAAGTAGTTGAGCATCAGAGTGTCTTCTCTGAATATAATAATGAGAAGGCTTATATAGTATTATAAATATTGCTTCATTACCTTGGCAATTTCACTGCTAAAATGGGAAACTCTGAAATCCATATTATGTTTGTTTGGTGTTACTAATAAGAGTGTAGCACTTTCTTACATAGCGGAAGAAACAGAGTTACATTGTGTTTCTATAAATAAACCTAGAGCATTAAAGGCATTTTAGTGTCTCTCTCTTTGTCATAATGAACTCAGAGATCATTTCCAGTTTTGAATAACTGGGAGTGTAGCTCTATCAGCTTTTTAGTGGATGTCAAGTCCCTAAAGCCAGCTTCTCTGTTTTACAGATCTGTTCTTGTTACAGGGGGATACATGCTACTGCAGATATCAATAGGTACAGTGGGCTTCTTTAATATTAGCACATCTTTATCTGTGCAAGATAGGTGAGAAAGAGGGGAAGAGGTAAGGACAAGCACTGAAAATGTTAAACAAGAACTGACTTCCTTTTTTGTGCTCCTTTTAAACTTCCTTTTATTTTTGTCTAGAAGATGTGTGGTTTTATTTTGTTTTGTTCTAGTTTTTGTTTTTTGTTTGACTTTTTGTTATTGTTGTTGTTTTTAATGGGTAAAAGTCCTGCTTGAGTGCCTTTTAGAATTAATGACCATTTGACCATTCCCTTAGGTACAGGGGAAGGGATGGAGGAGAAAAAGTTAGTTGAGATGGACTTTCAGTTTAAAGTTGTTTTTTTGTTGGTTTTTTTTTTTTTTTTTTTTTTTTCTAAAGACAAAATGTACTAGAAGAAAGCAGCAAAAATAGAAAAAGCCATTCTTGTCTCAGGTGCTGGAAAGATGTAGGCAGAACACATGGTCTCATCAGCTGCTCTGTGATGTGGTGAACCTGCAGCAGGATTGGGCTGTTGAGACTATTATTGAGTTACCTCATTTGTCACAAGTTCACAGAAATATTGTCTTGTAGAAGATATGGTCTTGCATGCCAAAATGAGGCTCCCAGATGGGAGAGAAATAGGTGGCAGTACAAACCAAGTATCTCCCAGGACTTGCTCAAGATTTGGCCAAAGGTTGTGGGTGTGATAGTAAATCTACATCCCACCTCTCTGCCAAATCTTACTGGGACAGCACTCAAAAAGTAGGAGATTCTTCACTGTCCTGATGGGTCTGTGGCTCTGGAAAAGGATGAAAGGAGTAGTAGTGAAGAGTGTTCTTCCTTTTAGTTTACTTGCTTCCCTAGTTTTCCTTCCCATGTAGTCTTCTTCCACCTTTCCTCTGAATACCCAAACCAGCGATAAATTAGTCAAAAATAGGATAAAAATTATTTTATTCTTTTGAATACTTTATTGTTGTTCCTTTACTCACCTGTCACAATTTTTATTCTTTCTGTTAAAGGAATTAATTTTTTTTTTTTCAGATTAGATCTGCTATCCTGCTCCACTTCTGTGCCTTAATCCAGTAACTTCAGGATGTTGGGATGCATTATGAGTCTTTACACAGTTTTCAGGAGTGCAATCTGAAGAATACATACTCTTATATACTATGGTGATGCTTATATTAATTAGGTTTTAGTAATGTTTTAGTGGTCAGTCCTTTGAAATAGTATTTTTAACTTTAAGGATGTGACTATCTCAGCTGGGATAGCCAGGTCACATAGTTAGACATTTAAAAGGGGATACACTATGGCTTTTTGGGCAAGAAAGATGAACCCTGAATGTGGAGGATTTCTGAATTATCCTTGAATTCATAAAAAGCCCAACAAAATGATATTCCAAACTGACATATTCATAGTGAGGCACTTAGAATCTCAAAGCTAGTTGGTATAATAATTTCTTTCCAAGCTCTGCTCTGTCAACTGTTCTCACTTGCCTCTCTCCTCAGAGAAAGTTCAGCCATCAGTATTGACATGATTTGAATGACACTGTGTTCCTGAGCTCTGAGGAGCTAATTCTTTTCCCCTATTTCCTCTTTCCCACTCCTCTTCTGCTCTCCTGTCCCACTGTGTTCTTTCTGTTACTTTATTTGATATGATATAATGAAGAATGGTCTCTGGAAAGAAAGCTCTGGGCAATAAAGCCTCTTTTTAAAAAACCATGTGCATAAAGTAAAAATAACAAAAACTGTCAAAAGAAGCTGTTTGTGCGAATGTATTTATTTTATCTTTGGTGGAAAAGCTTAACACAGCTCCAGGACTTCAGGAGTACAATAGACAGTAATTTCTATATGAGTAGAACATCTATTTCTCTTTTGAAATATGGGACAATCTGAACCCCAGGTTGTCAGCTGCTTTTACAAGTTTCAGGGGGAAAAAAAAGAAGAAAAAGATAGACTAGCTATTTTTGAACCATATATCAGTCAATAATCTAAGTCCCTTTCAGGAATGGGGTTAAAGCATTACCTGCAGCATAAGTGAAAACTGCAACAGCTTCTGGGTGGTGCCAATAAAGTGCAGGTTAGAAACTTTGACTTAGAACCGTGTTAAGGGGAGAAGTGGGGTCATTTCACAAGCAAGGAGAGACAAAACAGGAAGGAAAGAGACTTTTCAGCAAGTACTGTGGCAGCTCTTATAAGTTTATGACTTCCCACTGCTTGGGGCAGGGCTCCCCTGACATCCCTGGGGCAGTGCAGCCCCAGTGCCCAGCAGTACCCACCCAGAGGTGTGCCCACCCAGAGCTGTGCCCACCCAGAGCTGTACCCAACCAGAGCTGTACCCACCCAGAACTGTGCACACCCAGAGCTGTGACACCCAGAGCTGTGCCCACCCAGAGCTGTACCCACCCAGAGCTGTGCCCACCCAGAGCTGTGCCCACCCAGAGCAGTGCCCACCCAGAGCTGTGACACCCAGAGCTGTGCACACCCAGAGCTGTGCCCACCCAGAGCTGTACCCACCCAGAGCTGTGCACACCCAGAGCTGTGCCCACCCAGAGCTGTGACACCCAGAGCTGTGCCCACCCAGAGCTGTGCCCACCCAGAGCAGTGCCCACCCAGAACTGTGCCCACCCAGAGCTGTGCACACCCAGAGCTGTGCACACCCAGAGCTGTGCCCACCCAGAGCAGTGCCCACCCAGAGCTGTGCACACCCAGAGCTGTACCCACCCAGAGCTGTGCCCACCCAGAGCTGTGCCCACCCAGAGCTGTGACACCCAGAACTGTGACACTCAGAACTGTGCACACCCAGAGCTATGCCCACCCAGAGCTATGCCCACCCAGAGCTGTGCACACCCAGAGCTGTGACACCCAGAGCTGTGCACACCCAGAGCTGTGCCCACCCAGAACTGTGCCCACCCAGAGCTGTGCACACCCAGAGCTGTGCCCACCCAGAGCTGTGCACACCCAGAGCTGTGACACCCAGAGCAGTGCCCACCCAGAGCTGTGCACACACCACAGGTGGTCGCCCACATCCGCTGGGGTGGCAGAATCGCTCACATGACTGAGATCAGGAGCTGGTCTGTGGGCTGGTTCTTCTGTTTGGAGACTGGCTGGGAGGAGAGGAGATGCTACGGAGATGTGATTCATTCCTGATAACGAGTGGGTGAAACTCAGGCAGGCAGAAAAGCTGTGATTCAATGAACCTCCTGTACAAAGAGAGGACAGGAAGAGAGCAACCAGCAAGGATGCTTTGAGAATGAGCTAGCACGTACCATTTAAAAAACTATACCATTGTGTCCCCTTGAAATAAGCTTTTTGGAGGCAATCACAGCTCTTTATAATACCCAAACGTAACAGTAAAAATGTGTTCCTTGGTGCATTAAGACATTTCTCCCTATAATTTCCTTGATTTTCTGTTAAAAGAAACATTTATTGAAACATTGTAAGAAAAATTAAAGACTAAAAATAAATAAATCACCTCATTCAAAAATATATAGAAACATTTTTCAAAATTTGATCAGAATGATAATTTCTCTGCTGCAGTAAATTCACTATTGTAAACCTGCAGGGGGAAGAAATAAGCAGAGAGAAATTGTACAGCATGCTGCCAACTTCATAGATCCTGGGTGGGATGAATCAGATGGAGAAACAAAACCCAGAGCTGAAGGCCTATTCAGCATGTGAAGGGAAAAAATGCTGATGAAGAAGGAAAAGAAAAAATAGGTATAATAAATAAATAGTAAAAAAAATTAAGCACCTGAACTTCTTTACTTGCATTTGTCCCACCCTGACACTTTTTATCTGCAGCTCTTCTTTTAAAGTACCAACTCTTTCTCAGCTTCATGAGCAGAAGCAATAGACTGTGCAGTTTTATGGATATTTCAGGGGATTGGCACTGACCAAAGAGCCATGCTTATGAATTTCAGTGCAGCATCAAACTGCCAGAGGGTGTACTCTCTAGGGCAGAGATTATTAGCCCTCCACTTAAGCTTTGTTGAGACTATTTTAGATATTATCCCTGGTCAGACAAGGATTTTGCTGCAAGGCCCCGGCTGACAGGGCGCTGACACTGCGGCACCGCTGCCTGATTACCCTCTTGTGCTGCCAGATTCCAAGGAGTGCTGATAAGACTCAAGTGTGGGCTTCATTTCCTGGGCTTAGGAGTGAGATGTGGGTCAAAAGAGCTTTGTCTTGGCATTTTCAATCGCTGTGTTTCTAGACCTCACTTTATAACACTATATATATATTATTTTTCAGTGATGTGAATTAGTTTGTTGCTGACTGTGTTGACATTTCAAGATAGCAAATACATTTTATGACAGTAATTTAAGCAGTAGCTGTATAGAATTCATATCTGGAATTCATAGATTAATATTCACATGTCTGTGCATAATATTAGTTTATATTTGGACAAAATCAGTTGGGATTTCTTAAAGAACTAAATACCTATAAAGTAATTATTCATTTACTCACTTCTAGACCAAAGTGTTCTGCCCTTTCCTCCAAGCTCTTGGAAAGGAGTAGTGGTAGTAGGAAAGTACACATCATGAAGGAAAATTGAGAGGTCAGATGAAACTGTAAAATACTATCCTGTAGTAAGTATCCCACCATTCTAAGGCACAGCTATTAACTTGAGGTAGAAACTTCCTACATGTACTTTAATAAAGGCAAGCAGATGCCGCAGGTTATTATATTATCATGGGGAAAGTTATATGATGTCCAGATATTTTGGCAGCTTGGAAGACTTCTGCTTTCTCATATTTATGACCGCATCCTTCTCTCAAGGCATAACAGATATATGGAGAGACCATTTATCTCACCTAGCAATATTGATCAGTGAAGCTACTGTTTTCAAGAATTTATTTAAAAGTTTCTTCCATTTCTAGAAGTTTCCTTCTTTTGGGAAAAAAAAAAGTATATATGTATATATATATGTAAAACTGATACAATACCTTATATCTTAGTTTAAAAGTCTGGAGTGTTCATGCAAAACTATAGAAATTACAGTGCACTATAAAAATTTACACTGTGGACAGAGTGAAAGTTTGTAGATGCACTAAGTAAGCTGAGAAAATCCTGATGGAAGAGTCCAAGGCTTGTATTCATGAAATGAATATTTTTATTTAGGAAACAGTATGTATTAAAATGCTGCATTTTCATCTGAAAATAAATTTTAAACTCTAATTATAACTACATCATCAAATTCCACTAGATCTCTGCTTCTTAGTATTGCTTCCTATGTTTGGGAAGTCTTTCAATGAGGTTTCTGAGCATATTAGCTCATGCTGAGAATTCACCTTCCTCTGAGCATTTTAGGAAAAAAACCTTTCTTTAAAAAGCATTGAGAAGCACACTGATAGTGCACTTAGACCATTGGTTTTAGTGTCGGCACTGTAAATGTAAATGATTGTACTGTAAGTCACAACCCATTTGCAGAATCCTTCTGACCTTAGCAATCTGTACTTCATGGCCTTTTTTGTCTACATTCAGTAATGCTTTCTATTTTAATCAGAGCAGTTATGGTGGCAGACTGCGCACTTGGGCTCGGGATGTGGAGCTGTTTTGTCAGGGCATCCTGTTCTCACATTTGAAGCAGAAACTCAGTGCAAGCACTGCTAAAAACACATGAGGAAGCTGATTTGGGTGCTCTCTATTCAGGGCATGGAAGTGTCAGAAAGAAGTTTCTGCAGAGCACAGAAATGAAGTCTGTGACAAAGGTTCAAGGGGACATTGTGAGGAGCAGCCAGGACTGAAGGTTGCATGGTGGCTGTTTTCATGGCAAAGTCCTGAGTACTTTGGCAGGGGTGCAGTGAGTCACTGCTGCCCCAGCAATAGCCTGGATGGGAGGCACGCTGTTCATGTGGGAAGAAGCCTGACAAAATCTCTGATTAGACAGGGAGTCTGGCTGTGGGCACCATTGTTCCTGGCACACAGGATGTCCCCAGACTGCTGTGCCAGTAAGGGCTCAGGTGTCTTCACACTAGAGTTCAACATTGACAACATTCAGCAGGGTTCAACATTGACATAGCTGGCCATTGGTGCAGGTACAGTAATTCCCCAGCAGTATCTTGTTCCTGTACACTCTGGTTGGTCTTTCTGTTCACTTTAGTGGTTTGAACACAGGTCTCCTAAACGTGGACTCTGTTTCATTCCCTTCAGCAAGGGTTGGTATTATTTGAAGAGCAAGGATCCAAATTCAGGTTTCCTGGTTCTTGTAATCCCTTTGGGTCCCACTGTGTACCTCTGACTGTGGAAGGATAAGTGTATCCTGTGGAAGGAGGTGCCTACTCCCTCTGGGCTGCCTTAGGGAGCCCAGTATCTGCAGCTTGCCCAAGTGCAAGTGTGGTGGCTTGAGCAAATCTCCAGCTTCAGGAATTAGCTTAGCTGCCCACAGTTATCTCAAAACCAGCAAAACTAGTTCTGCTTTTAATTTCTTGGCTTTGTTATCTTATTTTAGAACTTTATAGAAATATGCTATTCTTGTCCTGTTTATAGAAATAAGTCTACTTATGCTTTTGTATTTTCTCCATGGAACTTGATTCCTGTTTTCAGGGAGAGTAGGGGTCTCACAGGATAATCCAGTCCTGAAGCAAAAACTGGCTACTGTTACCAACAAGAATCCAATGCTACAGAAGGCAAGTAGAGCAGTGCTTGAGGGAAGAGCAGTGAAGGCATTTTTGTCATTTGGAAAGCCCAGAAACTAATGACTCACTTCTTTCAAATAGAAGTTTTCCCCAAAGAAAACTACTAGGACAACTAGCTGGTGTTTATAGTTTTGTACACCTCATTTAAAGTAATCTTTATCTTGAATTTGAAAAGGTCAGATGGAAGAAGAGAAAATGGTACTGATTGAAAGCAAAGTTTTGGGTTGGACATTTTTGTTTGCTACTTTCTTTCTTTCTTTTGCCTTGCCCATAGTGATGCCATTCAAATTTCACAGGCAGTCCTTGTCCCTCTGGGCAGAGGTATTGCAGAGCACATATCTTCTAATGTACCTGCAGGGTAAATGGAGAGCTCCAGTAAAACACAATCCTGAGAACAAGGGTGAATTTTTGATCTTGCTGAGGGAGGGAATCATAGCTGCACACAGAGACCAAATGGGACTAATGCTAGGAATGCTACTGATAGTTGCTGGACTGCATGCATAAATATGCAGGTGAATAAGAACTTAAATTAAAAGACAGAAATATATTCATTGCCATATTTGTTTCCAGTTGGAGGCAATATAAAATATTTAATTCATAGACACTGAGATTTGTTACCTCAGTTTTAGGCTAACTTCATGCTTCTCAGAAAAATCTTGTCCTTTATCATATTAGTTATATTTGTCATTACCTTGTTTTTTTCACTCCTCTATTGCAGAATAACAGACATCATTTTCTTTTTCTTGTTTCCACCAGAAATTAATCTTTACTCTCCACTTGATTTATTTGTGACTGAGCATCACATAGAATGTAACAATATTTGTGTAATTTATCCCTTTCTAAAACAAAATCAGAAATAAAGAAGCAAATGGATTAGCAATTCTCTCCTTAAATGGAATAAGAAATATTGTTAAAAAGTAATTATAATATCCATCTGAGCCTTCTAGAACTATTAAAAACTTTCATTTCACATTCAATATTAGAATACACATGCTGCAGACTCCATGTGTGCACTAACAATTGAATGGGTACTATTTGCATGAATGTAATTTTCTCTCTTTAATTAGATGCCTCTGAACGTAAACCAAAACTTCTTTTTTTTCCTCAGTGGGGATCTCTACAGCTTGGAGGAACTTGTATCCCATTTTTTTATTCAGTTCAGGGGTCAGGAGGGACAGTAAAACTCTTTAAAAATATTTAGGTTCATCTGAATATTCAGATGAACATTGTGCCTGACAGTAATTCGCTCAAGTTTCTGTCACATGTCTTTTATATAGCTGATGCTTGCTTCCAAGTAATTTTTGAAATATTTTTCCTATATTGACAGGGTTGAAAGTTTCTTATTTTTCAAGCTGAAATAAATTTAAGCCATGACTTATCCTTTGAAAAGACAAATTTCAAAAATCTTAGGAGGTATTTGCTAAGATTTTCAATAGTCATTTAGTCCAAAAGTTCAAAAGAAAGAATGAAGTAACAGTGATAAAGGAGATGGAAGCAAATGTCTTTGCAAAGGGTATAGAGAGCAAACCAGATTAACTCAGGGAGTTCAGTTGAACATAGTTCTGCTTGCTTTTACTTTGTCCTTCCTCCTTCTAAACCAAGTATCTCAGTCTTATCTGATACAATTAATTCTTCCATCTACGAAATTATTCAGTGTTTAGGGATTACAGACAACACAAAGTCTAGCTGAATCAATGAATTGAAGAACAGTCTCTTCGATGTCTCTCACTAGAAATATCTGTGGGGATTTTTAAACTATAGATTTAGTTAAAGTAGGCATTGCATCAGTGTGGAGTAACTGTCTGTTGTGAATATTTCTGAACTTGGCAGGGCTCTGAAACACACATCTTTTCTAAGTACATCTTGTCTAAGACTGAATTATAGCCAGCTCCAGGCAAGGAACAGGTAATACTTATAGTGCCTCTGGAGCAGCCCAAAAGTGAAATGCACTCTCATGTCCAAAGACTCATGACAAGTTTTTGTCTCTTATATTGTAATGGTGGAGGTGTGCTTTCTCCAGTCATCCATCTATTCCAGCCCTTGAACAGTTCTTCAAAAATTATTGAAAGATACTTCTGAAGGATAATCCCATAACCTGTATCATTCACAATGAAAGGCTTCCTGCCTAGGCTGTATACCTTCATGGTTTTGGATAGCTCTAATCCCTGCCAAAACCTCCTGAACATGCAATTTTTGTGGATTTTTTTCTATTGTTTTGCACTTCTGACTGTGTCATTCACCTGTGTCATTTAAGGAAAGAGATAAGCACTTAAATCTTTCCATTAGGTGGTTTTCAAATCAGATGGATAAATCACGTGTTATTGCAGAATGTTAACTTTTGACTTCTTAATAGTTTACAGATTCCACAGCTCCTCTAAGAAATTAGAATTCAGAAGCACGAAGGGATAGTTTGTGACTGATTAATTTTTTGATTCTCTTAGAGTGTGATGCATGGATCACTCATCAATTTTATGGGGTAATGTATCATGCCACTTATAAATATCTCATTATCTTCTCTACACAAACACGTGTATCAGAAATACAGCAGTCGAATGCATGCAGGATTTATATTTCCCTAGGGAAAATTAAAACTTCAGACTCATTATAGCATCCCTAGACCCAGCTGCTTGGCATACCAAGCATCACCTGGTTTGCTGAGTGCTTCTCATGGGTTCAGGGTGGCAGGAAATGTATCCTAATCTGGGTGCTGGGCAAGTATTTGGCTTGGTCACAGGCAAATGAATGTTTTTCTTATTTTTTTTATGAGAATTTATTGCCTTTCTGCCTTTTACTGTGTGATAAAAGTTGAATTAATACACGAGGAAAAAGTAATGCTGGTAGGGCTTGTTTACACAAGCAAGAGCCATGCAAATGGCTTCAACATTCTTGTTATTTTCAGCTTTTTACTACTACTAATTTTCATCCCAAATATTCAGTAAATATATGTTTAATCAAAACCAGAGGTATAGTAAGATAGAAAATGGGAGATTTTAGCCAAAAAGGCTGGAAAAATCTCTGTTTTGGAAAACCAATAATTTCACAGAGGCATTATTGTTTATGACAGTTATTTTTATGGACCTACCATCTCAGTAACAATCAGAAAGAATCAAGTGCTAGGAATTGATAGGAAAATAACAGAAAACTATAAAAGAACATTCGTATGTGTAGAAAACTAAAAAAGAAAAGTGTATGTTTGCAGGCTGTTTCCATATCTTGAACACCATATTGTTCATATTCTCTCTTCTCAAAAAGGTCATGTTGCCGAAAAGGAAAAAAATATTCGGGAAAAACCAAAGAACAGTCAAAGGCAGGGAACAGCTTCCATACAAGCTGTGACTTGGTGGGCTGTCCATGGGTATTGGGGTCCCACTGCAAAGTTTTGGTAGCTGGGTGAACTGCAGAGGTGGCTTCTCTGAGAAGATGCCAGAAGGTTCCCCTGTGTCTGATAGAGCCAATGTCACCTGGCTCCAAGACAGACCTGCCACTGCGGACCAAACCCTCTTGTGAGGATGGTAGTGATTCTGGGATAATGTACTTCAGAAAGGGCAAAACCTGCTGGGAAACAGCGTCTGGGAGAGCACTGTGAGGATTTGTGAGAGAGGCAGCTGTGAGTACATGAAGAGTGGGAGGGAGGGGATGCTCCAGGCACCAGAGCAAAGACTCCCCTGCAGCCCATGGTGAGCCCCTGTGTGCCGTGGAGGTCCTTGGTGGATATCTGTAGGACCCCATGCCAGAGCAGGTGAGGCTATGACCCCATGGGAAGATCATGCTGGAGCAGGGTCTTGGCAGAACCTGTGAGCCCACAGAGAGAGGAGCCCCTGGCCAAGCAGTTTTTCTGGGAGGACTTGTGACCCTAAGGGGGGCCCTCACTGGAGCATCCTGTTCCTGAAGGACTGCACCCAGTGGAAGGGGTTTGCTAAGAACTGCAGCCTGTGGGGAGCACTTCGTGAAGGACTGTATCCCATGAGAGTGACCTCATGCTTGAAGAGTGTGAGGAGCAAGGAGCAGCAGAGAAAATGCACAAGGAGTTGACTGAAATCCCCACTCCCCGTCTTCCTATTCTGTTCACAGGGAAAAGGTAGAGATGTCTGTAGGGAAGCTAAGCCTGGGAAGAAAAGGGAGAGAGAGAGAAGAAGTTTTTAGATTTTATCTTATTTTATGCTATCTTACTGTGTTTAATTGTCAAAAAATTAAATTAATTTTACTAAGTCAAGTCAAAAAGTGAAGTGTGATCTCTCCTTGTCCTTATTTCTACCCATAAGATTTTTTCTTTTTTTTCCAATTTTGTCCCCTGTTCTTTTTACAGAGAGGGAAATGATAGAGCAGCTTGGCAAGCACCCAGCAGCCAGCCAAGGTTAACTTACAACAGATGACACAAATAGATGACATAGAGATAGTGGACATGGAGGAGACAGGCATATAATAATTCTAAAATCATGAATGCCATGGCAAAAGGAGACACTGCATGCTGCGTCTTCAAATACAAGAACTAGGGGCATGAAATTAATCTGAGAAGCCCATTACAAAACAGAAAAAATAAAAGTTTTTCATGGCATTGGAATCAGAACCAAGGAACTTGCTGATAAGCAATGTTGTGAGTAATTGAAGGTTACATGATCTCTAGGAGGAAATGGACAAGTGCTTGAAAGAAGCTTCTGTTTGGGTTAGTAACCCAGAAATCACATCAGGCTCTGTAAATTATCACAGTGGAAAACATGTGGAAGCTAGGAAAGTACTCAGGGGAGTCCTGTTCAGGTAAGGTTATGGATGGGGCTCTGAGCAACCTAATCTAGTGATCTAGATTAAAGCTGTGCCTGCCCAAGGCAGAGTTTTATTAGATGGTCTTTCACGGTTCCTTCCAAGCCACACCATCCTTACGGTTCTATGTGGTTATCCCTGTTTTCAGTCTCATCCAGTGGGTGGCTATTGCCATTGATAGAAACAGAGCACAAAATCAGATGAATCCTTGGACTTCCACAAAGATGATATTATTAAGAGAAAATATGAGAATGAAACTTGTAAATAGCTATAGTTAGGCAAGATAGATCTCACTCAAATTTCTGAGAGGAAAAGTCCAATGTGCATAGTTCAGGGGAAAGGGGATGAAGATTGGTCCTGGAAAATGCATTGGCTCTGACATCCCCTTTGTCCATATAAGCAGACATCTGGTTACAAACGGGGAGCAAGATCACTTTGAAAGCACTGCTCTGAAAAGACTGCATAAAAATTGAGAACTAAAATCTTTCAACATATTGAGAATAGGACCAAAGTGCAACACACAAAAAAATATCTCTTTGCTAGGTCATTTCTAGCAAATTTTTTTCCAAGTTCAGGTCATTTAGGTAAGCCTGCCCCAATGAAAGGAACAAACAGTTTAGAGGCAGACACTCCAACACATGAAAGGAAAGAAATTAAAATTATCTCAAAGACTTTGAGTAACCTATTTTCAGGCAGGCATTTTGGCACTATTTATTACAGTACTTTTATTTTACTTTGAATGATAATGTATTTTTTTTCTTGTAACCTGTTGCATTCAATCTTCCACTGAATTAATAATCCAAAATTAGTGTCTCAAGGACTGTGCTGTGAGGGACATGGGGGCTGAAATTCTTATATCACATAAACTATTATTCAAGTATTGAAAATAGATTATTCATATTCTTATTGATGAAGATAACATCACATCTGTATTCCTAAAATATAAGTTCTCTTTCATCAACCCTTGTGAATTTTCCTTATATTGAATCAGAGAACCATTTAGGGTGGAATAGACCTGTAAGATCATTGAGTCCAACCATAAAGTTAACTCTGCCAATTCCACCACTAAACCATGTCCCTAAGTGCCACATCTGCATGTCTTTTAAATACCTCCAGGGAGGGTGACTCCATCACTTCCTTGGGCAACATGTACCAGTGCTTGATAATTGTTGAAGAAACTTTTCCTAACTAATCTAAACCTCTGCTGGCCCCATTTGAAGCCATTTCCTTTTGTCCTGTCACTTGTTACCTGCGAGAAGGGAATGACCCCGACCTTGCTACAATCTCCTGTCAGGCAGTTGTAGAGTGTGAAGGTGCCATTCCTCATCCCTTCTTCTCCATGCTAAACAACACTGGTGCCATCAGCTGCTCCTCATAATCTTTGTGTTCCAGACCCTTCACCACCTCTGTTGTTTTTCTTTGGGTATGTAAATCTAATTATCACCAGTTTTGAAAAACTCAACTTGCACTTACCCTTTCCAAGTATTTTGAGAGCTTTGTACAGAAAGGTTACTCACTACTGCTGGTGAAATACTGATTTCATCCCTGATTTCTCTTTGAACTGCGTACTGTATGCTAGAGGGGTTTTGCAATTTACTACTCATTGCTTTAAAGTAACTGTAAAATATGACAGAATTCAGAGGTATCCTTTACAGAGGCTGCCCAAAATAAAAATTTCAGCATCTGTCCAATTTTTTTTTACAGTGAACACCAATACAAAGAGCTTTATTCTTTGCAATTCTATCCTTTGTTATGTTGCTCTTGAGGACTTTGATCAACTGTTTGCCTTACAGACTTTGCCAAACTTCTTGCTACTGATGTGCTTCAAGAAAGATTTTTTATTTAGTTTAATTTCTTTTGACAGTTGCTCTTCAAGCCCTGTTTTGGGCCCTCTTCGTTATGATTTTATAGTTAATCTGCCAGGGTTCATGATAACTTCATTTTTTCTTAGGTTTGACACAGCTTTGTCAAAGTAGAAACTTCTTGTTTCTAATTACCTCCCTAACCTGCTGTTCAGTCATCATGAGTTTTCTACCCTTTCTAAAAATACCTTCAAAAAAAATCTGTGGTATGCATTCATCAGTGTTGCTCCTTCAACAATCTCCACACTGACTGTCAGGTTTTAATTGTCTTAGCTGCTCATTTTAAACAAGTTTCTTTGTGTGGCTCTATCTCCTGAAATAGAGCAAAATTATGGTGTTTCCCTTTGTCTTTTGTTGTTCCTGCAAGGGCAGAGTTTATCTTGATTCACATGTGCAGTTTTGAGCCAAGTCACTCATGTGATAGTGAGGACAAGGTTAAGAGAAGTGTCCTGGTTTGTGGGCTGCCTTCACAGCTGCTTCAGGGTGTACTCATCAATGGCCTTGTGAAAATGTGATTTCTGTGTGACACACCAATGTGAATCTTCATAAGGATAATTACTGTTCTCCCATCTTCTGGCCTTTTTGCCTCCAAGCTCCCATGGGATAGCAGTTGGTGCTGCCATCCTATTTAGGTGGTCTTAAAGTCTTATGTTCTTCCTATCTAGGACTTGAATTTTGGTCTCCAAGGACATCAAAGCACTTGATCAGGTAGATAGTTTGTCAGTTTTGATTTTTATCAAATTGTGCTTCTCCAATCCAGTGACTGTGGGGAGGATGAATGTCGACATGAGAACATGAGATAGGAAGGCAGCAGCAACAGAGTTCAGGAAAGGGGGTTCTTATTCCAGGAACACACCCAGATTATTTTCTCTACAGTCAGAGGAGCTCTTCTAAAGAACATTTAGTCCTATGTTCTTTAAAAAAAAATAGCCAATTTATTCTTAAACTTAGATTGGCTGCTTCTTATTTTTTCAATAGCAAAATATACGATTGAGGTCTTGCTAATGAGGGATTTAAGTGCCTAAAGTATGTCTTCAGGGAATAGAGGTCTGTGATGTGGACTGAGTGGTTTGCTCTCCTTTCTCCTGTTGAAAGTGGTCCAATTAAATCTTGTAATTGTTGAGGACAGAGGTCCTTAGCTGGCAGGGCTCACAAGGGGAGGGCAACAAATAGGATACATTGGTTCTTGTGCTTGGTCTAAGGACGTGTCTTTATATAAAGTAGTTAATGAGTAATTGACATCCTTGGAATAGAGATTGTCTGTCAATAAATTAACTTTACTTCTTAGCTCTCTCAGTCTTGCACCAGTACTGCTTAAGCTTGGAAGCACAGTTCCAGGTGCTTGAAGGATTTTGAAATCTAGATTTTGAGGGCTAAAAGTTTTACTGTTTTCAGGGATAATGGAACACTTCTTTATGTAAAGAGAGATAGATACATGAGGATGGGAAAAATAAAATGAAAGTTGTATTTTTATGCCTTATGTTTATAAAAGGACTTAATTCCCCTTAAGTAGCTCAGAAGAGTTAGTAGTTTAAGAAGTACATACAGTAATATGGATTCAGCAACAGAAATAACAGAATTTATGTAACATGTAAAGCTTAAAAAGTGATTAATTCAAGACTTTTTTCTGTAAGACAGTGAGCTTTATATGCCACTCCATTTGGAAAGGTGCAGACACTAAACCATCTCTGGTTTGAAGGTAAGGAAAACCATGGTAGCCCGTGATAGCTGATGAACAGCCTATAAGTACAAAAGAGATGCTGTGATTTAGCAAATTTGAAATCAATTTTCTTATGCACTAAAAGTTGAAAGTACAAATGACTTTTTAATGTTCCAAATAATACATGTCTTTGCAAGTTTTGGTCAATTTCAAATTTAGTAGACATTCCTCAGAGTACTAGCATTACTGCCTGAATTGTTTTACACTAGGCCAGAAGTAGCTCCTTGTGGGCTTCCTAAGAACAGAGTGTGCTGTTTTGTTCTGGATCTTTTTTATGACCATACTCAGAGGAAGTACTTAATGGGTGGCAATTCACAAATTTGAAGTCAGTTTTCAGTGTACATGACTCTGTGGACATTACAAAGTAACATCACGGGGATTTAAATTATTACCTTCAAAGACAGGAAAAGTAGAAAGTTTTATACTACTTTTACTTAGCAAAAATATTAAGCTTCCACTGGTAGGTATGTTCCTGTTTAACAACCCAGTGAAGTTGCTTAAACTGACAATTTCCACTACAGCCAGAATTATTCTCATCTGCAATCTCATGTATCAAAGCATTTATATTCTTTTGTTCCATTTCATATCATGTAAATTTTCATTCTGAAGTGTCTGGGCAGCTTTCTGGAGTTCAGAAAGTATTGTGACTAGCATCCATCATGTCTATTCTTGCATTCATTCCTTATGGGAAAAATGAAAATAGTGGAGATGCTTTGAGTTTATAAATTAAGTCAAGGCTGAAAATAGCTTTTGCACATAGAGATGCCCTTTTGTTATTCAGGAAATGCATTTCAAACAGTTAGCCCTGGAGAAAATGATGCCTCTAGTGCAGATGAGCTTTATGCTCACTGTAGAAAATTTCAGCATGTCAGAGTAGCACCGCTGTTGGCAATGTTGCTAATGTTGGCCTTTCACTTATCCTTGCTTGAAACAATGATGTACTTGAAGACAATAACTGAGTCCTTGGGAAAGAATAAATACTGTACAGAGAGCTGGTTCAGGAAGCAGAGGGCAGTTTTGCTTCCCAAACAGTAGAAAATTATGTTTGAGGGAGGTGCTATAGCATTTTGAGCTCCCTAGTGTTTTCCAAGTGCTGAAGGCTATGAAACCAAATCTGCAGTGTTCCCTCACTCAGCTCTGAATTCTCCATGAGATAATATGGTCACTGCCCACTGGCGTGAAATGGAGGACTTCGTGTCACTCAAGGAGAGCAATGCAGCTGACAGACTGATGTCACTACTGGCTGCCTCCAGCAAAAAGGATTATTTCAGGCTGACTTCTAGGTCTGACCTGAAAGAACACCAGTTTCTAATGCCATGCTTTGGCTAAATAGAAATACTAACTAGCTGAGAAACAAGATCTAGCTGTTTCCTGGCTGGAGGAATTGCTTTTCTGGTATGAGTAACTCACAGCAGCCTGGCCATTAAAGGTAGCTTAAGGATTAATCTGTCACCTTCTGATATCCTGCACTTGATCTAAACAAACAAATAATTAGCATCCCTCCAAATATCCAAGAAGTAGTCTCCAGTACAAATTTTTCTCCTAAGCTCTGAACGTGTTAGTCTTAACTCTGTGGGAGTTGCTTTTCTGTAACCATGTCTGGAATTTGGCCCTTAATAGTGACTGAGTCTTCACTCTGTAATGTAGGTCAAGAGAAGAAATTAAATTATGACATTGTGCTTGCTTGCTGTGGCATCCCCCAGGAGTTGGTATGGTCCCTACTGATTGCCTTGAATCATTAATCAAAGGGAAACTGCATTGCACAGCCTACAATATATTCTCAGCAGGCACATGCATTGATGATGCTGCACCATGAAAAAGACTTAATTGCATTGACAGTACATTTTTTTCACAGTTTAGAGTGTTTATCAAAATTGTGCTTGTAGCATCTAAAAATAGTGTAATTAATGCAGCTTTTGGCCTCTTCACACACTGTTTTCTTTTTAGTTTCTTCTGTTAAAGAAGACAGCTGTTTGCTAGGAAAACAAATTCATCTCTTTTCCTTCCCTCTCTCGCCTCCTGTTTTGTATCTGAGTGCATCAGTAGGAGGCTCACAGTTTGTTGTAAATGTTCATTCACAGTTTCTGCAGATTCCTACATTCACATTCACAAAGGCAGAATATTTCAAGTTGTCCTTCATATCAAGTCGCTGCTACTTCACATCAGACATGAGGCATACAAAATATGGGCATTGCTTCCAGAGGCAAAACAATGTAAACAAAAAAACCCCAAAAAAGCCCAAAAACCAACCAAACAAAAAAAATCCCATCAAACCAACCAACCAACCAAAAAAAACCCCAAAAACCAAACCCCAAAAAAACTCCCCCAGAATAAACAAACACAAACAATAAGGTACAAAACCCACTGTTCTCAAGGAGAATGTGACAATTTGGATCAGCCATTTCTGCGCTGTTAAATTGCTTCCTTTCATTGCTGATCTAAGGATGGCTTGTGGGTATTAACTTGTAGAGTATTTTACAGAACAAGGAAAGCAGACCTTTGATAAGATAAAGCATCTGCAAGAGAAGGGGAGGGAGGTGCTGGTGAGGTGGCTTGTGACATCACTAGGCAGCTGTTCCTTGGCTCCTGGGTGGACCAGGACAGTGTTTTCCTTTCTCCTCTTAAGTATTCAGGCTGTGAGAGCAGGAAAGAACACAAAAGCATGACACATAGTTTGGGTCAACACCATAAGCTGCTGCTCCTGTGCTGGGCAACCTGTGTGCATGTGGGGACCTGCAACCCCATGAGAAACCCAACCTGCTTAATGGCAAGCAGACTGGGAGTAAGGGAGCAGCATCTGCCCTCCTGTGCAGAGAGCAGCAGGAGCAAAGGGAATTGTACTGGAAAGAGATCTGGGTTAAAGAAGACACTGGGAAAAAATATCTGTGGGAGCATTAAGAAAAAAGAGACTTAACATCTGTTTTCCCACACCTCTACAGAAAACTCATATTATCATGACTCATTTTTGTCATCCATCTGCTACCATTAACTATTGTAAAGTGCTCTGTTGCCTCAAACATCCTCATCAAGTTTTAAAATGTTTCAGTTCTATATATTGCCTTGTAAATCTTGTACTACTGTGAAGAAGACTGAGTTTGTGGCAGAGCTTTTCAAGGCTGCAATTTCACTGAAATTATTATTATTACCTTATAGACTGCAATGGTAAAGCTCAAGTGGTGCAGTACATGAAATCCTAAGGTTAAATAATGGATTTTGCCATAACATTACACTGGACTTTATACTTCTAGTGCTGATGTAGGACTTGAACTTCTATTAAAACAGGAGCCTATTGAACTTCATCAATGTCTTTATCATTCTCTGGCATAAAAGCCTGCACTGTGTACACATACAATGTGGAGGTTCCAGATCAGAGACTAAGTGGAAGTATCTTGAGTTTATCAAATGCTTTCTGCTCTGTGAATGAAGATATCTGGAGTCAAGCCGCCCTGACACTGCTAGTTGGTGATGCATGTGAGAATGGGATTCACAGCTGATAGCAGCACCAGAAAAGGTCCTGTGGTGAAGCCTGCACTTAAGCCTATAAGCACCACAAAGTGAATTAATCAACAGAACATGCAAAGCAATAAAAAAATGAAATAAAATTAAAGAAAAAACATTCCTAATAATTAACAGAGAAAATTAATGTGAATTAAATGTATTTTAAGTAATTAAGATTTTAATGAAAGTTCATTTAAGCCATTTTTTCTCCTTCAGTAGATTAAAGCAGTATTTTGTAAGGGATGGAAGAGCTTGAAAATTTCTGGATGGTAGTCTTCAAGGATATTCATTGAGCGGACAGATTGTTTAGGCTCCTGGTTGCTATAATCTTCCATAGTGGTTTGAGTTTAATGTATTTGGAAAAGATCAAGCTGCTTTCTTTTCCAGTAAAAACTTTGCTCTTGGAAGTGATGTTTTACAGATTAGATTAAATTAATGCATTTAAAAATTGAGTTTTAAAACCACTGAAGAAACAAGGTGTTCCTAGAGTAGAAGATGCATGTTTTCCTGGCAGTTCTTTTCATTTCATTCATCACCAAGACAGCTTTAAAGTGCAGTGGCTCTGTCATTGCTATTCAATTTACATGAGAGGTGAAGAAACACAGACCCAACATTCTGTACCTGATCACAGATCAACTGAAATTACCATTTTAAGTGGCCATCTTACCATTGTAAGATAATTTTTTTTGTTGTATAATGTGGAGAATAATTGGTCTATCTTATTAATTTTCCTTTGTCTATGATTTGGAAAACCACATAAAAAAATTATTTTGTAACTGAAAAGTATTTTCAGCTTTCACAAAGCATGGTGCTGTAAAGTGTTGGATAGAATAGGAAAGAATCCTCCCTTTGCATCGAGCTGCTGTCAAAGAGCCTTTCAAAGAGGCTGCTGTCATTAAGGATGAAAATACTGACATTTGAAAGCCCTTTCACCTGCTGATGCAGGGAAGTGCAGAGTGACTTCTCTCTTCCCCAGCCATGCCCAGCTGCCTTCACTTCTTAGCATGGACACCCTTGGGTTTCAGCTTAGCAGAGAAAGAAGAATGGCCTAAAGGGAAAAATCTTGGTCACTAAAGTTTACCCTAAATATGTATGTGGATTTTTGAATAAGTAGCAGCTTTTTAGCTGGTTGTCTGTCATCTTGCTGTTTCACTGCGTCCCCCAGACAGGGCAGTGAGGCCCAGGGCACCACGGGTGCCTTCAGGAGGCTGCCCACAGCCCATGAGGATGTGCTGTGCTGAGGGCAAAGGCTCTGCTTGCAGCCCAGTGTTTGGCCACTGGCAAGTGCCCTGAGCCCCAGCATGAACACTCCTGTTGTGCCTCTCCTCTTTTGCCCAGCCCACATGGGGTAAATGTCTGCCATGTTGCAGCCACAGGATGTTCTGGGGCCATCTCACTGCAGCTGTGTATTCCTGGCTCTGTTATCACTCTCTTAAAGAAGTGAGTGTCAAAGTCACCAGTAAAGAGCAGTGAAAAAGGGTGAGGTCAGCCCTAAGGAGAAGCTGCAGCTGGCAGCTGGTTGGTTACTGTTTGTTCAGAACAGGATCATCTTCACACAGACAGGCTCAACTTGTCACTGCTGTCCTTCTACCTTCTGTGGTCCAGCAATTTACAGAGCATTTGAGAAAGATTATCAATTTTAATGAAAATACAGGGGCAAACCAGCAATTTAAGTTCAACTGTCACTCTAATATTACTACTAGCTTGCTTCATTTAAGCTGGCTTTTGTTCCATGCTATTTTAAAAACTCTTAGTAAATTCAAATGCTAAATTATAGGTGCTATTACTGATTTTTTAAGCTGTTCAGTTACACTAACTTTGCAATTCTTAAAATATTCCAGTCTAATTTTACCATTGAGATGAAGTTTGGGTTGTAACTCCAAAATAATCAGTTCTGGAAAAGCAGAAACCAGGGTAGGTTGTAGGCAGTTCCTATCAAGCAGCCATTCAGATAACTGCAGTGTCAATTGCTTTACAAAAAGCCAAATTGTTATTTTCAATAACTAGCTCCTGTAAACCATGTTTGCTGGTTGCAAAAGTGAGTAATAAAAAGTCATCCAAGGCTGATGATTTTTATACTGGAAAAAGATATAGAAAGACTGACTTCTTTTTCATGGTGTATGTACTTTGAGGAAATTAGTTTTAAGGAATTTACTGTACAAAATTTTCTTCCTGCTCTTAAACACAGAAAAGTAATTGTGAGAGATATTTCAGATACTGAAATTGGTAGATTTCTAATGATGCTAAGGGTTTTTATTCCTCATATAAATCATACACTAAACTCTTTTTGCAGTCGCAGGAATTATAGGCAGTGTAGAGTGCTCTGTCTCTTCTTCCTTACTACCCAAACACATAATTTTGTGTGTATGAATGATATATGAACATTCTTAGTTATAAGAAATGTAAAATTTTCCAACAAAACCAATGGACATTTGCTACAGCATCTATGATATTTTGCTTTTCCTTCACTCATGTATTAATTTTTCACTCATTCAGGTCGTGTGAATATCTTGGCATACTGGAATATCATTGTGAAACTCAAGGAATTTACATGAAGTCATATTGCTTCCTTTGAAATATAGAAACAAACTTATACCTACCCTACTTTTTATGGAAAAGGAAAAAAAATACCCCACCCCCAATAACAGACTGATTAAAAAAATATATAGATTTATACATCCATGACTGAAAGCTGCTTTTGTCCTTGTAATTCTGTGGCCATGGGTTTTGGCAGTCTAACAGCACAAGGTGCTGTTTGTGGAGTGGCAGTGTTTACTGGCCTGAAAACCAGTCTCCAGATCCTTTCATCACTCTTTGATACACTGGTTGATTACATAAGGTGGGTCATTGAACTAGTACTCCATAACCACTGGGCTAATAATAGTGGGTCACAACCCTTTCTTAGCCTCACTTGGACATTCATGTGATTTCTGTGGTTCTGGATCCAAACATAAATGTAATAATCCTTCTACAGCAACTTATCTTGAGCATATGTGTGCCAGCTTCTCTTGCCACTCATGCCTGGGGTGTTTCAGCTGGTGCTTTCACTGCCACTCACCACCGTGTAACCAAGATTGCTGCAGGGCTTTCTGTTGCTGCATTACCCCTGCACAAACAATTATTACTGAGACCCAGACTAAGATAATTTTCTCAGCCAGAGATCATTACTTGAACTGTCATTTTTCTCCTGTCTTGCTGCATACAATACCATCACCCCTACCAAAGACTGGTCAAGCTGTGTTGTGTCAGGCACCCAGTGTGTTCCAAGACATCAGTAACAGCAGCAAACTCTCTCAAAAAGCTAGAACCACTCCTTACATCTACAGCAGGGTTGGTGCTGTAAGTATCTCCTGGCTAATTACACCTGAATCTGTTGTCTCCCAAAAGGTTGAGCAAGTGATTCTGCCCAATCCTAAAGTCTAAATTCCTCAGATAGTGGAGCTGCAAGTGTTGCTTTCATACTGCTGGAGATCACCTGCTCTTGGTTTCAACAGTTGACTCTTGAGATCTTCTCTTTGATTTCTAGCATACACTTTTGCCAACTTATGCATGAAGGTGTTTCTTGGTTTCTCATTCCATTTGGCGGTATCGTCTCCTGGGCATTTAATTTTTAATTTGAAACACAATTATTCTAATCCCAGTGCCATCTTCATGACTTCATGGGAAAATAAAAATACAAAAACCCCCCTGTGCTATCCTGCAGTCAAGCCCCATATACAGAACTGCAGGGGTCCATCCTGTCTTTACTTTCCACTTGCTCGTGTATCTTCAGGGCCTGTATAAGCAAGCATTAAAACTTCTTGTATCTTTTACTTTTGTACATATTTGCCTTCTCCTTTTTATCAGGTTCTTTGGGGTCTGTTCCCTCCTGGAGAGTGCTCTCAGCCCTGCCAACCTGCCCTTCTGAATCCAGACTGTGTTAGCAGGGTTCAAAGGACCCATAATCTCGTGCAAGGGATGAGTGAATCCTCCAGTGCTGAGGTTTTGAATGTTAGCTCACCCTAACTGGGCTGCATCTCCCTCTGGCACCCATCTAATAACCACAGACAATAGTTGCGTTTAACATGTGACTGTGGACCCATATGGCTTTTGTTCTTTCAGAAAAAGCCCTGCAGACACCATTTCCAGCTGCTTTAACACATCTCATATCTGACTGTATGCCAGTTAATTCACTGTGGCTGGTGTTTTGTGTGAGTTGCACATGAACCATTTTGTGTCTGCACAGGCTGTTTCATGCAGGTGATTTTGATCTGCATTGGTCAGCTAGGGGTGATTTGCTTCAGAAGAAGCAGTACCAGGTCAGGTATAGACAGGGATCATTCCAAACCCCTCTGTGCCATGCATCAAGACCCTGCTAGCTGTCTTCTGACTTGTACTGTTCTACCCATTTTACCTGTCATTTCTGTGTAAGCTTCTCAGTTATCTTCCTGTGAGAGTTGTGATCCTCACCTTCTCCTCTCCTATCCACTCTGTTTTATCCAGCACCACTTGAAACAGCTACCTTAGCCAACTCAGTTTTCTCTTTTCCTCTCACATTATGTGGTATCTGAAATGTCTTTCTTTGGTCACCCTCACCATCCTCTCCTAGCAGGAGCAGGTTTTAGCCCTTCTGCAGTGAAGGTACACTCCCCAGCCTTGTATTCCCCAGTGTGATCCCCACAGCATTTTTTTCCTGCCCTAATGCCCTGCTCTTATCTTCACATTGCTCTCACTAGCTGCCCAGCATTCCTCCAGCCCAGGCCACCCTCCCTGTTAACTCCTCCCTTCCCATAAACAATCCACTCCTCCCAAGACTCTCAGAAACTTACACAGCTTTACTTAAAAGACTCTTAAAAGCTTCCCATGTCTAGGCATGAGGACACAAATGTACTGCCTGTTCATCTACCACAGAAGCCATGGTAGTCTCTCTCCTTCAAAGCCATGGCTGTACCCACTGCTGGATTTGAAAAGTCCTTCACAGTCCTGCTTTGGCATACATGGCATGGGTTATGACCTTTTTACCAGCTTGGTATTTGAGTGTTCTTGTTCGCTGTGTGTGACAGTGATACAATTTCTATTTCTGCTCCGCTCAGGCTCCCACATTCTTGCTCTTACAGCCTTGGTTGTTGAGTTCTCCACATTCTCTACCAACCTGTTACATGAGAAAAGAGGCCTGTTGGTGTTTGCAGGACTCATCTGGTGCAGAGTGGGTGAAAAACAACAGGACTGATCCTTTACTTCTTTTACTAAACAAAACTGAAAGAAACAGTTGCTAGCATTTGTGTTGTGCTAGGCATTTTCAGGGGTTACATTCATGTGTTTCAATATGCACAAAGCCTCAGGGAGGAGACGATTAAAGAAGAAACAATTTGCAACTGGAATCGCACATGGTAGGTGGGCTCTTCTTTACGGCGCTCATTGTGGTGTCTGTGTACTATTTTAACTTCATATTGCTCTTTATATAATCCTGTTTCACATGAAAACACTCTTTATGTTGTCTAATCAAGCTGGTCTTTTAGCACAATTGACTTTTCATGTAGTTATGTATACACAACTATATTATGTGTTGGCGAAATTTTGTTCTGTAAGGTGGCCTTACTTTTGCAGCAACTTTCCAACCTACTCATATCTCAAAGCATCACTAATCCTTTAAGAGCCCAAGAGTCCAAAGCAGCTGCATTCTGCAGCGGAAATAGTTGTGGTCAGCAGCAGTAACCAGGATTTCCTGTGCTGGACATGGTCCACTTGCAGTAAAAATTAAGTGGAACTGAAGTGGTTTGTAGGCTCTTTTAGCTGCATCATGAAAATTGTAATTGTATTCCTCATTTAAAGCTTTTGAATACTAACAAACCTGTCAAGACATTAAAACTATTACAGAGTTTCATTAATTCTTTCTTTAGCAGGGAGGAGCTTGGGAGGGAAACTACAAGTAAAATGGCTCTGAAATAAGAAGAAAAAAGTTGAGTTTACTTTAAGTTCTGTTGTGAGGCTTCACTTTAATGAATCTGGAGAGGGGGCTTTCTATTGATTGTTAGTCCTATAACCAGGGGTTACTTATGAGGGGTCCTACTTATGAGCGTTGCTACACAAAGTAAATTTCATCATGTTTTTTATCTTGTCTGTGTGCAGTTTCCCATTATATTTAATCAAGATTGAGCAAACCTATGGAATTAGTGAATTGAAAATAATTTCCCATGTATGGAAGCAGTTTCAGTTTTTTATTGCTTGCCATCACAATAATCTTTGGCTTACTCTTAGCAAATATCCTCTGTAATGTGCTGGTTTTCAGCTGTTCCTAATAGACCTAAAATTGTTAAGACAATGTTTTGTGTTCTCTTGCTGCCAGTTTTGACAAGGCATATACACTGAATTTGCTTTGTATTTTACGCATGCTTTGGTCAGACAAACTGATTTTATCTCTCTCCTTTTTTCCTATTTTTTTTTTTTTTTATTGATAAATATGCAATTCTGGAAGCCTAAGGCTATTCCGCACCCTTTTCCCACTTGCAACTGAAATATTGGGCGTAACTCACCAGAGATTATCCCTTGCTGGTTTGCTTTGTAGGACCCCCAGGAATCTTACTGGCGTTTGTGGGTGGAAGAAACTGCAATGTATGTCTCAGTTTACCAGGGCTTTCTGATTTTTGGTGGTTAAGGCTCACCAGTTAACACAATTTGATTTGGGAAGTCCAAAGTAATAGGAAAATCGCTACAAATCAGATAACTTGGTCATCTTTAACAGCCACAGATAAAAAAATAAAAAATAAAAAAAATTAGAAAATTATTGTTGATGGAAGTGATAATTAAAAACTCACACATATAAGTATGGGAATTACTATGGTTGACTCCTTAACTGTTTAATACTGGCTAATCTGTGAGGGTGGATATTTAAAGTTCTTAGGATCAGGAATGATGTCGTACTGCCAACTGGAGAAGCTGCTAACCTAGAATCTCCTCCTTTCTTTTGAGAGAAAAGAGAAAGACTTGAGACAGAGAAGGTTAATATAGCTCATTCCTCATGAATTCCCTGTGCTCCTTGCCTTTATATCCCTGCTGCTGAAGACAGAATGCCTTTTCCTTCTGAGGTTTCCTTATGGAAGTTAATATTACAAATTTAAACAGTGCCTTGTGAATGGGCACAAAGAAGTCACAAGAACTAGCTTTTATTACTTTTTTCATTTATTTTCTGTCTTTTTTTGTGGGAGGAGATTCACATCTGTGTTGCATGGTTTGCATTAATGTCTTTTATTTGAAAGTGGCTTTGAATTTTAGGCGGATTTACCATATGCATAATTTCACATGTATCAAGCAACATGTCTGAAATCTGTTTCATTCTCTCTCCAACCCATGCGTTTTAAACATGACACACAAATGAGCGTTGACACTGAGAAGTCAAGACTGGATTGGTTTGCACCTTGTAGTCCTGTTTAATGTTGTATAACATTCTGAAAACAAAAGGTATCCCTTCATTATGCATCTGCCTAAAAAACTAATGATTCAACAGGTGCCAGCAGGGACTTTGTCCTGAAAACTGAAGCTTGCTATTAAATTTGCCAGATTATTCCTTATAAATACAAACAAACAAACAAACACCAACCAAAAAAAATGCATAAAAGGCAGAATACCTGCAGTCATTATCAGAAGTGTGTGAATTTCAGATAGGATTTGTATAATCTTTCCTTATGGAAAAAAAGGGTATATGTTTCCTGCTCGTGGTAGCCAAGGATTCTCAAAAATTTTGTTTTCTTTTGTTTTACTGTTAGAATATTCTCTTACAGCAAGAATATATGCTAGCACTTTATAAAATATTCTGCTGTACATGCATTAAATGTACTTCTTTTCATTGAGTATGCTGCCATCATTGGCTTAATAGAAGCACTAAAGTTTGAACTCTTCAAACAGCTCATTTGATTTTATTTCTTTTTAATAACCTTAAACTTCACACTTTCTTCCTTTGATTTTGCTTGGTTTCATTTTTTTAGTTAGTTTGCTTCTTCTGTTGCATTGGCAAGCAGTCTCATTGTTTCCTCACATCGACTGCAAACGTTATTGGTCCATCAAGGCGTTTATGTGATGATACCCACAAATTCCTAGGGGTTCACCTTAAAAAACAAAAGAGGACTTCAAAAAACTACTTGAGTGTACTTAATTGGAGATGTAAAAAAAATTCTGGTTACAGATAGAAACTCTGACTGTTCGTTCTCCGTCCAAGACCTTGGTATTTTCTCATACCATGCACACTCCTCCCATACTGCAATAAATATTTAATTTTATTTCATTCCATTTCAAGGGATCTAGCTACTGCCCTCATTGTACAAGTTCTCTGGATAATGATGTATAATATCTGAGCAAACAGAAGCCCAGGACAAGAAGCTGAAAAAAAAAGGGCAACTTAGTATTTTCAGGAGGGAATGTTTGATTCCATGCTGGTTAAGGCTTAGCATCAGAAAACCCCAAAACACCTAAAACCTCACTGGCTGTGTCCAGAATGTGTACACCTGTTAACCAAGAGAATAGCTGTGATTTTTTTTTTAGGCTGGGCAGGTGGATGGTGCCCCAGCCAGACCCCTGGAAAGGGGACCTGCTTCAAGTAGCACACTTAATTAATCCAAATTCTAGTATTAATGTCTCTGAACCCCTAGGTTCAGAGAAACTGTGGGAAATACCCACAGTATTTCCCTTTTATTAAAGTTTGCCTTATTTAATTTACCTGGCTCTCTCCTCCCCTTTTCTTCTCCATTCTAGGATCTCTTTCATATTCACATTTACACCATTTTGTTAACCCAAGTTAATTTTGCAGTATGGGTGCTACTATTAAAACCCATTTTTTTGAGTGTCACTCCTGTTCTCCATTATCAGAAGTCCTCTTCCTTTGAATGTGAGGTCATCATAGCTCTGCGTCTTTCAGCATATTTTTCCTTTGGCTTTGATTTCAAATCAGAAATTCCCCTACAAACCTTCCTAGATATGATATTTTTTTCTTAGTGCTCTGATATTTGCCTTTACTCGTTTTCACCACAATGCTTTAAAAATAAGATTTTTGACGCTTAGTGGCTAGTAATAAACTGTTATATATTCCTCTCTCATATCTAGATACATGCTATTTGTAGTAAACTAAATTAAGAAAAAAAAGGAAAAAAACCTGAAGAACCACCACCCCAACAAGAACAGCAACAAAAAAAAAACCCAAAAAACAAACAACAGCAAAAAAAGGGCAAAAAAAGAGCAAAAAATACTAAACAAAAAAAACCCCAAAGTAACAAACCAACAAAAAAAAAAAAAAAAAAAAAAAAAACACAACAAAACAAAACAAAACAAAAAAAAAAACAACAACAAAAAAAAACCCACAAAAAACCCCCATGGGAACGAGAATACAAATCTTAGTCTTTCCTAGGTGCCTTCTGAAATGCTGTTGACAATGAGGACAGCAGCCTCCAGGCTGCTGATCCTGTCTTTGTGGCTTTAGCCTTCCCAGCAGGCCTGAGCCTGTAGCAGCATACAACCTGCATGGCATATTGGATAGTGTTGTGTTGGGTTATAATTTTAATATATAGTGCAACTCTGCCTCATGGAGGCTGCAACAGAGTCTTCCTCTGCATCTGAGCAGTCAGATTCTCAGAATATATGCATGTAGTTACTTTGCAAGGAAATACTTTATCTCCTCAAATCTCTACTGCATGTCACAACTTTGGTAATGAAAGTAACTTTTTTCCGCCTTTTTTTTTTTGCCTCAGTAAGCATTTTGCTCCTCTTTCTTAATGTATGATCACTGTGAAGATATCTCTTTGCAGTTATTTTTGAAGATATCTCATATTTCCTCCTGGTTTCTGACAGGGAGAAATCTATAATGGGAGTTTGTAGAAAATTTGATTCATGGCTGTGTTACGCTGCCTAAAACCACTCTAATTCTGTCCAGCAAAATGGAATTGGACCGATTCCTGGGAAAATTGCTGGTATAAGAGTCATGTGAAACTCGGGTAGTGCAGCAATACATCAGACCTGTTCTCTTTTTAGTTGTTTTCCTGCATTGCTATTGATGCTGCTCCTAGTGGTGCACTCAGTAACTCCTGCCATTCTGAATGCTATCTGTGTAGATTTCCTGGATGCCCACAATGAACTTTTGAGCAGCCATCTAGTAAAATGCACTGTGGTTTGTTATTTACATGGCATTTAAGTATGCCTTCGTAAGCTTCAGTGATATAATGGAGACCAACGCTTTCTGGTGAGCAGCACACTGAATACAAGTTGTATAGCATGCTGCATCCAACTGCTAAAGAAAAGAAAAGGAGTCAATATCTAACTGTAAGGGACTTCCACTACAAAATAAGAAAGTTAATTCTTACTTTTGCCTTGTGTGATTTCTTGCTTTCTGGGTTGGTTTTTTTTTTTTTTTTTTTTTTTTTTTTTTTTTTTTTTTTTTTAAGAAGCACAGTCAATCTCAGCAGTTGCTATGGGCAGTACCATCAACTTTGAACTTTTAACCTTAATTCTCTTGCCATTACTGGTTTAGATAGTTTGTCTTTGTGGACATTCTGTTCTATTCTGAGGGCTTTATTACTTCAAATTACAGGAATAGAAGTGCTGGGAATGGAGTCATATTGACAAGTTCCCCAACATAACATACAAAGGATTAAGGCAAAGCTGTTAATTTTCTCTGCTTCCATTGATGCAATTTGGAATCATCATGATGCTGGCAAAGGAGACTATTTAACAGACATTGTTCTGTTGCTATTTATAAATGAGATCTCATTTAAATTTAGAGCACAAAACCTTCCTGGGTGGAAAACTGCCATCTTGTGCATCCACACGCAGTGCAGTGCAAGGGATCTGATCTGATTGCTGTCAATATTGCTGCTGCAGTACAGACAGCAGTAATGGCAACAGCACTGAGCTGTCCCTAGGGCTCAGTTCTGTACCCTTGTCACTTCTGAACCTGTGCCCTCAGCAGCACGTGGGGTTTTACAGAGACTGTATTTAAATGTTTTAGTGTTCATCAGGAGTTATGGGGCATCTGTTGTTGGTACTGAGGTACATCAGAGCTCCAAGGGGTGATTCCCAGCTACACCCAGGCAGCACCTGGGGGTGCATGGGGGATCCCTACCTTTTTCTTTCCTCTTCTCTTCTCCTCTTCTGCCCCTGGCAAGCCAGCTGTGCCAAGGAGAGGTAGACATGCAAGGAGCACTGGATCTTTTCTAAGCCAGCACTGCAGTTTTGGTGTAACTTAAGGAATCTTAGTGTTTGCCTGGCTGCCAGTGATGGAAACATAGCCTAAAAAGTAAGAGCTGCTGCTTTGGTGCAAAGTCACAGAGAGGAAACACTGTTATTAAGTAGGACTATTTGTAGGCCAAATAGTCAGTTCCTCTCAATCTGTGGAAACTCTCACTAGAGTATGTAAGACTTGAAGTCCTGAATTCAGCTCTGCTTTTGCTATTCCAAATTCTTGTTATTTGCTAAAAGTAGTGATCTTCATCCGTGTAGAGCAGACAATCCTTGCACTTATGGTGATTTTTCAAGGATATAGTAAAAAGCATCCAACAAACTCCTGTTTGTCCTAGTAGTTGCCACTTTTATCTAAGTTGAGATAAGGAAGAGTACATTTATGAAGACTTATGACAGATCTTTGTCTAATCTGTAATTTCAGAATGCTAGAGGCACTTATCACTGTCAGTTTCAAAGCACCTCACATTTGCAAACATTGCTTCATAAAAATTGCTTGAAATGGTGATTTGCCCCAAATAAGAGATGCAAGAATCAGAAAAATCAAGTTATCCAGGCATTTTGAGCCACATTTGTTCCATGTGGGA
Source organism: Melospiza georgiana (assembly GCF_028018845.1). Taxonomy (NCBI): domain Eukaryota; kingdom Metazoa; phylum Chordata; class Aves; order Passeriformes; family Passerellidae; genus Melospiza; species Melospiza georgiana. The sequence goes on from NC_080431.1 coordinate 30,058,990, forward strand.
GAGATGGCTTGTCCCAGGTCTAAACTTAAGTATCAGGTATGAAGTAATTGATATTCAACAGTGGTTACATGAAAAGAGTACAGTTACATAAATCACAATAATTTGACCACCTTGGATTAACAAATTACTGCCTGCCAACGAAGCAGCACTAATGTGCCATGTAAAAGTCACGAAGATGATTTTTTACAGTCAGTGTAAGTTTATTATAATTATTCTTGGAAAAATGCAATAAAAAAGCTACATTAATATTCAACTTCTGTTGACTTGAGCTCTTAAGACATCACAAATTGCCTGTAAGTCCATAACATCAGTCTGTCCTTTTTCTTTAAATAAATTCTACTTGTATATGAGTGTTCAAATAGCAGAATCTGCAGTTTGCATTATTGCAGAATGGCTTTTCTACTTTTTGACTGTGGCAGTTGTAGAGATATTGTATTTGTAAACTAATAAGATTGATAAGAACAAAAAAAATAAAAATCATTTCCATGCTTGGAAGCAGTTTTCAGGAGACAGGGATTTGCTCTAACTCTACAACTAGTATGCATTTTTTGTTTGTTCAATATTGGAAAGGGATATAACTACCGGTATTTCTGAAAATTATATACTTGCACTGCTGTAATTGACTTTGTTGTGGAAGCTTGCAGCGGACATAGTAGATATTCCTACTTTTCAGGGTTTTATGTGCATTTGAAACACTCTAAAGCTAGTATGGCAAAACCTAAGTTCAAAGTCAAGAATTCAATACCTGTCTGACAAACAGAACAGCTGGTGAAATCTTGCACTACAGGGATCAGTTAAAATTTTTCTATTAATTCAGTGGACCCAGGACTTTAGGTTAAACTTCAGAAACTGTGTAGAGAGGATAAGTGTAACTTCAACTTTACTAAATCTATTTCAAGTTAGATACTTCACTGGCTGGTCATTCATATATCTGCTAGTTTATTAATCAGTAAGTGATAATAAACTGTGAAGATTTTGAAAGACCTGAAATCTTCTTTCTAACTCTGGAGCTCCAAAAATATTTCCTTAGTTTCAACTTCTCTCTTTAGAGTGTCACACCACAAATTCATATCTTTGCCAGAAGTGCAGGCATTTGGACTGAAATATGCCTCTGGCACTGATGGCTGTAGAAGTTGTTCAGATACTGCTTGCTTTGAACCATTTTTCTTTTGGAAGAGGGTTTTCTCTGGTTTTAGTGACACACCATAAAGGTCTGAGGGCTTAGCTTCAGCATCTCTCTACACCCATCCAGTTTTATGATGCACGCCCTTTTTTTTTGTTCATAGTTCATTATGAAGTCCCTCTTCTCAAGAACAGATGAGGAGATGAAGGCAGATGGTGAGATGTGATGTTCAGCACAGCTTGAGTCACAGCAGCAGTGTCTCCTTGCACTTTTGTCTGCTCAGATTTCAATAATTGGAAACAGGACTTTATTATTCCAAAATGTGGTGAACTCTCTTCCTGAAAATCCACTGGCAAGTAATGAAAAGGTCTTCTCACGCTTTGTCACCAGTAGGAGTGGGAGCTTCAGACAAAGTTAGGTAGAGGGGCCCTGTTGTTGAACCATGAGATGAAGAGAGGAGCCCTTTGCATTCTTAACTCATTCTGAAAGTGGAGCCTGGGTCCAATCAGCCACAGACTGTCAATGGCTTAAGGAACTTTGTCCTGCAGAATTAAAGATGGTAAATCAGATATATTTATATAAAATGAATTATTTATAATGACAAATTATTAGACAAAAGATCTCAATCAGAATTTTTTAACTCTCAGAATAAAAAATGTATAGTATATTGTAGTATAGGGCACTATATCAAAGTAATTTTATTAAAGCGGTTATACTAAATCTAGCAAGAAGAAACATTGTTGAGTAGAGATTGATGTAACTCACCTAGTCAGGTAAAATCTAAGATGACTGGAAAAAGTGAAACTTTATACCTATCTTTAAAAAGGGTAGAAAGGAGGACCCAGGGAACTAATCAGCCTTATCCTCTGTGGCTGGAAAGATCATGGAACAGATCTTGGAACAGATGATTGGAGACAGCCAGCACAGCTTCACAAGGGCAAGTCCTGCCTGACCAAACCAGGGGCCTTCTGTGATGGAGTGACTACATCAATGCACAAGGGAAGAGCTGAAGATGCCATTTATCTGAACTTCTGTAAAGTCTTTGACACTGTCCCCTACAACATCCTTCTCTAAAATGGAGAGAGACGGATTTGATGGGTGGACTGTTGGGTGGATAAGGAATTGGTCAGACAGTTTTATCCAGAGGCAATGTGTTCTGAGTCCCAGTTACCATCAGAGGTCTGAATTTGGACCAGTGTTACTTAATATCTTCATAAATGACATAGGGAAAGAGATCAAGTGCATCCTCACCAAATTTGCAGATGTCACCGAGCAGAGCGGTGCTGTTGACACACCTCGAGGACAGGATGTCACCCAGAGGAACATGGACAAGCTCAAGAAGGAGGCCCATGGGAAGCTCCTGGGGTTTAACAAGACCAAGTGCAAGGTGCTTCACCTGGGTTGGATGAGTCTTTGAGCAGCCTGGTCTAGTGAAAGGTGCCCCTGCTCATGGCAGGGAGGCTAGAATTAGATGATCTTTAAGGCCCCTTCCAACCCAAGCCATTCTACAATTCTATGATTTAATGGCCATGTTAGTTGTAGACAGAGAAGACAGATCACCCCCTTTTGACTGCAGCATGCCTCCATGTCTAAGCAGTGAAACCATTGGCTTCCATCATTTTTTTATATCTGTACTGGAAGAATTTGATCCTCAGGGTCTATTAGCTTTGTGGCTTGGAGATTGCATCCAGTATTCATTCCTAGTTTCTAAGTACATAATCTGAAGCACTACTTTGGGGTTTGAGACATTAAAAAAATCCCAGCCATATCTGTGCAGCAGTAAAACCAGTGAAAGGGTAGGGCACAGGGAGGAAGATTTTACATAAGGTGGAAAAATGGCCCCATAGTGACATCAGTTATATGGACAGTAAATCTAGGGAGGTAGGGAGAAGAAAATAGGGCAGCTGTAATCTGTGAAAGGGAAAGTAGCTTAGTGACTATTGCCAAAGCCCATAAAAGAAGGTGGAATGGTGGGCAGACAGATTTGTTGAAACAGATGTTAGTTACAGACCCAGAGCAGGATGGGGAACCCAGCAGTACAGTGAAACTGAGGGGAGAAAGCATGTACTAAATTAAATAGTAATAAACAGAAATGAGAGCTGTTTTGCCGAAGTCAAATAGCAGCAGGGGTTAATAGCAATGAGAGTGAAACAAAAGTTTCAGAAAATGGAAACGAAGCTCATCCATTTTATAGTAAAGTTACTAAATTGTCATGTTCAGAGAGGGGGCATGGGCAAAAATGGTGGGTTTGCCTAAGAACAAATGGGCTCCTGATGGCCACCAGTATGAGCCAGGCTTGCATGACCACTGCTCATCTTGCCAATCAGTCGAACTCCTGTGGGCCTGCCTGAATGCTGGTTTAAGTGAAATAGCATTTTAGATGAGCAAACTTATATTGAGGACCAGCCTTTCCAGGGAGTCCCAGCAGTGGGATTTATTTTACTGATCTGAAGTTAAGTGAGAGCACCATCTGTATATAAAGTGTGATGAGTCTCCTTCAGTATGTCTGGTCCAAAGGAAGCCACTAAACTTTGCCTGGTGGCACTGGGAGCAGGGCAGGTGCTCCTGGAAGAGAGTATATCCAAACTGTTCTACATCTACTTTGGAAGGGATGAACTTTCTCTGAGATGGGTTTATTTTTCTCTCTGGATTTAGAAAAATCTCTGAAATACTGACACTAATGAGGGATGTGGTTCAGGTCCAAACTGAGACATTCAAGAAGATGTCAACAGGAGCAAATGCCTGGGCACCTGTTAGAGCCAGTGGAGAAGCAGTAAATATGCCCAGCGGAGCAGAGGCTGCTGCTCAGATGGCCAGAACTGATACAGAAGAACAATAAAATCCTTTTTCTTTATTTCTAGCTCAGGATTCTATTTCTGCAAAGTTTAGGTCTTCTCATTTCCCTGCTTTTACTGTGACATTTGCCTTTAACATTTCATTGCATTTCCATTGAATTAAAAATGTGCCTAAAACTACAAAAGGGAAAAAAAATAGTAACAGAATAAAGTATGTATTTTCAGATATTGAGGTGAAAGTATGAATTACATTGAAATCAGCAGATATTCTTTTACATATTCATTTTTAAAATTTCCACAGACTTGAAACTTGTCAATTGTTACTCAGAATACCTCCTTCCTTGAATGGCTTGCCTACATGCTCTGCTAGCAGGGAGGGTTTTTTCCTTTTTTTGTCCTTAGCATACGTTCTGGTAACTGAATGAAAGATATAGGCAACTGGCAGTCTTTTCCTCTGCTTAAATATTGACTTACTACTTGAATCTGGATCTTGGTCTGAGAATTGAGCCCCACTCTTGCAAAAGATGTATGTGTGTTCTCCACATTTATTGGCATGAATAGTTCCAATGAGATCTGGGACTACATTGCAGCGTAAAAATTAAAGAGCTATAAATCTTTGCAAAATGAGGCTGTGGCAAGAAAAAATTAACCAAATGCTTATAGTGGATCAAAAGTAGACATATGTTTGCTTGGTGTATTTGTAAGATCTGTCTGATATATTAATACCCTTACATTAAGGAATTTAATTTGTTTGGATTAATGAACCATCATGTTCTGTCATTTGTCTAATATAAATAATTTGGATTTTTTTCTCCTTTCTTTTAATATATATTTGTCAGTAATGAAACCTTTAAGGTGAATAAACAGTGCTAATTTTAAAAAAAAGTTATAATTTATTATGCATTCAGTTACTTTGCTCAAGTTCTCACACAGATGAAATGCATTTGTGTACATAATAATTTTCTAAAACGTTTGAGAACTGTCCTTGCTTGCCCATGCATCAGTGCTTCTACTTCCAATATGGTTTTATTGCTGTTTGGGTCTTGGTAGGAAACTCTGAAATTACCAACTTTTCTATAAGATTGCTGTCAGCTTAAATTTTACATTTGAGAAGTTGCTGAGATCTGATTGGCTTTTAAAAAAAATTTATATTCTTTTTAGAAATACTAGCTCTACTGGTTGTCAAAAGTATTATTTGTAAGAGCTGTTGGAATGCCCAGCCCAGCAATATCTGAAGTGACTCATGTGTCCCACAGTTTCACTTGTGATAATGTACTATAACACAAACTGAAAAGCTAAATTTTTCATGGTGGTGTCCTGCCTTTGGAGCTTTTCTTCAGCCTGTATAGACTTAATTACAATATTCCCCTGCCACCCCTATAAACATTCATGGACAGGTAACAATCAAGAAAGGGACTCTGTAACTTTGCAATGCTTTGTGTACACATATCTGTTAACATTTTGTGCCAGCCAGAGAGCTGGTAGATGCAAGAAGCAGAATGGAGGATCTATTCCATAGAAAATCACCTGCAAGAGCTTCACCACCTGTGTGTTCCTGCCAGGAGATGCTGCTGCAGGAATAGCTGCTGGCTGTTTTTGCAGGAGCTGCTGTTCCTGTCAGCTCTTGGCATTTATCATCCTTCTACCTTGTCTCTGAGCAATCAGCATGGATTCTGGCTTAATTGTATCATTAAACATACAATGTTTATAGCATCACTTTGCTAGCAAATTTTTTGGCCTTCAGTTCATCTTTTATTTCCTTTGACTTAGTTTACAATAGGCTTATATTTTCTTGGGCTGATATAGTGAAAAAATCAAATTTCAAGCTCCTCAGAGGCAGGACACTTGCAGAGACCTGCTTCTTCTCTTGAATTGTTATTACTGATACACAAAAAATATGGTTGTATGTTGAATCTTTAAGATTTTTTCCTTGAAAATTTTTCTTTGCAGAAATCAGATGAGAAATAAAAAGTTGCACTAGCAGTATAATGTCCCTTTTTAAAACTTGTATCCTTGGTTTAATGCTTTGGGTTCATCTGTTCATCCTAACACACAAAGGCAAATTAAATACATACTAAAGACTCCATTTATTGTAGCAAATTTCAAGATAAGTTTTAGATGTAGTTTTAATTTAGAAATTCTTTCATTGGTCAACAAGTTGTTGCCTTAGATAAGTAAAAGAACAAGCCATGGAAGCAGGATGTGCTAAGAAGTTGTAATGATGTTTTCCTTGTGGGGATTTTAGAACTTGTTTGATAACCTTTTACTGCAGTGCATGGACTCAGAGCCTTCCCTCAGGTTCTAATGGGAAGATCCCACAGCCAGGTCTACCTACCTCCCTTCCAGCGTCTCATTTCAACTTTTACTTCTGCACTAAAGTTAGTCATCAGTTCCCTGCATAATACAATGGAATTTGACATAAAATGGTCATAAAATTGTCCTACAGTAGCTTTCTTCAGTTTCACTGTCTCTTTTTTAATGCCTGGAGCCATGGAGGAATATGCAAGCCCATGAGGATGGCATTGTACTGCAACTGTAATTTCCAATAAGGATGCCTGTATCACCCTTTCCAGTTAGTCATTCTTGGAGACATGCCTTTTTCAGTGAAAAGGAGGGGATTTGCATGTAGAAGGAGCCTATAACTATTCTTTAATAGATGTGGTTCTGAAGAATTGGAGTTCTTCAGTAATTTGTCAAAACACACCGAATGCAGTGTGAGATCATACTGTTTTTTTCTGTAGCAATGACTTATTTGCTCTGGGAAGAAAGCTGGGCGTCTTTAGACAGAACTGTGTCTCCCTCTCTGCTGCATTATTTGATATATGTTAAATTAGGAAAAACTGGTTTTAACCAGGTGTATCTTGGCTGTCACAACTATGCTGGCTGTGCTGGTGAAATACAGCTTCCATGAGCCATTTGGTTTACCAGTACCTGTAATTTAAAAGATACTTTCCTCTCTGCCCTGTTATTTCTCCTGTGTGTAATGTTTTCAGCCTTTTTCCTTTCAGTGCCACTTAATACATTAGCAACTTTTAGAAAGACATGCTATCTTCTGAAACTCTGTTGAACAGACTCTCACATCTCTGCCTTTTCTTCCCCAGCTCTGATGGGTAATATTGAATCTCTTTATGAAGAGGAGATGCTGCACCACTAAGCACAGATGATTCTCCCTTCTCTGGTGTCCTGTGGAATAGTTGATTTCTCTCTTCAGCCAGATCTGAGAGGGAGAAATGCTCGTTCCTTTCCCCTGTCCGTACTGATTGTTTCTCAACACAATGCTCATCAAAACTCCCATTGTCCAACCACTTTCCTAAACCCAACATCCTTTATAAAAGAGTGGAGGAAGTCTCACTTCCAGTAGGGCAAGGTATACCCCCAGTTCCCAGATCCAGTTGGCTGAGGGATGATCTGGTACCGCAGGATTGCAGCTTTATTTCCTTTAATGATCTGTGCCAATACAGCATTATTTGTAAGATACTGGACAGCTACCACTGTTGAAGTAGTATTTGGCTACAGGAATGCATTCCCTCAGTGAGTTGTTTTTGGAAACATAAGGCATATGGGAGCACCACTGTTCTCATGTAAAATCTAATAACTGTCATCGCACAAAATGTGTGCAGCAAACTGTGGCCTTTTTGTAATTCTTCTGCCAAACAATTGGCAAGTAATGCTGAAAGAAAAAAACATAAAACTGTGTAAATATAAAGCATGTCTTTATAGAGTAAATTTGAGTATTTTTTTGACCGTGGCACCAATGAGACAATATAAGCAGTAAGAGAAATAATATTAATATTAAATAATGTTAACGAAACTGCAGAATTTGAAAAATAGCATTCTTTTTTCACAACAGAAATTTCACTAGATTTGGTACTTAATATTTTCCCCTGAGACTATTTTGTGGAATTTGTATTTGCAATTTTTGGGATGGAGAAGTAAAGTAGGACCTGAGTCGAATGGGTCTTTTGAAAAGACTGGCTGCTTTGAATTCAGTCCTCATGCAGTGGGTGATGATTTTAGATTGTTTTATTACCTCAATGCTGCTTGAAACCCATTTTTTTAAAAAAGGTCACGGAAAAAAACCCATTTAAATTTGATGGATTATGTGGTTCCTGTCGTTCCTCAATGGTTCAGCCAGTATGAAGAATGGACATAACTCCTTTATGCAGTCCTGGATGATGGAGAATTGGTTTGGATCTCTGTTTTCATTGAATGTCTGCACCCTGTGGGTTTTTTATTTTTTTTTAACAGACTTATTGAGTCATGTATTATTTTCTTTCTTTGTGGGAAATGAGCATATTTGTATTATTGTCACAGATAACTTGCTATCAAAATAATCTCACACTTCTTCAGAATTGGCAGGGGGAGTTTTGGAAGGGTGTGAGTTTGGAATTGAAACTGTTATTTGCTGACATGTTCAGCTTTATACCAGAATTACACTTTTCAGGGCTTTTTTTGTGTGTGCATGTGTACATAGTTTCAAGTAACATGACGTGTTAAATCTGTGGTGTGTGTCTCCTGGCAGCTACTGTAAAAATTTAGCCCAGAGGCACTGCCCTCATCTCAGCCAGTCTGTCAGTGGAGTTCAGCAATCTCACAGGATGAGCACTAGCAACCTGTTTCCAGGGTGTCTTGTAATTTGTTACAGCTCAGTAAATCTCTGTGTGAGCAGTAAAATCTGTGCTGTAAATCCATCCATAGAATCAGCTAAGCCTTGCATTTAGAGCAAAGGACGGTAGTGGGCTTTGCAGTGTCTGTGTGTGCAGGGTTGGTTGGGCCTTCCCACTTTCTTTCTCAGTGGTTAAGTTTGGATCTCTGCCCCAAAGCCTCTTGGGTCCTGTCCTTTATCCAGGTCATATATCTCAGTGAGGTCACTAAGCAATAAAGAAGAGGTCCTGTAAGTGAGGGAATTAATTCAGTCTAATTTTTTTGGTATATATTATTAATAAAGTTGTCAAGAATTCTAACTGTGAAAAAACTAAAATGTATTAAAGTGAAACTGTTATGTGAAGATATAATTGAAATTGTTATTAGTGCTTTCCACATTGGTACACCATTGTCTTTAGAATCCTTTAGTCTGCTGCCTTCTGTAATTATTGGTCAAATTCTTGGACAAATAATTAAGAAAAATAACTATTGTAAAGTATAACACTTCTTGAATTTAACTACTTTTAATGAAAAGACGTTTCTTCCTGTGAGACCTGTGCTAGAAGGAGCATATACAAAAGACTGACCTCTAAGGATTAACATTGCTCATATGACAGAATTTGCCATTTCAGTAGTGAATAAGGAACATGTCTGAAGGTAACTTAGAAGAATTGGTAAAATCGTGTTATCTTCAGACACAGACGCCTTATGCTTACAATACCCAATGGAAATGTAATCTTCCTCTTAAGATCTCACTGTCATTGTGCCTAAAAATGTTCCTTTCTGTAGAGAGAGTGTTGTAAGTGTAAAGCTTTCACATTGACAGCGAATGATGTCTCTCCCCAAAAACGGAGCTTTCTGTTTCAAACGGATGCTATTAATGTTTTGAACACCTACATTTGCATCTCCTGTGAAAATGGATTTGAAAGACGATGAGAACCTACTCTAGGATTAGAGAAGGCATTTCCCTTTTTCCTGCTCTGTTGGACCCAGGAGTATAGGAAATTAGTTAGCTCCCAGGTAGAGTGAAAAGCAAGTGAAGCTAATGGTTCAAAACAAATTTATGTTTTAAAAATCAGGAAATGAGCTAAAGAAAATAAGTAATATCAAAGTATCACAAAATACAATGCAAGGTAAAATGATAAGTTTTAAGATTGCTTTAGATTGTGCTCTCTATTTCTTTTTTAAATCTAGGAGGGAGGAATGAATCAATTTGTACCCACAATGACAAGGCCAGAGTATGGACTCATTTGCAAATTATTCAGACAAAACTGAAATTCTTCTGAGTCCCATGTAAAGGAAAATGAGGCCTGTAATCTCCTGTTGGAGATGCACAGTGTTCTTGGGAATATAGACGCGTATTTTTAGTTAGTGTGGAGGATCTTTAGGGAAATTAGAGAGGACCCATATTTAAACTCAAGGTGGATACCCAACCAAGTGCCACAGTATGTATTTTTTGCACAGCCAATTTGAAATTTAAATGAGTAACAGTTTCACACATGTAAGTTATAGACAGAGCCTTTTTTCAGAAGGCTGTTGCAATACAAACAGCATATGGCTTGTGCCCTTTGTCACCCTTGTTCTGGAAGAGACTGCTTGACACCGACAGTCACAGTGACCGAGGGACATAAGATCTCTTGAAGTCTGTCACCTTGTGCTAAACTGAGGTTCCAGTGACTCTGGAGAGCTCTGTAAACTCTCTTATTTGGGCAAGTGTAAGTGAGAATAAGCTTTATTATGAATCAGCATTTCAGGAGTCTTTAGTTCTTTCAGGCAATAATTAAGTGATGGTTGTAGGAAGAAATTTCTGTGTTGGCATTATTTACTGAGGCAGAAGACATTCCAGCATTTTTGTTTCTAGGCTTATTCTTTTAGCACAGGGGGCTGGTGCATAATCCGAGCAAAGTTTTAGATTGCACAGGATTTTATCTATTTTTGAGGCATATCTTCAAGCAGTGTCAGATGAATTCATATGAGTTTTACCATGAATAGGGCTTAGAGCCAAAAGTATTTCTCAGTTATTTATTGTACTAAGCTTGGTGTTCTGACCTAGCTCCTTTACAAGTGCTCCTGTGTTTACAAGTCAGTGATGTGGTTTCCCCAGTTTTTCTCCTTGAAGACTGAGCATCTGCAGTGTGACTTTGAATTCTGGCATGCATTCCCAGATTTGCCTTTTATTGTGATTCCAATTGTGTGTATCAAAACCAAAACAACACCCTCCTCTTAAACTGGATAGGGTTTTGGTGAAAGTTTTTTTTAAATAAATGGGAGATTTAAATTTTTACGTTTATTATATGCTTTCTGAAGTGCTTCAAAGGGGCTGTTTCAGCCTAGTCAATCTAAATTCAAACCAGTACTTCTGTGGTGAGACACAACACATGGAAAGAGCACAGTTTCTATTTTTTTTTTTATTTTTTTTTGTTGTTTGTTTTATTTTTTCTTTTAGAAGTACACAGGTTTGTTGGTTTTCTTTTTCCTCTGCCCCTCAGACATTCATGTTTTCTATTTGGTTGATTTTTCCTTACTAAAGAAGGAAAAGAAAAAAAACCTGCTGAGCATATGTTGTAAAACCTCTGCCAGATACATGAAATAGTCAAGAGTAAGAATAGGGTAAAAGAAGAAATCCTTTTAACTGTTGAAACTGCTGAATCTATCCTTAAAGAGACTTCTCACAGTGTGGTTACAGGCTTCTGCTTGAGCACCTTAACCCTAGGGCTGTCCTTGCTGTAAATCAGCTTGGAAAGGAATTAGGAAAGTCACAAAAGTTTTGCACTTGTTTTATGGTCTGAATCATGCATTGAGCTTGATGGTATGACAACACCCACGCTTTAGGTTTTGATTTTCAGTTTCCTAAATATTTTTCTTGCCATTACGCTTGATTATTTTATACTTGTAGCACTACTGTCAGCACTGACAAATGATAAAATCTACCCATTTTATATGAGTATTTCCTGGAAGCTGTAGCAATGGTCTCAGGCAACAGGACCTAAAAGTCAGTCTTTGGGGTATGGCCAGCTGTTGTGCAGCTGCATCAGTGTCTCTCTCCTCTGGCTGCATGGTGCAGCCCATTCCCAGCCTGTGGCTCTGGTCCATGGAATGCCTTGAGGCCAACACCAGCCCTGAAGGGAAAACACTTGAATTCTGGAGTTCAAGGAAACAACACGCCCTTCCCTGCTTCTTGTTTCTTAGAAATATGAGTTGTGGCACTGCTTGGCACACCAAAGTCAGGACTGCAGGTTCCAAGCTGACTTAAGAGTCAGAAGCTCCAAGGAATATGAGTTCATGTCTCTTGTTAATGGTATTTCCCCCTGCTTAGTTTTTGATGACTTGCACTAGCAGTATGAATTTCTTGATTTATGTCTAATTCTCCTTGGGCATTTTATGCTTGCTCTCAGTCCAGCTCTGAATTTTCTATTCTGCTTTTTGAACAAGATTAAAAAAATTACATATTATTTAGACATTGCCATTTAGATATGCCTAATTTAAGACAACTGTTTCCTTCAGTGGATTATTTTTAAGTCCTTTTATGGATTCAGCACAGACATTTTTAAGTTTTGATCTTCTGATGTCTGGTGTTAGAATATTCTCAGCCACTCTGTACATTTAGTAGCAATAAATTATCTTGAGAGGTTTATGGGAGAGTGAAAAATTGAGTCTGCATCCAAGGCTAGGACTTTAATCATGGACTCTTTCTTGTGGCATATGGTTTTCTGTGTTGCTCTGCTTGTTCAACTGATGAGTATCAGTGCACTACTTTGCAATTAAGCAGGATTCTTCATGTTGTATTTCTGAACCTAGGATTGGATATCTATTTAGCCAAGCTGGTTGCTTCAGTAGTCTGATTATGAGGATAAACTAAAAATCAATAGTTACATGACAGTATTTATGTACAAGATTTTCCAAATTATTTTCATGACCAACCGCTGCCCTGCCAAAGTGATTTTCAGCTTTTTTGGGGTGCAGTTTCTTTTTTACAGCTGATTAAAACTAACTGTGGGTCTAACCCCTCACCTGAACCCTCAGGGACTGGCAGCTTCAGTTCCCTTTGCACTTGTGCAGCATGCAGATAAGTCATATTGATTTCTCTAGTGGGTAATTAACTAATGAAAGCATGGGATACAGGGTTTCATTAGATCACCAACTTTATCCTATTTGCCCTCCATCCCATTTGCTCAGGGGTTTATCAGGTCTGGTATCTCAGCTGCACACCTACATATCAGAACAACTTGTAGAATTAACATGGTTTTTGTTTTTTGTTTTTTGTTTTTTTTTTTTTTTTTTTTTTTTTTTAATTTCAGGATCCTGCCTTATGTCAGTCACAAAATGTACAATATTTTTGAGACCATAAGCCAAAATTACAGTGTTTTTCTACTACATATGCATAGTTTTATCTCAGCTTTCTAAGAAGCTTTGATCTCATGTTCTGTGAATATTAATAAAGGTCCTATCACAATTTCATCTTTAACACTTTGAATCTGGTAAAACAGCCTATATTTGTAGAGAGTAGTGGGAATTTGTGATTAAAAGGCTTTTTCCTTCAGACTTTCCCTCTCCTGCACAGTATCCTTAAAATATTGGGAAGCCTGTACACTAAATGACTTACAGTTTCCACTTGAGAAAATGCAACTGAATTCAATATAGGTTATCTAAGGCCATCTGAACAAACAAAAAAAAAAGGTCTCAATGAGAAATTCGGCATATTTTGCTGTCTCGCAAGATAAAAGGTACTTCACTGCAGTGTGAAGAAAGCTGCTTTTTGTTAGAAGGATTGGAGATAAACTTTATTTGGGATACAAACTCTAAAGTCAGACATCTTAACCACGTGGGTACTGAAACTATTCTCTCTCAAGTGTGAAGACCAGATGCTTTTCTAAGAATGTCAAGAAGAAACATGCCTATGAGTATCTTTCATGAAACAGGTCTTTGGTTTTTTTTGGTTTTTTTTTTGGGTTTTTTTTTTTTGTTTTGTTTTTTTTTTTTTTTTTTTTAATTATTGTTAACCTTCTCTTCAGCTTTTGTTCAATCCCAAAAGGGAATGGGTCCTGATTATGCTTTCACTTGTGCCAGTGCAAATATTTAAATCAAAGTATCTTATCTACAAGAAAAAAACAACTTCTTATATGTAGTGAGCATCTGCATGTGATGCTGAAGGTATGTAGTAAAATACCTATTGCATCTATAATAAAATTATGAAATTTAGTTAGTTACATGGTAGATGTACTGCCACTCTGAAAACAAAAACTGAAAATGTTTTGCCGCTGTAATTGCTTTTTATGCTTTGTTACAGAGAAGGGACTATTGGTTAACTTTATCATTCTCTCCTGCTTAATAATGGATTTGCTTTTAGCTTGTTTTTCTGAAACTTCATATTCCAGGGATAATGACTAGAAAGTAGCACGTCGTGAGATCAGGGTAATTAGTAGTATGGTTAAAAGTTCAATGTCTTCTGCAACCTCTGGACGTTTTCTTTCCTGAGTCAGACTCAGCTGGCAATGAATAATGTTTTTCTAAATGATTTATTACATTACTGAAGGGATGAAATGTGCTTTGACTGCGTGACTGTCGGGAAGTGGTACGATCATGGCTGAGTACAAAATAAAGAAAAAACCAGGGGGAAGTGGAGAAGTAAGGGAAGGACTGTCTCTCAAGTTCCAGTACTGCATGGTTCTTTGAAGAAAAACGTTTTAGGCTGATACTTACATCCTCCATTAACCTGTATGCTTTTGTGATTTAAAATTGTATGAGACATTGAACATACGTGTGACATTTGGGAGAAATAGTTTTATATCTTGGTCCAGGCTATACCAGAAGGGATGGAAAATAACTGCAAACCTTTCCCACACCCCAAACATTTTGTCATAATTTCCTGGATGTTTATTATCAGCTCTACTTCTTAAAGAAAGCCCAGTGAATGGTCCTTTGTTCCTACATCTTCTAGTGAGAGCCTTGGACTGGCACAAGGAGCCTTGAGCAGTAAACAGAGCTGGAGAATTTCTTCAGGTTACAAACAATCTGGTGGGACTGACAGGTCCAGGTTAAATTATGTGAAGTGCTCTCTCCTACAAGTACTTCATTAACTTTCATTAGAATATTAACATTGAAGAAAAAAAAAAAAAGCAAAAACTCCCTTGATATACAGGTCCTACAATAAGTCCTGGTTTGTAAAAGTCTCTTTACAAAGATCTTGACAGGAATCTTTCTTTACTGAATTGCTGCATCATCAATGTGAAAATGAAGCCTTTTCCCAGCTGCTTTAAAAATGTCAGGAAATTGTTGGCAGGTACAGCAAAGAACTAAAGCACTCTACTTTTCTTTCTCTCAGCAGGTTGCCAGCATTGAGGACTGTTGGGAAGGAAGTTTCTCTAGGTAGTAATAAATATAATAATAAAGTTCTTGATCGCTGCTCTCTCTGACACAGAAATGTTCCTTTTTGCTCTGTTTTGGTGACAGAAATAAAAAGGAAGAAAGTGAAGGGTTCTAGTAATCCATTTACTGAAAAAGTCAAACTGATAAATACCCACATCATAGATAGTTACTTTCCCCTCATACTTTTGCACAAAAGTGAAGCCTATGATGCCTCTTGCTTCTCCCCCTCAACTGTAGGAGAGCAGATCTCTGGTGTGCTGGCAGCTTTTCTCAACAGTACAAGTTCTACATCAATTCCTTGTATGAATATAGCTGACTATCTTTTTATTTATCGAGGATTGTAGTTGCATATTTTGCAACTTTTGCCTGTATAGCAGGGAAGCAGGATTTTCCGTAGTGTCCACCTGGTTTTTTCCTTGTTTGACAGGCTTTGGAAAAATAGTCAAACTTATTTTAATTTTTTTTTGTTTGCTTGGTTTTGATTCTGTGTGTGCTAGTCTTCACTTTGGTTATGGATTCATTTGGGTGTATGTAATTATGTTTAACCTTCTTCCAGGTGTCAGCAGTAAAGGTGACTATGTTCAGGCTTGCTAGAGCTCTTCTAAACTTAAATCCAGGTGGCAAAGAGCTTTTCCCAAAGCTGCCTGTGCTCATTTTTGGTACTGTGAGTTAAAACAGAACCTCTTTTAGTGTCGTGCTTTCATTTGAACCTAATTAATGTATTCTTTAATGTGCAGAAATAGGAAAAGATAAACTTTTTACTTGACGGTAAAATAGGAGAAAATGGGATGTGAGGAAACGTCAACAAAATATATAATAAAAAAAGATAAATGTCACTTAAATTCAGGAATCTAGCTTGCTTCATAGATACAACAACTAAATTTTCGGTCTCATTGAATCAAAAAACAAATAAAACTCTTTGGCAGGTTCTTGGCAGTTAAAGGCAGCATCCCACACTTTCCTTCCCACTCTTTGTGCTCTTGCACCTCCACCAGCACTGAAGGTGCAACAGGCATTTGTGAATTTTTGCAACATTTATGAATTTTTGCAACATTTATGAATTTTTGCAGCATTCCTAATCTGGGTCCAATAGGCTTATTCCAAAAAAGGTACAAAAATAAATAGATAGAAACAATAAGGATATTTATTTTTCCTCTGGACAAAGTGTCTAGTCAGTGTCCTTTGATGGGAGGGCAGCAGATCCTTTATGAACTTGAACTGGAGGCTGGTTTGGCAGTCTGGCTTGTCCTGCAGAGTCCCTCCCACCAGGTGATTGTGTTGTGCAGTGAATGCTCTTCTATTACGGTATTACGTGAATTTACAGCTTCTAGTTTGTCAGTAATGGAATAGACTCATCATCCTCTTCTTCCTTTGATTACTTTAAAAAAGGGAATGAATTGTCTCAGACCAAGGTGACCCACTTGTCTATTCCTGTCCTGTTGCAGCAGTCTGCAGTATTGCACATGCAGTCAGAGCTAGAATTCCCAGCAGTACTACAAAATGTCCTGTGAAGCTCTGGGTTACCCTCAGTCACATCCAAACTAGTGCCAGTGAGAATGTTACTTCCTCCTAGAGAGGGAACTTCACTCAGTCCCCCTATAATTTGTGGCACCAGAGCTCACACAGATCAGAAGTGCTTCCTATTTTGATCTACAAAGAGGATTGCATATCCAGGCTTCTCTCTGAGGCTGTTTAGGATTTTTGAAGTTTCCTGAGAAATGCCCTTGAGACTAAGGGACAAAGTTTTCCTTTAACATTTCCCTTCCTGCTTTAAGGAACACTGGCAAGTGTGCTGTGAAAGCAAATAATTTTTCCTGAGCACAGTGTAAAGGAAAATGATGCAGAAAAATAGTTTGTAAAATACAGTGTGTTTTCAGTCTATAAATAAGGCTTTTCATGGGGGAAATAGAAAAACATGTTTTATGATTCCATGAGACAAAGAAGAAAATAAGCTCATGGCCCTGTTTGCTAGATTAAAAAAAAAGGTTGGTAGAAACTGAACTGGGGGTCAAATCTTTGCATGGATTTGGGGGATTGCTTCCTGACCTGCTGCTGCTACAGTAATTTCACATAATTTATTTCAACATAAATAGCTTCTCCTCCTGGATGAAGTCTCATTTCTTGCACAGTTCCTTTTTCTTAACAGTTTAATCAAACTAATTCTGACAAGCAGTGTATTTGTATAAATATTTAAATGTGAAGCATGAGGATTGAATTATTTATTCTGCAAATGTAAGCTCAATGTAACTATCTTTGGAAACCATCTCATTCTAATATGGTTGTGCAGTTTGGTCATGCAAGTTCTCCTCTCAATTCCATGTTTAATGTTGCAAATGGCTCAAATAAATTATACTATTTGCATAAAAGCTAAACAAGTTGCCAGAAGAAACAAAACACAGCAGGTACCTTGGCTTAGTAAATGCAAAAACTAGTTGTCTTTTTAAATTCAACTATCAAGGGACCCTAGATTCCTGAAAATGGGTTAACAAAGATACAGATGATGTCATTCATTGTTCAGTCTTGTCTCACGCATGAAGAGGCATATGTTCTGACCAGATTTTCCTCTTGTCTCATTTTGTGACTTGCAATACTTCTGCACCACCCCTTTCTGGGGGGGAGCAGAGCTGTATGCAATAGTGCATCCCACTGTGTAGAGGAATTATTGCTCTTTGGGGAAAAAAAGCAGTGCTCAACATGAAAAAGCTATCACAGCACAAACCACAGCCCAGTCAGTGGGTGACTGGTGGAGTCTCTTGCTTGACTGCATGAATTAAAGCCTGCAGAAATATTAACAGTGCAGAAATATTAACAGTGCAGAAATATTTCTTCCTTGCACTTTCCACCCCAAGACTGGGATCAGCTGGCCGAGCTGCTGCCATCCCAGCAGCAGAGGTTACACTCCAGCTGCTGCTGCTCCCCTGGGCTGCAGCCGTGAGCCGAGAGCTGTTTCAGCAACTGTGCTTGAGAAGAGAGGCAAAGAGGAGGAGGAGACCAGAGAGCAGGTTTGGGAGGGGGAGTAGAGTTGGTGGCATAGATACAAATCAGTATTTGGCATGCTTATTTTGATGTTCATTAGGCACTGCAGCAGTAGGGTCAGTATCTCTAGGCTGTACCTTGTGCCTCCTTATCTTACAATTCTCATTTACTGAGGTCAGGGGAAAAACCTCAAGGGTATTAGTGAGTGAGCTGGAGCTAGTAAACAAGAGTATCCTCCAAGCCCAGAAACAGCAGTAGAGAAAGGGTCTCCCAGGTCTGTCCCTCCAAGTCCCCCTGTATTCTTCTAAAAGGTATGGAGCATTTTCTTAGGGGAGAATGTTCACCTCCTGGTGATGGCCCCTGGTGCTGATATCATCTGCAGTATGCTTGGGGAATGCTTTTACTTTCTCACTTCTTAGCTGTGGAACAGAGCAGCAGAAAAAATAATTCTCTTCTGCTTTCAAAAAAGCACCTTATCGTGAAGAGTTTCTTGTTTAAATAATTCAGGATGTCAGCAGCAATTCAGACAGGTTTACTGGTTGATGTTAACATTGGGAGTTTTCAGTGGGAGGTGAAGTGTAATCCCAAGGAATTATGCTACAGAAGCAGAGGGTAGACACCAATCCGTCTGAGCTGCTTTTTCTGAACTTCTATTTTTATTTTCTCTGAGTAAGATTTCCACTGATTCTCAGCCATCTTGATCAGAGATCAAGAGAAGCCGATGTGCTTGAGCGCAGCTTGTTGTGGGATTGCAGTTTTATTCACAAGCAGCCAGGTTTTACCACAATCTTACAGTTTGAACCCTAGAAACCTGCCCTAGTGCTTGTACTCAAATCAAGTACTGAAGGCAGGAATTATTTCTAATTAGCTCTTGCTCCAATATCTCACTTGCCTCTGTCAAAAACCATCAAATTTTATCAAAAATCAAGCATGTTGCCAAATTTTTGACAGGGTTTTCCAGGACCTAATTTATTTTTAAAATGAGGCAAATCTCTCTTGGAATAAGTGGCATTTCAGAGTTCAGGCTATTTCTTCAATATGTGAGGAACCTAGGCACATGTGTTTTTGTTAGGTGTCCACTGGTGCAGTGCCTTTCTGGCTCATGTGCTTTTGGTGGAGAGGAGGCTTTTTCACGAGATGTCAAAACTCTAAAAAGTTGCAAGAAAAAAACTTGCAAAACATTTTTCTGACTTTTTTTTTAAATTTTTCATCCAGCTCTGCCTGTGTCCTTCAGAGGATTTTATTATCTGAAAAGAAATTGTGTGACTATTTCTAGAGTTGCTTCTGGGCTTGATGACATAATTTACTCAGTTTAGCAGAACTGCAAAAGTCTAAATTAACAAACCACTGTGCTCTGGTGATAGAGGTAAATCAGCAAATGGTGTTTTCAGTGAAGCATTGCTAGTTTTTTTTTTCTCCAAGGTTTCTTTCACTGACAGGGTGTCAGCAGAGGAACGAGAGATATTCAATGCACAGATCAGAGCACAGCTAAAATTTTACTATATTAGAGTTTTGGAGGGCCTCTTTTTCTCTCTGCCATGGGTGCTGATCATTTCCATTAGAATTGAATTTCCTAAAAAGATGCCAGTTTTAATTGTGCTTTTCTCACATGTAAAAAAATCCATCCCGATCTCGGCGATCACCCTCTCTCCAAGGAAATACCTGTTTCAGTCCCGTGTGGTCAGAGGATGCCTTACAACACCCACAGCAGCATTTTGGGGATGTTGAGAGAGCATGAGCATGTCCTGAGCACCCCATACAGAAGGCTGCAGCAAGAAGGGCGTTGGCACCACCTGGCCAAAGCTTTCTGAAACCCTGTTGGTTTTTCTTTTCTCATTAGGGCCAAAGACAGGCACCTCCTCACCTGGAAAGAGCAAAACACCTCTGGGTTGCCCCCGTTATTTGTTCCTGCTGCTTTGCAGGTATAAAACAGCCAAACAGCCTTCTTGTGTTTATTTCCTTAAACAAATAAATTTTTCTGCCATTCAGTTCTTTTCTAGCTGAAAATATTTTCAGTAAGAATGTGTTGAAATTAGATATTTGTCTTGTATGATGGGACAAGGAAACCACTGCGAAACTCTTCAACCCAAAGCTACATGGTGAAAAGGAAAGTATTCTGCTGGACCCTGTGCCATTTCAAATGACAGCAGATTTTTGGCCATAATGCTGAAGTTATAGAATTTACTTGAAGATCACAGTTACTTAAAAAGAAAACCCAACAAACCAACTGATATTTCTGCTTAATTTATACCAAAATTTTAGATAGATACCCTACAAAGGAATTGTTCCAATGTAAACCAGGAGTAATTTTCTTTTAAAGAACTATAAAATGAAATAATAGATGTGAAGGTACTAAGGTCCTTTTGATGGTTTCCAGAAGAAAACCTTGCCTGACCAATTAGCCTGTTTATGCAACATCTTTCTCCTCTGGGCTGCAGCTTGTCTCAAACCACTCAGAGATTATGGGTGCCCAGAGCAGCAGTCTGTGGGTTTTCTCACTTCTTTTATCTCACTTCCTGAAACTGGGGAACTGCTAACTTCAGCTGGGTCTGAAGATGCATGAATGATGATTGGCACACATTTTTCAATGGGAAGGAGGAGGTTAGGAAAATATGAAACAAGGTTTGGAGGGCGTAGTTCTTGTGGGCTGTGTGCTGCTATCCTCCTGTCTGTTTTTAGCTCAGTTCAGTGACAGTCCCTTGAGGGAATGAATATTCTTATTTTTAATGAGAATATTTTTGTATCCCATAATTTTAAAAATTTTTTTTAGTGTTACATTATTATATTTTCCTTTTGTGTTGTATATTTAATCTCTTGACTAAAAAATATAAAATTCTTCTCCGCTAGAAGCCCAACTGATAAATGAGTTTAGTGAGGGAATTTCAATATAGATTTTCTTTTAAAACAAATTGGCTTTTCTCTAGAGTAAGGACATAATTCCATAATACAACGACATGCTCTATAACATCAAAAAGAAATCTGTAAGCTACCATATTATGAAAAATTAAACCAAATGTGAAGATGACAAGGAAAATGTGGTTGCTTTTGTAATAGCTGCAGCTTATATGCCATTATATGCCCTGACACTATGACTAGTTATGTTAAAGGAAATTATACCAATGGAGAAATGTTGCAGGAAGCCCTGAAAACAGTTAGGGATTTTGGGGGTGGATGAAGGAAACTGGAAAATAAACTAAGCCTGTGTTTAGGAATTGCTGGTAAACAGCAGTTGTCTTACTCAAATGTTAATATTTTCTTCATCATAGCAAGAATTCATCATCTTTTCTTGAAGCACTGTTGGGACACTTCACTGTCTTATATGGCAGCTTGCAAAATTGCAAGATTGAGTTCTTTTTGCCGTGTTGATATATTATGTGACTGTTTCTCAAATGGCAAAATTGACAGTCAGACATTAGTGTCTGGTCCAGGCTATTTATTTATCTTGCAAGTGTTAAACCAGCATATACCTGTCAAATCTTCCAGAATATTTCATATTTTTGAAAAAATCATAACTGCACTGAAATTCTGAAAGGCTGTTTTATTTTTCTAAAAGTAGATGGAAAATGACAAAGTTCTGAAATTTAAAGTACTTATTTATATGCAGTGTTGTTAGTATACATTTCAATAATTTGATAGAATATATTCTGTGTACAAGTTATAGCTGATATGACTGACATTACCCAGACTCTTATGAAATATTAAATAATGAGAATAAATTAATTAAGGAAGAGAAGAGTGAGTGACTGGAGCAGTTAGACACTAGTAAAGATCATGTGCATAGCAAGTAGTTCAGTTAGCATATAAGTCTTGATAGATCAGAATTTCTGCACCGATATCAGTTTGAGTTATGAAGTTATCAAGCATGATAGAGAAAAGACAGAAGTAATGAATTGTTTTGCTTTAAGGAAAGCTGTGGAAACATGAGAGCACTAGTGCCACATTACTTATTTAAGAGTCAGAGGGGAAGTTAAACATCAGCTAATAAACAAAGAGTATTTTGCTGCCTGCATATTTGGTAATTTCTACTGAAGATGTTCTGAAAAACTAACCACAAAGTTCTGAGTCAGTGACAAGGTTAAAAAATTCTGGTACTAATGATGCTTATATGACAGTTGGAAAATGCAACGGGTCAGTACATTTTGTTTCCTTTCAAAATAAGAATATTCTGATGGAGAACACTGCAACCAGGTTAGTTTGTTATCAGAGCTCAAAGACACCACAGGAGACGCAGTGACTAAGATATCAGAGGATGAAGTTTACTTGAGTCAGTGAGCATAATTTTATGAAGAATGGGACCTGTCACAAAAACATCAGTGATACCATGTCATGCAGATATGACAAGCCTGCCTGCTGACAGAATTTCAGAGTTTTTGTAAGGCTCTTGATTCAGTATCACCTGTATTTGGATTTTAACAGTCCCATGATGCAATGGTTTAGTCTTCTTATTAAGACTTGTAATTTTATGAGCCTTCTTAAAAATATAGTGGGTATTCTCTACATTGCTTAAACTCATTATTATAACCTCAGCTAGTTTTCCTTTAATGACAGAGTTTAATATTGAGGTCTTCGAGGCAGAGAAACAGAAACTTCAAAAATTTGGAGTCTTTCTGCATTTAATCAACAATTTTTGAAAGCCTCAAGCTGATGGATTATATTTTATATCAATTTGTAATTGAATATTAAAGGGAAAAAATTTAAGGTTTTGCAACATTTCAATATTATGTTAGATAATATTGATATTATGTTAGATAATATTGATATTATATAACTGGTAATAGCTATTAGAGATTTTATGTAAATCAGTTCTTAGTTTCAGTTTTGCACTCTGGTCAAAACTTCCTGTTAGATATTAAGACAACCAGATATCTTAAGTGAAGACTTATTTAAGAGTGTCTTCTGTTTGTCAAAATACCTGTTATATTGACTTACCTTCCATTGCAAACTGCAAGAGTTGACATTTGGATGTACTTTGTCAAGTGAGCACTCCTAACGTCCTTGGTGTGTTGACACAAGTGGTTTGACTGTGAATGGAGGAAAAGCAGTACAGGGAACATCCTTCCCTTCCTTACAGGAAAAAACCAAAACCACAGAGGTCAATAAGTGACATTGAGTGCTTCAATCTTCGTGTTTTCCCACACACTGAACCACTGCCTGGGAGCCTGGATGGTCAACTCTTCACAAAACCTTTGCAAGTTTCTGGTATGAGGTCGAAAGTGAGAGAATAAAAGGGAAACATACTTTATATGACTTGAGCCTGGATGGTCAACTCTTCACAAAACCTTTGCAAGTTTCTGGTATGAGGTCAAAAGTGAGAGAATAAAAGGGAAACATACTTTATATGACTTATTAACAGATTGAGACACATTTATTTGTAGGATACTGCTCTTTACATTTATCTAAAAAAACCCCATAGATCAGTGTAGAAAAAACAATTTTTTTCTCAGCATTTTGTATTCAAGAGCAGCCTATTGTATTCCTTTTCTCCATGCATCAATCATCTTAGAATATTTTTATTTTTCATCCATACTAGAATATTTTTATTTTACATACATATATATGCTTAGGAACTGCATAACAATCAATCAGTATAGATTCTTGTTTATAGTACACCAGCTGGCAGGATTTATGAAGGTCTGCCTGATCTGTGTTGATTTGTAAAACAGTGACTTTACTCTGTCGTGCTGCTTAGTCTTCAAGGTGTTACTACGCTATGCAAAAGGTAAAAACAGATTTCAGGATAGTGACATGCTTCAGTAATGTGTCTGTTATTTAAGAGTTTGGTATTCTAAATTGCCTTTTTACTGACAAGTTTTAAGATTTAATACAGAAGCCCCCTGTAGACCACCACAGATTCTTAAAAGAACATGATGCTGAAGACAGTAGGAAGACAGCAACTCTTATTAAAACTGATCAAGAACATTGCACCATTTGTGATCTGTGATATAAGAACCTGTTGGGCTTATCCTTTGCTCACTGAAAAGAGAAAGTTTCAACAGTGCTATCTACTGTGCTTCAGAGATTTCTTGAATCTGAAATGTCATCTCTGACAGTCAAACTTCAGAGAGGAAAGATTTATTAAAATCTTTTGAGTGAATCACTAAGTAAAAATTCTGATTAAACCCACAGCAATGGAAACATTGTTATTTGCCTCCTCTTTCATTCCTTTGTTGTTCATTTCTAGTATTTGGTAAACATCTGAAATAATTTTGATAAAATCACAGGTAGATTGGAAAATGTCTCCTTAGTCACCCTGAAATGTGGATCTTACAATCTGGGGCTCCTTGAGGGAGCTTATGCTTTGAAGGAGGCTCTCCTAATCAGGTCCAGCCTGCCCCAGCTACTCCCAGAGTGCCAGAGTGGCTTTTGTCAGCTGCCTGCCTACCTCTGTCATGCTTTCTTGAAATGCTTGAGTCAGTCAGAGGGTGAGAGAAAGAAGTGACTCACGAATCTCACCTCAAGCACAGTCCTTCAGAGAGGTTAGGGCACCCTGGTGTCATCCACAGCCCCTGAGGCTGACAGGCATCTTCTGGCCTCTGTTCCCCCAACACTCATGTCCTTTAACTTGCAGAGATGTCTCAGGAGATGATGCTAGTTAGTAGACTCAGATGTTGTATGAAGATGCATATATTTATCTATTTTAAATACGTGATGTAATAACAATTTAATTCCAGCATGCAGTTCTACTTTAAAATATTCAATGTTTGTTGCAGTAAAGGTGAAGTACAAATGTTAAATTCAGATATTCACTGGAATATGTAGATTCTTAATATGATTTTTAAAACTTCTAGTTTATAAGGATCTTTTTCTCTTCTTAGGATGCAATTAATGTACAAAACTAAAGAGTAATATATGTATAAATAAAATAACCCAACCCTGTTAAAATGTGTGTCTTTAAAATATTTCTAGAAAGAGTTAGCAGTGAATGTTCTCCTTGAATTCAGTACTAATCATTAAGTTGGGGAAAAATTAGATATCTATGACTTGCAACCAGGTGCAGCCTGTTTGTAACACCTGTTTGGCAGGAGAGGCTAGCACAGCACAGTTCCCTCAGAGTATAATATACCTGAGAAGTTTTGTACTTCAGAAATAATATGGGAAGGGTGCTCTGTTTCAACCTCCTTGCTTGTATTCAGGACCTCACCTGCTGACTGAACCAAGAAACTGATCTATATTTTTACTCTGTAAAGGGACTGAAGTGAATTCTAGTTCACCTTACACAGCACCAGAATAGCTCTTCAAATAATGCCCATTATTTCTGAGTAAAAACAATATTGTGGTGCACAGGGTTTGTGCTCCATCCAGTCCAAATTTCATTACTACTACAAGCTTCTCCACTTCTCTTCTTGAGTAACTGATTAACTGTATCTTTACCATAAAAATTTATAGTATCTTCTTCCTTCCATTCTGACATTTGTGGCAGAGAAAATTTACCCACTCCAAAACTCTGAATTCATCGTTTGCACCTGTATTTAAGGGATTTAATGTCTGCAAGCTGGAAAGCCAATATTAGCTTGGTTACTGTGGTAACAGACTCATTTTCAGCAGCCTGTAATGAATGCTGCTAGAAGCAGCACTGCTATTCTTGAATTTTATTTATGTAAATGTGTTTTAAACACCTTTCTCCCATATCATATCTCCTGCTAATAATCTCCAAGTATGAAGGTACTGGTATTTGAGGCTGTGTGATGGTACATTTGGGTAAACTCAGATGCTTTTGCAGAGCTCTGGCCTATCACCCCAGTTAATAACACTGAAAGTCTACCCTCAGAAGTGTGTGCCTCACTGAGGCTTTACTCCTCTTGTCTGTTTTACAAAAATTTGTAGATTAAAAAGCCTTATGGCCTCTTGGTTTTTATTCATGCTTTTTGAGAGACCGAAGAACCCTGCCCATCAATGCCTTTGAAACTGGCCATATATCTCAATTTAATAATTATGTTGGTGGAGATGGGAACATTGTTCCCTGGATTTCTTGTAAAGTGATAAAAACTCTTAAAATGACATACAAAAAGCCCAAATGAAAAAAACAAAGAATGTATTAGAAAGGATTGCTCATCATTATAAAGCTGCCAGTGCCTTTATGGAATGCTTTTGTTTTAACTCTCAGTGCTTAAGTCTCTTTGGAGTAAAGTTTAATCATGCCAAAACCTAGAGATGATATTCTGTAGGCATAACCACCTTGAAACAAAAACCAAATATGTTAGTAACAAGAGAAAAAATTAGTACAGCACTTAAAACAAGGCTAAAAAAAATATAATATTTGTTGGCCAATAGGCCTTTCTTAGAGACAGTAACTTATTTTAACTACAAAACAGCTGAATAAAGGGAATAAAACCAGCATAATTGTCAGTGTCATAATTACTTTCCAATATGGGAATAATCCTTAAGTGATTTATACAAAGATTACAGAAAATTAATTATGAGAGTGTGATATAGGTATGAAATACAGATGCCTGCATTAAATTAGTTCATTGCTGTGAAGAATTTTGGAGGATGTTCCCTACCCCGTGACCAGTAGCTTGCCCATGAACTCAGAATGACACAAGCCTGGCCCTGAGGCAGAGGGAGATTGGGCTGATATGATGGTTCACCACAATTACTCAATCTTTAAATGACAAACCTACCAGCAGTGCTAGCATCACAACTATGTTTTCCCTGCCTGCTGTGAAAAATGCTTTCTATCACTTGGAAGGATTATCACTGGAGTGCTTCTCCCTTCTGCAAGCAGGTTGTCTCCTCTGACTGCACCTGAAAAGAAGCTATGGGAAAATATATAAAAAAGGTGTGTTTGAATTTGAGCACAGGGATCTCCAGGGTCAGCCCCAGCTCATCTTCTCTCTTTCACATTGCAGTACTTTTCTGAGGGTTTGTAAGCACAGTAGGAGGGAGGGACCAAAGCACCAACAGCTGTATCAGAATATTGCTTATCACCAGTATGATACTTGGCAAATTCAGGTTTTCTATTCAGTACAGGGATGGGTTTTTTTCACTCTCTTGCTTCTCTCCTGGAAATCTCTACTAGCATTTCATCCCACTTGCTGCTCCATTTAGGAGTTAATAATGTGTTCATTTTACCGGAGACATGCAGGCTTTTCAAAAAAAAATTGAGCCCCTGTTTTTTATTCTGCAATTGTAGTCTATATTTTAAAGCGATGCAAGACATTTGCTAGAAACAAGGATTAGACATTCTGTAACAGCATCTAACTGTCTGTTCTCTGAGATTCACATTTTAAATTTTCTAGGTGAGAAGTAGATATACTTACCAAAGAATCTTTTTCTTAGATGGGAGGACTAGACTAATCTTAGAGAAACAAATTGTCAAAAATTCCTCAGCTGCTTTTCGTTGTGCATGTGTGGATTACTAAAGCTAAAGTGCTGTTATGTTCAGCTTTCCTCCAGAAGGTGATGCTTGCTGGGGACAAGCACACGAGGCAGTGATTGGTATGGCTGGCACTGCAGCACACAGGGTTCAGCAGAGAGAGAATGATCTGTGGTAGCTCCTGGGCCTCCACTGTAGTGCTTGTACACTGCAGTGCTCTGCAAAGTACCACTGCCTACTGGCTCAAACAACTTTTAAAATTCATAGGATAGTGTACAGGGATCTGTTTTTTTAATTTACAGCAGAGAAAGGATGGGTGTCAGCCCTGGAGGGCCAGCAAAGCTCTGTGATAAATTGCTGGTGAGAGCACAGGCCTTATGTGCATATGGAGAGAGGCAGAAAATGCATCAGCAGCACTTTCTCTTGGGGGGATCAGTGAAAAGACACAGGGTGAACAGATGTCTCTGGCTTCTGCAGGCTTTTGCAAAGTTCCTCATTTGGACTGTTCAGGACTGAATCTGCTCACAGGCCTTGGCACAAAGCAGCCTGTGCCAGAGCGAGCCTGTGCTCCCTCTGCTTGTGCTTCTTCACTGGCCAGGAGGGGCCAAATCCTGCCTGGCAGGAGGGACCAGGAGCTACAGCTTCTGTCTTTCTGCTCTTCCAATTCATTTCTGTCTCACTGATCATGCTGCTGTCTGCACTCATGGCACAGATCGCGTAAAGCTGTGACTGAATCATGGGAGGTGATGCCCAGAAATGATTCCCCGTGCCCAGAGGTGGAGAGGCTGGAGCGGGGCACACTCCAGGGCTGTATCACTGCTTCTTTATCGAGGCTAGGTTTGGTTCACATTCAAAATTTTAAATTTTACCAGGAGACAGAACACAGTCTAATCTTGTTCTGGTGCTTTCATGGCCTTGCCGGACTGCATCGTATTGCATAGAAAAAGCCAAAAACCTGCATTTTACATGGGATTCCTCAGATAACCTATCTGAAAGCACATTGCTGCAAAGTTGAATAGATGATGACGTTCATGTTGTAAATTATGCTGTTTTTCTACTCAAAACGGAGGTTTTCATCAGGATGTGAAGGGAATAGGGAGTTGTTTAAATATTCTGAAACATTTTAAATTTGAAACAATCTTAAAAATACTGTGCTTTAGGGAGTATAAATATCTGGGAGGGATAATGAAAATGTTGGTGGTAAATGTGTTTGAAAATTATGGATTAGAGTACAATCTTGTGCATAGTTATTGGAGATTATAATGTGATTAATATGATCTTGATGTGAAATCCGGATGGGGAAAAAGAAGGTAAAGATACTTCTCCTTACTTGTGTCCATTAATAGAATATTTATTTATTCTTATTAATAGGCTATCTCTATTTCCCTCCTTCCATCCACAGAAAAGTACTTCAGGGAACAATCAAAAGTATTTAACTCCCCTTTGTGTGTTGTTTAGCAATAAATTAATTAATTTTTTCCAATATCTGTATCTGTTAACTGTTTTAAGTCCGAATCTGAAGCTCAGTCAAAGCATCTCAGTTTATTTTCTTTGAGAAGAGAATGAATAGGAAGGTTTTTTCCTTGCTAATAATTTTTTTAAAAAGAGATTGTAGCTGTTTTCCCATTTCAAATCCCCAAGTCACTACTGGGAATAAGTAATTTGACAGTACTGTATAATGAGTAAGGGAAAAAATGATAGTGTTGTGGAGGTTTCTTTGGGTCATTGATAGCAGGAGGGCATGGAGTCTGGTATTTTTGTGGGGTTTTGTTTGTTTGTTGTTTTGTTTTTTCTTACTTATTCTTGACTAGTATTGATAGCATCTGCTTAGCACTGAAATCTGTTTTTGCCACTGCTGTATCGGGATGACCTCAGTCAGGAGTGGCCTGTAGAAATCTTCCAGTGTCTCTTGCAGTCATGTCTCCAGCTGCACGCTACAAGCAGATATCAGCATAGACCTCCTCCTGCTTTAGTGTGTCTCATTGACATGATTTATTCCTGGGCACCCTTGCTTCAAGAAAGTGGTCTTGGGTGACCACTGGCCGGTCACCACTCCTCCAAAGAAGCACCAACAGTGAGTCCTGCAGGGCTGCCAGGCCAGGCACATTTAGTGAGTGGGGCACTGTATCACAGGAGCCAATTTGAGTTTCACTGCAAGACTGTGAGGCACTGGGACATGCTCACAGCTTCTAGACAGAGATGGAGGAGTAGGAGGAGTAGCCATAGAGTTCCTGATGACATATTGCAGAACCAGTGCAGTGTGAAAGCTGCAATTACTTCTGTGTATCAGTAAGAAGTCCTCATGAGTATCTGCTTCCTGCAGTATCCAGAGCCCTCTGTCTCCAGTGACATATCTGTTGTCCTGGCTGCTGAGGGTCACATGAAACTTCCTCTAATGGACACCAAAGGGTTTCATTGCCCAGCAGAATGAATTGTGCAGGCAGCAGAGTTTCTCATGAAACCTCATTGTGTTACACAAGCCTGTGGCATAACTAACACCAGCCCATTGTGAGTTGCAGGAACAGCTGTAATATTTAAATTCAAATATAACAATTTGAATTGATGTCAAATTTTCAAGGGAATGTACAAAGTTGCCGGCTTTCAATATTGATAATTTCTTGTATTTCTTTTCCTCATGAAGAATTCCATCATAGTAATACAGAACCATCATGCATTTTATTAAACAACCGAGAGTGCTAATTTGTAATGAATAAAACCTAAAGTGTCAACAGTAAGACGTCCCCTGCAAAAACTGACCAAAGGAAAAAAAAGAGAAATTGTATTTTTTAGGGTGAAGCCTTCTTTTGCCCCAGTTCCAGGTTTTCTGGTGATAAAGCAGTATGTATTTATAAGGAAGTAATAACCCTCTATTTAATGGCAGGATATACTTGAAGAAAAAAATGACTTATTAGTAATACATTTTCTAATGAGCTGTATGCCATAGGGAAATTGAGCCTAGAAATGTGAACAATTGATAAAAACTGTTGTCTTTTCTCTATTATAGGAGAAAAATGAAATATGTATGTTAAAGACACAAAAATGGGACTAGTTTAAAAATAGGGTGATTTTATTTGAAGACATTTGCTTCCTCCCTCTGCTGCTTGTTTTATTTTAGGATTTTCTTCCACAGTTTTCACCCTCACCTTCTGGAACTTGTATGTCTCTTTAAAGCAAATTGTTGTAAAGCATATTTAGTGTCTCGAGTATTAATACCAAGCTGCATTATTCATCGAAATTTCTACTAGCATGCAGTAAGTGATTTAAAGGAATACTACCTCAAATAAAATCTGCTCATTCAGAAAGAGCACATTTCAAGCACCTCATTTTATTGCATTTTGACCAGGTTTTGTCATTTTGGGGAGGGTTATTGGTGGGGTTTTTGTTTGTTGTCTTTTATTTTGAGAGAAGGGAAGCATTTGTGGCCAGCCAGTTGGGAAGAACTGCAAATCTCTCCATGTGCAGACCTTTCTCTAAAGCTCATTTGGATGTGTTTGGATCCCTCCAGTATTGGTTTTGGGTCAGCGTGCTGGTCAATTGGATGTACACATGGCATTGTCCATCTCATCCTTTACCAGTGTTGTATTCTTTGTGTCCAGGGTTGTTGGGATTTTTTGTTTGTTTGGTTGGTTGTTGTTTTTTTTTAAATTTGATTATTTCTGTTGAGCTGACTTGGTCTGTTTTGCTAAAAGCAGCACTGACTTTTTCTATTCTAAAGCAAATATGTCTTGTGAACAGGCTCCTGATGGACCTTAAAATGTACTGGCATATGATCAGCTGCAGGATGCTCATTGCTGGCAGACTGTAGGAGCATGATTGTCCTTGGTGTGTGCTCCTCGTTCTTCCTGGTTCAGACTTGTGCTGAGAGCAGGATGGAGAGGCAGGCTGAGGTTGTCTGTCCTTCCCTGCTGCCACACATGGCACCCAGGCTCATGCCATATAGCGTAGACCAGAGCTGTGCTCACTTTTTTTCCTAGATGGGAATTTGCTGTTTGGGATTGATTATCTTGCTTATATTGATACGGTGATCTAAAGGCAGGTATGTAGGCAGCAGTATGCAGCATGCTCAAATTTACTTGTTCAATGCAAAGGTCCAACTAACTCTGTTTGCCATAACCCAATAATAGATAACTGAAAAACAGTAAGAACAGGGTGAGCAAGTAGGGGTGCTTTTTCTAGAACGTAGTTTTCCACTAACAAGAAGTTTAGGTGCGTCCTGAGTCAGAGGCAGTGTACTTTTATTAATTTGACTCAGAAATTTTGCCTGAGAACTGGTCAAATCAATTTTCAAGTCTGTTGATGCCTTGATTCATCTACAGCATTCAGTGACAAAGAGCTTGACCCTGAGATTTTATTTCTTTCATGCCTGTTCTCTCACAGCTTCCCCAGTGTCAGAGTTCTCATGCACTTGCTCTCTTTATATGTTCTCTGTGGAACTTGTGAGTTTACAGAAAATCTTATCCTCCCCAGTGACAGCAGTATTGCTCTCAATGCTGATCCTAGTTTGTGCAACACTTCTAGGTGAAACAATTAAAATGCTAGGGTTTTTTTCTGGCTTTTCCCAATATTTTTCAACAGAATCTATTCTGAACTTTTACCTAAAATCCAGAATGTGCTATGCTGATGGAAGCAACCAATGTCTGAGTTTGGGGATTTTTTTTTCCCTTTCCTGTATCAACTGTTTCCTCGATCTGACTGATGCATTTTCTTTAAAAGAAAAAATACAAGCATTGTCATATTCCACCACCCCCACCCAACCCGACCTCTACCGTCCCCTCTCCCCAGAAAAAGGAAACTATCTATCCATTCCAAGAAAATCTTCCAAAATTTTATTTTCCTTGCATGGGATCTAAATTTTTGACTGCACCATTAGGAAAAGATAAAATATTGGCTTTACTTTTATAGTTCTACATGTATGTATGAGAGTGCATGAATAATAACAGTTTTTTTCAGCAGTTGCTATGGAAAACAATTTTGTGTGGTGAATCATACTTTGACTTTTGTTAAATAAAGTCATCCTACTTATTTTATAATAATTTTAATTACATGTATTTGTTGAAAATTAAAATGTTAAGAAGTAGGATGTATGTTTAAGTGAATTTTAAGTGAATACACTTAAAAGGAGATGGTTTTTTTTTTTTGTTATTCATTGGATGATTTGTGGCATTTTTAATGCCGCTCTGTAAAAGAAAATATCTCATATTATCATAGAATAGCAGGTTAGAAGGAACCTTACAGATAATCTGTTCCAAATTTCTTGGTGAGAGCACAATCTAGACAAGATGGCCCAGGAGACCCTGTCCAGGCAAACCTTAAAAGTGCTCAATTCTGGGGAATCCACCACTTCTCTAGGGAAAATGTTCCAATGGCTGATTGTTCTCAATGTCAAAAATGTTCTTCTTCCATCCAATTGGAATCTCCTCAGGGGTAAATTGTACCTATTCCACCTCAGCTTTTCCATGTGCAAAAAGGGTGTCTCCACCTTCCTTTTAGTCATCCTTTAAATAATAGAACATGGTAATGAGGTGTCCCCTAAGCATTCCTTTCTCCAGGCTGAGCAACCCCAGCTCTCTCAGCCTTTCCTCATATGGCAGGCTTCCCAGTCCTCTGATCATCCTTGGTGTAAAATCCTTTGAAGTATAATGGTATGCAGGAACAGTTGGGAGGGGTGGATTCCCTGTCCATGGGACATGTCAGAATTTAAATTCATTCTGTTCTGCAGCAAGCTGAATGACTGGAGATGAGCTAACATGCACGTGCATATTTCTCAGAATAGCTAATCATCCAGTTCAGACCTAACTGCAATTTGTTTGCCATTTTACTATATTTAGTCATTGGACCAAAAAAAGCCTGGTAATCAAAATTCACTGGGGTATGGAGACCAAGGTTAAAAGGTTTTGCATCAAGTAGATTTTATATGGGGTCTCCATACACCAAGTGTTGCACTTGCTGGGGATGCGATTTAAATATTCTCCAGGCTGCCTTTTTACCCCTATTTTATTTTCTTTCCACTTCCCATTAAAAAAAAATCCATTCTTGTGAAAAGTGAAAAATACATTCCAGCCAAATATTTAGGTTTGGCAAATGATTATTTTGACATCTTTTGACATGTGCTCCATATATCTGTGTTTTTTCAAATTAAGTTTTAAAAAGACAATATCACTCTTCATCACATCATGAAGAAATTGCTGATAGGCTGCTTTTAGACCACTAAGTGAAATACAGAGGTAGTAGGAGAAAACTCCTACTTTCTATTAAGATTCTGAACAGGACCAAAAATAGTTTAAATAAACATAAATAAGGAGTGGAAAGTTGGCATAACAGACTTGTGTTTTGCTAATCAATTTATGATAAATAAACATTTAAGTTTTTATTAGTTATTTTTTTCATTCCCCATCATCTCCCTGTACTGATTTTAACATCAAATCTGATTTATGTAGCCTTTAGAGAAAGGACAAAGAAGCCAAAATCTGACATAGTCATCTTCACAGCTATTCCTTCCCCTATAAACAGTTTTTCTTTCTGAAGTCATTTCATGAAAACCTTGACATTTGCAGTTGGAATTAAATATAAGAACTGTTAAAAGAAGGTTGTATTCATTTTGGCCTGTTCATTCTTTTTTTTTTACTCATGCAGGTTATAACAAATTCACTAAGTTATCCAACTGGGAAATTTAAATTGTCCTAGCACTTGTGAAAGAGAAGCTAAGATAATGAAAGAAGAACATGCATGTGAATAA
The DNA here is from genome assembly GCF_028018845.1 of Melospiza georgiana. Lineage (NCBI taxonomy): Eukaryota > Metazoa > Chordata > Aves > Passeriformes > Passerellidae > Melospiza > Melospiza georgiana. Next base: position 30,092,946 of record NC_080431.1, read on the forward strand.
AAAAAAAGAAATTCCTGGCAGTATTAGATGCAGTTCAACGTCTGAACTGCAGAAAGCCTTTAAATTAATTTCATCTAAAGGATAGACTAAATCCAGGTCTTGAAAAATGTTAGTCTCTGTCTTACCCCCCACTTAGGTAATAACCATTCTTCTTTACCAGAAAAAATAAACAACCAAATGAATCACATACAATTTCCATTTTGATCTTTTCATGTCTTTGCCTTTTTTCCATTTTCTTCAGCATCCTCTTCCAAGTTTTAATTAGATGAAATGAAGAGATAACAACCAAAAATGTTGCTTCCATTATTTGCTACCTATCTGGAATCTGATCATATTTGTGTTCACCTGATTTATCTCTATAAAGCTGCAGGATTCTTTTCCTACCCATCCCAAACCTATCATGCCTTTCTTTCCTTTGCAAGTCCTAAAAATTACATATCATTTGTAAGGAATGAAAAACTGAGACTGGAACTCTGGGCCTTATGCCTTCCAATTTCATGCCCTTCGTGATGTTCTTCACATTATTCTTGTTTCAGATGGTGCTCCTCTAGCTCATTAATTTTTCTCTTGTTAACAGGAGGAAAAACTTTTTGTGGCAATTAGTGATGCATAGTTTCAGGTCTTCAAATGGGATATATCTCCGCGGTCAAATAGTATTTGGATTTCTTCTCTCAGTATATTGCCTTATAATAATTTCTTGTTTTAGCACAAGATGAAGTAAAAATAAAAAGAGAATGAAGCGTTATGGAAATAAATAACTGTAGTGCACTGGATTTACCTTGAAAATTTGGAAGTTAAGCAGATATAATTACTTGCATCCAAGTTAATCCAATGATGCATGAGTTAGATTGAAAGAATTTGTATTAATTAATCTGTATAGAGGAAGAAGACAGATTGTGCAAAGTAAATTAAATTTTTCCTTTATATGTTATAGTTTTTTCTTTATTTCTGATATATTTTTAAAGGTCATTGTTTTATGAGGACTGTCTAGCCAATAATACATTTTATATTTGTAAATGATTCAGCAGTAAGTATTATATATTACCTTATAACCTGAAAATAGCCGATCTTACAATTTACTGAATTTTATGAGTGTAGTGTGGGGTCCTTGTTTTTATTTCCAAATTAAATTTCTTCAACTGTAAGTAAATAAAAAGGAGTACTGGTGAGTTCTATTGCTTTTTTAACAGAAAAAGAATGTTATGTATTGATCAGGATTGTTGCAGTTTTATGGTTATATCAATAATATGTCTTCTGTTCCTGATTATTGAATCTTTCTCAGAGTTCTCTTTTGTGCCATAACATTCTGTAAATGTAATTGAAAAGGTACAATCATTGTCTACCTTAGGGTGTTTTACAAGTTTCTTATTTTGCTAGTGCATTTAGAAGAAAAACAGAATAGCTTATTGGGCAACTCCATAAGTCTAAGTTCTGCTTCTTATTCAACATTAGCTAGAAGAATTTAAAACTTTGGCTGTAGTGATAAAACCATAGCACCACTGTTGGAGCAAATTAAGTTGAGTGGGACACAGTGTGGAAAATAACAAAAAGATGGTGAAGCAACACAGAAGAGATGGAATGTGTGTGTTTTGTTTCATTATTTTGATGGGTGGCTTTCCCCAGCACACACCTCACCTGAATCATAGTGGATTAGTGGAGATGAGGCATTAAACCAGGCTGTAAGCATGTTCAGTGGAATGCAATCTTAATTTTTATTATTGGCATTATTTTGGGATTTCTTAATGGGAAAATAATGCCAAACCTTTGGTTATTGAAAATTGGTTTTATCAGCCAACAGCTGACAGAAAAGTTTTCAATTTCCAAAGGCACATCCAGAAACTAGCTGAATGTTTGTTTTAAGTATAAAATCTTAAGCATTGTATTCTCATGAACAAAATCTGTCTTTATTACAAAGCTTAAAAAGTGTTTTCTGTGGCTTCTCACAGTGGCTGCATGACTGTATAACCTATGGGAGATTGGCTTCTCTGATCCTTCTCTTCTTTCTACTTTTTTCACATATTATTGAATATAGATGAGTAGCTGCAAGTTTGAATTACTGTAATTTTTCTTCATTCAGCACCATATACATTTAAATGAAGTGTTTAACTGAGTGATATTTCAATTACATGACCAAAAACAGGGTCACAAGTGTTTTTAACAACCTTTTTATAGTTTTCCTAAAAATGCTCAATCATTTCTGTTAAATAACTTGTACTGAGGTTGTTCCAAAGTTTTATTAACTAAAATTAATCCCGTTAAAAACATAAATTTTTGTTCCAGTGTTAAAGTGGATATTTCATTTCTATTCCTTGTGATCTCATACTGTATATGTAGCAAGACAAAATTCAGAGGCAGTAAATTCCATAGATCAGTGCAGACAAAGGTATGCATGTTTACATACATAAATTTGGCTCGTGACACGGTTTGTGTTTTTTTCCACCATCATGATATGCAAGTCTCCTGTTCCTTGCACATGGTCTTCTCCCTGTTTCCTGAGCAGAGGCACCAGGCGAGGGGGAGTATGGAGCTGGGTGGATGCAGTCAAAGAGGAGGCTGGAGGGAGCACAGAACAGCCCCCATGCTTTGCACAGCCCATCATAATTTCTGTTCTCTGGAATTTATCATTGGCACTTCCCTGGCCAGATAAGAGTGATTTATTCCAAGCCCTTTTATCAACGGGGCATTTATTTTAGCATTTCCAAGTTTATCTGATATCAGAAACCATATCTCTACTTATCAGGGACAAAAGCATCAGTTAATGTGAAAATGTAAGCACCATGCTGGCAGTGCTGAATTTATAATATTGCTTACAGTGCTTTTCTGAATGATGTTACAAAAGCCCACATGAATGGTGTATAAAAGAGGCTCTTGCTGTGGAAGACAAACAGTGATTTACTGCTGTGTGCAGTGGTACCTTCACTTGTTGTGGGGAATAGCTGCATCTTGAGCTTTTCTGAAATGCCTGAATGCATTTGAAATGTCTCAGACTTTAATGTTAAGGATAATAATAATAATAATAATAATAATAATAATAATAATAATAATAATAATAATAATAATAATGAGTCACAGAACTGAAGGTGGGGATTCTTAGAAATATAGGAAAAATTGCACAGGGGAATTTCTGATATAACCTAGGCATTGAGACTTCAGTTTAAATTCAGTATGTGTTGCTTTCTCCAGAAACATTGCAACTAATAAGTGTTTCTGAACAGATGGATAATGAATAATGGTTGCAGTTTCACAGAACCTGTTATACTTACCAAAGGTGTTCTCATGAAAACTTTATTTACAGAGTATAATTGACTTCCTGCCTTTTCAGGTTCCTGCTGAATAGAAGTAACTAAAACAAAAAGCTTTGTTATTATTATCTTCCTGCACTTTCTTCCCTCTCATTTCCCTTAAAAAGCTAACAAAAATTTCACCTTTTTATGTTTCCTATATTATTTGGAAAATTTTTCTATTTTGGCTTTACTTGAATCTGAAGATCATTTTGTTTGCTCATAATTGTCAGGAATTTAAGAATGCAATGACTGAGAAACTTGTGTAGAGTTTCACACTCTTAATATTGCAGGCAATTTTTTCCATGTCAGATAGTGATATTTTTTCTTCTTTTCCACTACTCACCTGAGTAAGGTGTTCCAAAATATCTCTAGTCTGATATTTAAAAGGTTGGGAGCTTTTTTCTCCACAATTCATTTCCTCCTTCTTAATTTGCATTCATATATTCTTCAGCCAATTCTGTTGTAATTTTATCCTGAAGGAATGTTTAATACTTCAAATACTTTTGAAGAGTTATTTTTTTTCACAAAATCAATTTCTTGTTTACTGGAAGCGTAAATAAACTCTTGATTTAATTTAAAAATAAAGCCTCAAATTAATTTTTTTATTTTGCATCCAATGCAAATGTTCAGGCTTCTCACCTTTAGAGTCCAATTCGTGGTACAACACAGTGTTACAGCCCAAAACAAAGAGCATATCTGCTGAATTTGCAATAATATCTAACTCAAATTTTTGCTTGAACATGACTGTCCTTTGTGAAGTGTTTTGGTGGACCAAAGTTGTCAAGTCAGTGCTGCTATTTTGACTGAACTTGCTGGGCATCTTCAGATTTGCCTTCCCAGTTCTGGTTTCTAGGAGGGATTTATAGACTAAAAAAATCCACATCTGTGGGAGGGGAGAAAGGAGAATAAGAAATAAGTTGGTGAGCTTAAACAGGAAGATGGAAAAGCTGTAAAAGGATGGAAGGATGAAAGAGAAGGGTTTATGAAGACAGCAAGGATTACAACAGTCATACCCACTCCCGATCACAAAGAATCCAGTGAAAACTGACAAAAAAGTTTTATTATGTCATTTATCTGGTACCATTTGTCGTGATCAACAAATACTTGTTGACAAAGATGCTATTCCTGCATGTCTATTAATTCTTCATCACTGCAGAGGGGAAAAATCCTGATAGTGATGTGTGTAACAGCTGTGTCCAAGACCCCAGATTTAGCTGATGCTGATGGGTCTGATTTCTGTTGTCTTAGTGCCTCTTGCTGCTTTTTTACCTGACCCTAAGTACTATCAGGGCAAATTGCAGGGAGAGCAAAGCCTTCTGATAACTCCAGGTCCATCAAGAGGATGAAGGAGTTGTGGACAAAAAATTACTGGAGCTCTGAAGGACGAAGGTGAACTCAGATATTTTTTGCTGTGAAGGTGGCTTTTAGACTGATATCCCCAGCTTCAAGGCAGTTGATTCATATTGGATTTTGGAGGCAAGGCTTTTAAGGAATTTATAGGGATGCGAAGTTTTACCTGATTAATAGTGTTTAATAATTTTATATTTTGGAAGGTGCTCAGGAGTACTGCTTGTTGTGGCTTCTGTACAGAAATATATGACTGGTTGCACACCTTGAACTCTTACCTCCTCATAATTTTAGACATGACACATGTGTATTTTCTCTCAAATTATTTTGGATGATGAACATTTAATGTGCATTTTGGAATTTGACCAAATCATATGTCTTTATAGCATATAAACTAAATGTTCTTATGAGAAGGAAATTTTTAATTTCTTCTATTTTCTCCTGGTTGCTATTTTTCATGTGAGTAGGATAGCATAATTGTAGACATGTTTTGTTTCTATTACATGGTTTGACTAGAATGAATAGCTAAATATTTTTGTTCCCTTTCTTCTGATAATAGTAAATTTATAACACCTGGGCAACTTTCACTCTGTAGTAAATTGGTTCCCTTTATAGTAAAATTACATATTCTTTTGAGCTTTATAAATACCTTGTAATTTTGCTCTTCATAGAAAGAATAACTATTTAAACCTCAATCATTGGGAAGAATTTTACAAATAATACAATCTCTTGGGTTTTTTTTTAAATTGGAATTTTGAGGAAGTGGGATTGAGAGGTGCTCTAAATGAAAATATAGTTATCACTTCCAGTCTTCATTTGGGTAGATTTTCTTAGAGTATCCTGCTAGGATGAATTTGAGCCTAAGTGAGAAAGAGAGAAGGTATGAAAGCTGAAGGTGAATGCACAGAAGAAAGTATTTTGTAAATGCTCCTTGGCATTGAACTGTAAACCATGCTTGCCATAGTGAGAAACGTGGCCAATAGTCAAATTCTTCAAATACAGCAAGTTCTCCCAATTACTAATAACAAAAACAAAGCCACACCAAAAAACACAAACAAAAAAACCCCAAAAATACAAACAAAACAAACAAAAATATTATCTTCCAGGCTGCTGAAGTTCTACTTCAGAAATCCCATATAAGAAGCATTATGAGGCTGGAAAAGTTGCATTCACATGCTTCAAGTGATTTAACATGTGGTAGTTTCACAGTGGGCTGAGTTTGTCCCATGTGAGGACGCCATGTCCAGAAGGTTTGGTGTTCTTGCACACAGAGTCTCCTTGAAGTGTGGCAGCATCATCCCTCTATGTCAATAACAGCTGATTTCCTCTTGTCTCAGTCCAGGAACAGCGTATTTGTCACCCTTCCTGCTGCCAGCTAAGAAGGACATTTTCTGTGGGAAGAGAAAAATCTTATAGCTTTTATTTTCTGTCTTTTTATTTTTTAAATAAAACTCTGTAATATATTCAAAGAATTTCCTAGTAGTATGAGAAAATCCCAGTAAGATTTGGAAAGCTTATTTTCATGTAGAAGTTAGTGAAAAATTTTTAACTGGGCAGAATTGGGAGGCTTTCTGTTCCCCAGAGCCAAAGATAGTAGTTTACAAGAGAATAATTTAACTATATTTTGCACTGCATTTTTAAAACTGCTGAAATAAAGAGAGTGTGCTGAAACTGTGACTTGTTGTGCAAGATATTGATTAAGATGAAATACTGTTGGTAAAAAACCCCAGTTCATTTACTGACCTAAATTTGATGTCGAATATGATGATTAAACCCCTAAAATTTAGATGCAATTCTTTCATAATTTTCTGGTGTTTATCCTTTTGATTTCCCTAATAATTAGGGGTTAACTGTGATGATACATAGTGAGTATCCATGCAGGGTTTTTAATTTGAACCTTCAGCCTACTGTATAACTCCTTGCACATGGGTAAGTACAGGAGAGGTTCCTTTTGCATCAGCAGGGGGTGGTGGTGGTGAGATTTAGCATTTAAGATGTTTGCTAAAGCTCTCAGCTGTACTTCAGTGTCAATATTACTCTTCCCTTAAGTGTTGGATTTAGTTTGTCTTCACACTACAGAAACAAGTTCCTAGTTCTAATGGATGTGTGAGAGATTGATTTGCTACAACCCAATTGCTCGGATTGAAGTAAGTGTCCATCTGTATTTATTTACAAAATTTTTATATTTATTTATATTTTTAATCACCTTTAAAATGGAAGAATTTTGATTTACGGTTTTTTAACTACAGTATTCCAGACTGAGATGTTGATGTCATTAAATTAGGTGTTTTACTTTTTTGGATGGTATGATTTCTTTTTTTTCCAGGTTACGTTACATCTTTTGAGATGAAAATGGCAAAACAGAACAAGTGCTGTTGTTTTCTAAACCCTCTAAGACTCTCAGACGTTTCTTTAAATTGAAGACCCAACAACTCATCCTGAGAAGTGCTAAGAGCCCTACAGATATTGCAGGGAACCCTTAAATTTCCAGCTCTTTCAATTTGCTGGCTCCTTCAGCTACAAAATGCATGTCCTCTTCCTTGCAGTACCCAGTGCTGCTTCCCTTGAACTGCTTTGTTCAGGGATTAATTTTCCTCTCTGGTGATTGCATAATACTGGATTAAATGCAGCTCTGAGTCCTTGCCACAGTCAGAATATTCCACAATGATCTTGGGATAACATCAGAAATTTGAACATTTGAGCAGATTTTTTCCCTGGCCAATTGAATATCTGTCTGCTGCAGAAATTTGGAGAAGACTGGACAGTTTGACCTAGGATCTCCCTGGCTGTCAGCTGTTGCAGAGATCAAGAGTGGAGATTACTGTCATCCTTAAAAATGTCTGTCCTGTGTTCCTCTGAGGAACCTCCACAGATGGATTGGTGGGAGACACTGCTGGCTTCAGACACTCGTGACAGATCCCATTTCCTACCCTGCTGCACATCAGCTGGCTCTTTGCTCACGTTCCCTGCTCCATAAGCAATGCCCATGTGTGAGAAGTAAGAGGGAAAGCACACACTGCACACACATCGGGGTGCTGAACTCTGCCAGTCCCGGGTATTTACAGATGTTATCCACTGCTTAATGATGTGCAGGTTGGCAGGAGAAGTGCTACAGGTCAGGGAGACTCACATATATCTTGGGGCTCATTTGTGAGGATATGGATGGCCTTTCTTAGGGTAGTTTTGCTGCAGAAAATTTATCATGTATGTGATTACCATGTTGACTGATACGAAGTGAAATTCGGTCATGTTTGCCTTATTTGCTGCAAAATTTTGAAATTCTTTGAGGTGGAAATCCATTCAAAACTTTTTCTGTGAAATATTCAGTAGTGGGATATGAAGCCAGATTAAATTATACTCTTTTGAAGGATATCTGGTAAGGAAATTAAAATCTTCCATCAGACTAGAGTAATATAGTATTTAACCCAGATGATTCTTTTGTTTTACATGTTAGAAGCTTTCATGCTTTATTCACTTGGTAAATATACTTTCAATTTCAGAAAGCTCTGAGTAAATTTAGGTGAGCAGATTCTTGCTTTGCATCTTAATCTGATTAAGTTTTATACTGTCCTTCCTTATTATTTCACAAAGTGTGTGAAAGAGTGTGCATAGCAGGCTCTATAATTTTTCCACTTGTCATATTTGCAGAGCTGGACATCATGCTGGAAATATTTTTTCAGGTCCAAATTAATTACAGTTACATTAAGGTGATTTACTTTTGGTGTCAATGGAAGAGGATTAGGTTTTCTAAACTAAGTTTATCTTTTTCTAAAACACTGGCAAAATACTTCAATCTTATATAGCTATCAAAATAAGGCATCAGCTTTTTTGGAATATGCTAAATATGTCAGTTGCTAAGCATTTTGGAAAATCTTTTTTCGGTACCTGAATGGAAGCTGGGCAATTACAAAAAATCATCCGCAAAGAATTTCTTAATGGCTTTTTTTTTTTCGAACTATTGTGTGGAGGAGATAGGTCAGTATTCATTAATTCACTTATTGGAGAACTATAACAGGACCAAGTGAATGTGCACAAATCTAGTCTGTAATTGTTAGTCTATGTGGCAAGTTACAACAACTTACAAAGTGTGAGTAATACTTAGTGTGAAAAGGGGCTTTAAAATGTACAAAAGACACATAAATAGTTAATTTTCCATGGAGTTTAGAATTTCTTTCTTTCCTTTTGAGCTCATTATTGAGTTTTCTTTTAGTAGAAGAACAAAGAATTAAAAAAAAAATAGATTAGGAAACAAACCAGACATTTGTCATTGTGCACACTGTGTTGGACACATAAGAATAATTGCTGATGCAGGTTAGGTACCACTCAACAGCTGTCTGATCTGCAGACTGGACAAAATGCCAGCCCTGGATTCAAGCTGTTACAGACCAACATAATGTGTTCTTATTGCTTCAGCACATAATATACCTTAAAGACAAAGTAAGCTAGCAATGTACCGAGGGGACATAATCAACATTTCTACAACTGATATTACTCAACTTAGCTCATATTCTGGTGCTTGGGAAGGCTTGCAAGTTAAAAAACAGCCCAGTTCTTACATATTAGACTGAATCATCGAGGCATGCAGAAAGACCTCAGTATTCAAATGCAGTTCTACAACCTTCAGCATTTAATTGTGTGTCTAAACACGTAAATGTATTTTTTATAGCTTTTAAAACTATTTTTGGCAGTCAGTGTGCTAGTGAGACCTACAGAAAACAGATTTCTAGAAAGGTGTTGAGGTGTCATTTATTTCTTTGCTCTCTACTTACTGTGTGGCTCTTTCTTTCATGTATTTCTTCTTTTTGAGACTAATTATAGTTTCTTAAAATCTATTTTCAGCTCTTTTAAATGCCTGCTTCCCTCATCTGCTAATTGTCTTCTATTTTAGTTTCTTCTGATGTTAGTCTCCCCCTGACACACACAGGCATGCACACACACACACACACCCACGCACATTTTCTGTTATTCTGTTGTCTCCAATTCTTTTCTCTCCTCCAAATGTAACTCCTCACTCTGCTCATATGGGGGCTCAGCTTGTGTAGCTCGGAATAAGATTTTCTCCTCCAGGTTAGGTATCTTGTCATTAACACTTCAGACTTTCATGTAAAACCAACACGTAGCTCTTTATCTTCTCATCCCATGTTCCCGCTTTTCTGTTTTATAGCAGCTTTTGCATCTTTTCTGTAGAAAATTTTCTCTTGTATTTCATGATGACCATTGTATACGGTTCACTGAAATTTGGGGGTGGTATTATAATTATTTGATCAGATTCACACTTAGATTACTGCTTTACATTGGAAAGCTAATCATTCATTGCATATCTAAACCACACAAAACTGTATGTATTGCCAGAAAGTCAAAATATTACAAGTGTTTCTATCTTGATGTGGAATTAAAACCTTTCCTTTCCTTTCCTTTCCTTTCCTTTCCTTTCCTTTCCTTTCCTTTCCTTTCCTTTCCTTTCCTTTCCTTTCCTTTCCTTTCCTTTCCTTTCCTTTCCTTTCCTTTCCTTTCCTTTCCTTTCCTTTCCTTTCCTTTCCTTTCCTTTCCTTTCCTTTCCTTTCCTTTCCTTTCCTTTCCTTTCCTCTCCTCTCCTCTCCTCTCCTCTCCTCTCCTCTCCTCTCCTCTCCTCTCCTCTCCTCTCCTCTCCTCTCCTCTCCTCTCCTCTCCTCTCCTCTCCTCTCCTCTCCTCTCCTCTCCTCTCCTCTCCTCTCCTCTCCTCTCCTCTCCTCTCCTCTCCTCTCCTCTCCTCTCCTCTCCTCTCCTCTCCTCTCCTCTCCTCTCCTCTCCTCTCCTCTCCTCTCCTCTCCTCTCCTCTCCTCTCCTCTCCTCTCCTCTCCTCTCCTCTCCTCTCCTCTCCTCTCCTCTCCTCTCCTCTCCTCTCCTCTCCTCTCCTCTCCTCTCCTCTCCTCTCCTCTCCTCTCCTCTCCTCTCCTCTCCTCTCCTCTCCTCTCCTCTCCTCTCCTCTCCTTCCCCTTCCCCTTCCCCTTCCCCTTCCCCTTCCCCTTCCCCTTCCCCTTCCCCTTCCCCTTCCCCTTCCCCTTCCCCTTCCCCTTCCCCTTCCCCTTCCCCTTCCCCTTCCCCTTCCCCTTCCCCTTCCCCTTCCCTTTCGTTTCTGGTTTTCCTTTGGTCCCCATAACCATGTCCCATAAGATCTGCATTTAACTGCAGTGCTCACATCCTAGAAGCTCATGCGATCTTTTCTTCCAGTCTTGTACATCACTTTCTTCATGTAAAAATGGGTTGAAACAATAAACATGGTATTATAAAATCCTAATTCTTGAAGCAAACTTGGGAGAGCAGAAGGTACTCATTTATAAATGAAATTAATTCATTTAATTATATGGCTGCATTTTTACAGCTGGTATTTGCTTGACACATTGCCTGTCCACAGTGCAGTGAGTGATTAACTGTGGTGACTAGACAATAATTATTATTTATATTGCAATTTTTGAGCTGTTAGGTACATACAGGGTAACTTTGGTTGTTCTATGGGGGCTGTTGAGCCAGAGGAGGTTAGTTACCTTTCAAAAAAAAAAAAGAGAAATGTCTGTAGTTCATTGTGGGCTCACTATATGTGCATTTATAGTGAGCTAATGAGCACAAGCCTAACTGACCTGAACATTAAATCCCATTCTAGAATGTATTAACCCTTATTTTCATTGTAAAGATAACAAAAAATGAAAAGACTCTGGGGAAACACAATATGTGGTCTCATGAAACCCATTTAAAATGTGTCTGAAAAATGTCTGGTCTCTTTGATATAAATCCACATTTAGTAGATTTGTATTTTTAGATTTATATTTTTTTAAATTTCTGAGTAACATTGTTATAGAAGTAAAGGCCTGAAAAACAAACTCCACATTCTCATCTAGTATGTATTTTCTCCCTTTTTTTTCCTTCCTTTCTTACAGAAGGAAAAATATCTAAGATGTTTTTCCAACATCTAAAGTGCTGCTATTGTATGGTGATTGAACTCTATGTTCATCTTTCAGAGATAGCTGAACCTTAACCAAAGAAATTTTCTGTCCTGTTTTTCACACTTTATGTTAATTTTATTTTCATATGTTGCTTCTTACCTTGGCCCACAAAATAACTTTCCTCACAACAAGCAAGATAGCTCCACCAATTTGAAATGAGGAAACAGAAAGAAAATTGAATAGTGGGAGGTGGAAACAATTCAGTTGCACTCTACACTAGCCCACTGGCTCTCTTAACACTTGGGCTCTGAGCTGAAGGCTTTGGCTTTCAAAAAACAACAGGGTGCTCAGGTATGAAGTGTTTCTCTTCTTGTACATGCCTCAAAGATACCTGAGGGGAAAAAAAAATCATATTCAAACTTTTGTCAACATTATTTGCTCACGTGTCACAGGTTGCCTGTCCCTTGCAGTAGTGTGGAAATCACATTGTTCTATCTGCGAGCGCTGCATGCTCCACAGAAATATCCAATGTCACTGACATCCTGGCAGAGTGGTCAGTTAGTAGGAGCTGTCTCATTTCCTCATTCTACTCCTTAGTGTTCCAGGGTTCGTTGGTTAATTTTTCAGTAATTTTTTCCTTTTTGTTTTCTACTTTTTAAAATCTTTTCTCCTCCTTTCCCAAATAGACTACCAAGGAAAACAGAAGTTCCAGTATTTGAATGCTATTTTCAGATGTTTGTCTTCTGGTAATGCTTATGCTAAAATTCAGGCTGCAGATATAACTGAGCACAGCATCTTTTCAGATTTTGTGAGAAATTTCAATTTTTGCTTTTTCTTTTTTTTTTTTTTTTTTTCATGAAATGATCTGTCAGCAGCCATTTTTTTTGGCTTTTTATGATCCTTGGGTCTTTTCCTTTGTATTTCTTCCCCCTCCAAGTATTCTGGCAGCTGAGGTGTTCTTTACAATCAGTATAACTGTCCTTCATCTCTCTGCCCAAAAGGTGGTCTTTTTGTAACTGTTCTTATTATTTAGTCATTCTCTTTTTAAAATAGGCATTCACTTCAAACTCTTTATTCTGTGCACATTCATCACTTGCTAAACAGAGCGTGTCCCACCTAGAAAAGACTGTCCCTCCTACAGAAATAGATTCCTTGCTTTTTGTGTCTGTACTGACTGCTTCTGATCCAGCATTGTGGCTGGTGCTATGCAGACCAGTGGGACCCGTTCTTCAAATAATTAGATTTACACAGATAAAAATAACTTTACCAAAAAACCCAATTGCTTTGCAGATTGGTAGAGGAATTTACAAATGGGATAGTTTTCTTCAGAGGGAAAAAAAATAATCTTTTCGCGGATTTCTAGATGAATTTTCAAAACTCTTTAGGTTATGATATTTAGCACCAAAAAATAGCCAATTCAGACTTTGGGTACAGTTTTTCAGCAGGTATTTCCAATGTTATATCTTTTGTATGAGGAAATGCCTGCAACCAATGAAACTTGTGCAACTTCAGCAAGGCTGTTTAAGATCAAGCATTTTTTCTGATGGAGAAAGAAGAAATTATGTATTACGTATTATTAATATATATTATATATAGTAATATATTAATATATTACTATATATTAATATATTAAATATGTATTACATATATATTATACATAAGAAATTATATATTTCATGTTAGTTAAAATATGTTTAATTGAAATCAATCTTTTGATGATTTTTACTAAAGTACCAATTTGGTACTGTAGGAATGGCTTATATATATTTTTTGGCTAACTTTTCATTCCAAAGGGTCTTCCCAACACCACAAGTGAACAACATCTCTTAATGTGCTCTCTGTGTCTTCATGGCCATTAACAGGCCAGAAATGCACTGTGTGCTGCATAACCAAGCTGGTGAGAAAATCGTATGTGTTATTTGGAATGAAGATGACTGAGTGCAGAGTTTACGGGCCTAAGAGCATTATGCTCATATTACCAGCTCTGTGCTGTGAGATTTGGGCCTCCTTGGGTACTCTGGGCAGGCTTTACTCCAATTAATCTGAACAGGCAGCGTGTGTCTGACAGCAAACTGCATATAAAGATGATGCAGTCTGACTGCTGGGTCTACAAAGATTATTGCTGCTGAATAAGAAGTGTTTGAAGGAGCAAAGCTTTAACTCCCAAGGGAAATCCAAGCCTGCTGTCTTCTGTCTTCAGTGGCTGATGTGTATAAGCAGGACTTGACTGGAACTCCAGAAGCCTGTAGGATCAAAACAGCTTCCACAGACAAAGTCAGAAGTGCAACTCCATGCTATGGGTTTCATTCCAGCTCCTTATTTGAATTTCTGCCTTTCTTCTCTGGAAAAAAATTTCTGTAGGTAGCAGGGCAGAGGTGTTATGTTCTCTGGATCTGCATAGCAATCTATATAATCATAGAATCACAGAGTAATAGAATGGTTTGGGTTGGAAGGGAGCTTAAAGATTCTTTAGTTCCAACACCCCTGCCACAGGCAGAAACACCCTCTGCTAGACCAGGTTACTCAAAGCCTCATCCTGCTAGCCTTGAACACTGCCTGGAATGAGGCATCTACAAGTTCTCTGGGCAGCTCATCCCAGCACCTCACCACTCTCATGGTGAAAAATTTCTTCCTAACATGAAATTTAAACCTGCTGCTTTTCAGTTTAAAGGTATTTCCTTTGTTTGCCTGCCCTTGTGAAAAGATCATTTGAGCATGGTTGATGGTTCTGGTTCTGGTAAAGCAGACATGAATGGCAGATTTGGGCAGCCAGAAATTGCTGGGTATTGCAGCAGCTGTATCAATTGCCAGCTGCTTGGAGCATCTATAGGACCCAGTTTGCCTTGTATTCCCTAATCCAGTGGATCATCTGGTAGTGCTGCCTTCTTTTGTTCTCTTGTGACCTGTAGCTCTTCACTTTTCTTGACTGTCATCAAGAAGTATCTTCTCTTTGCTACATGGTGCTACATGGAAATAGAAGTTTACAGATTATTTTGTAGCTACCATATAAGGCAAATATGTAATTTATTTTGCTTTCTAGTTTAATTCCTCTTTTCTCCAGGAATGGCAGTACATTTCGGTTTTCTCACAGTTTCTCTGATTCTAAGTTAAATCTTTTTTTTTAGATTGGGTTTTTTTATCTTCAGCCAGCCTCAGGGTTTTCTTCTGTTGGGTTTACTATTGAGAAGAACCAGCTTATGTTGTCTTCTCTTGGATTTTGCTTCTTCCACCATACTGCTGTTCCCTCTTGCTCTGTCTTAATGACTTAATTATATTGTTCTAAAGGAGATTTCATAAGGAGCTGAGGAATTTTAATTTTTTATGTTCAAACCTTTGCATCTTGTGTAGGTAAAATTTTTATAAAGGTCATTTAAGAAAAAGATCAGTCTCTAAAGTTTGCAAGCTTCCCAGTACTGTAACATTTCAAATGTATGACTCGACTATATTCCAGTTTCTATGGCTTAGTGAAAAAACTGTTACTCCTATGGGAAGTGATATAGAAGAATGGTTTCTGATTTTCTTGAAACCAGGTAATTTATGATCCAGAAGTTGCAGTTAGAAGATGCATTTATTTAACATGTCAGGAAACTTCCTTTCTAATGCTTGCCCTGTTGTAATATTTGCCCATTGATTGCATGAATATCTAATTTGCCCTCTCCTCCTCTCTTGGCTTTGTTGCCTACTTAAATGTGTATAAAAGCAGCACCATAACCTGCTGCAGAAATTAATGTATTTCAAAAAATATTCTTTCAGTCTCCTTGAACTTACCTACAATTCTGGTAATAATTACATCCTATTTGTCTTATAGTTGCAGCATTAGTTTCTCTTTACATTTTTAAGAATTGACACGGTTTTTCATCTGTTGATATCTGTTATTTTAGGACCATTTTGTTATTGAGTGATCTCTGATTGGGTGTTAATTCCTACTTCCAGTAAGATCATCAAAAACTCTTTTTTAATGCTCAAGAAATTTCTGTGCCTGCTGTATTCAAGATGCAACCTTGACAGTAAGCAAGGATATACCTTATTTCAAAATATGGATATTCCAAGTGTTCAACATAAAAAAGTTTCTTTGAGCTCTATAATTTCCTTCTACACAAACA
This sequence comes from Melospiza georgiana, assembly GCF_028018845.1. Classification (NCBI taxonomy): domain Eukaryota; kingdom Metazoa; phylum Chordata; class Aves; order Passeriformes; family Passerellidae; genus Melospiza; species Melospiza georgiana. The sequence continues at coordinate 30,108,600 of NC_080431.1, forward strand.
GTCACTGGAGTCAGAATTCATTATTTTTCTGAACTAACTACTTCCAGATGAACTGTACGTGTTTTTCTCCTTCAGTTTTCAGCATTACACATTAACTGTTTTACCTCTTGGTCACTTAAGAGCCATCAGATGTCCTTGCATCACCTCTGACCTAGATCACACTCATTTGAAGAAGAGGTCTGTTTCATTCCATGAGAAAGAAAGCTTTTAGTAATGCTAGAAATAAGCAGTGCTATAAAGATACTCAATTTGGTACAGAAAATCTTTGGTATGTACCTGCTCATAAGTAGCCCAGTGGAAGCATTTCAATCTTCAAGACCAAGGACTGAAGTAGCAATATTTGTTATATGCAAAGCTGAGATTCGATCATTTGATCAAGACTTGGTGCTTAAGACATAATTTGATTGAAGAATTCTTCAGGCTGGCAATTTAGACATCCTGTCTCCCAGTTTCATTTCTTACCACTTCTGCTTGTTCTATGAAATCTTGTTTTATAGGATGGGAGGAGACAGAAATTACAAAGGTCTAAATTACCTACTAGTAATTGTCTTTGTCATAGTCTTGTTTTCTGCCATCCTACCTTCCTCCCTCTTTCCCCTTTTCATATTATGCTTTCTCCATAATGGAATATTTCCTTATTATACAATTTTTTCTTTTTTTTTTTTTTTTTATGAACTGCAAAGGGGAGAAAGGGTGGAAGTTTTCTGTATGCAATACCCCTGTGATTGACAGTTTCCTAGAGTAGATAACGCTTGCTGTATGGGATCTTGTTTTGTAGGGTGGAAGAAGAGGGAGGACTACAACAAACACAAATAGTGGTATGTAATTTTCCCTTTCTTCTTTGTCTCTCCCTACTTACCAGTCTTAGCAGAATTTTCTCAATCACATGGTGATACCTTGTACTGCTATTTGCTGTTTTTTTAAAAAACACATCTTCCCAGATTTTGTTAGTTAAGTGCCTGCAGCGTTTTAAGAAAGAATGCCAATGAAATATTAGGTGCAACACAAAGGTAGTGAATCAGACTGTGCTTACTCTTGGACACAAATTGGCTGCACTTAAACTGGCCAGGTTCTAAGTCTTCTAGTCATCCAGTATCTTTAAAAAGATTTAACAGGCTACTGTATATGGGGATTTTGGATGTAACAGCTGTGATGGGGAAAGAGTAATCATCCTATTTAAACTAAGATCAGCTACATGCACAGACTATGCTATCTTTTTAAAAAACTAATGCTATAGACATGATAGAGAACTGATTTTTCTGGTTCAAGTTTCATCAAAATGTTGTAAATTTAAACTCTATTTGCAGAATCTTTGAATGACACAGGGAGATGGTACTCAGCCAGGCATAATACATATTATCTAGAGGTAAATGGATCATTTTTGTAAAACAAAGGGGAAGATTGCTATTAGGCAGAGAAATTGTATTGTTTCTATTTCCACACTTTAAAAAGTACTGTGTTGCGTAGTGTTTGAACATTTCACTCAAAAATGCAGAAGGTATTTAAAAGTCATTGTCACTTGATGTAGGCTTTGATGAGATTTTTTCTGTCATAAAGTTCTAATTTCTTCCCTCTTGTTAAAAAGGTACAAGTTGTTTATCAGAGAGATACATAAAACATCAGAGCTGTAGCAAAAAAAAAATTATGGGGAAAATGCTGTATTGAATTTAGTTATCAAAAGGAATAGAGAAAAGCAAATGATGTGTCAAAAACTTATTTCAAGGAAGATACAATCTTCACTAGACCAATTTTTCTTTGCGTTGTTCTGGATTGTTGGTTCACTATTGACTGAGAAGGAACATGCCTTCTCAGTGAATCATTCCTAGTTTCTATGACACCCCTAAGATCTGCACAGTACAGCTACAGCAAAAACAAGTCATATTTTCAAGGTCTGAATAGCTGCGATAATTAGGAAACAAGAGCTGCATTTGTATTCGCCATGATGATAGGAAAGCTTTTCCATTTCAGTTGAAAACAAGAACAGAACACAGTAAATTCTCAACAGCATAGTGCACTTCTCTTGGTAACAGCACATAAGGGATCAGATCCTGTACATTAACTGATCTGCACAGATCGTGTGTCAAAAAATTAAATGGAAAAGGTAAAATAAATTTTATCTGTCTGATATTCAGTAAAACAGATTTTTTTTTTTCTGTGAGAAAAACATGCTATAGTGGATTACTTTAATCCTCAGCATGTTATTGTTTATGGCCTGACCCAACGCTTGTGATCAAGATAATTCTTTTCTTTCTACTGTGAAAATAGAAATAAAGGGATTTTGTGTGATAACTCTCTGCTTGGTCCATTTTAGAGGAATGTAGTGGGTTGACCGTGGATGGATACTGGGCACCCACCAAACCCTCTCAGTCACTCCCCTCCACAACTGGACAGGGGAGAGAAAGTATTATAAGAGATTCATGGGTTGAGTTTAGAACCAGGAGACATCACTCCCCAAATACCATCACAGGCAAAACAGACTTGGAGATATTAATTGAATTTATTACTAACAAAATCAGAGCAGGATAATGAAAAGTAAAAGAAATCTTAAAAATCACCTTCCTCCCAACCCCCGTCCCTCCCAGCTCTACCTCCTACCCTGCAGCAGTGCAGGGAGATGGGGAAAGGGAGTTCTGGTCAGTTCATCACACATTGTTCCTGCCGCTGCTCAGGGAGGGGAGTCCTTACCCTGCTCAAGCGTGGGATTCCTCCCACAAGAAGCCATTCTCCACAAACTTCCTCAACACAACTTCATCCCACAGCCAACAGTTCTCCATGAACTGCTCTATTGTGGATCACTCTTCCACAAGGTGCAATCTTTCAGGAAAAGGCTGCCCCATCATGGGGCATGGAATCACAAGTCCTGGCAGAAAACTTGTTCCAATGTGCGCTCCTCTCTCCATGGATCTGCAGGTCCCAGATGGGAGCCTGCTCCAGCACGGGCTTCTCATGGGTTCACAGCCTCATCTCAGGCATCCACCTGCTACAGTGTGGGCTCCCCCACAGGCTGCAGGTGGATTTCTGCACTCCCATTTACAGCCATGAGCTACAGGATCACAGCTGCCTCACCATGGTGTTCACCATGGGCTGCAGGGGAATCTGAGCTCCAGCACCTGGAGCACTTCCTCTCTTTCCTTCTTCGCTGACCTTGGGGTTTGCAGGGCTGTTCCTCTCCTTCTCTCTTCTCAGAGAGCAATTACATCTGCACAATACTTTTTTTCCCCTTCTTAAATATTTTATCAGTGAGGCATTACTATCATCCCTGATGGGCTCAGCCTTGGCCAGCAGTGGGACCATCCTGGAGCCGGCTGGCATTGGCTCTGCTAGACATGGGGAAAACTTCTGGCAGCTCCTTACAGAAGCCACCCCTGTGTTTCCCAGCTACTAAAACCTGGCCACACAAACCCAATACAAGGAAATTCAGACTTTCAGAGGAGAGATTCTTCTCAGAAAAGTTGACATTGTCAACACGAGCAAAACTACTCCATCATGATGGAAAATGAATCCCCAGTGTATCTTTCAATTAAATAATAACTGTATATTGTGGAAAAATATGAAATAAGATGATAAAGAACTAATTAGGATTTAGAGGTTTTGTACCTTTGGCATTTGGAAAAAAAAAGTTAATTGCTTTTATTCTGAGATTCATAACATTATCATTAATTTTCATGATTACTTTGTTGCCTAGACATGACACATATTGAATAGAGCTGTCTGTTTGATAGAAAATGCATGGGCTACTAAGATGTCAACAATAATGGCACTTTAAAAGTTTCAAAAGGATGAATAATTACTGTAAATTAAGTTCTGTTTGAGCTGGGTGCAGAAGGGTTGGGTTTTTTCCTTTTCTTTTTAAATGGTATTGTGATTCATCTACGTAATTCAAAAATCATCTGTCTATGCAGACTAACATGTTGTTCCTTTTAATTTCAAGACTTTTTCTTGGCCTAGAGTGGAGGGGCCACCACCTCCAGGTTATACTGGTACATAAAATCTTTATCTTGGCATGTGGATTAATGATATTGTAATGGGAGCGGGTGTGGAGTGTGATTCTTTTACCACTTGCAGTGAAGAGGAATAGTGGTATTGGGGGCTTGTAGAGTCCTTGGTAACTCTGCATCACCTAGAAATCTGTGCCAGCAGAAAAGACACCAGTATCCATTTCTTCAGATTTGTGAATGAAAAATATATGTTGCAGCATGTCAGTCTTGTATTTGCTGTTTTCTGCATAAAAATTTTTGCAACAATGCAATTCAGCTAATGTGGTGAATTAGATACATATTTTGCTAAGAATAAAAAACGCTTTTTAAGCAACGCGTTCCTGTGGGCATAAATAAATACTTAGTAGCAGTTGTGTGGGTGTATTTTCTACCATTTGCTAGATTCTCATAATTTTTCTGTTATAAGTAATGAAATAGAGCTCTTAAGAATACTGAGGGGTATGTTTTGAGACTGAATACTTACAGTATGAAGTTCATTTTGAAAAGAAATTCTAGTTCTTGAGTAATATTGAATTTTTACAGTGTAAATTAGAAAGATGTCATGGTTTGAATTGCATCAGTACCTGAAAACTGCTGTTCTGTATAAAAAATCAGATTAATAAGAGTCCTATGCTGATGTCTATTTATTTAGCTGCTGATATATACTTTTGTCTGGCTTTTCTTTGACCATAGCTTAAATTTTTTTTTGCCTTATGCTAAATATAATATGTTTCTTTTAGAATTTGATTATTACCTTTAAAATAATTTTTGTCCACTCCTTCAGACATTTTAGTTTAAAATTACTATAACAAGTTTGTAAATATGCCCATCCACTTTTTTCCTGCCTTTTTTAGGCTATTTATAATTCTTATTAGCAGTAGTAAGAGAAGAGATTTCTCTTATTAAACTCTGAGGTGGGGTTCTGGAGATACTGTGAAGAGAAAATTGTTAGTCATGGACTTGATGTCCAAACAAAATAGACATCAGCCAAAAAGAAGAAGCAGGCCTCTTATGCTACTTACTTCCCAAGAAAAGAGATTTAGCAGAATATTAGTTTTCCTGAGTTTGAGGCAAGCCTGTAGTGCGTGGGGAAGCAAACCCAAACCATTTTATGATTCTCTCAATCTATGAAATTAACTCCGGTCTAATTCTGCTAATAAAAATAAAAAGAATTTTTAAACATTTATATCCATGACGCTGCTTCCTTCATATTCCAGCACTGCTTCTTTTGTGAAGCTGTGTCCGACCTGCCCACCAGTGCTGGAGACGACTGACAAACAGATTTATGATTCAGCTTAGCTCCCTTTATCCTCACTGAGGTACAGGGCTTCTTATTTATGCTTAATAGAGAGAGAATGGCCCTACCAGAAGCTGATCCTTGCTAAAAATTTTGGCAGAGTTAGATGCTTGTCTTAACAGCATTCTTATGGCTCAAGTATTGTAAATTATCATTTCACAAATCCATTCAAGAAATATGTAACTCCAAGAGTTCTGCTGCTTTTGTTCATGTGACTTTAAGATAATTTCTTCTGCCTGTGTAAATATGTGTATTAAATTTTCTCTATAAAAAGAGACTAGAAGATGCAAAGTTTCTCATTTCAACAGATCACCTTTTTCCCAAAGAAAAGAACTATACACTTTATGATGATATGTAACACGAAGAATTAATGGTCTTCAATATAAGTTAGATTCCTTTACCTTATAAAGAAGAAAATAAAACCTTTATACTTTTGTCTAAGGAACTCCAAGCTATCATTCTGTTTTCTGGTTAGGAAATTGGTAATGGTCTTCTTTGTAGACTATGATCTTTCTGAAGTTATCTTACATATGTTAACCTTCTAAAAAGTGAAACTATATATTTAATAGTGAATTTTCTTCTCAGTCTTTTAAAAAATAGCTCATCTCATGTTTAATAAATAGACAGTGTATTTCTTCAAAAATATTAAAAAAAACTAACCCAAGAAATAGTCCATTGTAAAATAGGGGAAGCTTGCAGCAATGTAAAAAACAACTAACCAACCAACTAACCAACCAACAACCAGCCAACCAATCAAAACAAACCAAAAAACAAATGAAAAACCCACCTAGATTTTGTAAAATTGCTCTTTGGGAGTTGTTTTGAGATACCAACCCTGAGAAATGTTGAATCATCAAAGATAACCGTACATTTAGTAATTTCTCTAAGGTAACTTACAGAGTTCTCACTGAGAAATATGAATAATTTAATACTGTGCAGCATAGGACTCAATATTTTGGGTTTCTTTTCAGATTCTTTCTCAAGTTTCAAAATTAAATATTCTCAGTTTTAAACATATGTGTTCTACAAAGCTTTCAAACCCTATGGAACTGGCCTAGAATTTAAAAGTCATTGTAGCTTCTCCACTCTCCCTTTGTGACCATCAATACATTTCTTCCTTCAATGTTTCTGGCCAAGCTACATGTTGTTGTCTCCTATGCTTCCAAATGTCAGCCTCTCATATACTGTCAATTTTTTCTTTTTTTGCTGAAGGGATTTACTTTCAGGGCCAAAAAAACGTCACTGAGGTAGAGATTTTTCTGTATATGAGCACACATGGAAAGAAATTTTTTTTCATATGGAGGAGCCTATCTTTTATGTTCACTGCAGGGAGCAGAACAGAACTCTCTGATCTTATGCTCTGGACTTTGAAGGGAGAAATCAGCAGCGGCAGATGCTTGCATGAGTGATCTGGAAAAAAGTCTTCATGTACACTCTTAACTCTGGTATACCGAATAACCAGATTGGCAAAATAGAAGCATGACCAAAGAAGTTTGTTATGATAAGTATTTGGTAGCGCTTAGATTATTTCTAACAGAAAAATAATACTGATTTTATACTTGAGATGTAGTTATACTGTTCTCTGGGTTAGAGGAGAATTCAGAAAACTTACTGAAATGTCAAAATGTAGACATGAGGGAGGTCTATGTTTGAAAGAATTCTTGCTTCTATATTTGTCCAGATTGGATCATGGTCAGTATATACCCAGTTTTTACTGTTCCTCTGAGTTCTTACCTTATTTATTTGGCTAAATAACTGTGATTACATTATTTCAATTTGACCCACAGAGTATGGAATGTTAAACATGCTTATTAAATGTATTAGAGTCAAATGACTTACCATGGAAACCAAGGGTTTCCCAGTCTCCATGCAATATTCTGGGATCACATCTTACCAATAATGGAGTTAATTTTGCTATCTGCTTAATATCAATGAATTCTAGTGAAGCAAAGGAGCTGAGATGGGGTATGTGGTTTTTAAAGCATGATTCAGCTTAGCTCCCTTCTTGAAAAAAATTGAAAACTAAACATTCTGTATCAAACGTAAAAGGACAACTGGTCAGCTTTGTAACTCAATCATTCTCCACTCTGTTGCCGATCCCTTTCTTTAAGTTATCAATATCACATGAGTGAATTTACAGAAGTTCTGACTGGAACTCTGCAAAGTCAGTAAGAGCTAGGGCAGTCAGCTTTCTAAAAATAACTGGCCTGATTTTTATACTTTGGAGGAATTTTCACTCAAGCAAAAAAAATTGTCACTGCCAGATGGTGATGGAAACATTACTACAGCAAGTGAATGTTAACAAAGATGCACTCAGCAAAGCAACGTGTTGCCATAGCAACAGGATGCTAAGCAATTTCAAATAAATAAATAAATAAATAAATAAATAAAATTAGACAGTATTATTTAGATGGCACAACAGCTAAAACCAAAAAATGTTGCATGATTTTTTCCTTTTGGAAATAGACGTGTTTTTCCTGCATTTTGCTTAAGACTTGGTTACAACACTTTCTTGCTGACTAGGTGTCTTTCTTTCAACCTAAATAACCTTCTCATCTGAATTCATTTTTATTCCAGAACAAATTCTGTTATTTAGTTTCTTTTCTTTCTGCATTCTTCCAACACATTTTTACAGCTAAACAATCTATAGGACTTGCAAACACCTTTATTTGGGTTTGGTAGGAGGATATGAAAAGCAGTAAAATATTAGTGTTGTAAGAGCTTCTCAGTGGCTTCAGCCAGTGACTGCCCTCCCACTGTACTAGTACCACAAAGAATTTCATAGAAATGTGACTAATTAAAGGGTCTCAAATTTGGTGATTTGGTCCGTCAAAAGGAGGGCCAAATGAAACCTTGGAGGAGGGAAGAGTTTGCAGTGCACAAGAATGTTAATGCAGGCGTACTTTAAAAAAAGGAGATAGTAGTGATGTGCTTGTCAGGCACATGGCCAACGATAAGACCTTTAGTGCTGGAGCGGGGGGCTGTGGTATTTGCATTTTTCCTCTAAGTCTTGTAAAAGTTGTTTAAGCCACCCTGAAATTTGCAGAACATTGACAAACCCCCAGTAGAGAAAGGGGAAAATGCACCTCTTCCTTTCTTAATCATCATATACCACTTCTTTAAATGAAAGTTGCAGTCCACAAGATCAAGAACACAACAGGCTAAGGCTAATGTGGCTGGATTTTAGAGGTAAGAGATTTCTCATCTTTAGAAATGAGAGGAAATGGAGCTTCTCTTGGCTCAGTGGAGTCAAGAGAAGCTCCATTGGTGTATTTGAAGAAGAGAAGCTCTTCTTGGTGTATTTGAAAAGTGTCCTGACAAAGGCATGAAAATGTCGAGGTTTGGCATGAGGTGGTTCTTGGACTGGTTTGACAATTATTGGTTCAGGTAGGAAGTGTGGCAATTCTGTTGCTGTTGGGACCAAATAATTTTCTGTTTAATGTGTTTTCCACTAGCTTAAACATATGGAATATTGGTGTGTTGCTCCCATGGTTAGGCTCTCTTTCCTGCAGGACCACACTGTGTGTTGTATTGGCACCATCTGTCTCTATTTTAAATATTTAGATTAATGGTCTAACACTAATCCAATGTCTCAAACTATTAATTGGTCTTGATGTGTAGAGAAAGACAAAGAAAAAATTATTTCCTCCAGGAAAACTTGCTCTAATTTGATATTTCACTTAAAATATTTTTTAGATCAGGGCCAAATAGTCTGATGCAGTTGGAGCAAGCAAAGTGTTCAGATGTGAATAATCCATGAATATACATAATAAATCATACTTAATTACATTTTGATGTCTGGATAGAGTCCAGTATGTTTTGTCAAGTCTCATAGGGAAACTGCACAGGCTATTTATGCATCATTTCATAAATTGTTTCATCACCAGGCCTCATTCTGTTCTTCAGGCATGTTTTAAAGTTGACATCACTTGTTAAGACTAGCACTACTTTAGAGGAAACACAAATTTTTATATAAAAGCACCAAAGAATAATCCAATGAAGCCTCATTTAGTATATCTGAAAATATTCTCTTCTTGCATTTGTCTTTTCTTTCGATGTAATAAATTTAATCCATTGAGAACCTGTTGATATTTAATATGTTATGTTTGGTTATCTTAAATACAACCTCTAACTTTCTTTATGGAAGTGCAGGTACAAAATTTACTAATAATTTTTCATCTGTGGGATATCAGCATCATATGTTGAGTGAATGTGGCACTTGAGTGTTGGAATTTGTTAGCATTTAAGAATCATAATGCGTAGTTGTCCTGAAGAATTGATTTGTCATCTGTCTGCAGTGTGCACCCACATACACACTTTTTAAAATATGTAATGCAGTTCCTTAATGATATGCAAACCTATTCTGGCTTTTTTGCTTGCTCCTGTGCTTGCTTGATCATTATTTGGGATGCAGCCTTCAAGCATTTGACCTTTAATCCCGTATTACTTTTCTTGTCTTCTTTGCAATAGTAAGTACCTCATTTTCTGTGGTTGCATAAATAGGTGAAGTTAAATATTTCAATTATATTCCCAGCTAGGGCATGAGTAAAATCCAGAGAAAACAAGGCAATTCATTTTTTTAAAGTATATAAGTCATGATATATAAACACATTGCTACTTTAGCCATTTACTAAATTCATTTATGTCATGCAGAAATGTGTGAGAATATATTTGTCTTAGCCTAAAAATCAGACATTCTTTTCAGACATAATTTGGTATGAATATTGGGTTATTATGACATGCATACTTAGTCTTGCTAAGGTAATGCTTTGGGTTAGTAAAAATATATTCTCTTCTTACACGTGTAGCTTTCTTCACTGCAAGAGACAACAAATAAATTCAGTTTTATTTGTCATGCAGGCCTGCAATCCCAAACAAATTTAAGAAGGAAAATCTAACTGAACCAATATCAGGAGGGTTTTGGAAACGGATGCTAGAGCATGAAAATGATATTTTTCTTTTTGATCATTGGCCATAAATCTGCATTGGTATTAGGTAAATATTGCTGCTGACTCCAAACTGTGTGCAGTCTTGAAAAAGATGTCTCCCCTGAAGTACTTAGACATCCATGTCATAAGTACAGCCATTTCTTGGGTGAATTACTTTCTTCAGTGGGCTCCTGATCTCCAAAAATATTTGGTTTCTTACCTGAGGCATAGCAGTCCTTATACCTTGAGGCTCTCCTCCCTTTGCCATTGATATTGGCAGAGCATTGCTGTTAGCCTCACCTATTTTTGCCATTTTCCCACAGCCAGAATTTTTGTGTCCCTCATGAAATAAATTATTTCTAACACAGTTTGATACCACATTTTTGAACCTGTTTGAAGAGAGTTTCTTTAGTTGTGCTCTGATGAAAACTTTTTGGTGTTTACACAGTATAGGTGATTTTCTGGTTGGTGTTATAAACGTGAGTAAAATGATTTGCAATGAAAATTAAGTTTCATCCCTCACAAATTGCCAAAGTTGGATTGCATTATCTAAAATTATTACTTAAAACCACCTTGGAGTAAAAAAAATTTCACCACCTTGGAGTAAAAAAAGTTGAAGCTGGGAAAATGATGATTTGTAATATATAGATATAAGGCATATAGATATTTGAATGCCCTAGAAAGTATATGATCTGCAGGACACTTGCATCAACAACAGCTTTGGTGGTAGCAAGGATGGTGGAAGAAGAAGGAAGATGGGAAAGTAGGCTTATCTTCTTTGTTGGGAGGAACTTAGACTATTAAATAACATGGGTCGGTGCCATCAGAATAATTTTTATAGATATTTTTAACTTCAGCAATAGATTTTAATTTGTGTTTTACCAGACAGCGTTCTCACAATTTGTTTGATAAATACCAACTGTTTAATTTCATTTGCATGGAAGATTCAGTAAAATTTACTTTTGTGAAAGGAATATAGATCACATGAATCTCTATATTCATCCTGTTTCTATTAAAAAGGAAAGAAAATATACTTTTGTTAAATGATGAAATTTATGTAACAGCTTGTGATTTTTCTTTTATTGCATGTGCTTTTGCTAGTGAAAAAACAAAGCACTGCTTTGTTATTTTTGTAGTTCTGACTGTAGTTGCTCAAATGTAACATTATCAAAGTCATACTAAGTGGTAGAGGTTTAACCTAAAATATTTGTGCATCAAAGTAGTGCTCACTTTCTCTCAAAATATGGAACATGAGGTAATAGCCTGACTGCTCTGAGTTGAAAGAAAAATTATATTTGCCTTCTTGTGACATCATTGCCTTTATTTTGTGTCACCAAGCTCATTGTAGGTACTTAAGCTTTCAAAATGTTGGAAAAGTGCATTTCCTGAAGAAAAGTGTCTCCTTGCAGTGTCCTGGGAGTACTGACTGCATCATCATCATCATCATCATCATCATCATGCTCCTGTTTCTCACCCCCACCAGGCGTTTAACTGAAAACTTTGCTCCCTATCTTAGGATCAGAGTGTTGCTGTGAATAAAGGAGGCACTGAGCAAACCATTTAGGCACCCAGTGTGGAGTTTTGGCCTAGCTAGAATTTTGACCTAGCTAGAATTTTGACCTACTAGAATTTGAACTGACTAGCTCTTGCAGTGTAAAGATGCTTGGGGAAATCAGCCTGAAATCCCAAGTTTCAGCACTGAGTCCTGCTGGGAGTCCCTCTGCTTGCCAAGCTGAGTTTGTTTATGTTTGTATCCCATAATTTTTAAGTGTGAGGCTGGATCCAAACATTTAGGCATTTGATAGTCCAGTGTCAAAGAGCATGCAGAACTTGGATTTGTTAAAAATTTTAATAACTTAGGGTTTGGACCTAATGTCTAGTGCTTCACAAAAGACAACAGACTTCTGGTAAATGAGTCAAATATTTCCATTTGTCTTCTCTGCATGAAGTTCTTCATTAGAGTATTTCTGCTTACATAGTTTCATTAAAGCAATGCAATAATAGCTCAAGGTTGCAAACTGTTGGAAGTCTCATGAGTTTTAAAATCCTAGAGAATATAGCTATTTTTTCTTTACTTATTTTTTCTTCTTTCTTGATATTCTTGAATGGTTCTTCTTATATTTCTTGGGCAGTTTTGTCTTTGTTTATTTTTAAGAATTTTACTCAAAGGGAGTAAAACGTATTAGACTCCACTCTTAGGCATGTACATGCCAGCATCTTCAGTTCTCTCACCCCAGTTTTCAGACAACCTAGTCAGCATTTTTTTCTATCAGTCATTCTAAAAAAGTGTCTTACATTTACATTATTCCATATCTTAGACTGTAAAAAATTATTATGAGGTCAAAATTCAAACCATATTCAAAACTTTTAAATAAAGACTTTATTCATTTCTTGCTGACCTTTAAAATTGTGTGCTTAGTGAATTAAATAGAAAAAGTGCTTCACTATCAAAGGAACAGTTTGATGCTGAGTGTTCTTTCAAATCATCTCATTTACATCAGTGACTAAACATGGCCTTTTTTCCTGCTCAATTCAATTAAGTATTTTGAGCTGAAATAATATATTTAATGGAAAAGTCATGGTAGCTGTCTTTCAAAATGCCTTTCATATTTGCAAAATAAAAGTAATACTAGAAAGATACTAGTTTCTAATATTAAAACCGTATTTAGCAATTCAGAACAGAAAATACTAACATTTAAACTTCAAATAATTCTCTGTGTGATGTATTTTTTTATATCAGATACCTTTTTAAAAAAGTATAGAAATGCTCTGCAGTCTCATTTACTTAGTAAAAACAGAGCTACCTTAGAATATCAGGTCTCTTGCAAAGTTATCAAGTGAGGTTTGATAATCATAGAGGAAAATGTCTGAATTAGTATCTTATTTCTATTGCTGTACAGTTTTCCCTCAGATCATTCCCTAACTAGGTGCACTGGGCAGAAGATTTAAATTTTCATCACTTTGGTTATATGAATTTTGAGTTTTGGTAATTATCTTCAAATGTCTATATGCATGTGCATATAGTATGTATTTTACAGCAAAAAGCTTCAATTGTTCTCTAAAAAACCCTTTCAATTTGAGATTTACTGTTCTTTGATTTGAAATGTCAGTGAGGATGTTTTCATTGTGCCTTTTAAAGATATTTCACTTTAAAAGTATCTGCATTTAGCCTGGACCAAGCTTTTATTTTTGCTTATAGTGCCCTCACCTGTAACTTAGGGCCAACTGCAGAACTTTAGTCATAAAAATAGCTATTTTTTCTTTGAATCATAGCTTGTCTTGTTTTGACAGTCAGAAACAGCTAATGTGTTCCCGCTGACTTGTAGTAGTTTGCAATATTACACTTGAAATATTGCTGTGGTTTTTACTGTACCCTGAACACAGCTTACTTTTATGTCAAACCTCAGTTGTGTATTTTACTCTAGAATGGAACCTGCAAACCCTAATGAAGCAATTAATTAATATTTTAATTTCAGATACCGTCCTTAATTTAGTCTTTTTATCAAGTTGTGGGATACAATTGATAAAATAGAATGAATGGGTAGGGGGGTAGGAGAAAAAAACCAACAGTGTAGCTGTGTTTTTTCAGCTTCTTTATTTTTCCTATTCTCACTTCTATCACTTTCCAAAGTAAAATCTCTCTTCAGAGGTCAAAAGAACGATAAGCACACCTTTCATTAACATACTTCATTTAGGCAACTTTTCAGAAACAAAGAAAACCAGAAGGATAACCAGAAGGATAACCAATCAAGTCTGAATAATTTAATCTGGATGTTTTAAAATGTGAGATCATATGGAACAATTCTAATAGTGCTCATTTTTATCTGAACACAGACTTAAGTGGATGGCCTGTAGGATGTAAAACAGGCACAGTTTCTTCTTTGTCAGGTCATGTTTGTTACACAGACAGATACAGCATGGGACACTTGACTCCCAGTTTGGTACACAAATGCAAGGTGATAGGTGATAGAGTACAGATTTTTTTCTAGTTCCAGATCTGGGTTGCAATAGCTTTTCTTTGAAAGGGGAATTTGAATTCTGGGTTCCCAGGATTCCTTTTCTGGGGGAAATTTTCTCCCTACACAGATTTTCCAGGGTATGAGTCTCCAGCACCCATGTTGCCAATCAGGCTACAGAAACAACTGGGGGCACAGTTGTGGAATGCCAGGTGACAATAAAAAAAAGCCTTGCCTTGTTCTTTTTCAAGTGGAAAACTTGTCATGCAAAAAATTCAAGGTTTTTGTCTGATGAGAAATGGTGTAAGGTGAGAAGTGGTATAATGAGGACTGGAATTAAAAGAATTCAGATTTCTGCAAAATTTGCGGGCAGATTTCTTTGAGTATGTTTTCCAGTCAAGATCTGACAGTAATTTAGGGATACTCTTGACTAACTCTTTCTCTGAAACTGAAAACTATATCCTGTAAATCAAAGATTGTTCCCTTGCATACCTGCACATTCATTCTTTTTCCCTCCTTCCCCTCTATACAAAATCACACTTCCATTCATTTTGTTCACACTAAACTTAATATTTCACTTACAAATTTCTTCCCTGTCAGCAGTGGAGTGCATAAGCTCTTCTTGTGCCTGATTAGACAATAAAATGTTGTGATTAAGGACAAATATTTGATCTTCATGCAGATACATTTCAGAGAGACATTTCAGGGACATGGGAGAATGGCTATGTGGATTATTATAGGCATTGCTTCCTGTTTGCTATATACATGAGTATGAATATTTATGCATGGTTACTCCTCTCATCTGATACCTCTGTGTCTTGGGCCAGGACCCCACTGTGCTGAGGCTGCTTCAAACAGTCTTTCCGTGTCTGAAAGCCAGAATTAATGGGATATGTGGGATCACAGCCAATCTAAATTTAGTTTTCACCATATGTATTCCACTGCCACAAATAATAATTTAAATTACCTCCCCCACCCCTTCTTTTTTTTTTTTTTTTAGGTTTTTTTTTGGCTTCTATTTGTAGTTTTGTTCTGCTTCCTTGTTCTCACACATTAACATGGTACAATAACTGGACAATAAAAAGTGAAGACATATTTTTTAAAGACAGCTTTTTCAATAAATAAATAATATTTATAAAAATATTTTGATGAACATAGGCTGTTAAAAAGATTTCTTTACATCTTCCTTATGAGCTAATTTACATAGGCAACTATTCCATTGAATGTCAATTGTTATGGCTATCTTCCTCAGTGCGCATTCCAGTCATTCTTATCTCAATTTTCAAAACATGAGGGTATTTTAAAAATTATTTATAAGCTGCTGACTACTATTTTATGTATGATTTATTTATGAAACACTGGGAATTTTTATGGGTACAGCTCATGGAAAAGGGCTCAGTGATTTTTACTGTCCTGTAGCATGACTGACATTATTAACCTTGGGCAAGGATTTTGGGTTGTCCTTCCAAATTGGAGATTTTCAGCCTTTGCAAGTGTTGGTGGGTAGACTGTTACCCTAAAACATTGCCTCAGAGTATGCCTTTGAAAGCCTTGGCCTCACCTGAGAGGCTCAAAGCTGGGGTGATAAACACACAGCCATTTCCTAGGAAGTGAGCTTCTCATTTATGTGATGGAAGAGTTGAGGAGTTTCTTTGGAAACTTACTTTAAATTGCTTTAAAAATTACTGACCAGAGCAAGCTGAGTGTGATTTCTAACTAACCTTGTAATGTGCCCTGATCCACAACAGAAAAGCAGAAACCATGTATAATGCACTATTTTATTATCCTTCTCTTATATTTCCTGTTGCACAAATAAATTTTCAAGATTAAATAGCAGGCAGCTCTTCCCCAACTGCCTCAACAGAGATAAACATTTTTAAACATTTTTAAACACATTCAAAATAAATTTGGAGTACTGTAATTGGCAGCTATTTTGGGTCTGATCTATCAAACTCATTGACATTTTGCTATTGATTCCATGAAAAGTCCCTTCATTAGTACTATCACTGTAATAAAAATAAGCACTTGTTATGAAGTGGGCTGGAATGAAAGAGGTTTTCAATGTTATAACAAATAGAAATATGCAGTTTCTGTGTCTCACACAACCCACTCATTGAATCTGTGTGTTTTAAATAATTGGGGAAACAGGTCAGTGAACTATTTTACACAATCATAGAATCATGAAGGCTGGAAAAGATCTCCAAGATCATCGAGTTCAATCTCTGACCAAACCCAACCACATCAACTACACCACAGAACTAAGGGCCGTGTCCAGTAGTTTCTTGAATTTTTCCAGGGATGATGTCTCCATCACTTCCCTGGGCAGGCCATTGCAATTCTTCCTTTCAGTGAAGAAATTCTTCCTGATGTCCAACCTGAACCTGCTGTGGCACAGCTTGAGGCCATTTCTTGTCCCATCATTTGTGCCTTCTGAGAGGACGCGAAAACCCACCTTTCTTAAAACCTCCTATAAATGATCTGAATTCACAAGTAGGTTAATAAAGCCACTAAAGTTCATTTGCTACACAAGGAAAGCCAAGATAGGACCACAGAACCACAGATCTTTGCAGGACTTGTCCCATGGAATGAGTTTTTGTGTCAAGTATCAGAGGTCAAACCTTGAAAAACCCTGTACTGCAGAAGTCATGACCGAGACTTGGGTCAGACTGCTCTATGTTTGCTTAGAAAGCTGAGACCACATACTGGTTAAATCAAAATAATTTGCTTTAACATTTATTCTATAGCTTTGTGTTCTAAAGGTAACTTAGAACACAAGTTCCCTTTAGAACACAAAGTAATTCTATAGTTCAGCATTATGATCTAGTAGTCATTATGCCGAACTATAGAAGAACATTTGCGAAAATAATACAATGGTCTGAAAATTCCATGAGTCCACAGCATCTCCTTTCTATCAATACAAAAAGTGTTTAAATCATCTTATATCCCTGGCATTGACTTTGAAATCGCCCAAATATTTGCATGAGATGCTGTCTCTTTGCAGAAAACCTCAGGAACATTCATTAAATAGCTTTCCATTGATTAAAAAAAGTGCAACTCAATTATTTTAAATGTTTATGAAGTCCTTGTGATGGAATATTACAGTCATAGACTTCCAGTAGTAGTAACACTTCTGCTAACAGTTGCCAGACTGACTTCAGAAGTTTGGGCATGTAAAGCAACCTCTTACAGAGCACTAGACCTTTTAAGAAAATATACCAAGCTTTTATAAAACCATTAATCTGGAAGGACTTAGGTTCTTTGTGGTCTCACCTTCTCTGCCCTCCAGCACTGTGACTACATGGGGAGCAGGATCAGCATGAATATCCTGCAGGTTGACCTGCTAAAACTAATGCCATTTTTTCTATTGGATGTGTGAGCTGCTTTAACTCCCCCTAAAGCTGTTGATCACTAGAAGAGGGAAGCAGTGCACTAAGGGAGCTGGAGACTAGTGTATAAATGAAAACTGCAAATGAAACTGCATTTTGTTCAGGAACTGAATATCTATCTAAACAGACACAGAGCAAGTGCAAAGAGAAACGTGCTCTTGGCTAAGACCTTCCATCTCCACAGAATGACCACATCTTCTGTGACCAGGAAATTACATTTCTATACCTTTAATCACTTTCAAAACAAGAAATGGATCCCTGTTCTTGGCTCTTCATTGCTGAGCTCTGTTTATTTCCCCTTCCAGAATTTCAAAGCTGAGGATAAGTTGTATAAGAGGGGAGAAGTTGTCTGAACATATTCCGTGTCTTGGTGGGAGCATTCACTGACTAATCATTGACATTTCTTTTGTACATCTTACTGACATCGACATGGCAATTAATTTTGCTTCTACTGCACCATTATATGAAAGAAGTGAGGAATGGCTAGATGTTCCCAAATTGCCTGTCAACGTTTAATTTGTAGCTCTTGGGTTTGTTAATGGTTAAGACACCTGCTGTGAATCTTTCGCATTAAATGGCTTCTAACACAGGCATCTGACAGTATTCCTTGAATTTACACCTTTTGCTTTCAGAGTATGTAAAAAAAAAAAAAAGAAAAAAAAAAAGATTTGCTGATTTTCTGCTAACTAGAATATAATCCTTTTCTGTCCTAACATATTAAACTCTGCATTCAGGTAGAATTTTGTTTGAACCAGAGAAACATCAGCTTTCCACAACAACAGAGAAATAATGTCAAAAGACAATTCCTTTTGCATACAAAAATATTGCATATATTTATTTTATAATATTCAAAATAGTGGTACTGCAAACTGCAGTACTGCAAATAGTTTGATACTGCAAACTTTTTATAGGCAGTATGAACAGTTGAGAGTTTTACAAATTACCAGCAAATGAGATACCTTGATTTTGTGCATCTAATTTAAAATTAGTTTTAAAGCCATGTCAACACCACCTGAAATAGGTTGCAGAGTTGTCACTTCTGAGCATTAGTTACTTTCAAGCATTTTTTCTTTTAATTCTTCTTTGTTTAACTAAAATGAAAATACTCAATTTCTTCATGCAACTTTTAAACATGAAATTTTACTGGTATTTGAGTGCAAAGGCAGTATCTCTGTCAAGAAAAGAAATTGTGTGAATAAAATCTGTTTTATCTGTAGTTCCTTTTCTCTACTAACAAAATAAAATTTTAGTTCTTTTCTTCAATAGTGCTATAAACTACTCTGGAATTGTTTGTATTTGTTCACTTGGTATTTACAGCCAGAGCCTTCTCCGGAGGTTGGGCTCAGAACTTTCTTTGCTCTGTTACACATTTGATTTGTTTAATTTCTCCTGCTATGGTGCGCAGCTAGCACAGAATAAAATTATGATAATTTTTAAAAGAGCCTCTTCAGTTATAGATTTACTTGCTTTGGACTATAGCTAGAAATAAATAGGTATCTGTATAGATAAAGAGATCTTAGCTACACGTCTTTTACAAACAGGAGGGGTTTGGGAATGGCAGCTTACAGCCAGGGAGTGAGAAGGGACAATCTCTTTCTTCTGTTCAGGCTGCAGCCCTGTGCAGCAAATACCTTCTAAGAGAAGGGAGCAGCAGGTAATTTGGTAGCCTTATAACAGAAGAAAGAGAGGTTTCCTGGCTTTCATTTCCTATTGGTAGGGCAGGTCTTTACCCTAGAGTGTTTAGTCTAAAAATCCCTTAGAAGATAGGTGAATAATTTACAGGGATTAGAATTCTGAAGGGAAAGGCAAAGATTGTGGGTAGAGGAAAAAAGCAAGAGAGGGCAAAAAATTGGAGGCAGAAGGTAGCGAGACAGAAAATACACTCAATAATTTCTGCCACTGTTAAGTACTGGAATCATGTCTGATGTCATGTGATTCACAAAGATTATTAACTCAGGTTATTAAAAAAGTATTACCAAATTAACCAAGAGCATAATAATCCTCCAAGGTTGTTTATCATTCTTACTGCTCAGGATAGCAAATGAAAATAAAATAAAAATAAATCAGTAGTATTATCCCTGAGATCTTCTTACAATGTATCTGGCATGTCCACATTTTCTACTGACTCTTGCAAGATTTGAATGCATTGATTTCCATGGGAAATTATTTAGCTAAAATAGATGCAGCTAATGAATTTTCATTTCTCTCTTCACTTTTCATTTGAATATCTTTGTACTGTATCTACAGAAAGTTGTGACATCTGTGACCATATAAACACAATGACAAGTTGACTGTGCTAAACAAATCAATGTTCCCTCTCCTGTTTCGCACCAGCTTGATGGTCTTAAAGGTCTTTTCCAGCCTGAGCAGTTCTGTGATTCGGCACACAAATGGCACTATGCCAGCTGCAGCTTGACACAACAGGAGTGCTCCAAGGCAGAGCAGCTTCACCCAGCTTCATGTCTTTGATTCTGGTCTGAGCCTGGTCTTCAGCAGAGAAAGAACAGCTTCTGCAGCATCTCTCTCACACCTGGGGAGATCTCCAGAAAAGAAGAGAAGGAATAGTTAGCAAAACACGGGATTGAAAGAGTGAAGATAACCTATCTGCAGGCTGGACAAAATAGGCTTGTAAAATCTTGATGAAAAAGGGACAGATATTGAATCTAAATCGAGATCAGAGAGTGCCTTGTAAGAAGTTGGATGCAAAAATAGTTCCTATTGTACCAAAGCTGTTGAATTCTTCCCTCTCTCATTTAGACTAATTATCAGGAGCACAGATTTATTTATAATCAGTAGAGGGTGGTGAGATTTTTCCAAAGTCTCAGCAGGTGTTTGTCTCCTTTGGACAAGTTGATCCAGGTAGAGGGAGCCTGAATTTCAAACTTCTAGCGCTGTTTAGGTGATCTCAGTCTAGTTCTTTGCATCTTCTGTTATTATAAATCTGTATCAACTGCAAATCTGAATCCTCAAAGAGTTCTTTAGGCTTGTATGTGTTATATAGATATTTCTGCATAATCTCTCACTCCAGATTCCCACAGTGCTTTCTTAGCAATGTTTCTTTGATTAGCTGAAGATTTTTTAAGGGGTCATAATAAATATGAGGGTGTTTTCAAAAATGAGTAATATTAGCATTGTTTGGAGTTTGAGTTGAATCAATATTACACAAAAAATAAAGGAATCATCTTTGATCTTGTAGTGAGGAACGTGTAGTACGTAACAATGTGTTTTGGGTGAGCTTGTGCGCTATTGTTGCTCTTTGTGCCACCTGCTGGTTAGAGAGTAGGCAAAGGGGAATAGGGCAACGTTTCTGTCACTCTACTGTTCAACTTCTGAATGAGATTGTATTACCTGGCTTTTGTGTTTATTTGTCAGAAAAAAACAAGTAATTTCAATTGTCAAGTTATCAGTTAAGTCAACATTACACGTGAATTAGATTGTTCTGATCCTTTATGATCTTGGCTTTTAAAGAATACATACTAGGGGTTTTTTGTTGTTGTTTTTTTATTTTTTTACTTATAAAATTTTAATTTTCTAAATGTGTAGTTTAGGGTGTTTCTTTCTTTATTTACCATGTTATCTGGGGAGAGGATAAGCAAGGAAATTGCCTCTAATTGACAGTAAGAGTGAGTATATCAGTGAAAAAAACTGTTCTTCATCTTTTAATATCTACCTACTGTTCTTCAGAGTTCATTTTCTTTCCTGTATTAATGATTGTAATTGACACAAAACTAAGACTACATGAACACCACTGGCCCTATTTTACAGATTATGGCTCTATTTGTGCTAAAGTTATAAATTTATATTAAAGGATGTACAACTCTCTGCTCTACATCAAGACTTTACAAATATTCTGATGCTGGCAGCAGCGCTGGTTTCCTCTTATATTTAGCATTGTGGGGAAAAGCCATTAGTTGTAAGGATAGGTGATGAAACCAGAGATGTTTAGTAGATGGAGATCACCAGTGGGCTGCAGGATTTGTCTTGTCCCAGCTGTCACAGAGGCTCAGTCCTTACAGGAGACACCACATACACAGAGCAGTAGAACACTATGGAGGTACCTCAGTGGTTTCCAAAGGAGAGCTCTGCCACAGAGGAGAGAATAAGATTTGATTATAAGGAAGATAAATCAAAGTAATCAACGATTCAAAAATAGCACAGACTGAATCAACGTGCAAAGGTTGTGGCTTTTTGGTGGCAACATAAAGTTAACAAAGCCAAAGTAAAGGAACAAAGAACTAGTGTTGTCTACCAAACAGAAAAAAGGGACAGAGAAAGTACATTTTAGGAAAAGTCAGTTTTTTGTCATTAACATACATTTGAAAATTGAGTATCCACAAGGAGATATTGGGAAAATAGAGGGGCTTTTTTGCTTGTACTTCTGTGTCTATCTGGAGCAGAGCAACCCAGAGCAGGGCAGTATCTCTAGCCTGCCTTTAAATTCAAATAAAGTTAAAATTCATTTTCCCAAGGTGGTGTCAACATGTGCTGGTGGTTAGAATGAGTAAACTTGTGTATTGTGTCTTAGGTAAATAAGGTATAGTGCTTAGTTTTATGGCAGAACTGCATCAAGAATATTTTTTAATAGCTGACTTAGTTCAATGAAAATAATTAGCATTAAGCTTATGCAAAAGGCCAATGGATTATATAGCATTTTAATGTAAGAAGCTTTAAAATGGAAATATCCTTTCAATATCAAACTCAGTGTGTGTGAAAATATATATTGGAAGCTGGGAGGGCTTTACAACATAGACCATCCCAGATTTTCATCTAATGCTTTCATTTCCCTTCCTTACTTCCAGCCCAAAAGTTGGAAGCATTTACAAGTATCTTGCCACTTATCTGCAGAGAAATAGTGAGGAGATATCCAGCTCTAATCACAGAGAAAAGATGCTCACAGTACTATTAATTTCTGCTAGCTAGATAATAAATCTGCAGTTACTTTTCTCTCAGCTTTAAGGTCACTATGGGAGCCCCTGTGTGCAAAAAAGTACATGTGCACCAGATTTTTGTTAATATGTTAGAATGTTGATTAAGTATAGTCAGAAGAGAAAGAAGATCTGTCTTGGGATATGTTCAGGCATCACTGAAGAAGCAGGAGAAATGATCAGAGTTACAATACAAAATATTAAAGTTCCAGCATGTATAACTGAATGCATGAAAGAGGCTTATCCCTGATAATTTATATTGCTACAGTGGCTCACATTGTATCTGTTTCACATAATCTTTTAATTAGCACCCTGGCTGGTTTTTGTGAGAAAAATTAAATGGCCTAAAGATTTCTGATGGGCTTGAGAACTCTAAGCAGGAAAAAAAGGAAATCCAGGATATTTCAGCTTATGCTGGAATACAGAAAGCCTGTTTCAAACAGCCACTTATTAGCTACAGAAAACTGATAACTTTTTAAGTAAATTTGAAAATTTCTTTTCTAAAAAGCTTATCTCAAACTTTTTTTGTTAGTATAAACCCCTATAGGAGCTTAAATACTTCATTGTGTTTGAAGCATCAGAGGTACATTTCAGAGAGTTAGAATTAGGCTTAGGGATCTAAATCTAAAAGCTGTTTTTAAGGCCAGTGGAAGAGGAATGGAGTCTTGCATTCAGCACCTTAGAATCTGTGTTGGAAAAATTCCTGTACATGCAGGGTGCTGAGTACCCTCTTAACTGAAACTCTGAGACAATTCATGTTAAGTTAGCTGTCTTATGAAGGGGATTTTCCCAGCAAATCCACTAGTCTGCCTCAATTTTTGTATGTGAAAAAAGGTCCTAGTTTTTGTTTGGAGAGAATCAGAAAAAGGCACAGCAAGGCTTCTCCATTAATAATCACTCTATCTTTCTTTAGATATTATACTATTCCTTCCTGTCTAATGCCAAGTAGTTAGTGATGACTGAAATTGTTAAAATATTTTCTCTAACTTGCCTCTACATCATAAATTATGATATAGTTTTCCATTTCAGTAAGATCAGGTTTGGTGATTGGTAAGAGTATGATACTCTTTGAATTTTTTTCTTCTTTTTTTTTTTATGTAAGTAAGTACAATTTTTCTGGAATAATTTTTTGTCACTTACTATTATTTTTTATAAAAAATGGCCAATTCATATTTCAGTCTGCAAAAGAGATTTGTTCTTTCAGTTCAAAAAGGCTTTTCTGTAGCTTCATTTGTTTTCTTGAATACTTGGAATAAAGAAAATATTCTTAATTTAGTAATGATAGATTTAAAATTTGCTTAGATCACTAAAATGTTCACAGATTTCTTTGAACAACATCTTTATTTATATATTTTTTACTCTCTCATTAGTGTTTTCACATGTGTCAGTATACATGTCTCAAACCTTAATTCCTTTATCCTTGTAAAAAATTCCGAGGACTTTTAAAGACACATTTTCTTATACCCTTCCATCTTGTACCTATCTTTTGATTTAGATTCACTCCTGACAGGCTCTTTGAAGTTTTGTTTTCTAGACTCAGTCTTACATTTCATCTTTGGCAGTGGGCAAATTTTGTGTTGGTGTGTGTTTAATTTCGTATATAAATCTATGCCTTTATAAAGCATAATTATTAAATAAATATTTTTAAGTAAAAATATAAGAAATTATGTCCTGTGATGATCTTTGGAGAAACTTTTTGAGTCTGAGACCTAAGTTGCTTAAGCTTTGTCAGGCAACTGCTGATATTCATTTTTGAGCCTGTGTAGACCATTGATAGATCAGCTTGTAGAGGGAAAGTTTGAGTGTTTTGGGTCATAAATCAATGGCATCAGAAAATAATATTTTGTAAATATACTAGAAGTGGTAAAGATTATCTCTGCTTCAGAAAATTCCATGTCTTGTGAAGCATGTAAGAAACAGTCGAGGTTTAAGTTGCCAACAGCTCCACATTTTTAAATGTGCTGACTTATAATCATAAATAATTTCAGAAATAAATGGTGCTCAGGCACCTTATCAGATAAAATATTTTTAATCTTTTTTTTGCATACATTTTCAGTTGTTGTAAAACAAAAGTATTTTTCTGTCTTGGGAAAAAGAAAACCATTAGATTTAGAAATACCTGTATGCTGTTCAGATCCAGGTCTGCTGCTGTTGGTAATTTTTTTTTTTAATGAGAATGTTTATTTTAAAAATTGATTCAATGCTAAGTTGATCTGCCTGTATCCAATGTTTTGGCAGTTAATTTAAAAATTGTGAGTAATAATAGTAAGCACTATTATTTTGTATGACAAAATAGTAAACAAAATCACCAAAAACTTACTTATATGACTGACACTTAGAGAATGGTATAATACCCTATTCCACATCTGTAAAACTGCAGCCATAACTTTAAACTTTCCTCTTTTCTTCACAATAAACTATTACATGTAAATTGTTTTTCTTTGAGCTTTAAGGCCCAGAAAGGATGGCTTTGTCCCTAGAGAGAGAATTTTAGCAAAGGAGCTAAGGTTCAGAGCAATCTGGCTGCCAGATTGTTCTGTTTCTAATGACTTCTGTTCTTCCTTGTCAGTCTAGCATAGCCAGAACCTCTCACTTATTATTTACAGAGCACAGTTTGGATTGCATCAAAGAGAGCTTCCACTCATCAAGCTGTTTCCTGGTATTAATTTAGCTCTTCCTCCCTACATCTGTAGCAAAATCAAGTTTCCATAGAGTTTAAACTAAGTCTGGAAATAAGTAAAAAAAGCCCTGAGACTTGGGGTGATAAATTTTAATTTGAGTTTGTGTCTGTAAATACAAGACCTACCTGAACACAGAAGGGCAATGCAAGGGATGCTTACAGATTTTTGGTAATAAATATGTCCCAGTGGATTGACTTTGAAAAGAAACCTTGTCCACCAGTAGTGAGTTCAGTTTTAAGGTAGATTGCTTGGGAAAAGTGGGATTTGGGAAGTCACAGTGTTCTGCTTACCAGTGTCAAAGACTGAGCAGTTTGAAGAGCTGATGTGACTGGAAGGAAGTTTCAGCAGTCTCTGACTCCAGTCCAAGTATTCTGTGTTACCTGTTTGTGCACTGACTGATGGCTTCTAAGCCGCTTTTAAACATAACATAACATACTGAAAAAATCATTCACCGAGTGGATACTCCAGATTCTCAGAGACTGAAAGGCAGCCTGCTAGAAGCTAGACCTCACACCAATATGTCTGAGGGTCCCAGGTTTCTGGGAGGCAATTTCACAATAGTCTTAGCCAGATCTCAAATGGTCCTACTGATGCCTTGAGAGGCTACCTAGAACAGAGGCTAGACAAAGTTAAAGGAATAAAGTAGGTATTTATTTAAAGGCCTTCAAAGGATACAACTTGAGTACTACAAGGGCCTGGCTGTAGCTGTACGCAAGATGGACACTGGGTCACAAGTTTTCACTCTTTTAAAAGTTTTGGTCCATTTACATATTGGGCTAAATTGTCCAATTACAGCTTGAGGTTATGAAGTCCCATCCTCCCAGATTGCTCTCCTCAGTTCCTGTTTATACTTTTTGGGCCCAGAGCTGCAGTGATTCCTTGGTTCTAAGGCTAGAAAAGGATTGTTTTGTCTGACTAAACTGTGAAGATAACTTTCTAATACTTTATATGAAGTTCAGAGTTATATACTAATGCAGTACAGAATCTAGAAAAGATGAAGGCTAAAACTTAAGGCATCATTGCCACTGAATACAATTGACTTTTCATATGACAAAAAGCATATTTCTGATAGCCTCTGTGGGTGTCCTGTGTACACAGACTGGCAGCAGAGTGTTGGGCCCTGTTTATGAGGTTTCAGCTGCATTAGGCAGAAAATGAGTTAATTGTGCTATGAAGATATTGGACATTCTTACATGAAAACTGCATTTATTTAAGTGTTAGACTGATAGGCATTTTAGGAGGAGCCTAATGAATCATTTGAATAACGAAATAAGTAGGTGACTGCTGTAACTTTTTTAATAGTGCCTAAGATAAAATTATATGAGATTAAACCTGTGCATGGCTTTTAAAAAATGCTAACACTTACTTTCTATATTTAAGATGAATGGAAACTGCTTCTAGATAGCTATGCTGATTTTTACTAAACCTTTTGCAACTCTTTGTGTTGGTCTTATAGCTATCTATTCTTTCATCCTAAAAATCCTTATTTTCAGCTTAACATCAAAGCCCCTGTAAAAATATCAGGCACAAAACATATCCTTTGCAGATCTTGAACAATTGTTTTATTCAACAAAGACTAGAGGAAACTCAAGTGAATATTCTTCTTAGAATTTTTAGCTTGCGCATGTCATTATTTGCAAGAATTTAATAGAAAAATGCAAAACCTGTATAGTTTCAGTCTCATAAACATCACTCTATGGACAATACAAGCAAATAATTGTTTATTTTTCACATCAGAACATCTTCTACAACTTGAAATTATTATGATTAAGGTAGAGACCAACCCCATGTGAATAAGTCTATATTTATTTTTCCTAAAGTTACTTAACATTTTTCTTTTTTTTAAAGGTGTAGTATGATATTACACAGATGTTGAAAAACACTTCTACCACACAACTTTTACTTAGCTTGTGTCTGGTACAAATAACTCTTTTTTTTTTTTTTTTTTTTTTTTTTTTTTTTAATTACTTGCAGTGCAAGGAATTAAAGAAAAATATGCTGGTATGTGTTGCAAGATATTCCTCAGTCAATATAGCTGTGAATAACTAGACAAACAGTGTCCACTGCTGGCAAATCAGATAATTGCACTGCACTTTAGAGAGATATGATGTTGAAAGGTTTTGATGAGTTAAGTCTTAAATGTCAGATATTTTGTATTGACTCTGTAAGACTGGGTTGTAAAATAAAGTCACTATATTAGAAGTCTTCATGCTATTACCACTAATAATAAATACTGTGTTATTTGAACTAATAGCCAGGAATATCACCACAGTAACATAAACAGGGACTCCAATTTTTTCAGGATTTAAAAATAATTCTAGTATTCATTATATTGTATCTAGCATCTTCATCATAGAAAATAAATAAAAAGATAGCAAAAGTCTGTGAAATTTGTCTTGATGTTTTGTATGATCTTGATGATCATATAAGTAACAAGATGGGTAAGCAGAAGTTCTTAAGTTCGTTATTTTTTCTCCTTAGGTCAAAGCATTCATTACTGATTTTGTTAGGTTTTTTTTAAAGACATAAAAAAGTGTAGAATAAATAAATGTTTCTGTTTTGGAAGAAGTAAAATGGAAATGCTGATACAGCAAGTACCACTGCTGTTGATGAAGCTAGAGCTGAATTAAACTGATTATCAAAGAGAGAAGAGAAGGGTGAAATCTGAAAAGTTTCCTCCTGATGGTTTTTTTTTTTTTTTGTTTGCTTGTTTGTTTGTTTGTTTGTTTGTTTTTGTAATAGATAATATTTGTTTGCATCTTTTTCTTAACAATAGTGTGTCAATGCAAAGGAAATCTTTCAGTGAAAGAAAATAGTATAGAGTGAAAGAAACATTGAGGGGGAGAAAGGAAAAATCTGTTCCTATGCTAATATAAACTATATTAGCTTGTCAGATACTTCTAAAAATCTAGATTAACTGAAAAGAAGATAGCCATACTTGTTATTCAGAGATTTATATCTGACATCAGTTTGTTGCATTCAATGAAGTGTTAGACAGTGCACTGAATTTTCTGTTTGCTTGGAAAGGGGAACAGAGTATGGGACTTTTTTCAGAGGATATTGGTTGTGTCTAAACCCCAAAGAAATGGTCATGTCTATTTGATTAGACTTGAGAGGGAATCAAGGCTTACCCTTTAGATGAACATGGTATTAGCCAGAATTGTTCTGTATCTCTATTTTCTCCCTTCAGTACCCAGAGAAATACTGTATGACCTTACCTCTTGAACAAGAAAAAAATGGGATGTTAGTTTTGGTTTTGATTATTTTTTCCTTGTAAATGTCTTTAATATAGTATCAAAGGGATTGCAAATCCAAAGTTATTCAAAAGTTAATCAAAAGTAGAATAATTCCAAACAAAGATGACTATCTGAAAGTTATCTGAAATTAATCACACTGTCAATTCTAGGTCACATAGCAGAAAATAAGACCATTTTTTCCTAGATTATTTGGCAGGGACTATTTTTCATGCTTTCTTCCAAGAAACAAAGTGTTGTTGTGGATGTTTTTGTGTGTGCATGTGTGCATTCATGTGCATGGGCAGACATGCTGCAGCTCCTCCTGTCACTGGTAAAAATCACTTTTTATACTTAAAAGATTATTAGATGCTTTTTGAGGGAATCATTCTTCTGCTTCTCAAGATAGCAATTTATGTACATCTCTGCTCATACTATCTTTTCTATTCAGTATTTTATTTTATTTTAATGTGCTTTTTGTAATAAAGTGCTTTTCTCCTGGATCTCTGTGAGATCGTCAAAATCCAACATCTTCCTTGTTCCAATGGTTCAGAAGTACTGCACATTTTCTTCTCATATTGTCATGTGTTTTCATACTGGTTCCAAGGAAAGCAAGAAATCCATTTGCAAATATGTTCTAGGTGCAGGAAATCCTCGCTGGAGAGTAGCATGAAACAGGTAGAGCAGCTTACATGCTCTGCCAGCTGCACTGACTCCAGAGCCAATTCACTGTAGAGACTGAATTTCTTAGGGACAGTGTTTGCTTTGTTTCTGTAGAACAAAATTAAGCAGACTCGCCTTACAGGGACTTTCAGTTACTTGAGAGAGAATAACAGCAAAGTCTGTTGCATGTTCCAGAAGTCAGGCCAAGCAGACAAGTCCTGCTGTGGCTAGATAAGTAAACACAACAGATGTTGGCTTAAGCTGTGCATATTAATGAAGAAGCTCTCCATGCTGTTTTTAGGCCTCTAAATCTTAAACTGCTCTCTGCAGCTGTGTGGACTAAAGATGGGGGGTGGGGGGATGCTGTTTGTGTTTGTTTTTCTTTAATGACAGTCCTTTTTCTGGCTTGTGTCACCAGAGCCTTGTTTGAAGCAGTCTTGTGGCAGATCTGCTATTAGCTTTAGTAAGAACAAAATTAATGGTAATGTGTATCTGTTATCAGTTATTACAAACCTCTCTTTAAAGAGATTATTTCATTTTTAAAGATAAAATATTATATATGTCACTGCAGAAACCACAAAGTATTTGATTTTTAATTACTTTTTTGGATTATATACTGAAAGTGGTCTTGATTATTTTTTTTATTTTTTCTTCCTTCACTGTTGTCGTTAATTGTTTAAAAGAGACTTCCTGGGTTTAAGTTTTGGGTCTGGGTGAGCTATTTTGGTGATCCTTATATGATCTCTGTGCTGTACAGATACTCCTGTCAACCCAGCTGGTTTCTTTTGTTCACCTGGTCTCAAAAGAAGTGATATCAGAAGTAGAGGAAAGATAGAGTGAAAAACAGAAAGGGTCATGAAAGGTGTCACAGGAGCTTTGCTAGAAGTTAGCAGCTGTAATCATACATCTTATCTGGCCAAAAGATCAATTGTTAAAAATAGCATTAAGAATCTTCATCCGCCTTTTCCCCCCTGTTGAAGGATGAAGACTTAGCCCATGGAATAAAAAATGAAACTCTGAATTAAAGCAGGTATTTTCCTAGATACAAGACTATTCATAAGGCTCATTACTACAGCATAATCCATGCAATTTAGCATTGGAGAGGAAAGGGGGACAGCAAAGTAAAAAAAAAGCAAAAGTAAAAGAAATCTAAGAATCATGTAATGTCTAAAGAATAAGTCAATATCTAGTGTAGAGCTACTTAGTCCTTTGAGTTATGGATGTATCTCAGGAAGTATGTGAAAGAAATGAATGTAATATGTGAATGCAGAAGAAATATTGCACCTGAGCTGCTATAGGCAGCATTGTAGGTGTTCTGTATTTGAATAGTGTTTATACTTGAATAGAATGTTTTGATAGTTCTCTGCATAACCAGTCATCTAGTGGTAGACTGCCTTGCATGGTGCATTAATATATTCTTGCGTATACAGGAATCATGTTTTAATGTTTTTTCTTATGAGTTGGATACATAAGCCAAATCCTGTGAAGAAGCTGATTAAAATATGTGCAGTTCTTTGAACAATATATTGGAAGCTTACTTTTATCTTAATTAAACGGATTCACCGGATCTATTTAAACAAGTGACTCCATAGGACCTTCTATGTATTTAGTAAATTTTAATAGGTATGATTTTGGCTCCTCAAGTACATTGTGAATGTTGAGACTGAAAGCTGAGTGCTTTTGACACAAAGAAGTGTGAAATGATAGAAATCCGAATTCTGTGAAACATATTATCATGTTAAACAAATTTTGTTCTTAATGTTCTTCAAAGTCTTATCAATGAGTCTTATCTTCAAAGTCTTATCAAAGTCTTATCACTCAAGTGTTCAGGGTGTTAGGGATTTTGAACTTCAGTGCTTCATAGTACATTGCCTTTTGGGAAACTAACAATAACTTATAAGGAGAATTATATCCAGATTAATAGACAAGAACATATAAAACTGACCTAATTTAAACTGTTAACAGCTCATTGCACAAACATATTGTACTAGTCTTCTTATAAACATGGAATGCATATAAGCTATCTGAAAAAGGAATTATTATCTATGTTTTAATATGTTCATACTGGTCTGCTTATGAAAGATGTGACCTTTTAAGTTGACAAACATTTTTCTAGCTTGTTCAGTTTTGTACAATTAAACACTTACCAACCTATAGAGTAAGTCATAGATTATGTTTCACCTTGTTCAAGCCATTACTTCTCCTGCTCCATCTTTTTCCCTCAAGACATTTAAATCAAGAATTGAAAGTTACTGTTGCTTACCAGCACTCATCCTTCCTATACATACATACTGTGTGCCTTGGGAGTATATCAGTTATGCAATTACATAAATAATTCTATTTGTAGGACTGTATCACAATTTCTTATGATATTTGAGGGAGTGGAGGGGTCTTAGTATGTACATTGAATTTAGACACTTTAATTATGGTCCACCTAAACTACCAGCAACCTTCAATAATTTGTTTTTGTCAGAAGCAACAAATCAGAATTACAAGTTCAGCTGGAAACAGTAATTTGGCAATCAGTCTGATCAGAAGCACCACAAGGGTGATTAAATAAATCCATCACAATTTAGAAACAAGTAATTTCTCCATTCCTGAAATGTCTCTTCTTGTAATATTAAATTTTCCCATTGGTCTAGATGTACTTTTATGCATGCCTTTGAATTGTTAGGCCTAAATTGGTACTTTTTACCCCTAGACCATCCTCTCTGTTTTGAATGGTATAAGGAGCAAGGTGCTAGTACTTGTGCTGCTATAGAACACAACATCTTCCAAAGGAAAAAACAAACATTTGCAAAGACACAAAACTCTGTAGAGTCTGAAAGAACATCTAGATTCACTATACTTTATTAATGACTTCCAGAATGTAAGCTGACTTTACCTCATCATCTTCTAGTGTATTTAACTGGACAGCTGAACTCTGTGTGCCCTACTCTTCGCAGGCAAGTGCAGTAAAAACTTCACCATAGCTCATGAAACTTAAACATGTTTAGTAGTAATGTAATAATCTGACATTTTGCACTTGTAGAAAATATCTGCTTGTAAAAAATTCAGGCTTTATTTGATTTATTTTGTTTTGATATCAAGAGTGGTTTCAGGATATCTGGGAGGAGAAAATTTGGGTGGAGTGTGTGCGCATGACTGCATTGAACTGCATAACTCTGCAGCTTGTAACATTATCCAAGTTATTGCAAAACATATAATAAGTCAAAATAAATCAATAAAAAAGAAAAAACCCAAAGCCCATAATGTGTAAAGGTGACACATTAAGTTCTATACATTTTGTAGCCTATGGATCTAGGCAGAATAGACTATAAAGCATTGAATACCATTTTTCCTAATTGAATTTCTCATAAAAGTATTTTATGTATCTCTGGTACGTGCACATATGCAAACAACAATGGTGTATATTTTAGTATTGAACTTTCATGCCTAAAAAGATCACATTGAAATTTACATGTTAAATTAGCTGAAATGGAATATGGTTTCTTCTCAGTAATACATTAAAAAAAAAGGAATAATAATGTTTCATCCCCTAACATATAAAAAACCAAGTATTTTATGCACACTTTATATACATTTAATTTTTACTATAAAATTTATCAAAGAAAGCAATTTTATAGATTCTATAATGTTTTTGTTTAGAAAACTTCTGAAATCTATAATAAAATACCAGTTATAAATTAATAGATGGGAAAGTAGAAAGCACTGAAAACCTTTTCTCCCCCTCTTTGCCTTTTAATAATTTGTTTTCATATCCGAAGTTTTGTTAATCAGAGATAAAACTCTGTTTTAATGTAAAATATGTCATACCTAGGATATATCCATTTGCCCTAAATGCATATACTCATGCAGTTCCCAGTTTTTAAGGTATCTGATATGTTCATACTTGTGCAATCCATCTGTTAGCAGAACCTTCACTTTGATTAGAATTGCACGCATTTTATCACAGGTTAGGACACCAGATGGCTCTCTTGAGTTTTCTTTGTAAAACCCCAAGATGTAAACAACTGCTCTGCATTTCTGAGATGTGAGTACAAAGCTTTTCTTGTTTTCTTTTTCGTTTTAATCTCTGGAGTAAGAAACACATTTTCTCTTTGTCTATAGGCATACCACCCGTTTTCACCCTCTATCTTGCTTTTCTTTCTCAACCGAGCATCATGTGGTTGAGAAATGTCAGAGTGTTTTGGCACAGGCCCAGGATTTGAAGGAAAATATAGAAAGGAACAATAGTAGTAGATAGTATATGATGCATAGCATCATCTGGTGCTGTAGTGAGGGACTTGGGATCCACATCCTTTTGGAGTTTCTCATGCAAATGTTAGGATTGTAGTGTACCTCTGCATTCCTGAGAGATAGTGAGTGGCTGGCCTCTGTTTCACTCTACTCCCTCTCATTCATTCCTTTGTTTGGAGCCAGCAGCCAAGCCGGGCTGACTTTGGGCTGTGTCCTGCCAGCTCCCCGCGCTGGGGCCGGGCTGTCCCCGGCCGTGCGCGGCCGCCGCTGCTGCGCTGTCCGCGGTGCTGAAGGCAGAAACAGGCGGGACAGGGACCGGGACCGGGACCGGGACAGGGACAGGGACAGGGACAGGGACAGGGACCGGGACCGGGACCGGGGCAGGGCAGGCGCACTGGGGCAGCGCTTCCCTCTTGAGGGGTCTAAGGAACGCCCCTCCGTGCCTTGTCCACTTTTGAGGAGGAAGGAAAAAGACAGCAGTATGCAAAAATACTACATTGAAATTTAATTTTATTTTTTTTTAATAACCACCTCTCTGTCTAATTGCATTAGTTAGGGCAATTGTAACCGTTGTAAGGAAATTGCTGCTCTGTAAAAATTGCCAGATAGGAAATCCAATGAGTCTTAGCTGAATCTCTTTAGAGACACTTTTAAATAGAATTAAAATGTATTATCCAGATCCGATTGTGCATGTTCTGTTCCTAGTTGGTCTAGTATTAATACAAAATCCCTGTATACTGGAGTTCCCACCATACACTTTTGCCCTCTGTATAAAAATAGTGCTTTGTAGATTAAAGGATTTAGGGGGGAAAATGGTCAATATCAAAGAAGCTGAAGCCTCTGCTGAAACAAGAACCTGTACTTGGTTCTGTATTGCAAAAGAGTGAATTTTTCTGGGTGAATATCTACACTTTCAAGCCCGTTAAAAAAACCCAAAAAACAACCACAAAAACAAAACAAAAAAACCCCAAAACCAAAACAAAACAAAAAAGCACCAAAGCACCAAAGCAAAACAAAAAAAACCTCAACACCATCTAATAAGAGATTAGAGCACTGTGAAACCAGTATAAAAATAGATAATACATGATAATTGCCTGTGCAAGCATCTGGCCTTCTTTAGAGGCTAACAATATTTTTCTGTGTAGATGCTTGTTTTCTTTCTCTAATTTCCTCTGGCTAGCTAAAACTTCAGGAAGTTTAACCATTAGGCTTGCAGAAAGTAAATTCAAAAAACTTTGGGCCATTATTTGAAAAGGGAGACGAGCCAACAGTAAAAGGTGAAAGGAAATAAGTGGGATGTCTTATATTACATGGTATTTACTATTTGCAGTGCCTTATGAACTTCTCGGGGTTTTCTGTGTCTAGTGAGCTTGGCTGGTGCTTCCTTAAGTGCTCCAAGACATAGCCTGTAATTTTACACGGTGCTGGGGATTAGTAAATCCACCTGCTGTGGCTGTTTGTGGGTGCCCCATGTAATCCCTTTGATATTTGAGCTGAAGGTCCCCTCAGCCCCTCAGCTCACGGCTCCAAAACCTTCCCATGAGGCAGAACCCCAGAGCTCCCTGCTGCTCGGTCCGCTCCTGCCTGGGGGCCGAGGGGGCGGGCGGGGGCACTGCGCGGGGCAGGGTGTCCTTGGCGGAGCGCCGTGTCCCTCGCCCGCCCGCCCTGCCTCCGGCTCCCGCGGTGTCCCGCTCGCCCTGCCTGCCGCTCCCCGCCTGGGGACGGGGACAGGTGCCGGTGTCACCGCTGGGGGCGGGGGGCGGCCGGCAGGGAGCCGCGGCCGGGGAGCTGGAGAGAGGGTGCGTGAGAGAGGGATCCTCGGAGTGCCGGGGCGGGCGAAGGAGAACGGGGAGGGCCATACGCCCCTCCGGCAGCTCGCAGAGCCCTCCTTCTTTCCCCGGGAAGGGAGCCCCGCACGAAGCCACCTGGAAGCTTAACGGGGGGCAGAGGCAGCTGGCGGCGGATCCACAGGGAACCTCCCGGTTCCCACCAGAAAACCACATCAGCATCAGCCCGTCCCTCCGCCTCTCTCCCTCTGTGCCTTTTTCTTCTGTCTTTCCCCATTCCCCCTCCTCCACTGCTTGCACCCTCGCCGCCCCTCGCCTTGGGGAGGACAAAAAAAAGCTCCAGCGGTGCGTGCCTGTGTGTGTGTGTGTGTGTGTGTGTGTGTGTGCCTGTGTGTGCCTGTGTGTGTGTGTGTGTGCCTGTGTGCCTGTGTGTGTGCGTGCGTGTGTAGGGGAGGCTGGAGCGGGGTGGGACCGAGGAGCCGTGATTACAGTTCTCCCCGGAGAAGAAGATTGCTCTCTCCAGATGCTGATTTCTGAAGCACTTGGCAATCATCAGGCGGGAGCCGGGAAGAGGCGGCGGTAGCCGCCCCGGCCGTGGCGATGGCAGCGCCGGGCGAGCGGGCGGCGGCGGCTCGGGGCTGAGGGGCAGCCCCGGGAGGCGACGCTGCCGGGCGGACCCGACCCGAGTCGATCGACCCGACCCGACCGGAGCCTTCCGGGCGCGGCTCTGCCCCGAGTGCCGCTCGCCCCGCCAGCCCGCCGGCAGACGCCCGCCCGAGCAGGAGCCCCTGCGCCGGGACACGGCGGGGGGGACGGCAGGCACCCATGCGGTGACCCTTGGCGGCGGCAGCTCCCGCCGGCCGCACGGTGCGGGCGCCCCTCCGCAGCCGCGCCCCGGGCCGGAGGAGGCTCCCGCTCGCCCTCGCCCCCGGGGATGGGATCCCGCCGGGGCTGAGCGCCTCGCCGCCTCCCTGCTCCCTGCCCGGCGTGGGCGAGCCGGCGAGCAGCCATGGCAGCGGCCATCGCCAGCGGCTTGATCCGCCAGAAGCGGCAGGCGAGGGAGCAGCACTGGGACCGGCCCTCGGCCAGCAGGAGGCGGAACAGCCCCAACAAGAACCGCGGGCTCTGCAATGGCAACCTGGTGGACATCTTCTCCAAGGTCCGCATCTTCGGGCTCAAGAAGCGGCGGTTGCGGCGCCAAGGTGCGTCCCTGTGGCCGGGCCCGCCCGCGGCTCCCGGGGGGCGGGCGGGAGGGGACAACCTGTGGCGAGAAACTTCCCGGGCCGGGCGCCGCCCCGCTCCTGCCCGCCCGCGGCTCCCGGCTCCCCGGCAGCGGGCCCGGGCTCCACGGGCTGCAGCCTTCGGTCGGGACCCCCGGGCCAGCCCGGCTGCCCCGCTGTCGGCGCCGGGGCTCCGGTGTGGGTCACGACAGGCGCAGCAAGCCCCTCGGGGAGCCCTGCCCGCCGCCCCGCACCTCTCCGTCTCGCCTGTGTGTCTCTCCGAAGGACAAAGAGCGCACGGCGCTCTGGGTGTCCGGTGTCCGGGGGCCGGCGGTCGCCAGCCCCTTCCCTGAGCCACCAAAGTGCAGGTGCAGCCTGGCTGTGGTGACGGGGTCCCTCCCCGCTGCTCGCTCGGTGACTTCCCAGTCAGCGCACAGTGAGAGGTAAGGCATGTCCGGCTGCTGTGGGAGAGCTTCTCAGCATCCCTGCGGGTACCCAGGTGCCTGTTGCCCGTTCCCAGCCAGGGCCTTGCCCTGCAGACCAGCAGGTTTTGCAGGCAGCTCTTCTTCAGGGTAGATGACCAGGAGTCAGTGGAGAAAACTGGTACCTTGCTGATTGCATTCTATCCAGTACTTTGTATTAGAACCCTAGAAATAAAAGGACTAAAATGGTGTTGCAGTGACTTCTCTAATTTAAAAAAAATTGTACTATTAAGCAGCATTCAGAAATGGTAATGACTTACTCTATTGTCCTCAGGAAAAAAGTAGTTTTATAACAAAATTATTATATTTTGAAGAGTAAAAATGTTAAGTATCACCTGAAGCATGGCGAATACCTACTAGTCAGTGACAAAGTACAAACCACCCTCTGTTACATTATAGAGAATGCCACCATGCGTTGTGGTTTGGTATGTATACTACAGCTCCTCTTTAGGTTGGGTCGGAAGAGCATTTTAAGCATAATCAGGGAACTCTCCTGATTGATGCTTCCTCCTTCTTTTCCATGGCTCACATTTGAAAAAACATAAATCAACAAAGTCCACACAATTTTATTTTTACATGGCTTTCTTGCAGTAAAATTATTTATTGTAATGCTAATGCAAGCCAAATCTTGCCATTTTTAGATAGTACAGGGGTACAGTGAAGATGAGCAGGAAAATGTCAGTGGCAAAATCTATGGTGGCTTTTTTCAGAGAGGTCTATGTGTGCTTTAAAAGACTAGAGTATCTGGTTTATGATGGTGAATTTTTATAAGTAATACTCTTCAGGAAAACAAGTTTAGGGATTGCTAACAGCAATTGTGTTTGACCACCTGTGCCGTCTTTTTGGGGGAAAATCTGTATTTGACAGTATTACTGTTTGAGGAAGAGAGGATTGCCTTGCAGTGCTGAGATGCCAAACATTTTTTTAGGTGAGAAGGGGCTTTAAAGAGACTTTTGAATTCATCCATTTTCATTCATTCATTTTTCATAAGGCACTTTGTCACATTCCTGAAAAAGAGACCTGAATTAGAACATAACTCCGCTGTTAACCTGTACCACTGACACAGAACATTTCAGCAAGAACAGTCAGAACAAGGGCTGTTCACCAGTAAAACCTGCAGTATCAGACCCCTGAGTTTATCTTCCTTCATGAGGAGACATGGGGATATTTATCCATTGGTTCACATTAAGGTCTCAGAATTAATGCTCATCTGTAAGAATTCCTGCTGAAAAAAATGCTATCATAGCTTTTACTATCTCTGTTCCTGATGCACAAAGTGATACATGGAATACCTGTGGATTCAAAGTTGCATTCTATTTAAGAGACAAACTGAAGAAGCAATCAAGCCAAAGTCTTTACTTAAACATCTTATGCAGGATAGATTTGAGTGAATAATCATTTGTGAAAAAACCCAAACCAACCCTATTTTATAAGGGCAATTCCTTTAAAATACATTATAAGAATTACAAAATGAACATTTATCAGAGTCTGGTTTTAGGTTTTCTAAACTGAGTTAAATGGCCAGTGAATTTGTCACTGAAATCATACTGTCAAATCCATTAAAATAAGTCTTTGCCAAGCAAAATAGGATGAATTTCAAAACATCTGTTGTCAGAAAGGTGCTATGGGATTTTGACAAATAAACCTTGTGTAAATGATACAGTGTCACAAGAGCATTGTGAAAAATGAGCTAATCGAGATGTGACAAACCATCTGTAGCATTCTCATACAATTCAATGGAAGAGTAGAATTACATGTAGATTTTTTTTTTTATGTAGAGCAGTAAAAGCAAGACTGTTTTTCTTGGAATAAAAAAGTGTTTTGCTTTGTACTTACATATGAAAAGGAACTGTCTTTCCATCTTTGAAACAGTCAGGCAGCAAAAACTGGTGTTGCTGCTTTTTAAATTAAAAATAAACATTTAATCTTGTATATATATGTACAAATGTGAATTAGATAAATAGATATACACAATATATGCACAAATGCAAACGTGTCAGCAAACTTTAAAAAATATTCTTGATTTTTAAAGTCTTCTTTAAAAATGCCTGTTAGTACTGTTGTTCAGTGGGATTTATTTTAGAAAAAAATGAAGTTACTATGAATGCATAAAATGCTTCGATCTGGTGTATACCCTGATGAATTTTTTTTTCTGTCATTGTAACAAATTCTCTGTTCATAGTCCTTCCTTTAGGGGCATACTAAAATATCAACATAAGTGTGCTTTGGGAGACTAACGTTTAGAAATGGTAGCATTAAAGATACATCCAGGAGCTCACACAGAATAAAGAGTAATTTCTATTTACTTAAATATTTGCTCCAATGATAGATGGCAGAATAGTTTCAAACGGCCTTTCTAAGACTTTGATAAATTAATTAAACTGCCAAAGTGATTTCTGTGAAAAACTTGTCTGCTAATCTACTGAGTGGATGAAACCATTTTAATTTACTGGACATCTTTGATTCATATTGTTTAGTATTATGATATTTCAAAATTATTTAATTTTTATTTTTTCTACCTGTCATCTGATAAACAAATCACTGTCATTAATTCCCAAATAACCATGAAGCCAAGATCTTGCCTATCTGATGCCAGACATCAATCAATTTTGAATCATCCTCTCTTGCATTGCAGGTTGTTTAGTTATAATAGTTTAATGTTTAATTTATGTTAATATAATCACAAGTGGGAGGATTGACAGATATTTTGTTTTCATGTGAAATAACCTTATCTAACCTGGGGCTACCCAATGAAAAGAAGAAAATAAATGTCACTTCACCTCATGCATCTACAAAGCACAGAGATTAAAACATATGCTTGTCATTGGTGCAAATTCAAACTTCTTAGCCTGTATTTTCATCTATATATCTAGCTGCTTTGCTAATCTGAAAAATCTTCATTTGGTTAATTAGGTCCCTTGGGAGTATTCGACTGAAAAATACTCAACATTTAAATGTATTAAAAACCAAGTGTGATGTTTACTGTTTCTGTGTGCTAATACCACATTAAGAACTTCTAAATTTATGCATAGAGTGTATGAATCTTGGGATGGCTTGGCCCCTGATTTTGTGCATTAATATTTATAAGAAAGAGAGACCTAGGGAACGTGTTCAGAAAATGCGCTGATTAGATTTTACTGCATCTACAAAGGTAATTTAAATCTCCAAAGAAAGTATTTTTGGAAAACTCGTCAGTAGATCAGCTAATGTTTTTTGGCAGATGTGGGAGTGGCCCATAATCTCAGATATAAGATAATTCCCAATATACATAGTGCTGAAAGTAGTTTCTACTTCTCCTACTTGTGGAACAAAGTGGAACTGAAATGGAGATCTGTGCTTGTGAGTGCACAGGACTTGTTTCCCAAAGCTTCAGAAACCACATCAGCTCCCAGGAGTAAGCTCCAGCACTGCATGATCTGCCTTGCTCAAAGTTTCAGCAGACCAAGAGGGGTGTCTGTGCTTTCCTGTGAGATTGTCCTCAGAATTAATTCTTCTTGGCAGTTCACTAAAGCCCACAGGTCTTGCATTGTCTAGGTGCAAGGCTGTCTGTTTTGCAGGGTATTGAACTGATGTTGCTTGTTTTTCATTACTTTTCATCAAATGAAATTGATTAACCCACAACCCTTTTGGAAGTATAAACACAGTCTTAACAGTCTATTTAAGAAATCATTCATTTTTTCCTTCATTAACCTGTTCAAAGGACTGCATGATAATCACAAACTGAAACTGTGTAAATATGCTACATTTCATGTAATATATTCTAAGCATACTTAAAAAATATTTTTGAAAACATGACTTTCTAGACTCAGTCTCAAGCTTTCTTTCCCATGCATTCAGTATTTCACATCAACCCTTGCTTGCTATCAGAAGCTTTTTAAAAAAATACAGTAATGCCTGGGATGAAATCTTTATTCTAAGCTGGTACTGGTAGGTCTAAAGGTGATGAATGAGTTGGCTTTGAGAGCAAATGGGAAAAAAAAAGCTTGAAAATGGTAACATAATTTTAGGGACTATTGATTTTTAGCAATATCTCAAACAGGGGTGATAGAATAGTGGGCATTTAATGTACAGATAGTGCTCTAGCACAGTGTCATTTCAGAATATCTTTCATATACTAATATTACTTTTGAATATCTTCACTTAGTAATTGGCAATTTAACTCTTCACTAGAAAATGAACTCTTCAAGCTTGAGTGATCTTCTGGATCTCTAAAGTTCAGGCAGTTTCAGTCCACATATAGTCCTGTAAAGTATATGCCTTATTGTATCTATTAAATGGATTGCAGAACTAAATTATCTGGTTATTATAGACAATAAGGGAAATTACAGTACAGGTGGTTTTTGATTCATGGTGATGTACCAATAGAAATGTTAGAGGTGAGGTCAGGTTTCTACACTGTATTTAATGACAGAATCTTATCCTTAAGCAATATATAATCTATTAACAGATGCAATTTTTTATTGTTCCAGGCTCTGATTTCAATCAAACAAAATCTGGAACTTAAAATTATATTTGAATTTTCAAGTCAACAGCTTACAGACAGAAGTAATTAATTTCAATATAGAGATAACACTCAAAAAGTTTATTACAGAACATTTTTCTGTTGAAGCAGTTTGCTTTAGACTCTAAGCATAGTTTTGAAGATACACAACTGTGGATCTCCATTTTTCTTAGTGAGTAGACAGAGGTCTGTCTTACTTGGTCATGTGTAAGCTCCTGTCTGCCTTATACAAGTACTGGAGTTAGTGATAGATGGGAAGATGTACTCCTGGCATGTATTCTTACTGTGACATCAGTTTTTACTGAAACCCTTTGAAACAGGCACACTTTTGTTTTCAAGATTTATTACTATTATTATTATTATTATTATTATTGTTATTATTATTATCTCAGATCTTATGCTCTGACATACACTGAAAAGTGTGAAA
Organism: Melospiza georgiana; assembly: GCF_028018845.1. Lineage (NCBI taxonomy): Eukaryota > Metazoa > Chordata > Aves > Passeriformes > Passerellidae > Melospiza > Melospiza georgiana. The sequence goes on from NC_080431.1 coordinate 30,150,302, forward strand.
ATAGAAAAAAGATTCCTATTCCATGGTAGAAAAGGATGAGAAAATTAGTAGAGCTTAAAATTTTTTTTATTATGGTCAAAAATCAGCAACATGCTTTCATTATATTGTAGCAGTAACATTTCTGGATTTTAGGAGTTTAGTTTTTCATTTCAATTGTATAAATAAGATAACCTGTGTAGTAATCCAGTGTAGATATTCCAATTTATTTTCCTGTGGGACTGAACATGAAGGAACATGTGCCTTCCTGGTGCCAAGGAAGAGCCCAGCTGCTTTTGATGCCAGGAGGAATATATATTTCCATAAAGTTACATATGAGCAGGAGTAGAGTCCAGGACTACCAAGTTCTGATTCTATGTTATAAACTATAACTGTTTTCAGCAATAGTTACCTAAATTTACCTAAATTTATATTCCATAGATAAATACATAACCAAAAAAATGGAGAATTTTTGTAATTCAAAGGAAAGCTAGCATAAGATTGGAAAGATTAAATGGCAAAAGCTTCATATGAAATTTAGATAGATAGACTGTGTTGAAAAAAAGTTACAGCAACCTTGTTTCTACAAGGTTTTCAGAATTCCCAGCTGTTATGGTTGCCATTTTGTAAAGTGGTGAGTAGAAGCTAATAAGCATGATATTGGATGTTCAGTCAGACCCTCATAAATAAGCTAGAGACAGGTGACTGAAATAGGAATGTGAAGAATATCCTTTTCCTGAGATATAAAGTATAATCCCTAGGATGTAACTAAATTAAACAATTTAATTACATCTGTGATCTTGTTTCTAATCCCTTACCCAGGTGTAGAACTTTTGAAAGGCATTGGAGTTACTGTGCTATAAAACTACTGTAAATTGAACCAAGACTGGACAGCTTATTGGCAGTAATCCACAAAAAGAAATTATTAAACTCAACATTTTTAAAAAATAATTAATCAAGTGTTTTGCTTCATGTAAGAAAAATTGAGCTTTATGAAACACGAGCACACACACTGTTCTCTCTGGAGAAGTTCATTTTAAAAATATAAAAATACCATCATTTACTATCATTTCCATTGCAAAGCCTGCCTTTTCCACTTTATTTTGCAAATTCCCAGATGTATCCAAGTTACTAAATGTAGCTGCTCTTCCTTTAGTATTGTGAAGCCTGGCCCTATAAAGCATGTAGTTTTGGTTGTTAGATGATTGTTTAAAGTGTTTTTTTTTACAAAATGAAGGAAGGAAGGAAGGAAGGAAGGAAGGAAGGAAGGAAGGAAGGAAGGAAGGAAGGAAGGAAGGAAGGAAGGAAGGAAGGAAGGAAGGAAGGAAGGAAGGAAGGAAGGAAGGAAGGAAATTAGTTTTAAATTAATCTGCATTTTAATGGTTCTTTTTACAGGTGAATATGAGTGGAATTTCATGTCCTAATGAAAAGATACTTTTGAAGCCTCAAGGCATTTTTATTACTGAATTTCAAAGTCACTCAGCACACAGCAGATATGTCAGGCTTAAGAAAAGGTCAGCAGGTTTATTTGCAGTAAAGATTCTTGAGGAACTATGAGCCTAGAGGTAGGAGCTGGAACCAGGGTCTCCCTTAATGCAATAATGTGTTATAGGTGCTTCTTGTTTGATTTTGATGAGCATTTGCACTCCCTGAGTGGTAGAGAGACTTCCTTACTTACCATTTAAAACTAGAAAATGGTTGGGAATTTCTTTTTAGTAAATTTACTATGCTTTTATTTTAGTAGTTTCTGTAGTGTGGAAGAGGGTTTTCTGTGAAAGGTAATTATTTATGTCAGTAATAAATTTATGGCTTGTATATACCTACTTATGTAAAAGCATTGCATATATGTAATTCTTAGATCATGAAAATGTTTTTTTCGAAAAAGAGCATTTCTACAATGAACCAAGTGAAAGTTCTTATGATTTCTTTCCAAATTTGCAGCAGAGTTTTTCATACAACAGCAGACTTTTGTGATTAAAATGGTGTGTGAAGCTTATTGGTAACTCATAAAGAGCAGCCTTCTTCCTAGAATATAAAGTAAATAAGTGTTTATGTTTGGTTTTGTTTTAATCTTGATTATTTCTTCTTTGCTTTGTTTTGAGGAACAATCTTATAACAAATTCATGTGTTCGGAAATGTGGTGAAGTAAGAAATTTTTCCAGCCACTCCTCCTTGTACCTCTGTAGTTCATGGATTATAGTACCTGTTCCAAAATCTTTCAACATTTAGAGTGTTTAGTTGTTCACACACTCGCTGCTTTATGCATTGTGAACATTCCAGCTTGAGCAGATGCTCCTCTCATTTTCAACTATGTAGTTTATGTATAACTGAGACTTGGATTCCTCTACCTTAATTAGTGATTTGTGTCTCTTCATATGAAATTCTGATGAGTTGAAAAATTTGCCGCTGTAATCTGTATACCAGCAACTACTAAATAAATGAACTCTTAAACTTCACTGCTCTATTTTCTTCTTTCACTTTTCTCGCTGTGTAATGAGAACAGTTCCTTCTATGTAATCAAAGCGATACACATGAAATGTGTAATATTTTGTTCCAAACAGCCTTTTAAACTGTATTATTAAAGCCAACAAAATGAACTATTGAATCTCTTCCTATGGCATTAGAAAGAAACTTGCATGGTAGGAAGGGCTTTGCAGCAGCAAAATTTAGCAAGTTCCCCTTGTGTCCAGAGGAAGTTTTGCCTTGTTGGAGGTCTGGCCAGGCTTGTACATGGAAGTACACTTCTGGCATCAGTCCTGAGGACTAGCCACGCTTGCCATCAGGCAAGTAAAGGCCTGAGTACAAGATGAAGACCTAAGTATGGTTGTGTAAGGACACACGATAAATTAATGTTTAATTCCTCCCGCTAGTAATTATTTTTCATCACCTTATAAATTATCTGGGATCATGACTGTACCAAGAAGTAGGAATAATTCTAAAATAGCACAAGATACTTTAGAATTTTTGAATAGAAAACTATTCCTGGAGCTGAAAATTTGAGAGACTGATCTCTACTGATATAGGTAATCTGAAGAAAAGCCAACTTTTTTTGCTTTTAGCAAGTATTATTGAACTTAGCTTGTGTTTGTTTTAAGGATTTGAAAATTTTTGTGTTCCTCCTAAGGTACTCATTAGAAAATTTTTGATAGTGAACAATATACATCATCGTCATCATCAGTTCCTACAACCAAGCAAGTAGTTTTTTCATCTGAACACTTTTATTCTTTCTTTGGATCTTACTTTGTATTTACTTTCTTTTACTCTTCCTTTGGATAATAGACTTTTGTGTTTATCACAAACTCCAACCAGAGACTGGTGCACATATTACTTACACATCTTTCACACAAAATAAAAAATCAAGACCGTAGTCTTAACTTTCTAATTAACGTAGTTTGGTCTTGCTTAAAATAACGGTCTGAATTCTGAGAAGAGATTTGTTGGGGTTTTTTGTTTGTTTTTGGTTTTTTGTTTGTTTTCTTTTTTGTGCAGAGATTAGTATATGGCTGAATTCTTCCAGGCATTAGATTGATAAATTCAACTTCATAGTGTTTCTGATGAAGTAGAACTATCTGGCATTCTAGTTTATGTATCCACAGACTTTTGCTAAACGAATGACAAACCTGCTTCCACAGCTTCAGTAGTGAATTTTGAGGAACTATTTAAGGAAAAAGAAATAAAAGTTTTTTAATTTCAGCTCTCAAGTCAGATGTCCCCAAGTTTGCAATTTATGTACAACTGAGAACTATAGAATTTAAGCACTTTGGTATATGTAAATTAATTCATTAAATTCTGTTGTCTAAGTTGCTTATATGTACTAAACAACTGTAAGGTTGTGATGTTACTACCCTAAAACCAGACCTTTTGATGTAATGCACATGATTTGGGGAAGCTTTGCAAAATTAATATGTGCAGCTCTGTATAACAAATAATCTGTTTCAAGTTCTATATAAAATGAGCAAAAAAAAAAAAAAAAAGCATGTAAATAAATCAAAATGAGTTGATGGCTCAGATTAACATGCATTATAACACTTTAGTAATCCTGAATGCTACTAATAAGCAGCCATCTTTCTTTGGAAACAGTGAATATCACAGTAGAAATAAGATAATTGAATCCAAACCACAGAAAGGAAGGAAAACTAAAGCATTCCCATTAGCCATACTCTCTAGTTCTCTATTTTAGAAAGGTTTATCAGCACTCTCAGAGTTTTTTTGTTTTGAAAGTGTTTTTCTCTAACAAGAGAGAAATAGACTCATCAGGTGTTCATAAAGTTGAAAGTTACAGAAATCAATGCAGGTTAAGCCTGAATAATCTTGTTGCAATTAAACCAAAGTATGAATAGTAATTTCTGTCTCATTGTTTTGATGACAAAATGATTGGATCAAGCCAATAACCATCTCAGGGCCACTTATCATAGTCAGTATAATTCAATCAATCAATCAATCAATCATGATCCTGTTTACCAGTGGTTTATGGTGCAAACATAATGGTTGAAATTGACTGGCACAGTAAGCAAACAGTTCTGTTGAATTACTGATGTATGTTTTTAGGTCAATGGATACTAGCGAGCAGGTTGTGTTCAAAATTTGTCAGGGATAAACAGTCAACAATTCAGGATCTGAGTAACTAAAACTCTCCACTTCCAGAGCTTAAATAAAAACAGATTAAAATGTTTTAAGCAGCCTCAGTGGCTGAACTGTGGAGACCATAGTGAATCTCATCTTAAAAGTTGTTTATGCTTAGAGGTTCTTAGCTATAATTTTGTCAGCTCGTTACCAACTTCACACAGTATTGTTATTTTGGTTTTCACAGTTTGCTTTTGCTTCAAATATAGGGAGGGATGCAAGGAAGATCAGCCTGTTTTCTACTCTTTGCTGAGTGTTTAGGTATAAGTAGTACATGGCTTGAAGAAAAGTAGTTGTGGGGAATTAACTAGTGGCAAAATGTTGCTGATGTTTTTACAAAAACATTCACTGAAAATTTTGGCTAAATTTTGAGAAGTTTCAATCACATTAAGGAAAGGGAAAGCTAAATGTACTTGAGCAACGTGGCCAGAGATCTTAGTAGTTCTAGATTACACAGACTTGTAAAGATGAGATATTTTTTAGGGTTTTCTATTATTTCTATCTATTTAGGGTTTTTAATATTTCTATTAGCATCCATCCAGGACATAGCAGGAGTTGTTTGAAGGACTCTCTTTGAATAGAATGAACTTAGAATATGATAACTTCAGAACTTTAGTTCCTTTAGTTCCTGGGGATACCAGCTACATTTGTAGCCTGAAGCAGCAAAAAGGTTTTGCTTACTTTGAGGTAATTTTGTTGCAATCAACTGTATTAGGGATAACCCAAACTACAACAAACATGATCTGATGTAGAAATAGTCTTTAACTACTTGCTACTTGATTTTATTCTACTTATCTACTTAGTTTTTGATTGTGCAATATTTACTTGCATAATGGTGTTTGTTCCAACTGGTTCCCAGATAGATGTGTGTTATTACTTAGGGACAATTTAGATGTTTGCTGTTGATTTTCCAGGGCTGTTCAGATGTGACACCAGTGGACTAATGGCACAACTCACATCCTGAGTCCAATAGATTGTGGCATACTGAGTTCTTTTTTAGGGATATGTCATAGTTGTGTAGGATGTGAAAAAATGTTTCTTCACTTCTGCCATAATATCAGCAATGTCTTGCACAGTGGCTTTAGTATGTTGACAGCTCTGTGAGTCCTGAGTGTCTCCATTTGGTTATTGGGTTGAATTTTTATCTCTGAGAAGGCTTTTTTCTTTTTTTTTTTTTTACTTTTTTTTTAAGTAGCATGAAAATTATGCAGTTTTGGACTCTACTGGCTACTGCCATGGAAACACAAAAGTATCTTTGGCATAAGACTGTTGAAATACCAGTATTATTATTTTTTGTATCCTTTGTTGAGCTCTGAGAGAATATTTTCATGATGAATTGGACCTTGGCCTTTTTGTACACTGGATGCAGTTGGGCTTTCCACGTTTTAATTGTATGGGTAGTTATGTTTATTCTTCTCTCTTTGTAGAGAGGCATTAGATCAGTGTTTTATAAACTACTGTGAGGCAGGTCATCAGTGAGCTAATTCTGAATGGCACTAGTTTCTATGTTGATGTACACTTGTATCTAAGTTTCTGTTTGGAGGAAGATGAAAAAATTGAATAGGTTTTCTTAATTGTGATATTTCAGACTGTGTTTAGAGCAAGATAGAAATTTTCCTATTTGCATTCCTGCAGAAGAAGAAGAAATATGAATTTCTATAGCTCTGAAAGCTCTTTGCTACCACCTTTGCCTCTAAACATCATCAGAGATGCTTTTGAAAGAGAGCAGGATTGTTTTCCAACCATACCAACGCACAGTTGCACAGTCCTGCCATTTGGAATCCCAGGGACTGTGTTGCCGCCTTCCTTCATTGCAAAGATAAGGCTGAAATAATGTTTGCCATGAAGCTGTTGCTTAGTCATTAAAGTAAAATCAATCAGCACTGGATCTCACATCTTGTTCCAAGGGGAGCAGTGGAACAAATACCCTAGAGCTTATATGCCACTTGGGTAACTATGTGCCCTCAAATTAAGTTAGTAAAAAAGCAGTAAAAGAGAATAAGTTCTTTTGACTATCCTAGCAATAGGGTGGGTCTGCAGATGCATCACACATGCAGATGAGTTATGCTATTAAATGTTAAGGTTGCTGGATATGAATGCTCTGGGTATTTACATGACTGCTGAGGCAAGTAGTTAAGGTGGTGATATTGTTTCCATGAGCACTTGGACTCTTGAATAGAAGAAAATGACACTCTGATGTAGACAAGGCCACAGTTATTGTTATCTATGCTGTGACAAAGCTTAGACCACTGCAAGGTGTGGTGCCTTAAGTCCACACCTTGAGACTACACAAAACCCAAAAAAAGAGTAGTAGTCTTTTGTGGTCTTCTCCCTCAGAAGCTCCAAACAGAAGGATGTAGTGCATTGGAAACTGCTCTGGCTTCTGAAAAGCTTTAGCTGGAAAATCAGAGTAGTAGCAATACCAACAACTTATTAAACAAAGCTGTTCAGAAAATGACTGCTCTGTCATCTGGGAAAGCAAACTGACGTTTAGGCTTTTCACTGCAAAGCATGCTGTGTTTTCTATTTTGTCAGAACAGCATTTCCAGTCAAAGCCTGTTTTGACAGACAAATCCTGAGTTACCATATTGGTAAAACACCTGATTACCCAAGGAGGGGGATGGTATGGGGGAAAACTCTGGCAAATCTGCCATTCATATCTTGTCCCATCTAAAAAAATATGCCAGGTGTACCAGATTTGTTCAAAAAGAAGTTATATGAATATTCAGACTTTAAATTTTATTTCATTGGTTCTGTAATTCCTCCTATCTGCCCTGATTCTTCAGTTTCATGCATTTAAAGGTGACTAAGGGGAGTGACAGTTGTTTTGTGACAACCAACTACCTGACAGCAATTAATGTAATTTCAGTCAGTGCATTGGGGTTGAAGTCAAGCTTCAAGTGTGGCTGGACTTCAGGTCTGTCCCTGTATCCCCAGTAGATTTCACTGAACTTATTTTTTCTTAATCCTTTCTGTTAGTATAATAGGAAGATACTTGGAATTCATTTCAATTCTGTAAAGGGAAAATAAAATATGACCCGTTTGTTCTGGGACTGCAATTTTGGAATCTGCTAATGACTACAATCAACTTTTGTATAGGTTTTGGTAAACAAAATCAAAGATTTTGAATCCATTTCACTAATTTCTGTAAATTGCAGAAGTTATATAAATCTTTTAAGGCTGAGTTTTTCATTTTAACACATGAAGCTGCAGAATTTGCTCCTCATTCTGGGTTCATCACTTCAACCAGCAAACAAGACTGTGAGACCAGTCAATAAATCCATTAGAAGTAATCCTGGAAGTAGTACACATATGAATCAAAAATATATCTTCCTTCGTGTTCATGTCCACTTTGAATATAAGGAAATAGACCTGTGGATTCATTAAACTGCAGTGGCCTATTAGAAATAAATGCTGTTTCATTTAAAGGTTTTAATTGAATGGAAGCTTTGAAAAAAACCAACCCTCCCCCCTCCCCCCATCCCTGAGCCAAAACAAGCATCAAGCTATTATTTGCCTCATAAAGAATCAGAATTGGTTTAAAATATAACTAAAATTATTTTGTAGATGGAAATTTTACTGAGTGCTTATTCAAATGAGTCATGTTTGACATCCAAATAGGTTTCAATACATGGCATTGGTCTTCTAGCTTGCATTCTTAGGGGGCCTGCACTATCAAATGTAAGCAAACCTGGCAAACTTCAGCTATGGAAGTACAGCAACATGTGAAGTTTAATATCAGGAGCTGTGTAGGTTAGAAAGTTACAGTCATCTTTCTAGGGAAGCAGAGATGTATGGGGTCCTTGGTTTAGCAAACTGAGAAAAGAGTATGTTTTAAGACATTAGCTTCATTTAACTAGGCTTTATTTTTGGCAGCCAAACATAAGCTTTGTAAGGGTTTGTGTTCTCACATAGTGACAAAGAAGTGATGACAGTGGAAAGTCACCTGTGCTAGAGGGGGTAGAATGTGCACACGTTTGTGCTAATTTTGAGATTGTCTGCTGCTTTTGTAGCAGTAATGAAACTCTGCCCTAATGCATATGAGATCTGGGTAATTTATTTTGTGACTTCTTCAAGTGACCTTCTGTTGCACTATGTTAGCTTTGCATTTTGCTTTGTTTTTTGTACTTGTAACTATAATTGCTTTTTTCAAAAAAAAAAAAAAGAAAGAAAAAACCAAAACAAAATCCTCAAAACCCACAAAAATGGAGCAGTTCTTTAGGGCTCTATATCATCATCAAGGAGAGGAGAAAATAATTAACTAGATATTTTATGGTGAGCAAGTAAAGTGAAATTGTCACACATGATCCTTCTTCCCAGGCAAATGACACACGTTTTTTTTCTGGCCCTCTGGTAGAGGTTTTTTTGGCTGATATTTTGGTTATGCCTGAAACTATTTTACTGGTCTGTCAGGTTAGGCCAAATGCCAAGCTTCCATCAAAACAGGAGTACTTTGTTAAAATTTCGGCTAGAAAACAGTCTGAAGGCTGGAGAATTTTTTTTAGACCCCTGGACATAAAAAAGCAGATCTGCAGCTTGAACACTTTTCTGTCATTTGGACATTTCAAGTCTTGAGTTCCGACTCACTTTGATTTAGATAAAAAGCCTTTAATCCTAACCTGCATTGGTTACCAAGCTGATGTGAGTAACCCTGAAAATGTTTTTCCCTTTTTTTTAGAAACCTTTATTATGGGCTTTATCCTAAAAGAGTATTTTACAATGAGAACATTATTTTCTGCTTAGTTCTGTCTGGAAAGCTTTTTTCAAAATACATTGACGTAGATAACAGGTGACTGATGTTTATTACAAATGCCAGGACATTTTCAGAGATGGTTTGATGATGTGGAGCAATGGTAGTTGTAGGCAGATAAAGCAAAAAAGAATTGCTTCAATGTCTTAGAACCATTTTTCTGTTAAACAAAAACCATAAACTTTAATCCCCTTGAGGTTGGTTTTATGCATTTTCCCACATCCACATGCTGATTTTAGATGCCAGTTGATTATTTTAATACCCGTGGTACATGTTCACTATTGTTACCTGTGTGTTGTGAATGGATGCTAGATGTGTTTGCTTTATGCAGTGTGTGTTTTTCTGTTGAAAGGTCTCCAACTTGTTTCTTCAAGGGCTGTATAAGACAGGTGTCAAGTAGGATGGGATGTAATCCAACTTCTGGAATGCTGTGGGTGAGTGTTACAAAGGCAGAGGGGCTGTCGCCCTTCAGGTGTGTCGTTCAGAGGAGGTTTAACCATTATCACCTATTTGTGTGGAATCCTGATTTTAAGGTAGTCATTTTAATTTATTTGGAGAGAAACAGTTGTTTAGCACCTTTTCCAGTTCTTCCTGCTAGGAAATAATTTCCTGCTAAGTTCAGTTTCGAAAAAGTTCCACTTTAAGGATTTCAAAGGATTTCCATATTGGCTGGATTCAGATGACTCACAACCTTTCTCAGACAAGTTTCTTTGCAATCATCTGTTACATCATTGATTATTCGTTGTGGTCATTTAACATTAAATTTGAATGTTCTTCTAGGATATTTTGATTCTGCTGAAGTTCCAGGAAAAACAAAGTATGTTTTTCAACCAGTGAATAGGTGGTCATGGATCTACTCTAGACCCTTGGGATTAGGTTCACCTAATTGAATGAAAATTCTTGCCATAGAGACACCAAAACTTGGGTAACTTGTAGGTTCATATTTTGACTGACATGCAATTAGTTAAAAATATTTATTTCTAGAAAGTAATTCATGACACCCTGAAATGGATCCACTAGCTGTGAAGGGAGCCGAGGAGGACTGCATCAGATGCAGAAGTCCTAAGGACTCCAGTCATGGAGTCTGCTCTAGAAGTAGTCTTTTTCCACTTCCTGAAATGCTGCTCAGCAGGTCTGAGGAGAGCTGAGACCCACAATATTACTGTAGATCCCAAAACAAAGCTATATTCCTCTTGACAGCCTCCCCTTTTCCCGTGCCTGGACCGACAGCAGGCTGCCTGGTGGAGCTGGGAGCCTGAACCTTTGGGAGCCTTCCCTTGCACTGCAGTGGCAGCAGAGCTGAGGAGAAAACAGGATTCTTCTCTCACAGAGAAGCCAGATTTCTTAAGAACAAGGAGTATTTTAGGGTGCAATAAACATATTTTGAAATCTTAAATTTCCTACCATTTATCTGGGGTTGTCTTCCTTCCATTTCTATCCTCCAAAATATTCTGATTATCTTAATTGTAGCTCTTGTCACTAAAATTTATTGTCTTTTACTGTGTCTGGAGTATAGACAGTTCTGTGATATAAACCAGAAGCATTTAGCAATGTTTGGTTATTTAGGAGATTTTGAGAACTTCAAAATTTTAGATTTTTGCTGTTGTCCCAACAATATGTAAAGTAATTTGCATAAAAATTTCTAATTTACTCAGCTTTAAATTTAGGATGCCCAGAAATATTGTGGGTGGCCCATGCCTGGCACTGGTCAAGGCCAGGTTGGATGGGGTTTTGAGCAACCTGGTGTTCTAGAAAGTGTCCCCTGCCTATGGCAGTGGGATTGCAACTACATGATCTTTAAATTCCTTTCTAATTCAAGCAATTCTGTGATTCTATGAAATGTCTCAGGACTTTTAGAAAAGTCTTAGAGCTATTTATGGTTTGCAAAAACTGCCTTTGAAAGAATTGCAACTTTTCAGAGGAGGCAATTCCCCTGAGAAATTATGTATTCGGAGCAACACATATCCAGTAGTTAACATGAATTAACCAAAACATAATTTTAGAAGCAAATTGTTTGATTTGAAATTGTTTGGAAACTGTTGACAAGAGTTTCTTTTTAATTTTTTCCCCCTTCCAGTTGCATTCATCAGTAGATGACATTTTGTTACTCAAATAGGAGGTTTCTAATAAATGATGTCTATTTGCACTGACATCTTTTTATTTTATTAAGAGTGGCAAGCCTTTTCTCCTTCACTTCCCCCCACTTTAAATTCCTCCTTTTTAAAATCCTTCCATTTCCCTCAACAGTGGGATTAATACTGCTTTGCAGAAACAAACACAAGGAATGTTTAACTTGGGGCCTCTGACATGCTTGTAAATAGTGCTTTCTGTCTACCCAGTTATTAATTGTGTCTTTTCCAGGCCTATTAAGTCCTTCTGTGTAGCCTGGCAGGGACATCTACCTACTGGACTAGGAAGCAGAAAACCACATTTGTACTGCTCTATTGGACAAACTGTTCATTCTCTTGGTTCTTTTGTTTTGTTGTCTGTAAAATGAGGGTGATTCTTATTCCTTGTGCTTAGGCATGGCCTGGAAATCTGCTGGCAGGAAAGTCTTTTTACTGTGACTTTACGTATGAGGCCAGTGCTTATCGTCCTCCAGGAGCATGTCCCTGTGCTCTGGACCAGCCCAGTCCCCTCCAAGGTGGAGCCTGACCTCACTCCTCTCCTGAGTGAGCCCTCTGTGCTTTGCCCACAGTGCTATCCTCACCGTCTTCATGCTGCTGGAGTCCAAGTAACACAGTCACTAGAGTCCACAGAATGCTGTAATCAATAGGGTACATCCAAAATCTTGTAGAAAACACAGGTTTTTTAACCTAAATATCATGGAAGAAACTTGACTTTGAACTTGAACAATAATTTCAATTAATAACTCTATGGCCTTTAAAATATATATTTCAAAATATTCAAGGCTAACCATGTTCTGAAATTAAAGAATGCTAAACAGAAACGCAGAGGCAACTTTTGATGCAGTTTTAGGCAGAAATTAAAAACTAGCTTTGGTTTTCTTTGCATTAGAGCTGGACATCTGGAGATGTCAGGAGGCAGCCAGGCAAATTCTATGGAAGACACTTATCCTCTCTCAAGACACAACGCTTTCCCAGTGAGAGGATATAGGTCCTACTCTTATGAGAATCTGAATCTGGCAGTAATACTCTGCCTCCTTGGTGTCTCTGTTTCCAAACTGGGCATATATCTATCACAAGTTCTTTAGATTTCAGGTCCTTTCATATACATCTGAACTAGACTGGAACCAGAAGCCTCAGAATCAATCCCATTGACTCAGCTGGAAAAGATTTATGTGCCTCTGGTTTAGCTAGATTATCTGGTATTTGTTTCAAAGTACTTTTCTTTGCAATGTAGAACTCAAAATAATGAAATAGTCTTCACAGATTTTAACCATGTTTCTCCTTGTGGGGAAAAGATGTGCACCTGGAAACAATCTGGAGTAAAGCTTCTGTTTTCAGATAGATATTTCTCAATTTTGAATTTTTTCCTCAGTTTTGAAGCAGGTCTTTTTTTCATGTTGTCAATCTGTTGAACTTTATAGTTTTAATGTTTTTATATTGAACAAACAGTTTCATTTGTAAGGAAACAAGGATATAAAATCTGAGTTTATGGTGATTTTTTTGTTTTGGTGTGACCAGTTGTGTTTTTCTGTAAAATATGCAGAGGAAAATATGGTAGGTGGGTTTTGTGGCAGCGCAAAGCTGACAAGTGCACGAGTCAGAGTCCTGGGAGCTTTTACTTTCTCTCTCCCCTTTTCTTCCTCTTCCTTCTCTGGTAAATCCATACTTTGCATACAGGTAGAAATAATTAGAAACATCAAATGTCACCCACTTGATGAGGCTGCTGCCACAGATTTGTAGTGAAGAACTTAAGACATAATGAAGGCTAATCCTCACTTTGTGTAGAGACAGGAGTTGGGCTTGTGTGTCAAATCTGAGGGGTTATCTTGGACACTTCTGCTGTATTTGAGTTGAGAAACAGAGAACTTTTTCAAAGGTCCCTGAAAAACAAACAAGACTTCTGCTACAAACTGAGATTCATTGAAAAGGAAGTAGATTAATTTCAGATCTTTTTCTAAATTAGTAATGTCCTGTTTGTTTGTTCTTCCTGACTGCCCATGGGAACTGGAGAAGCTTGAATTTATGTTCTGATAAAAAGTAGAAGTGCTAGGTGTTTCAGCTATGCTATGTTCCTCTTGAAGTGTGTGTAAATCTGCACTGGAGATGTGTTAGGGTATGAAGGCACATGATATTTCACCTGCTGTATTACAGGCGAAGCACCAGCAACACCTCTGCTATGGTACAGAGGATCAGTCCTTGGACTGCTCATTGGACAGCCTGAGTAAGGGCATGTGAGGGTTAAAAAATGAAGGAAGGACAGGCAGCTCAGGCCCAGCACTGGGGAGCTAAAGAAATCTGAAACATTGAGTTGAGAGCTATCTTTAGGACATTATCACAGAGTAAAATTCATGGCCTTGTTGCAACTGCTCTGTGCTCTGGGCTGCTGGCAGAGCTGTCACTGCAGCACCACCAGGCACAGGCAGAAGTTGCTGTGGAAATCCCAGGGACAAATTTCCTACTTTTCAATATCTGTAATTTTTCAGCTTCTAATAGCATTTAAGTTGTCGGTATAATAAATGTGCCGGAAACATAAGAGATTTAAAGAGGGTTTAATATTAATACTCAGAAAATGCTGTAATTTTTTTCTCTAGAAGCATACCTGTTGGCTCTCCTGAGTGCTAGTGAAAGACGCCTCAGTCTTGACTGGCTCTCACAACACATTGTTACAGTAGCATGTGGATCTGGAGAATGAAATTGCTTTTGATTTCTGTTTAAAACCTGCTATTTAAACTTGTAGGTTCTATAAAGTGGTTTTCAGGACAAGCTTCAAATTGAAGGGTGGAGTGGAAGTCCTGGTGTGAGAAAAATCCTCAGCTGATAGTTGAGGTTGCTAAGCAAGCTAGTTTAAATTTAGTTGTGCCCATATGGCGGCATGTTTGTAGTATAGCTAGGTTTCCTAACACAACCTAGGAGTGAATGAGCAGCTGTCTGGAGCTGGCCATAATTCTAGTCCAACCTGAATAGTCTGACAGGGCTGGAGTTGAGTCCTGGAGGGAAAGACTTGTCCAAAGTGCAGAGAGCATTGGTGTCTCCACAGTGTGAAAGGTCTGAAGAGTACATGATAGATGTTTTGGGTGCATAAGTAAGCGTTCTCAGGGGTACTTAATTCAGTGGCCTGTCCCTCAGAATAAGCTATGTGTTTCTCACTACTCCACCTCGAAAGAGTTAAAGATCACTACATCAGGGGAGATGTTCATATGTTGTTAGATGAATGTCACCTGTTACTTTATTGAGAGATGCCAAAAAAGGAGGTTTGGAATTTGCCTCGTTTAGTATCTTCACACATAATTGGACATCTGTAAGAAATTAAGAGATAATGCCAGACTTGCAAGGAATGATGATGCTTTTAACTCTTTTAGCCAAGCAGAGAGTGAAGAAAGAAGCCACAGTTATGGATGTGGTGGCTCAGGATCTTTGAAGACTATATTTTGGTTTGGCGTTTTTTGTCAGTTTTGTACGACGCATCTTGACAGAGAATACACATTTGAAACTTCCATGGTTCTTCAGTTTGACTCACTACTCTGCAAAATGCCCTTGATAGCTGGATGGTTGAGGAAGTTCCTGGTGGGTTTGGGTCTTTGTGCTGGTACACTTCTGTGATACAACCTGAAATTACAGACTGCACTGCATTTCCTGGTAGCTGCAAGGTGGAGTTTTTATCTTCTGTTAAGTTCGCAGCCTGAAGAGAATCTATTTCTTTACATTTTTAAAGAAGGACATATGTGACATATGTAGAAGGCAATTTTTTTTTCATTTGTTTAAGCTTACAAATCTGTTTTGTTATTGAAGTTAAGATTTGATTGGACAGCAGGGTAGAGGGTTATCTTATTCCTCCTGAATAGTCTATTATTGTGCATGCACAGCTGGAAAACAATAGCTGAAGTAGAATACAGCTGGGAAACAATAAAGGAATGAGAGGACAGTAGGTAGGGAGTGAAAGAGAGTGGAAGGAAGGCTTGCAATCTGAACACGTTAAGAAAGTATGTGTGCTAGATTCATAGCCAGCTCTCCATGATGAGACCACTGCACTGGAGGCAAAGCAGGATGTAAAAAAAGCCAGATCACTAAATCACTGCAAAATTTCACTAGATAGGATGGGAGATTCTTTATAACGCTCTTATTTTTTATTTCATTTTCAGGTTATATATTTAAAAGCTATATGTTCTGGTCTGTGTTGTAATAAAATTTAGATTTAGAGACTGAAAGACCTATCAGTGTTTTTGAGGTATTTTTGGGCATCATCAAAACATGGAACAACTTTGAGCTCCTCCAAAACCTAGCAGGTATTTTTAATCTTGTGATATGTTATAGAATACTTTCATTTTCTGTAGGTGGCAGTGAGTGGCTGGGTAGTCTCTCCTCAGTGTGTCACCACTACAATATCAAAATATTCAGAACTGGAAGATTTACTCCTTATTAGTGAATAATCAAGTTGATCTGAACTGATTCTGCACATTTTCTCATAGATGCTATGAGTATACTTCTGATTATTAGCTAAATATCTGGACTAAACAGTGTTTCCAAAACAGGGTAATCTAAGTGGGATAAGCAGATTGATTTTTTTTGGGGTTCTTTGATTTGTGTTTTTTTTTTTTTTCCCTTCAGGAGCATTAGGTAAAATAATTGGAATTTGCCAGTTGTAGCCATGCCTTTTTGTTCTTGCTAGAGTCGATCTTGAAAAAAGAGAAGTTCTAGAGAAGCAAAGTTGTTTGTGCTGAAGTCCCTCAAAGAGGTTTGAGCTGTGACTGCTTGTCAGTTTCCTGTGATTGTCCTGTATCATTAGTGTCAAATTCTGCTGATTTCCTTAAAGCCCAGATCCTGGGGTCATGTAACTTCATAATAGTTTGTTTTCTTTCTGTGTATTCCAAGTTTTCTTGGGTAGCAGAGATGAGGAGAAGACAAAAAAGCCTTAAAGGTGTGGCCCAAGTTAACCTCAAACTCCAAAAATAAGCAGAGAATAGTTTCAGTGAAGAGGCATACCAATGATAGAAGAAATTATTCTCTTATTCAGAATTTGAAAAGATTCAGACTCTGTTCTTCAAGTGCAGGGGATTATTTTCTTGTCTCAGTTTGAAAATCAGTTTTTCAAGCTGCTACTCTTAGGATTTCTGAATGGTGTTTAATATCACAGATTACAAAGCCTTGCAATCTGCAGGCTGAATGGACTTTTCTCTTTCTCACAGGGAGATTTTGGATAAAAATTATCTTGGGAAATGAGAGCAGCAGTTCATTACTTTTCTTTCTGTCTCTCCATCTCACAAAGAAAACATGCAAGTGCTTGTGCAAATAGTAGAATAAAATATAGGAAATAGTCTGCTATTTTTTGCCTGGTTAAAGAGCATTCCCAGGCAACAATTAGTTACACTGCAAAAAAAAGAAAGAACTTCATCTTTAATATGACTTGCTATTTCTGGTACAAATAGTTCTTACTAATCCGCTTGTGGTAATTCATCACATTTCTTGAGTATGTAATTTCTTAATACATAAATAAATTTTAAAAGCAGAACACATTCTATTATACTTTTTTTTGTAATGTTTCCTCCTTTTCACTTCTGTTGCTCTTAGTGGTTTTGGAGTTTATAAGTGAAAACAGCAACCCTTTGTGAAAAAGGAATGTAGTACTATTTAAATTGTTAAAAATTTGCTAACGACACTGTATGTGTAATGATATTAAAAATTCTTTTGTAGCTCTTCTATAAGAATTAATGCCAGTGCATTCATGCTTTCCTAGACAAATAAATATTTTTCAAGTAAATAAGTTATTGTATTCATACTAACAGCACAAATGTCCCCTTGTCTGATGGAACCTCTGTAATCTTGCTTTATACAGAAACAATAATGTTCTTAACTAATAAAAAATATGGAAATATATTTATTTCTTTCTCACAATGGGATTATCCATTTTTCAATCAATATTCCTTTGGATTCCTGTATCTCCAGTAATATTGCTTCTTCATGAAGAGGACTGAAATGCAATTTGTACTTAACAGATCTCATTTTGCTGCAATTTCTTGGAAAACAAATTTTATCTTTGTAAAGAAATCTGTTCAGCCAGTGTTGGGGAATGACATGGTTTGACAATGAGGGTTTATGTTAAAGCATAAGGATTAAATAATAATTTATAAATATATAAAGTGTTCTACTAAGTAAAATTCTTACTTTTCTACTTTTTTAAAGGCTGTAAGTCAGTTTAGTGATCCAAATTTTTTCCACAGTAAATATTTTCCTGTCTGATATATAGAAGAAATATTTTTGTTTTGTACATTATTGAATACTAAATTAAGATGTAACTGTTTTATCAACACCTTTATTTTCTTTTAAATTAGTTTTTAAAATTTTACACAGATTTGTTTATCTTTGGTTACTACTTAATACTTTTATTTGGTTAATCAGGAGTTTACATTTGAGCACTAAATCATTAGTACTAATGAAAAAGAATAATTTCTGTTTCTTTTGCCTTTCTGATTTATGTATTTAAACCTGCAAAATCTCAACTCATTCTACTCAGCTCAACAAGCTGTCATGTGGAAATTATGACTTTTGATTATTGAAATTTTATAAAATGTAGTAATGCATCTGTGGTGTCAGTAAAAAAATGAGACTGCTGCATTAGGAGATATTTGAAATCTGCTGCACCTGAAATCAGGAAAGCTTTTAAGTTCTTCAGCTGTCGAAGAAAATTGAATCTTTGCTCTGCAGTGTGTCTCTGACACATCTTATGAGAAAAAAATCTTACAGGGGTGGCTGAGGGAGCAGGGAGCAGCAGTTTGTTCAGACTGGAAGAAAGGAGGCTCAGGGGGCTCTTTATCTCTCCAGAACTGCCTGAAAGGAGTGTGATGCCAGGTAATGAGTGGCAGGACAAGAGGAAATGGTCTCAAGTTGTACCAGGGAAGGTTTAGGTTGGATATTAGAAAAAAATTTCTTCACTGGAAGGGTGAAAGCATTGAAACAGGCTGCCCCAAGAGTCATCATCCCTGGAAGTACATAAAAGTATAAAAGTATATAAAAGACGTATAGACTTGTCAGTAAGGAACATGGTGGTGGATGTAGCAGTGCTGGGTTGACAGTAGGACTTAACATCTTAAAGGTCTTTCCAAATGAAATGAGTCTATGATTCTATATTTTACAATTTCTAATTTTTACTTCCAACTAGAAAAAAAAATCTTCTTTGTCCCAGTTCATTGGCAGTGCATCTTCTGTTTTTCTCCAATTTTAAGACTAGTTGATAAACTAAAATTTCTTGCATGTTATGTGAATGGATTATTTCAATATTTTGAGCCATTGGCAAGAACAGTTAAAGACCCCTGCCACTTGATGTTATTGAAGCTTCCTGAAATGGAATGTCGAGTAGAATTCAATACTTTGCATTAAAATTATCCTGTTATCCTCTCTCCATTAACAATTACCCTGATGGCTTTGAATACTTGTAAAATAGACTGTTTGGGCACTTTGAAAATTATTTCTAAGTCAGTTGGTGAAAGTTCATTGCTTAGTAATGCAGCATGCAAGGAGATAAGTAGTAAAGCTTGTGAAAATAAATGCAATATTTAAACATTGACTTCTAAAACCAGAAATTATTTAGGAAGGGAAGTATCAAATTCATTCTTTGGTGAGTTAGGTGCTATATGAAATAAATTCAGTTACGCATGTAAAGGTCATCTATGCCCATCCTATTGCACTTTCAACATTCAGTGTCATCTTTAGAGAAATCTCATTCTTAAATCCCATTTACTTACTGATTCCAGGGGCAGTGCATTAGTCAAATTTTATACATAGGTTAAATGGTAATAGAAGCTGTCATGTTATTGTGCTTTGATATTTTTTGAGTGTGAGCAAAATTATATTTAGTGTTTGGCAAAGGCTTTTCATGGAAAGGTAAAGTAGAGATTATTGCAAATTGAAGATACAAATTACCTATTTCTGGAGTCTATTACTTGATGCTTTTTTCTTTTCAAGAGAAACATTAAGCAGTATTTTTTATTGTTAATGTTTTGCTGTTGCAATTTAGAATCAAGAATGTACCAGGTAGAGCTAAGATGGCCAGGTACAGGAACAGCTCCAAAACATGGTACTAGAATGTTATTTTATCTACATTAATAAGGTTCAGTAAGGCATATTGGGTATTTTTTAGGTTTATGTAAAATGAAAAGAACAAATAAAAACTGTAATAGCAAGATTTCTCTAACATGGAATTTAGACTGTAGAAATTTTAGTGTTTCAGAGTAAATTGAGAAAGTGAATATAGTTGCTGAGATGGGGCTTTTTCATTAGTGGAAGATCATGCTTTTTAGTTAAATATATTAAGCTGTGACTGGTGCTTTCTAAGTAAGCTTGGCAGTAGAGACCAGCTTCTTCTCAGTGTTCCTGTGTATAACATAAACTGATATCATTTAGCTATTAAGGAATTTGAGATTTTAATTTTGAATTTTAGTGTGTTTTAGTGAATTAGTTTAGTTTTGAATTTTAGTGAATTTTAGTAGAAGAAATATAGGTCAAAAGTGGAAGGCAGTTTTTAGGCCGGAAATTTCAAAAAAATCCATGTGTTGCAAGATCAAAACCATCAGATTAATACAGTATAGTCCAGTAGGAAGAGAAATGTAAATTATTTAATGAGTTTACTAAAATTCAGCTACCATGCTCGTGTAAAATATTGATTTTGGAACAAAGTGATTTCTGAACAATCTAATCTTCTTCCCTTTCCAAAAAATACCCTTCAAAATAATATGTCTGGTAAAGGAGGATGTTAATTGTTACACTGTAGACAAGTCTATTGAATCCAATCAAGTTTTAAATCTGAACAGATATAAATTATCTCAGCTAGCAGCCAAGTTCCTGTAATTCTGTTGATGATCAAATTTGTTCGAGTAAAGTCATATAGCAAGAAACAAGGCTTATGTACTTTTAAATGCATTGTGAGGCCCAGAGACAAAATGTCAGCGCCCACAAATGGAAAGGGAGCACATTTTGCTGTTAACATAAAAACATTTGCAACACAAAGACAAGGATGCCAGCACAAAGGGGGCTTTTAAGAAAAGCAGCCATTTTGCAGAACTCCAGCCTGCTTTCATAGTTTACCAGGAAATTTCATAAACGCTGTGGAAGTGCCAGCGACAATGGCAGCCCAGGAGCGTGGGAGGACTCTCTGTCGCCTAACCGCGCTTTCAAAGCGGGGTTCTGCAGGAGATGAGCTTGTGATGTGAGGCATAAACGGACAAAAAGTAGAGTTAAAAATAAACACCAAAGTTGAGTGCCCTGTAATCATCATAAGAACGGAAAAATAAGTGAGCAAAGAGAAAGCCACCTCGTTTCAGAACAAGTACTATTATTACTTATGGGAACAGGGAATAATGGAAGCTATTGCTTTTCTGAGTTCACATTATGTGCTTTTCCCTTTTGCCCTGAATAGAGCAAAACTTTCTTTCAAAAATATTTTTCTCTTGGGTTTTTAATTAAAGTTTAGTTTTCAAATGCATATTGTGAGATATTGAAAAAATATTATTAAAATGAGGGAGCACTATCATATAAAATAAATGTTCAAATTTTATTATTTCTGTTAACAATGAGAGAAAGTAAAAAAAGCAATCAGAAACTTGGAAATGTTAAGACATCAGATGATAGGGCAGTCTAATAAAGAAGTTAAGAGTATATAAAGCTTTTGAATGCAAGAGCTGTATCACTGGAACAGCTGAAGACTTTAATAATGAGGGATGGTTTTAGATGCCTATTTAGGATTTTATCACCTTTAAATGCAGTACAAAGTTCTGCATTTTGAATTCCCCTTTGGCAATGTACTTGCTTCAGGAAGCTTGCTGTTGTGACTGTATAACATTTCAGAAGACCCTGCACTTTTATGTGCTGGAATGACAATGCAAGGCTTGGCATAAACAAGGTGCAATGTGATGTGATCATCTGTAATGACTGTACCTGTTTGAGTACTGTTGCAACATGGCAGAAGCAGCACACTTGAGAAGAAGATGACTTTTGAAAACTGGGAAAAGTGTTACAGTGGGAACTGAAATACCTGAAATGAGAATCCAAAAAAGAAAATTTAATTTTTACATGGAATTTTTTCCATGCTTCCAGCGCTGAATTGGTTAGTGGAAAGTTTCTAAAATACAGCACTACAGAGATGTGTTTTAAGTTTGAAAAAGTATCCAGACATTAATCTAAAGCAACAGTAAGTGTCTGTGCAGAAGTTGGTGTGGGGTTGAAGATGTCTTGAACTGTGGTACAGTGGGTGGGTTCTAACTTGCCTGCAGAGGGGTAATTAATTATTATACAAAGTAGAGACCCTTCAGCAAGAGAGATAGCAAGAATCCAGTCCAACGCAGCCTAGACACACACTACTGTTAGAGTACTCTTGTGTGAGAAGTCAAGAAAAGGGGCTTTTTGCTCTTCACAGGCCTTACAAAATAATAGGGAGGTGTGCCTGGAGTGGATGAGACTCTCTGGACTTTGGATGGATATGTTACATCCCAGGAACAAAAGGAATTTTGTGGTTGCAGGATTTGAGGGGGTAGACTTTTTAAAAAAATATGAATGCAGATTATAATGGGGGTTTATTATATTTCAATAAAGTTTAATAGATGAGGGAGAAGATTCCTGACAAATGCTGTCCATAGCAGCATCAGTGAGCAAGACATGACAGCCAAGTCATGGTGACTATCAAAGTACCATAGCCTTAAATGAAAAATGCTCTGGGGTTGTGTTTTGTTTTTTTTTTCCTGGTATGAGTGGTACTTTATATGAGTGGTACTTTAAGTACTAAAATATCCACAGGTGAACACTGCTGGACTAAAGTCCAAAGAATAAGGACGAGTAAAACATGAAGTACCTGGAGCTGTTATCAAACGACACTCTGCTATCTGAGCAGAATGTACCCCTAAATACTGACATTTGCCTGGCTCGCTGAGCGACTCATTTTGTGGCAGACTGGTGGCTGACTGGATAGTGCAGTTTATTCTCCATAAGAATCTGAGTTGATGTGAGACTATCCCCCCCATTAAGCATTTGCTTGTCAGCAGACTTTTATTTAGTACCTTTGCACAGAAGAGAGAGGAAATAAATAATGACAGTTAAAAAAAAAAAAAACAACTTTTCTCTGGTAAAAACTAAACCTTAAAACTCCAGTGGATGCAAAGGGACTAATTTTTAAAATATACAATAGGCATATTCACCACTGTTCTTTTAGTGTTTTAAATTCAACTATATGTTAACACTCATATTTAATAAGTTTTTTCCCTAGTTTATTTTAAATCTGTAAAGTTTCTAAATACATCTGTCCTGGCAGGGTGTTGGAGTGGGGAAGTACATGTGAAAGTCATTCTCTCTGTGAACAGAAAATATTCAGAATACAAAACATGAAGTGTCATAATTGTGCTAGAGCAAGAGCCGCTCTCAGCCTGTCATGAGTTAATGCAAAGCCATTTTTGTAGCCACTATTTGAGAGAGAAGACATCTTAATTAAACTCTGCCTTTGTTGAGAACATCAGAAAAGCTACTGACAGAGTGTTCATGCTAGCTGCAATCATGCATCCTGCCATCACCACTGACAAGGAAAAAAAGCAAGAAAAGTGGGCTGCAAGTGGCTGCTGTCACACAGATTGCTGTGAAAGAGAGGCTTAAGGAGCTGTTGCTTTGTCCATTTGGTACAGCTTTGAATTTTAAGAGACAACCTCTAAGTCAGAATAATTTTTCCCAATGTATGGCATTGCTGACATGTCATGCTGAACTATTCAACCTCAGAAATCAAGGTGCAAAAAAAGACAGATGAAAATCATTAGGAGATGTTGAACTGTTCCATAATTTTTGATGCACGGTGAAGTTTGCTTTTTTTTTAGTTTCATTTGCCCTGAAATCAAGGTGTTTGAAATTAAGTATAAATTATATTGTTCACAAAATAACCTCACTGTGGCAGCTAGGACCCAAAGAGAACTAGCAACAAAATTTCTATGATAAAATCATGAGAACTAGGAGCTCTTTGCTGAGGTTGTCTGCTCTCATCTCATTCCTGCTTGTTTTTTTGTTTTTTTTTTGTTTTTTTTTTTTTTTTTGTTTTTTCTGTATTTTCTTGCCATTTTCTTTCTCTTACACGTGAGGAGATAAAAGCAAATGTGGGGGTTAAAGGGTAAGAATAAATGCTGGTCTGTCTGTCTTCGTCACTCTGGTGAGAGTTATATAAAGGTGGCGCACCCAGTACACCTGTGGACAGGCACCAGTCTTCTGCTGTTGTTTTTGTGCATTGTTGCTCACTCCTGCTGTCTAGAAGACAGTAAAAAAACATTTAAAGTGTGGTCAACAAGGATTTGAGAAACTCATTTGCAAATCATCTGAAGCTGACTGTTCCTTTAATATTATTAAGAGACAAAGGATAGATGAAATGCCAGAGAAATACAGGGACTAGCAGATTTCTCTTTGCTTGCTGCTCAGATGTCTCAAAAAGGATGTGAAAGGATAATTTATCTTTTTGCAAGAAGAGATAAACTTCTTGCCTGGCAGGATTGTCTGCTTCATCTTGGAGATATTTACCTTGAAGCTGTATGGAGTAGTCTTTGTGACTATTGCTTATTATGACTTGCCTCAAGATTGATGTGTCATTTCACTTTCATTCAGATATAATTTTGGATAGCTGGTAAAGCAGGGTTAATTTTAAATAATGCTTTTGATGAAAACAGATTAATAATTATTAGACAATATATTTAATTTTTCAATTTAGAAAAATGAACAGAATGAGTATAAAAAAAAACAACTTTGAAACGGACTTGTAAGTTTGACATTTTTCCCTTGAAGCAATAGATGTAACCAGCTGGTGACAGTGAGTTGACTGTACTTTGCCTTCCTATGAAACTTCTTTGCACTAGAAAATGTTGATAAAAAATCATTTATTCATGACTCCTTGGGTATAGAAAGTGCTTTTCAAAATGCTGATAATTTTCCTGTTAATAATTTTTAAAGATTTAGTTTTAAAATATTTTATTATACTTTTATTTAGTCTTTAAAGATGCCTTTTTAATGAGTGTTAAGCAAGCATGTTTAAAACTGTCAATTTGAAGTATACATTGAAAGCATACATTGACAGGAGTAGTGCCTGTGTAAAATGAACTCAATTTTCAATTTGAAATTATGAAAATACTTTTGAATCACCTGATGAAATTGATGGAGATAATACATTCAAATGAATTACAGTTTTACATGTTTAAATTTTTTAAAAATTTGTTTCTGAGTATTCATAGATAAAGACAAACTTTTGATAATGTAAAATTAACAGAAAGCATAATTTCCAGTTTAAATAAATTTTAAAAATTTAGGTTGCAATATGCTTATATTTTGATCTTTGATTGTCCATATTATTTATTTTCATGCCTCAGAAGTCTTGCAGTGTTGCTATTTATAGTAACAGTTTTTTATTATATTTACAGTTTAACTTATATTTTTAATTCAGATGGGCTTATTGTTTAATATGACTTTGTAATTTGGATATTAAATAAAAACATTTGCAGGATAATTTCATAGAACTGAGCCTCTACAGAAATTTCAGTACATACCATTTAGAGGCAGTTTTGTTTATCACTGTTTGTTTTCATGTCCCCTTAGGATACTCTAAGTAACCCAGCATGATTAATTGTGAGAGCAATTATACACAAATTTTGTATTCTGCCCACAGGCATGCATGAAAATACTTTCTGTCTTCCTTTGAAGTTCACATGTTTATTTTATTATATATCTGTATCAAAGTATTTATGAATTTAATTCATTATTGCACAGCAGAGCATGATATGATATAGATATTTTAATGCCAATGTTCTCACAAATTTATGTACTGGCCATCTGGAACTTGGCCTAATAGTTAATGTTTAACAATATTAATACTGATATCACCTAGAGGTAGTTCTGTTGAGTTTTTTAAAAGTGTGATGCCTTCTTTCTCTGAAATAATTTTCTAACAGCTCAGTTTGTGGTTTGGTAAGGCAGCATCTGTGCTGTGAATCAAAGTCTGTGGCTCGGCACTCCCTGCCCAATTCTTGGCAGCTTTCATAAATGCAGGGTATTAAATGGAGAACCTTCATTGTTCCCAGCTACCTGGATTTCCCCTAGCTTTATCTTACTGAGAGCTTCTTCAGCTTTCTCTTTCTGCTGAGCAAAGGTTATATCTTGCCCTGTTTGTGAGTGTTTTCCATGGGGGGTGGGAGAGGGCAGGTGAGTTGGATCTACTTTTAGCTTGGTTAAAATATTCTGGGAACTTCAGATGGTACTGTTGCAAATTGCACCTGATAAGTTTTCTGCTTTTGATAGGAAAGGTAACAGACCTTTTCCTCCCAGTTTCCTTAAAACTTATGTGCAGTACAGTGAGTTGCTAACATATATGAAACCAGTAGGGTTTTTCAAATGTTTTGTTAGTTTCTATAAAACTTGTTGCTGAAGTCTACAATTTTTTGCAGGGCTTAATATGGTTTAAGCTTTTGTCTGTGGGTATTTCTGATGTTCTTTTTTTTCTGTTTTACTTGTATTAATTATAATGAAGGATGTTGGAGGTAGAGAACAGGACATAGAATTGACCTAACAACACTCTGCAGAGAGATTTTTCTCCATCTCCATCAGCACACATCCTGTTGTAGTACTTACTTTTAAGACAGCATTGCTGCTTCACCAAACATCCTCCTACAGTGAGAGAAGTAGGGATAACTCTTGGAAAAAGTTTTGAGGCTAGTGACAAAATATGTTTGTCTTTCAGATCCCCAGCTCAAGGGTATAGTGACCAGGTTATATTGCAGGCAAGGCTACTACTTGCAAATGCACCCCGATGGAAGTCTCGATGGAACCAAGGATGACAGCAGTAATTCTAGTAAGTGACTGCCCCAGGGGAATGTCTTAATCGCACCCGCAGACCGCACCGCTCGAATGTGTTTGCACAGGCACCGTGGGAATGCCTGCCTGCCTGCCTGCCTGCCTTTGGAGGGTTTCTGGATGTGTGGTGTCCCAGGGAGGAGGGTTCCGTCCCTTCGAAGCCTGGTGACCGCCAGCATGGCTCGTGCAGGACATTGGCCTAAATGTGTTGCCTCTGGAAGGGGAAGGCGTTGAGAGCTCACGGACCTTACGAGGGAGATATTTAGGCCAATGAATGTCTTCTGGTAATTTTATAAAAGTGGTAAAATTATATTAAAATATTTTTTAATAAGAACTGCTCATCTAACAAAAATTTCTTGTCTTCCAATAAATAACAAAGAAACAACAAGACGTGGAAACTAAATTTCCCAGAAAAATCCAAATTTACAAGCAAATCAAAGACCTTCATAAAACACATGCTAAATTAACTTGCTGAAGGTACTAAAAATTTTGGGGCGAAAAATCCTTCGCCAGCCAGAATTCCAATGCTGTTAAGAGATTTTTGCCACTGTAGAGATGGCAAAAGTGGCAGTTTTTAAAAATGTTCCAAACAAAAGAGGTCTTGAAAGGCTGTGTGGGTTGCTGCTTTGGTATGCTTTTCCTGTGATACTGCTACATATTTTTGTTCAATGAGCATATATATATGTTTGATAACTTCAGCTGCAAATGGTAATTAAGCAAACCTATTCTTACTCTAGAGACAGTTGATTCGTGTTTTGTTTATTTTAATTATCATGACATATTTAAGTAACATTTCTGTGTCATCTCAAATTTTATTTTAAGCACTTTTAATACACAATTATGTATTTCATACACTTATTATGCATATATAAATAACCCCTTAGATTCCTTAAAAATGTTGAAATTAGGCTGCAGAAATTAAAGTATTTGAGATTTCTGCCTTACATTGGTAAGGTTCCTATTTTAGGTGTCATTTTTAACACCTTTCATCAGCAGATAGCATGATCACCTTTTATTGTTTGGTTTGGAGTTTTTTTAATAGAGAAAAGTTGTTTAATATATTTTTATGTGTACCTCTCTGCTTGTTTTTCAAGTGTTTTTGTTCCCCTTCCATGTCCTGCCTATCCCACCCCCATCCTTGTTTCTTTTTGTCCATCTGTGTCCATCTCGCATACCCACTTCAGTACTGGAGTGCAGACTAAGACCTTAAAAAAGACAAGATTATTCTCACTTTTTATCGAAGCTTTGCCTAGAGGAGGTCTAAGAACTCTCTTATGGTATAAGTGCAGATCTCTGTCCCTCTGCCCCTCTCTCTTAGTCTCAGCTTCAGCGAGAAGATGTGTAGGATTGCAACAATTTTGTAATGTTTTATTGTTATTTCTGAGAGGTTATTTTAACTCTAAGATCTCTATGGATGTGGAGTCTTTTCAAAGATAGATCAAAGTGGCCTTACTTTTCTCTTTTTGATGTTGTCATTTTTACAAATTGTCCTCTTTTTTTTTTTTACTCTTTCTCCTCTTCTGTGCATTTCTGATTTTCCAACTCTCTGACCATCTCCCTTATTCTTCTTTTTCCACAATGCAGAATAAATGTTCTATATTATGAATATTCTGAAATATTGAACTTTATTGAACTTCTCCAAACTCAACCAAACACCATACAGAAGTATTGTGTATTTTGGATAAATATTGTTATTTTGTTTTACTCCAAAATTATTTTTTGGCAAAAAATTTGTGGCATTTTTTTCCCACAAAGTCTTTTTTTTCCTGTCTTTAACTGGTGGGATTAATTTTTTCTGACTACTCCAATTTTCCAATATTTTTCATAAAGACAATTTAGAACAGAAGAACGTAAAATTAATGTGCTTGCCAGGAAGGCCTACAGTCTGCATCTGAAATTTTGTTGGTATATATATATCAACCTTATCTGAAAAGATTTACCCATTTGGTATATTTATTATTGTATGAGTATGTGTTTGTTTCTTTTGTGCTGCCAGTCTTAGTTTTTTCACTTTCCACTTTGTTACTTTTCATTTCCTGTTGAACTTTTTTTTTCCCACTGCTTTTTTTTTTTTATTGCAGCATATGTTGGCTTTACTTCTCTTTCACTTTAAAACAATAATTTTCTCATGGGTAGAATTTCTAGTGTTTTGATATTTTATTTTTTTGAGCTCCTTAGCATGATAATTTCTGTCTGAGGCTTACAAGTGAATAACTTCTGGCAGCTGCCCAAGGGAGAAGATCCTGTTTCTGACTGTGTTGCTTGCAGGCTGCCCATTTAATGTGCCCAGAGGGCGACGGGATGGAGACGTATCAGCTGTCTGTAGAACTGATAGAATGCTTACCTGGATAGCGAGGATGACTTCCATTCAAAGTGTGTTTCACAAAAAGAAGGAAATACAGACTGCCAAAGGGTGTGCATCTCTGCCAGCCTTCCACCTGCCTTCTGACTATTCAGTGTCCCTGAAGAGAGCCCACTGAGTAACTGGGTGTCAGAGAAGCCAGAGGGAGCGAGGAGAGAGGGAGAGAAAAAAGATGCAGTTTCTTTTTTGTCTTCAGCAAGGAAACTGTTTGAAGCTTAGTCATGCTGCTACTTTTTGTGCTGTTGCCATGTATTCTATGTCAAGCAATTAGAGAAGTACTTGGAGTTAAAATTCCCTCAAGTGCCTATATAATTTTGTACTCATTTTACATGTATGTCAGTAAACATAACTTTACACCCTTTTGTAGTCACAGTGTTACAGCAAGGTAGCTCAAACTAAGATTAAAATTTGCTTCTATCTGAAGTCAAAATGAGTTGTACCAGCTGCTTTAATCAGCTGCTCATTGTCCCAGTTTGAGTAAAGGCCAGAGACTGCAGAGAGAGGTGACAAGATTTTTAGTGTATCACTGTGTGCAAAAACTTGCATGAAAAAGGAAGGAAGATTGATGTGCAATTGCATGAATGTACTTTTCCCGCTCATGTTGATGGCCATGACATTAGAACTCAACATAAACAAACAGGTTTCAGTTCATTGTTGTAACTTCTTTTTATAACTTTTCCGAGATAAAGATGTTTCATGAAACAATTGTAATTAATGCACCTATTGGTTAATGGTGCTGAGTTTCCTCAAATCACTTCCCTAAATTAAGGTTGTTAGCCTAACAATCTTGTGTGTACAGTCTGTGCACAATCTGTATTTTTTTTTTTTTTTGCCCCAGTCTCAGTGATATCTTGTTTTAGCTGTTTGGTTTTGTTTTTTGTTTTAATTTAATTTCTCTAATACCTTTCAGTTTCTGGTTTGCTTATGTGTCTTGCTTGCAGCAAAAGCAGGAGTGGCTGTGGTTAAAGCTGTAGCTTTGGTTACTGAGGTTCTACTCAGTGTAGCTGTCACACTCACTCTCATGTTCCTGGACTTTACAGGTGCAAATACAGCTTGCTTCACTGGCCTCATCATTATTAATTAGGAAAAACAAGGTCCTGCACAGAAATCATAAAGAGATAGAAACGATTTCCATATGTGCTTGTAGTAACAAGCATTACATTCTCCTCCTGTCCTCCCCACCTAAACCAGCTCAGTTTTAGGCTTTTGTCTATCTTCAAAGTTTTGTCTCGTGAATGAAGGGTAGGTTTAGCAGGAAGACTATTTAATTCGAGAAACAGACAGTTACAACTTTTTAATTTCTGAGGTTGAAACCCTGAATGTTTCAGGTGTATAGCTTTTTTAAATTCACCTAGAGTGTATCTCAGCCAATGACCACTGAAAAAATGCAACGCAAATGAGGATACTTTCCTTTACAGTTGACAGACCTGATTGTAATGCTCAAATGTTGCATTTTGTATCCCTTATGAAATTACAGTTGTTTTATAACATTTTTATAATATTCTCTGATTAAAACAACATTATTACCTATTGGTAGTCATATTTAATATACTGATAAATGAAAAAGTGAATATTATCCAAGAACATCTTACTTGGTTGTGCTGTGCACATCTTTCATTATGCTGCAATATGCTTTAGTTCCTTTGTGGTGCTTGGTACCTGGTAGAGTTGCTCTTCAAGGAATCCTGCAACCATTTAGCATTCCTTTATTTTCATCTTTTAATGCATACTTCTATTTATATCTTCCAAATTGAATGTGGAAGCATTAACTTTTTAATGTCTTTACAGAATACCTACCATTATCACATTTTGGTTTGAAGGTACTCATAAAATAACCTTTACAGCACCCTTGTAAGGTAAAGGAGATAATTAGATAGAAATAAAGCCCATAAAGATTAGGAAAAAACCACCTGCAGTGCTGTTAAATTTGGATTAATGAATGTTAATTTTGGATTACTGCACAGAAATATCTGCAGCCTGATGCTTGCAGTGCTTTTTACTGAAGTTTGTCTTCAAAGAATTATGCAGGCATTTACTCATCTATTTACATCACTTCTAGGAGTTAGGTAAGCCTGTTTCTCCCACTGGGATAATCTTAGTGTGACAGGTAAATGTTCAGTCATACTCAAAAAAAAAAGTTTTAATTATGTCTTCTGTAAGACTGGGCAGCTAGAATTGGTTTGCTCCATAAGAAATGGATGGACAAATCTCTAAGCACCAAACTCCTTGCAGTCATTGCCAATCTAAAAGATGTTTTGATGGAGTTGTCATTTTTGCCTGTGGGCCTGCAGGTGAAAATAAATTGAAGAAGTAGTTGCCTTGATCTGATTGGAGATTTGGTACTGTGGAAAGTTTTGTTAACTGCCACAAGGGCAGTGTGCACGCAGAAGAGGCTGCAAGTTCAGAACTCTTAAACAGTCAGTCTGTAACAAGATTCCTGAGAAAAACAGTGATCTGTAATAGCAATTTTCTTGCAGCTACAGGTAAATTGTACCTAAATAGACTTCCACAAGTATATGTAAATATCTGATTTCAAGCATTTCAGATTTCAAGTTAATGGACTGTGTTGGTATAACATAAAAGAAGGAAAGAGTTATTACGGGGGTTTTGTGTTTTGCTCAAGAAAGGAGAGATTGCTTATTGAAAAAGTGGACTCAAACTTTTGCTAAAACTTTTTGAGGACTAGAATCCAACTCAGATTTGGAGTTCCTGCAAGTGTCCTCCATGAAACCTAAACAAGTAACCCTTTTTCATGGCAGTTGTTCCTGCTAACTGTCCCCATCCCCATTTTCTGATATTTTGTGGTGGGAGTAGGCTTGCAGGCTTAGGAAAAGGCAGAGAACCCAAATGCTTTATAGCTGTCGTTTAGATAGAGCACAAAGCAAAGCTAAGGGAGTGTGCACTCTTAGCACTGACAAGGAGAAAGGGTTTTACTTGCACCATTTCTGCCAATAAGTTCCCTTCTCTTCCCTGATGCTCTCATGTCCTACTTACATGTGGAATTGCCAGGCTTTCTACCAAAACATGCAGCATGGGAACACTGAGCACCAGTTGGGGGCTGTCCACCCTCTCAACCCATCTATAGAGTCACTGAACTGGCTTTAGGCACATAAAGATGTTCAGGGACCTCACTCCCCAGGTTTTGGTTTCAGATAATTTTCTTAAAGAGAGAAGGAAGCAGGGGACATGGCTCCTTTTAGCAACCCCCTCAGATAAGAACATATGTTTGGCTGTGCAGAACTGGAATGCCAGCAGACTATAGAAGGCTTTCTGCTTTTCTCAGAGCAGGTTTTTACTAGAGTGAGGTATGCCACAGGTGAATCCTAGGTATGTTTGAAATGTGTAATTGAATGCAAAAGTCTTGCTCAGTGAAGAGTACTGCCCAGTCAGGCTCTGGAGGAAATTGAATTACTTTTGGCCTGCTTCAAAGTGCATTAAAGCACATGCTGTGCCTTCCTGGTGCACGTTTTGCTGTCCCCGGTATGAAACACGTTGCTGAACATTTGTCAATCAATAGCTGAATGTAGACTGGCCTCCCTAGTTTTCCTCAAGTCTGGAGGATTTTGTGAAGCTTATTGAATATTCTGACTGTGCAAAATTGCAGCATTTCAGGCCACACTCTAAAATTTTAAGGGTTTAGACTAATTACAGGATCTCTGAAAATCTCCAATTAAAATTTGGTGGCGGTAAAAGATGCATTCCATTCCTTCCGCAGTGCTTTCTGAATTCACCAGCAACTATAAGCCACTTCAGTATCTTTATAGGCTGCACAAAACACTGATGTGTTACAGGCCTGTAATTCTTGTTCAGTGGTGGTTGGATTTTTTTTCTAGCTTTGGTGCTTTATTTTTATTTGTAATATGGTATATAATATTTACATTTCAGAATATTTGACTGAACCACTATGACCGAATTATTTTTCATTAACTGACTTCTCATGGCTGACTTGTCTTTTGTGTTCACCTCTTTTCTTTATATAAGTATTGTTTGTTTTTCCTTCCTTGTGTCCCTTCAATTGTTTCTTCAGTCCCTTTAGCATGGTTCGCTCCTGCAATTTCTTTTTTCTAGGAAAAAATCCAAACTCAATTGCCATCTGATACTTTGTTTTACTGTGACAGACTCTCCCTCCACAACACACAACAGTGATTTTTCTGGTTTTGACATTGTTTCATTTGAGGATAATGAAATGGATGGTCAATGAGGAGTTTATAACTAATTTTTGACTTCCAAATTACATTGAACTAAAAGCCCTTAAGCCATGCAGTCTTTAGCCTATATGCTCTTGGGATATCTTTTCTGCGAGTGCCATATTTTATTGCTTTACATTTATTAAAGAGGGAACCTTATCTGTACCAATTTATTTTTTTTTTTTTTTTTGTGAAGAGCACTGTAATATCCTATCATAATGGAGAAATTTGGAAATAACAGAAATTAAAATTAATTTGTGCTAATTCTTGTAATCTCTTTTATTTTCTTTGTAAACCTGCCAATTTTTTTCAGTTCTTCTAGAGCTCTTTTCAATATATTTTTCTTTCTACCGCTCTAAGAAGAACTCTGCTACAATTCCTAGCTTTAAACCGGCTTTGTGTATTCCTAAAATTATCTGATGTTACACATTAGTTTTTTGCATGACAATGCCAAAGGAAAGGTGTCTCTTTTTTTATACGTCTATATTTCTAGTAGTCTACCTATGCTTTTTTTTCTCAATTGTAAAGACGTGGTCATATTCATCATAAACAAACTGGATGGATTTTTGTTCTTTGACCAAGCAGGAATTTTCACACCTTGAGAAATGTATTTATCCACTGCAATTAAATGATCTTTTTTCTCTGGTTTGGGCTTTAGCTATGGCATTCTGATTACAGATAGCCTCATTCAGTACATTTTTTGGTCACACCTATGGATGTCCTTCTTAAATTTTGAGGAATTCACTGTAGGTGTTACTGTGTTCCTGACACTTGGTAGAAACATTGTCCCCACTCCATATGTTGGATACACAGGTTGTGCTTTTGGTTTTCATCCAAGGACTTGGGAGTCCCGGGCTTATCCACAGTGGAAAAAACATTTAGCATAAACTCTGTCTCATCCTGGTCTTTTCTTCCAAAACTGATGTGTGATTTGCATCTAATTTTCTAGCATGAGTCAGTAAATGTAACATAGGTGTGTGCTGGCATAAGTTTTAGAAGAATTTGTTCATGCCACCTACTTACACAACTTGTGTTTTTCTGTGGTGAGGCTGGTAAACTCCCACTCTTCACACTGGTCTTTTTTCAGACAGTGGCTGTTTGGATTACTACAGAGGTATAGAGTATTTCTAGGGTATTTGTTATTAGTTGCTTTTCTGATTATTTTCTAATTATTACCCCAAGTTCTGTATTCTCTTCAATAACATTTATTCCCACTTAGAATCAAGCACATATTTCAGTGCTTTTATGAACTATGGTAATCATCTGTCATTGCCTGACACCATTTGGTACCACTTGTATCAAATATAACTTGTATCAAATATTCAAAAAAGAAAAAAAAAATTTGAAACCACAGATCCTTTGACATCAGTCTTTGATGAGGGCACCTTTTAGTTGAAAACCGTAAAAATGCCCAGGAAAATAAAGAGCTACTTGCCAGAATCAAAGAAGAAAGATTTTCTGAGTTAGTCTAATTTTAAAAACATAAAAAAATTATGCAGAACTATTTTTCTTTCTTTTCTGCTAATTATGTTTATTAGACAATTGTATTAACTGTAGCATATTTATGTCTGAACGTGTGTTTTCTTCACAGCTTTATTCAACCTTATACCAGTGGGACTTCGAGTTGTCGCTATCCAGGGTGTAAAGACTGGGTTGTATATAGCCCTAAATGGAGAAGGTTTCCTCTACACATCAGTAAGTACCTTGCTGGACTCTGTTTAGGAGGCACAGCTGAAGCTGAAGTCTACACAGGAATGAGATGGGTGTCCACTTTTAAGAAGTTCTGCAATGTCTGTGTATGTTGCACACACCATGCTTGTGCCTAGCATTATTTGTAAATGGGACACAGTAGAAATTACTGTGTACTACATATGAAAGTCTGAATGTTAGCAATCCCAAAAAAGCACACCATAGAGCTCTTTTCCTGGCAGGCTTTCATAGTAGAGTGCCATATACCACAGAGATTATAATTTTCATTTCAGTTCTTCAAAATTTTTAAGTAAGGACCTAAAATTATTTTCTTAGAGTCTTGTTGATCAGAATCCAAAAAACACTCTAACCATTATTTTTGTTGATAAGATTTATGAGTACAACTTCCATCTAAAAGGTTATTAACAGCCTTACGGTTTGTCACAATCATCTTGTAACTGTATGCTTAGCATCACTGATTTTTTGATATCAGATACAAGGAGGGACTATTACCTCTGTAGAATGATCAAAGTTTAAAAAAAGTCTTTTTGAGTCACAAAGAAGACTGCTGGATAAAGTGACCAGAAAGACCTCAGATTGTCTATGGTATTTCAAATGATTTGATGCTAATCACTCAGTGTGTTGTGAATATAAAATTCCTTAGTTTTGTTTAAATTTAGGGTCTTAACTTCCTTTGAAGGGTGGACAGCCTTTAATGTGAACAGGCAGTTCTGTCAGGTATTAACAAGGTGGCTTAAAGGATTTTTCACTACTGTATTTTTATTGACATCTATGGTAAATTTATTTACATAGCGCTTTTTCCATTTTTTGCGTCAAATAGTTCTTAATTCCCAACTGAGTTACAATACACTGCTTTGTTTTCAATGTCCGTTGAAAGGAAATTGGAAAGATTAAGTTTCTGATGCCCTGAGGGAAAGTATTCTGTTTGTTTCAAACACACAATTGTCTTGCAAAAGCTAATTAGTAAGAAAAAATGGAACTAATCTTGAATGCCAATGTCAAGACAAAGAGAAAATTCCTCCTCACAAAATGCCTGCTGGAAACTCAAGCAGTACTGTCTACCTTCTTTTTACATCTGTTCAAAATAAAAATTCTATCACAGGAAAACATGCAATATTTGCTATCAAAAGGAAGAAAACTTGAGGAAAAAAACTTAGTGATGTTAGAGAAAACAAATTACTGACTTTCTAGTACCATCACATTGTGGGGGAAGGTAATTTCTGGATCATGGCATGAAGAGCATTTTTTTTTATGTGTTGGCACAGTGAAGAGTACATTCTTGCCCAACACTGTTCCTGAAGTGCATTCTCAGTCCCCCAGAAAGAAATATAAATTTCAGAAGATGTGCTGTTTCCTCATGGTTAATTTTGCAGGGGGACCACACTTGTACAAAGTAGGCACTGTTTTTATGTATTATTCTGGAAATGATTCAAGTTAAATGAAGTTAAGTGAGGCAAGGATTGTTTTTCTAATGTACTGCTTACTCTTCCTTGTGCAGAGAATGAAAGATGAGTGGCCCATTAAATTACAAATTGACACATTATAAAACACAGTGGAAGACTTTGTTATGTCTATGAAAATATTTTCAACTTAAACTTTTTTCAAGAAGAAAAAAAAATAACATTTGATCAAAAATTTAAAGGTATTGATTTCCAAACATCAGTGCTGTAATACAGGTTTGTTTGTTTCATATAATGTATTGACAACACTGGAAATACATTTTTGTCTCAGCAATTGCCTGCTTTCACCTTAAAGCAATATTTATATTTGAATATAAAATGACAAAGCAACAGAGAGAAATCTGTCTTCTCCTGAGGATCAAGATGAAGAAATAGTGTATGCAGAAAATTCACCATTTGCAGAAGAATTGTTTTAACCAATCACTTTCTATTACTGTTTTGGTGAACTTTTTGACTCTTTCACATCTGTGTATCTGTTGCATCTGAATGCAGAAGTTCTGTATTACATGTTACATATTTTTCCCTTGGCTATTTAGGAGAGAATGGGAGAAAAAAGTTTTCTAAGTTTCATATGCCAACTGCCATCACTGAAAAAGTTGCTGCATAATGGGCATGTTAGTTAAAATGTACATATATTTATATTTATTAGCAATTGCTTATAAAGTTTTGGAAAAAAGTAATCATGCCTTGTAGACTAAGTAGCATTTTCAGTCTAAGTTGAGACTGAAGTTCTGTATAGCCCTCCTATGCTTGGTGTCCCTTCTTCCCATCACACTCGTATTCACAGGATATGAAAGCTGCATCTTGTGAGAATACCCTACATGTTGCTGCCTCGCTTCAGAGACTGAAAGCCCCAGCTCAATTATTTTTATCATAAGGTTCACGTCACATTGACTAATTAAGCAGCAGCACTGACAGCAAAGGTATTATGTGTGAAGCTGCTGTGTGTGCTGTGTGAAGAAAATGAAGGTACAGTGACCGACTAGTTTTACAAAAAGATTGTCAGATGAAAATTTACATTGTTTCTCGCCTTTTTTTAAATCCTTTTTTTAATGGTTGTTTACATCACTTTGAGAGTCAATAATTTTTTCCCCTTTATTCTGCTATATTTAAAATTTATTCAACTGTTTCTCAGAATAAAAACTAGAAAAATGTGCAGAAATTCATAGAAGAGTGCTATGTCAGTATTTCTTGGAACAGAAACAGGAGGACAGCAAATTGTGTAGGAAGATCAGTCTCAAGAGCTTTTCATACCTATTTTGCCTGCTGCAGCACTTGAGATTCGTATTCTGTCCTTTGTGAATTGATTGAGCCAGAGTCTCTAACATACATTATCAAAGTCTTGTCAAATAAAGGAGAAGAAGAATCTTTGGAGTTCGACAGGATTTTGCAAAATTCCTGAGAGAAATTTTCCAATTTTTTTCCAAAATCATAACCTGTTTTTTTCCTCTGGATTTAATTTTCTTATTGTAATACCATAAATAATTATTTTCTGTCATATGAAATATGAGAACAAGAGCCTTTTCATGTTGTGCTCTTGCTTGTTCTTTTAAGGGTTAACTCACTTAAAGGCTATCCATTAAACTCACCTATTTTGAAGGTTTGGATTGCTGTGTCCAACTTTATTTCTCAGTGTGTGTATATTTACATACACACACATTTATATCTGTATATTGAATGTATCTAGCCATAAATAGGATATATTTACCTACTGGTAGCTTTCCAGTTCTATATGTATGTTAGTGAGCGATGAGAATCATTAAAGTGAGTTGACATTAATTTTAGATGGCTTAATGAACTGTGAATAATTTAATATTTATGACTGACTAAATAACTGTGAAAGCTAGTTGGAAAATCTGGATTTTTCCACAAAGAGCCATCTCAGTTACTAGCAAGATTTTTGAAGTTGTAGTTATGGACTTCATATGCTAAAGTCAAAAATTATGCCTTATTCCTTTCTTCCTTTTGGAAGGGTGAGCAAGGTGAGGTTTCATTTTCAGATTTTGTCTTGTGAAAATCAAAAGCAATGAAACTGACTCCATGCACTTAAAAAGAGAGCACAGCTGCAGGGATTCTCCATGGGGAACAGGTATTGCCTGCAGCAAGAAGATGGCAGTGCAGTGCTTGGCAGAAGCTTTTGTTGGGTTTGATGTTAATTTTGATCAACTCCCTTTGCAAGTGGTTCATTAGTTCAGCTTCCAGGGGGCTGCAGGTTTTGTTTTGCTTCTAGGATTTCCTGCTATCTTAGCAGGATAAATTCAGAGGTAAAACTTATAAAATGTTAGTCCATTTTATGATTCCTATTTTCCTGTGATGAGGATATGAGAGCCCTCTGGGTTTACATCAATGGATTTTTCTCCAGAATTATTTGATACATCTGGGAGTGTTTGGAAGGGCTACTGGTTCCCTTTATTATCATAGGAGCAGTTTGTCACTGTACTATCTGTCTTTGGTAGGTATCAGAGTAAAAGAAAAGGGAAAATTCGAAATGTCGACAAGGAAAAGTCCTGTCTAGAACATCATAACCTGCTTCTGTTTTCTTCTTTGTGTTTCCTGTTTCACCATTTCTTCTGCAAATTTTCTGAGACCAGAGATGTGAACTAAAGCAGAGAGGAAAGAGTACACCTGTGATATTGTCCAGCAGCAGATATCAAAGTCATAGGAATTCAGTGCATGGTTTCTTAGTAAGACTGATGCTTTAAAAGATGACTGAGCCTGCAAGGTCAGGTCTGGCCTCCCTGGTCCCCTCTTCCACCATTGCTTACTGTGGCTCCAGAGGTCCTCTTCTGGGCATGGGGTAGTGGGAACCTCACTGGAAGGATGTAGAAAGTACTGGAGAGGTTTTACCAACTTTTTGTAGAGTATTTTAGAATTAGGAATGTTGCACTACTCACTTAACAGAATAATCTTTTGTGAGGTGCGGGTTTGTTTTTTTGATCTGCCGCAGTACACAGTGTTGAGGGTGTTGGAAGGGTGTTGGTTGGGGCAGCGTTTCTGTTGCAGTAAGATATCAGTCTGTGTCACAGCCTTCATGAAAGAGAGAGAACATCAATATCTGTTGCTGAGCAGTGTATTTGTTCTATCGCTCCGGCAACTCTCACCTGAAAAAAAAGCCTTTGAGGATTTCTCCTGACATTTCAGCGGCTTCCCAATGCTGCTATTTCTGCCACTTCTTTAAGCCCACATAATTGACCTCTCTGAGGAGAACAAAATTCAGCCTCAAGGAAGAACATAGGAGCACCTTCAGTGAAGCCTGGAAAAGAGTGAGAACTGAAGTAGTCTGTATTTCTACTATTCAATTCAAAGTCAAATGAAAAATAAATTTTGTCTAGCTTTTCATAGAGCCTTTATGCTTCGGAATAGCTAAGCTTATCATGTGCAGTACTTTGAAGGTTCAAATGTGCATAAAACCTTATAATAAACAAAGCAGAAGACAAAACCAAAGAGGAAATATGATGTTTTAAAATTTTAATTTTTTACAAGAATAATCAAAAATGGGTTCATGTTGACATCAGGATAACGTTGTTACAACAGTAGTTGACCTACGGTTTGGTCATTCTCCACCTTTGGATCATTCTACACCTTGCAAAGTATTGTAGGAATAGCCGGCAATATATCTGTTTATAGAAAAAGTAACAAATAAAGCTTGCTCTGTGAAAAGATGTAGACTTTTATTTCTAGTGGTCAAAAGTATACTAAATATCAGAAAAGGGTAAAACTCACTGCTCTTGAGGTATCTGTAGTTTTGTAAATGCAAGCACATCAGAGTGGAGTGTCTCATAATATTGTGATCAATAGAGAACATTATTTTCTTTCTTATGTCAGACTTATGCTTTAGGGTCTCAACCTGCTCCCACACATTTATCTTCCAGCACAGACTTTACTAAAAAAAGGGTAGGACCTTATTTCACTTGTCATTATCTGTATCATGGAAGTATTGTGGCTCACTTTGGAAAGAGGAAAATGGGTATTTTTAATTTTTTGAAACCACAGCTCCTGGTAATGACTTTTGAAAACTGATTATGTGATATTTTTAAGAGAGTAAAGGCAAGACCTTATACAAAATCCCTTATTTCAAGGGCTTACCACTGAACGGCTTCCTTACATATCTATAACATTTTTTACATTTCTAGTTATTTTTTATTCAATTTGGGATCAGTTAGAAAGTGACCCATATTTATTTTGTATGGAAAAATGTTTTTTTGAAAGGGATGCAGCATGTTTCAGGGCTGTGTTCCTCTGTAAACTGGGCTGCATCTCTCAAAAGGTAAACAAGTTCAGCATGTTCCAGCAGTTGAAATACACTGACAGGGAGGAGGAAAACATCTGCATGATTTATGCTTATTTATATCTGGTTTTGGAGGAGGATAATTTGTCTCTCAGGTTGCCTCCCAAAAATAAATACAGAGAATTGCTAATGAATGTATTTATTCTATGGTAGCATTTAAGCCACAACTGATAACAGCTCTGCTATATTGTACAAAAGAGTGTCAAATGTCCCTGCTGCAGCATGCAGTACAAAAGGGGTACAAAATACATACTAAGTCCATGACTTTTCTTTACTGGGTTAGGTTTTCAGCACATTTTTGATTGAATGTGCTGAAGCCAATGCTTTCACACACAAGATAAGGTAAAAAAGGAGGTATGCAGATGCACCTGAGAGTTTGATAAGGTAGGAGAGAAGTGAGAAGGGAAGAAATGAATGGAAGGAGGCAGACATGAGGAGACTGTGATAAGAAGGGATATAAGAAAGTGGATAAAAAGCACAGTGGAGCAGAACAGTATTGCAGAAAACCTTATAATGATATCGTCATTGTAGAAATGTTTAGGATGATATCACTATTGTTCAAGTCTCATGCTTATGTTGATTATGACCTGAGTTTTTCATACCCACAAATGGCTACTATTTGAACTACTGTTCATAAACTATTTGTTTAATGAAAAGTGCCACTTTGAATACATAAGGATACAGTATTTTAGTGTGGCTTCTTACTCTATGGCTGTAGTTTCCTCCTGGAATTTAAATATTTTACTGGGGGTAATAACAGAACTTGGCTCAAAACTTGCAGCTCTGTTTCTTGCCACTTAAACCAAATATTTATATCCTGATTGTTTCATTAATGTCTACAGTATCCAGGATCTAGTTGAATTTTTATCAGTAAAAACAGTTTCATATTTGCTTTAATAATTAATTTTCCTTTCTCATGTATATTTCTCCTATCCCTGTGCAAAAAATCACTTACTATATGTGTTCTCTCTCCCTGGAATGTATATAAATGCCCCAAGAATAACAGTTGCACTTCCACCTTCGCAAAGTTTGAACGATCACAGGGTCTGCAGCTGCAGCTGGATATTTTTAAATAATTGTATGACAAGGAATAGTAGCTGTAGGTAGGTATGCTAAAATGAGGTAATCTAATCTCATGCTTCAGGAAGTAGGATGACTGCCACAGGGTCTGAGAGGAATGCTTTCCCCAGTGTGCAGCATCATATAGTGCAGTTGCTCTGGAGGAGGTTTGTCTCTGAGCTGTTGTGCAATGGTCACAGCTGAAGGCTGAGCCAGGCTTGATGGACCAGCAGCTTAATCAAGTCTGTCAAATTTCTGCTTCTGGCAATTCTGTCTCTCATGGTAACATCCCTGTATTTTTGGCCAATGTTTGTTTTGTTGCATAAATGCAACTACACTATTCTGGATGTTTCTTTATTCTCTGCTTTGTTGCTCTTAGGAATTTGGGGTTGTCAATAATCCTAAATTTTGAATTCATCTCACTCTCTATTGTATACCACTCTTGCCTTCTGTTGACTTACTTCCTTTCTAATTGTCACTTCCCAACCAAACAGGATGACATTTGAAATTTCTAA
Source organism: Melospiza georgiana (assembly GCF_028018845.1). Taxonomy (NCBI): domain Eukaryota; kingdom Metazoa; phylum Chordata; class Aves; order Passeriformes; family Passerellidae; genus Melospiza; species Melospiza georgiana. The sequence goes on from NC_080431.1 coordinate 30,192,205, forward strand.
TTTTCTATTCATTACTGTTTAATCTTACTCATTCATTGCATCCAAGCAAGGAGGGAGGCTACCAAGGACTTGGAATCTCTCAAATTTTAGACAATTATCAAAAACAAGTTTCCAAAACAAAATCCTACTACTTCTTTCCTTAATGGTTAATGGATATTGAAAATGTTAAAGACAATTTTGGGAGGATTTTATGGTAAGTTGAAATCCATTTCATAAGTGGGGTTCTTACCACGACTTCCTATTGCATTGTCAAGAGGTATAGATAAGAAAAAGCTCAACTTTCTGTGGAGTAGAACACTTAGACACATGTGGTGCTATCACTTCTGTAACTGCATAGTTAATGCATCTTCTGTTGTTCAGAGCTATTTCCAAAATGTATGTGTCTAGATAGAAAGATAGATGAACAGAAAATAACTGAGAGCTTTTAGATATTTAGTCTATTTTCAAAAAAATATTTCTGTTTGTCTGAAGAATTGCTTCAGTCAGATGCTGAAGCAAAAATTTGCTTTCATTATGTGAGAAAAACAATCCACATTAACGTGCAGAAATGAAATAGTGAAATGCGTATTTTTTCATTTTTTAAAAATTTCTCTAAAAATTTTAAATACCTTTAGAAAAATATTCAGGTTATATCTGATAATATCAAGATAAAAGAATGGTATTTATCTAGGTAATTAAAGAAGTATATGCAAGCATCCTATAATTTCAGAGAACTTTCTAAGGTACCCCTCATATCCTATAATGAGATGGTGTGGGCACAAGTATCTGTGTATTAAATTATCATCTTATCTTTACAACATAATTCTGTATCATCTGTATCATCATTCTGTGTGGTCCTTATGATTAGAATTCAAAAGAAGGATGATATATTAAAAATGTTATTGTAGTGTGCAACTCTACAACAGGGTTTTGTATGAAAGATAGAGTTTTGTAAATATCAGATGTTGACAAAAGCCATAGATGCATTTGATGACTGATTTATATACAATATCCATTACATTTTTGTAACAGGTTTCTTATTATTCTGGATTTTTTTAAGAGTCTTCTTTCACATTGCCATCATACACATTTATTTTATTGTTGTGGTGTATTCATTTTTTCATTTGAACAGGTAAATGTGTAGCTAAACCTAGTGATAAATTTATATCCCCTGTAATCTTCCTGTATGCCCTGTGAAAAAAACTGGGATGTTTCTGTTTCTAAGGCAGCTTTAGCCATGGGCTGGATCTTGTGAGCAAGCTTGGCCATCTGGGTAGGCCCACAGAAATGCTGATTCTGCATGTCCTGACTAATGACCCCTTACCTTGGCCTCCCACATGTTGGCAGAGCTTGTTAATCTGGGACCTGCCCAAGGGTGTTCACAGTCCCCTCTCTTGGGGACAGGGCTGCTCCCACCACCTTTCCCCGTGGGATTTTCTGTGGCCAGGGACAATTTCTTGTGTGCAGCCTTGCAGGACCTATAGACAGTGTGTGGGCGAATATGTCCCCAGAAAAGGCTGGGGTTGCCCCTGAGGCCTTCCTGGGGAACTTAGCTTCAGAAATGAGAACTATGGACCACATTTTGTTTCCCTTTTGGTAAATTTGTGACTATTTGTCGATTACAGTTCATTTACAATGTAAATAAGTTTGCTAAATATTTGTGTCTATAGAAAACTGAGTAGGAAAGCAAGCATCCAGCAACTTGTACATAGCTAGCTAACATCAAGTCTAGATTTCCCTCTTGGTTTGTCAAATTCCTCAATCTTCTCCTTTACCTGCTGGCAGCTTTCCCTTACAGTATTCCTTGATGTATTCTCGTAGATAGTGCATGATCTTATATGCTCATATACTCATTTAGACAAATATCATAGATCTTCATTCCCGTACAGGGCCAGGAGTTGAATAGGGTATGACTCTTTCCTGCCTTCTCCTCTTTCCCTCATTTGGGACACCATTCAGTCAGAGGCAGCTTTAGGTGAAAACAGACATCCCAAAGGAAAGTTTGAGGTTCATTCTTGTTGCTTGACCAGGACCTACTTGTGGCACAGCATCAGAATAACTCCTAGCAATCGTGGAACCTTTTCTGTCCACAGCTTAGTGTAATTCAAAATTCCAATTTTAAATTTCTAAAATACTGCCTAAATATTGAAGGGATCTGAAATTTTTAGGAGTACCAAGTGTTTGTCTAGTTCTGATGCTAATTACAGTTGCTGATCTCATAGGTATCAGGGTTGGCATAGCAGAACATTTTCAGAAATCCCTCTTGGAAGGTTTAAACTGGTGAGTTTGTTGTGCAGTGCTTATTCAGCATATCCTATTCACTGCCAGCTGAGAAGCTCTTTAGAGTGATTCTTGTTGATTTGACAAGGATTCTTTTTTTTAGCAGACTACAAATACAGCCTTGGGGACATATTTGCTCTCCCTGCGGGTGTCTCACAGGGAATCGTAAATCTGAAGAAAAATCAGCAGTAAAACCTGAATTTTACTGCAGCAAAAAACATTGGAGGAAGGATGAGCATACAAGTCACCCCATTGTGTTTGAATTCAGATATGACTCTTCTCTACATTGTCTTCTCCTGATATATTTGTCACTAAACATTTTGTAATAAAAAGTGACATGATGCCACTACCTGGAAAACCATGAATACCTGGGCTTAAGAGACAGTACAAGGTAGGAAAACCTTGTACTTTGAGTAAGTGGGAAAAAAACCTAAAGGCTTAATTCCTTCTTTTTCTTTCTTTTTCCAGTAGCATGTCATGTTATGGAAGGCTTTGGCTTATTAACAGACTGATAAGACTTTTTAGCATTACCAGACATTTACATGGTATTACTTAATATTTAGTATAATTGTGTCTGCAAAACTGAAACAATGTTTCAACATGAAGATTAAATTCCAGTACTTTGTGACTCCGCAGATGTACAGAGCTAAAGACCCAAAGTTTTCCACAAAAGAGATGTGATTGCCTAATTCACCATGGAATTGTTTACTTATTGCAGAATTGCCTAACAGCTGATGAATTTCAAAAAGATAGAGAAAGGGTTTTATACCACAGGCACAAAACAAAATATAGCCAACATTTCAGAAGCATAATATGTTCTCTTTTTCATGTCCCTCTTGGCCACCATGTGACTTCCGTGTTGTGACTAATGTCCCCTAAGCAGTTATACCCTTTCACATTGCTGTTCAGTACTTAAAACTTAGCACAGCCCAGGTCATCAGGAAAGAGAATAATATTATGAAAAGATCTTAAAAGCAGCTTTGATGCTGTTAGGAATAGGTAGAAGTATAAGATTTTTTAAAGTCTATTTCCCAAGGAATACTATTTCTCTCCCCAGTGTTATGTATTACTGGATGAACATGGGTTTATTTAAAAAAAATGAACAAAAAATATAAGGGTTTAATTTTTATAAAATTTTAAATAAAAAGAAGACGTACCTGTGATTAACTACATCCCAAAATTCATTTTGGTATCTTTTTCTTTACTCTAGGATGGGTTTGGACGTTCCCTGCCAAGGGAAGTGCAAAATACATGTTGGTGTGATAATGAGAGAATAGTCAAGTCAGACTAAGAGTAAAGTATAATTAATACAGAACCAACTGGAAGCACAATCTCTGTAGAGTTACTTTTGTTTTTACAATGGAATAGAATAACTTTTAGATTTGGTAGAAATTTTTCCATTTGCTCCTGTGGGGTCTGAAGCTATTGGTCTATGCTTCAGTAGGTACTGGAAGGATTTGTGTAAGTAAGCATCGTTCTCTTTGAGCTTCTTGAATGGAATATATCAGGGAGAATTCCTTCATTTCATTCATTATGATATCTGACAAATGCTGATATCTATGTTACACTAACAAATGCTCTTAGTAGAACTCCATTTTTAATTTCAACCTGCTTTCAACCTTGTACTTTCCTCTTCTCCTCCCCCATCCCTTTTTTCTCTGGAGAACTTCTCTTAAGGGTTAGGGTACCATAGGAAGATGCAGCATTTAATATTCTATTTCAACATTTAGTTATTCTTGAGGAGGACTGAGTTGACTATTTTCTTCTTGACATTTGAAGATCAGGAGTATGCCCTTGTCTCTTCATTTTCAAGTATCTATTGGCACCAGCAGGAAAGGAGATGAAGGAATCAGCCTTTCAGGCATTGAAAGTGACAACTTCAGGAAGCATCAGCTGAGGCGATTCTATCACCCATTTAGCATTCATCTGACTATTGAAGGTGGCTGAAGAATAGCATTTGAAAACAGAATAGAAGATAAAATTGGTATTTCCCTTAATACTTACAGAACATTCACTGTCATCTTTGACAAGTATCAGTGTTCTGCCTGGTTCTCAGAACTGTGAAAGTCACTTTTCTTCACTTGACACAATTAGAGTAGAAGATAGGTCAACTGATTTTTTTTTTTATTTTCAGGGATTATCATGCGGAGGTGGCTACTCTATAGATGGAATATGAGGAATAGTGAGGTAGTATCTAAAGTACTTTGTCCAACTCACAGCTTTGAATGTGCAAGTATGACATTGAGAAAGGAGGAGACGGGAAAGGATTAGGATTAGGTGATCCACAGGTGGATTATATTAGGTTCACTTCAAACTCTGCCAATCATGTGAAAACAGTCTCACTAGTGAATATTGTCAGGAACTAGCCGTGGTATACATAACCTCACTTGAAATTGTTGGAATTACCCTAATAGGAAGTGCAGGGACATGGGCCATGTTAGAGACAGACAAGATGCAGCATTCCCACTAAATGACATTTTATTCTAGCAGATCAAAGATTTTATTAGTTATGATGAGGCATGCTCAGTTTTATTTGTTTGTAGATACATCAAACTCAGAAATATAGCATGGAGTTCCTCAATCCTGGTCCTAAAATCTGCACTATAACCTTGTTATCCTCATGACTTTCACAGACTCATTTTTGTGTGAGCCTGTAGTGGTAGAAACTTCATTAAAAGATTTGAACAATAAAACACTACTCATGGAAATATAAAGAAAATGCTGATTAGTTGTTTAACTGAAAAGTAAAAAAATAACTCCACAAGTTAGCTGTTAACGTAGAGATTGCTGATGTAAAGGAATTGTAACACTCTAGGCGTTCAAGGTATTAAATAGAAATTAAAACTACTTTGAAAGAGATTCTCTAAATTCATTGAGGACATTATTTTTTAATAAAGTAAATAATCCAAAAATGCAGAAAACAGAAACAAGTACTCAACCAAATTTTCAAGATTTTTAGGAATGGAGATAATGCTGAAATCTTCCCATAATTTTTTGTAAAAGTTCTAGATAATAAAAAAAAGAGCTTCGTAAATACAAGTTCATTTAAAAAGGCTCTTATCTTTTATATGCATGAAGGGGTGTGTTAGTACTAAGTCATATTTTTTTTGAAAGAGATGGACTTCAGAGGTTCTGTAAATAGGTTTTTCATATGTAATTTTTTTTTCTAAGAAGACGAAACAACTTCCTTTTCTTCACTTTCTTCACTTTGTCAAAACAAGAAATGCTGGAAAATGCCTGCATCTATTTTCTTTCTTTTTTTGTCAAGTCCTATTTGTTAAAGCAGTGCTATACTGTTTTTCCTTTGTCTCTGAATGGAAGAAGGAATTTTATCTGGCACTTCATGGCCTGATGCTTTTTCTAAGGGTTTCTGGCTCAGTTCCTGTCACTGGTAAACAGCAGGGTGTTCTCTCTATGCTTAAGATTGTTGGTAGTATCTTTCTGTTAATGTCAATTTGGTACCACTCTGTGATTGGAGAGACCTGGAAAGCCAGTTCTTCTGGAGAAGTCCTTAGTAAGGTAGCATACTGTTTTTTATTCCAAAATAAATATCTACTTTCATCTGTAAAAAGACAATCAAATAAATAGATTCATTTCTTTATTCTATTGTATGTATTGTATGTATTTATTCTAATGTATTGTATTCTATTTATATATTCCATTGTATGACCTGCTAAAAAAAAAAAAAAAAAGCAAATATTTTAATTAACACCTTTTTTTTGTCACATTCCATTCTAAACATCAGTTTTGAATATGATAGGAAGGCAGGCTTTTTTAGGACAGATTATTAAAATTATAATCCTATATTGCGCTTATAAAGGAGTATGCTGAGGATTTCTCACACACTTCTGCAGTTTCCATGCTTTTGGGTAGCCTCAGTGAGGAGGGAGCTCTGTTGCTTCCGTGAGTGAAACCAGAGCCTTAACAGTGCCAACAAATGCCCATAATGTCATAGTGACAGTAACTTCTTTTATTTCTGTTTCCGTCTGGTGATCCCAAAAAATTGGACATGCAGAAATGAATGTAGCTTTGTTACCCCTATGTGTGCTGTACAAGAATGCCAGTAAGTTGTCTTGTCTTCCTGTTAAAAAATAATAAAATTTCCAAAGCTGTTTAATTGAGAACATTGACCATGGTAACAGAAACATATATTAAGTGTTAATTATGAAGCAGAGATTTGAGATATGTGAATATGTAACAGTAGAAGCTAGTCTGCACACAGCTTCTAGATCTTTCTCTAGAGTGTTTCTGTCCAGGCTCTGACAAAGTTAGGAAGCAGGTGTCTGAATTTCCCATTGCTTTCTTGATTTTGAAAGTCATAATAAATTCGACATAGAACCATAGCATGTGGTTTGAATGTAGTCCCAAAGCCTTCTCTCATATGGGAAATATCTACAGAAATATTGACAGATTCAAATGACCTGGGGTAACTCCATAGTCAAATGAATTCAACAAAACTGTGAAATTATTTCTGCTGCAAGCCTGATGTAGTCTGCAGTGTGGAATACTCTGATTTCTGCCACTAAACCATGGAAAAATTGCATTGTTCATCCACATGCTGTCTCCAGAAATGTGTCTTCAGTAGATTCAGTAAAAGTCCTATCTTTTTATGATTTTAACAAAATGGTGAACAGTGGCAGAACAGTGAGAAAACATTTTTTCATACAGTTTGTTTGATGGGGGCTAAAACATCATGTTCAAAGCAGTTGTCTAAAAGTGAGCTTTTTGTCTTCTCTTTTTTATTTGCTAGTTCTGATAGCTATTTCTTCCCTCAAGCCTGCTTTGTTAGCTAACTGGATTACCTGAACCCAAAGACTAAGTTGTCATTTCTTCCAGAGGACTTTTATATTGAGCCACCTTATCACTATGCAGATAAAACAACTTCCACAACCTGATCTGGCTCATTTGGTCTTGACCATGGATATCTCCTGGCTATGCTGTAGGTGAAGACAAATCAGGGCCATGTACAGCTTTTGGTATTTTCTACTGAATCTTGGAAAAGTTTCCCTAAATAGGACTCTCTTTTAGTTTGCCAGGTGCAACTTCTTCAGTGGAGAGTAGTAAAAAAAGCAATATTGAACAGATCAAACATAACTCATCATTTCAGATGTCAGATTTAGCATACACATTGCATTATACATAATGATTTCAAAATCACATCATTTAAAAATATAAAATCCATATTTCATGGGTAGGAATTAAGTGAAATGAAATGAGATGAAAAGCATTCTGGGCCACATTCTGTTAAAGCTTCTTTGGACTTGGCGCTTACTCCTTGATAGCATCAAAGGTAATTTGAAACGTAAATAATGCTTAGAAAAATAGCTATGCTTTTATTCAGACCTCTGTACTTAATTCAGTGACATAACTTGCAAAGTTTTTATATTTGAGAGGTGTTACATCAATAAAATTGAACAGGCTTCTTTCTTTTTGATGAGATGTACTTAGTAGTTTCTCTTTCATCTTAAAAGTAATGTAATAATGAAATATTTAAGGTGTCAACTTAAAGGATGCTTTCATTTCCTCATCTTTATATTAAAATGGCTCTATAACTAATCTGTGCAATAAAGCTAATAAAACAAAAAATATTATCTTAGAATCAAACTACCATTTTTTCTAAGATACTGAAAAAAATAAGTGACATCTATAGCTAGGTGTTAGTGTGGCATTGCAAGGGACCTGTCCTCTCTTGTCAGAACTTCTGGCCCTGGGGAGCTTCTTATATCTCCTTGAATGCTTTACTTAAGTGTAGTCCACCATGTACACAGTGTATTATATGCATTTCACTTTGGGCTTCCAGAAAGCATCTCAACATTACTTATTTGAATCCTCTTTTAATCATTTCTCCTTTCTGTATTTTCAAATGCTGTATGTCCGGGGATATGAAACTATTTTATGTCACTCCTTTTACTTCAAAGAACAGCTCTAGAGGTTTAACTAATTTTATGTTGAAAAATCGTATCTTCTAGTCGTCTAGAAGACACTAAAATGTCCTAAAATTGCCTGGTAGTCAAAGTACTAATAAGATATTAAAATCCAACTTATGCTTTTTGCCATAAAAAACAGGAGCATTGAGGAGCAAAGGGGAGTGTAGGACTCCTATAGGGGTGGTTTCTTTTTTTTTTTCTTTTGGTCCCTAACTTGCTTAACAAATTTCTAAAAAGGTAATGAAATCAGAAATACCCATTAAGTTTTGGGGTTTTTTTGTTGTTTTTTTAAGTCAATGTTAGAGCCTAATTAACAGCCCTTTATTGTGAAGAAAATCCACTCTGCAGTATTCCTGCAGTTAAAATACTCAATGCAATGGAGTATTAGGCTCGAACAATATTCCTGAGGGGGTTAAAGTCAGTGAGTATTGTGCAAAACCCAGCTATGAAAGATTTTTCAAGAAAAGTGTATGCGTAACATAGCATCCAATTTTCTACTTTTGTTCCTTAGGACTACTGCTTCCTTTCTGAAGGGAAATGGAGTACACATGAGCAGTGGCTAAACTTTGAAACCATAAGAATGGCAGAGCCAAAGATAAATGCAGTCTTCTGTAACAGAATTTTTTATAAACAAGCATATATATATATATATATATATATATATATATAATAATCATTTTCATTGCTGTTCAAAGAAACACCATTGTAACAGTGGTCAGGGAAAAGAAAAATACCTTTCTGAGAGAATGCCTTCAGGATATACTGTACCACCTAGAAAGTTGTATGATGCTGGCTGGCTACCTTAGTAAAAAACCTTAATAAAAAAATACCTTAACCAAAAACAATACTTTAATGCAAGTTTTCCAGTTGACTTGGAAATGTAAGATGGTAATGAGAATTTATTTTTCTAACACCCAGCTCAGAGTGGCTCTTCAAGACAATTACCAGGAGAAGGTGAGAAGCAGACTAGTGCATCTGAAAGCTCATATATGTATACAAAATAGAAATTGCTGCAGAGATTGCTTTGAAATGAGAACTACCTATGAATAAAAAGATCATAGAAACAAATGTTACTGGAGGTAAATGATGTGAAAATGTGTGACTAAATATATACCTTATTTTTCCTGTTGAAATTGTGAATTTTACCTGCAGAATACAGGTTTGTTATGTAAACTTAAATGCTATCTATAGCATCAATAGAAGTCATATTAGTCTGTAATATAGCTTTTCCTTTGTTTTCCCCTTTCTCTTTACATACTTTTGAAAAATATTTTCCATGGTATTGCTTTCTTAGATGTGCTTTCAGCTTAACCTTTTTTAATGTAGAAATTAATCAATTTAAAAAAAGTTTTTCTAATGTAAATCCCTAGAAAATGTTGCATCATGTGTTCATGGTATTTGAAGGTCTGCTTTAGAGCACTAAAAAAAAATTAGTAGAAACTTTTAAAAAATTTTGGTGCTATAAGGTTTGGGTTAATTTCCTTTAATACTTTCATTTTAATGTGACACATGATAATAAGTTAAAAATTGTTACAAATTGTAGAACAAATGGCAACAAGGATATGAAGTGGCCTTTGGACTCTAAGGCACATGGTGTGGCTCTTCAGGACAGTCCTGTGAGATGCCCACAGTTAGATCCCAGCAATGCCTGTGGGTCTCCTCCAAATTAGGATTTTCTATGATTCTCTGATTCTGTGTGGGCCAGTGGTGAACTCTATCAGAGAGGGAACTTAACTCATGCTCCAAAAATCAGAACATGCCCCCGCTGTGCTTCTTTTGGCCTCCTGGTCCATAAGGCTAATGTCCCCTCCTCCCCTGACCTTCTTCTCCTTCCCTCTCTATCCCCAATTTTATCATCCAAGAATATTTTCATTACAACCCAATATATTGGTAATATTTGTACACTCTATCTTAAAAGCAGTCATTTGCTACGTGAAAGGGAAACTGTTGAATTTAGTCAATAAACAAAACCTAGTGCTCTGGATATCTGCAGAGAGGTGGTTACAGCACTAGTATCAATCCCCAAATTTCTTATTCCAGTCCTTACAAAATACATCTTAGAGCTTTATTTTCATTCATCACATACAGAAAGTAGAATGTAGGAAGGGAAGTAGGAATTATTCAAAATAGAAGTTAAATCCAGTAAGCAACATGGAGCATAGAAAATCCTTCTAATAATATTTTGTCCAATTCCTGTCTTTTTTATTTGCTTTTTTCAGTGGTTCCTGTTTTGCTAGTTTCTTGTCCAAAGCTTGAGTCATAGTTGATGTTCATTTTCATTTGAGTGTGCAAAGCTAAAAATGAGCACAGAAAAGTCTTTACTTTCAAATCTCCTAAGTAGTTTTAAGTATTCTTCAGTGCTGTCCCTTTTTCCATGGAGGTCTAGTCCTTCATTTTTATCCTTGAGAGAACAAAATGAAATGAAACTATCTAGTACAAATTACTTCTCAGAAAACAATGCGAGCAATGGTCTTCATTTGATGTCCAGCAGAGCTCACAGAAAAAGTAATGTGTGACTGCTGAAATCTCATGGATCAGCAGCACAGGTTTGTAGCTACAACATAGGTAGCTCATAACCTCCTTCAGCAGCTCCAATGGCCCAAACATAAATATATTCATTTCAGATAAAACTCCCACTAAATTCAACTGGAGCAAAGCCCAGATAAGAGTGAATACTTTTGAAAGTTCCACTTCCTATCTCATTAAACAGAATGATGAAACATTTGCCTATTTTCTGGTGTAATGAGGTTATCACAGAAAATGAGGTATCACATAAAAGGGCTCAAAAGTAGTTGAACTTCTAACACTTTGAAAAAAAGTGCATTTATTGCTGTGGTTTACAGCTCAGTTTTTCTGGCATTAGTTTGATTGTGAGGTCTGGGAAGCTTTAATATATTGTTGAGAGGCTGTATTTTTATGAAGTGAGAGACAATAATAACAACACTTGATTAGTTCAGCAAGCTCTTTAAGAGTAAATTTATATTTTTGTTTAACCTTCTGTGTTTAGGCATAGTTTATATTTTCTTCAAGACTTCCAGTAGCTTTGCTCTACGTTGTGCTGAGTGCATTTTAGTTTGAGTTGTTTTTTACTGTAAGGAGCAAACAACATTCAGAAAGGGAATGGCATGATGGCCAGATGGCAGTTCAGAAATGGCATAATAATCCTACCACTAGTAAAATACTTCACGCTACTGAAAGGGAAAAAAGTTAGAAAACCAGAGGAAAATAATTTTAATAACCTGTGTTAAGATTAGAAAAATATTTCACTGAAGTAATGGGTGAAGTTTTAAATGCCACATACTCTCATTTTTTCACATCTTCAAAAAAACCTTCAAAACATTAATTGTCAGAAAGGGAAATTTTATCACAAGTAGGTAAACTATGTTCCAGGAGATTCCACTAGCATGCTGTATAAGAGAAATAACTGAAGTATATATTCCTTGAGGAACTCTTTCTGTGAAACCTCATGTGACTTTTTATTGCATTCTAAAATGTGTCTTCCCAAGAAGCTTCAGTTTAAGCTTGCTTTGTGCACCACTTCTTCATTCCCCTCTGACTTATTTTCTAGCAAAAACCAGAAATAGTTTTAATGCCTATGAATTTTCTTGAGGGCAATTTAATATGACATGGCTGTGCAGTAGGGCACAACCTTTGAGCTTGCTGTGAAGGTAAAATATACTTTAGAAATATTACAGAGATTAGGAAGCAATCGGATTGTTATGACTTCAAGACTTAAAAAACTTCCACAACACCAAAAATAAAAGCATGAGTATTTGAACTTTTTTTTTTTTTTACATTGACCAAAACGTTTCAGCACAAAATAGTATTGTGCAAAGGAGATGCTTTAATTTTGCATGCATGCAATAAAAGATAAATAGCCAAAGTTCTTGTTCAGTCAAACGTTTCAGAGCCACATAAACCTACTGCACTAATTTTCTTCCATTACCACAAGTAGGTTAGAAAATATTTGAGGTAATCCAATGCTATGAGTTTTCTTGATGTTTTTAGCTTGCTTTAGTAGTGTGCAAGTATAAAAGCTTCAAGAAGTGAAATTATGTAGGCACTGTCATGGAATACAACTATTACCATTGGAAGACAAGTCTGCATCCTCTGACTAAAAGACACTGGCAATGAAGACACTCATCTGTGACCTTACTTCCTTCAAAATAAAATAATAATATTCAGTAGTTTTCATGGACCAGGTTAAAAAATTTATGAAAGAGTATTTAAATGAGTGTGATGACTTTCTTCAACTTAATTGTAGAGCATAAGTTTACCTTGATTTTGTTTGCTGTAGGGAAAGTTCTAGACCCCAGTATTTTTGGGGTGTAGAATTACTGCTGAGCCGACTGTTTTCTATACAGACACAGATTAGGAGATATGTTACTGAAGATAACTACACTGAATTAGTGCCTAATTTTTCAGAGGCTATTGTCCAGATAATTAAACTCTGAATTATACCCTAATTTGAATGTCTATCCTAGGGCAGGTAGTTCTTTCTACACCGTGAGTCTTTTGTTGAGCGATAAATCTGGTGTCACTCTGGAATACAAATTCCTTATATGCTAAATTATGGTTCTTGTTACACAAAATATCTTTGTGTAATGGTGGTAATGCTTTCTTGATAGCCTTGTGAAGCCAGTTCATATGGACTGCATGTTCATTATGTTTAGTGAAAAATTATAGTTTAATTAAGCCATAAACTACAAAAACCAGCCACAAACTACAGTAATAGCTAATTGTTTTGAAGGTTTTGGTGTGGGTTTTTTGGCAGAGCACTATATTGTAATTGTAGTCACCATGAAAGAAATTATGTAGAGGTTGTAGCTCTCTGTGTAGCTCAGCATGCTAAATTCCCAAAACTCTTCCTCCATTGTGTATAGCAAACTTATTTAAACATATAATTGAAAATATGGAAAATCCACAATTTAAAGTCCAGAACTAAATTATAATAGCCATGTGTCCTTTATCCAGAACTAATCATCCAGTATATGCAAGTCACAAAGATAATGCCCAATATCTTCTAAGACTTCAGTGAAGAAATGAATTCATGTTAAAACATTGTTCTTCATCACTGAAAGAGATCTGCCTCCACCCTACCCCACCCCCTTGTACTACATGCAAATTCTGGTTTTATTGCTCTTATAAGAAAGGAGAGTATGCAATGGGCACAAGCATTTTATTTTATATAGGCCACCAGCACACTAGGAACATACCTGAATATGATTTATGAGTTTGGGCCTTTTTTTTCCTTTTTAAAAGAAAGTAGTCATAGTGATTTTCTACATATCATAGGTTTTCTGTTTTGTTGTTTCTTTAGGTTTGGTTACTCATCCCATCATTGTTTGGGTCTGGTGGCTTTTTTGTTCTTTCTACATTAATATAATTTTGTTTGCTGTCCTGTGTTACAGGGCTAGATGGACTTTGTTTTGACATGACCCTTCTCTGTGGCGTCTGTTTCAATGGGACTGCAGCCAGGTCTATACTGCTGCAATTCTGCTGTCTGCTGTGTGCTTGCTAACTACACAGCGTGAAGAAGGCAGAGTAAAGGCAGTTTTTAAAGATTTTTCAAGGCCACATCCACATCTGCTGTACCTCTGTGAAGTTTTTCTTTTTTTGTGTTCCCCCAGATTGTAATCTCAGCAACAGCAGTATTCTGTATCTTTGGTAACAGCCAACAGCTGGCATCATGCTAGATACCACTCCTTGATGGTGCAGTGATATTTGTCATACTTTGCAGGTACAGAATTCAATATAAAGATTTAAGTTGCAGGTTCAAGAGGTGAGTTGTGCGGTTTCTCAGCTTAGCAGCAGCTTCCTGTGCTTCTTGCTCTTGAAAGAAAACATCGCTGCTGTTATTTATTTATTCTATGGTACTTAGCCAAGAGCTGCGTTAATGTGCAATTTAAGACCTCCTGTGTCAAAGTGATGCCACCTTGGCTGTTTCCGGAGCTTTCTGATCCTGTTTCATTTTCTCCTTCTCAGAGCAGTCCCAGGAGACAGGGATGGGTGCCAGGGAGATTTCTGCCTCTTACAAAGATGTGCCAATACTCATTATTCCTGCAAAACAGAGTCAGCATGTAGGGCCTAGGTGGGGCACAGGGGTTAACCTAACCAGCCTGTAAAGAATCTGTGATCATGTTTGCAGAGCACCTGTTTTGCTGAGACCTTGATCCAGGAGGGTGATACAGGACAGGAGGCACAAGGAGATGTGCAGACAGGTTACTGCTCCTCTGTGCTGTCCCGTGGGGTACCTGCTGTGGTGCATTTCCAGACCTTGAGGTCTCAGGACGTGGGTTCTTGCAGCCCAAGCTGTTTCTGAGAGGACAGGTACAGAAGGGACCTCTGTCTGCCATCAGGCACAGAGGCTGCAAACAGCTCATTTTGCTTTTTACTCCTCCAATACAAAGAATCATTATACCACTGCCAGGGCTGGCAGCGCTACATTACCATAGATGGCACATATCAGATACAGAGAGCTTTCTGCACTGGCTGTAGGAAATCCTACAAGTGTTTTCAGATTTTTTGTGTCTATGTTCTAATTAGCATGATTTTAGGAGTGACACACCAGATTCTGTACTTGCAGCCATGCAAGGGAAACACAGTAATTTATTTCTAAGAGTGCTGCATTTTTAGCTCAAAACATGACTGAAGAGTGCTGCTAATGCATCACTGACAGTGGCTGTGATTATATTTTAATTTTCTTTAACAAGAGCTACTTGTTAAAACTCAGACCATGAGCAAGAGTAGACACATGTGAAATATGAAAACCTAAGTTTTGTTCAGTTCTTAATTACTGATTCATATAATTCTTTCTGATCCTATTTTTTTTTTTTTGGCTCTAAACATAAAACAGGGATAGAATATTTGATGTGGAACTTTGCTTGTACTTTTTTTTCACATACAAAAATTTAAAAAATGTGCAATAAAAATGTATTTCATTTATTATCACTTATATAATATATATAATCTTAATATCCTTTATTTGTGCGAAATATTATCTCTTAAATAGCAAAAACAATTGAAACAACAGTAGGTGTATATAATGTATATAACAATTTGTGAGGACATAAGCAATAAAAAGAAAAAGAAGTCATTAGCTCAGAACAAACAGCAGCACAGTTAATATTATGGATCTAATAAAAATCATTTGGCTTTTTGTACATATGAAAAATCAATTTTTGCATTTCATGCACACAGAAATCTATGTACTACATGGGGCTTTCATAAAGAAAAGTCCTTCTGCCTCTTGGTTTAAAATTTTCAGATGTAGCTTACTTTAAAGGGACTCAGCAATACTTCTTTTCTGATAAAAGGACAGATTTATTTTATAGAATCTGGGGCAGTTTCATGATTTGTTTGTGGTTTAATGAGGGTGTTGTGGTGGTAAAGGAAACCATTATTACTGGTAACAATAACACTCATTTCAAATGGCTGAAGCAATGCAATTCAGTGAGCAAAATTTATAAATCAATGCTGTAAAATTATTTATTGTGCTTTAGTTGAACAGCTGAACAGTGTTTGTTATAAAACTGAGATACAGTACATAGTGCAATGATGTGTAAGTGGATATATAGTAAATAGAAATAGATGGGGTTTTTTCTTGCATGTATTCCTTTTCAGCACCTATCAAGGATGCATCTGTGCTTTATGTAATAAAGACAGTACCCTTAAGGGTATTTTTCATTAATGCTTTCATATTTCAGACAGAAAAGACTTAACTTAAAGAAAAGCAACAGATTAATGTGACACTTCAATAACAGAAACTATTAGACAGTAGTGACACAACTGATTTTGCATGTTTTAGAAGAATACACAGGTGTAAAATGGATGACTTTAATTATTTGGTGTGTTTGAGGATGCCCAAGTCAATTGTTTTGCATTATCTTCATGCCTTACCTTGGCATCTGATTTAAATCTCCTGTTTTCACATATTGCTATAGTAGATTAGGTACCTTTTTTATTTCCTTTTATTGCTCTAGAGTTTTCATTGGGATTAGTAGCCAAAAGCCCTTTCAGAAGTAAGACTGGAAAGTTTGAAAAAATTGATTTTGCAGACTGTGATGGTTCAGATTTGTCTTTACTAAGCTAATAGATAGTATATTTTTCACTTTTTTCTATATAGGAGAAAGTTTCCGTGTTTTCTTTTGTTCTGGAAAAGCCTCTACCTGTGCCATGGCTAACATTTAAATCAAATTCTATTTGTAATTGTTTGTTTATTAATTTTATGAACTACTAAATTTGAAGATTTGAAGAAGTGAAACAAAAAAAATTAAAAATCCCTGGCAACCAATCCTGCTCAAAAGATTTCTTTTCTTTCTATTTGATGGTTTATTCAAATTTCTAAAAATACAAAGATTTGTGGGTTTTCAAAGCTTCTATTTTTGCCATCAACAATGGCTTTTAATGAACTGGATATCCTTCAGAATTAAAAAAACCCAAATTATTACTTTCCTTCTCCAGTGTGCATTGCAAATATGAAGTGGTCAGTTCTAGCACTGATGTTTGCACCTTCATTTTTAAAAGAGTACTGTAAATAGAATCCCTGTGGTCTGAGATTCCAGAGCTGTGAGACTCCTGATTACAGAGCTGTCATAGTGCAGCATAGCAGAGAAGTGGGAAGTCTCCACACAGCCTCCGGTGTTGTGATGTAGGATTCACTCAGCTCTTATGTATTGCACAGCTGTACAAGCTCCTCCCAAAAATTCAGCTCAGACAAGATATTCCATTACTCCTTGTGAACAGATTTAAAAAGAAATTAATCTGGGAGATGATTTTAGGTTGGAGGAGAAGCGCAGATGGTTCTCATTTGTGTGGTCAAAATTGATCCAATTTCTAATACTGTTGACATCATGGCATTTGACCTCCATGTCTCAGCCTTTGTGATATTGCAGTTCTTGCCTTTGACTTCCCATTTGATCCTAAGACCTTCCTTGGCAAAATAGACCAGATGCAAATTCTCTTATGCTGTTTTACTTCCTTCTGTATTCCATTCAAAATATAATTCAAGCCCAGCCTTATTTCCCATGTTTCATATACCATTAGAAATAGTTGAATTGTTTTACTTAAGAATTGCAAATAGAGGAAAACAAGAAATGGTTTCACCAGTATGTTTCTTAAAAGTTCCTGTGGTTTTGCTCACAGTACAAAGCTGCACTGATACACTATTTATCCTTCTCCAAAGGGCCCCTCCAAACAGTAAGAAGAGTAACATCTTTGTAATAGTTTTGATTCCACATACAGCACCTTCAACTAGAAAACAAGACAAAACTTCGTTGACTTAATGGGGTGCAAATCTCTATAGTGTACTTAGCTTTATAATTGATAAGAAAATTTTAGGATTTCCATGTACAAGTTTTGAAATTAATAAAAAAATTCCACATTGAGATCTTTATGTAAAATTTCATATTTTAGTTTATAAATGTCTTATAAAAAGTTCTTAAATAACCATTAGTCTTTATGTTAAGAACTCCTGTGTTTGGTAGGGGATCTGATAAACTGAGACTTCATAGCCCAGTTGCATATCTACAGAGATATCGTAGAAGCATTCACTGAATTTCACAATCACACTCTTGTGCATGATAAGTATAGCTCTTAGTGAGATATGCTGCTTCAAGTGTTTGAATACAGTGATAGCATTTTTTTAGTCACCAAATCTCTAGTCTAGAGGTCATCTTTAGGGCTGAACTGAGTTAGTTCAGGGCTGTACTTAAACCCAGGTATGAATAAGATTGAGGTAATCTCTTTGCTAACTCTTGTTTTTCTGTTGTATAGCATTGGAAAGGACTGAATGTAAGTAGAGAAATGTGAATAGAAAAAATACATTTTCTCAATGACCAGGTAAACTATAATTTTGTGTCCTGAATTTCTATATGCCTAGTATATGCATATGCATATACTTAACAGCATTGCAGCTACAAGGAGCAGATTTAGCTTGTGAAGCCCAAGCCAGTTGACCTCTCCTAGTCATTGCTCCTTCAGAGCAAATGGTACTAAATACCAGCTTTTAGCAAGGTTATGCCTGATTGGAAAACTTCCTTCCCTGGGTCACACTTACCATTCCCTCACAGCGTCCTTTCCTCTTGTTTCAGGCTCAGATAACTTCATATCCTCTGTATTCTCTTCAAGAGTGTTAAAACCTTGTCCTTAAGCTATATCATAGTACTTTCCTGTAAACCAAATCATTGTCTCTCCAGAACTTGATGAAATGATATATTTTTTTCATATGTTCAGAGCTTTCCATGCCATACGGTATTGTACGTGTCAAAACACAGCTTGCTTCAGAGGATGCAACAAATGGCTAAAAATCAATAAATCTTTTTACAGTTTGCCACTAGGGATCATTACACAGTGTTTATTAGTTGTCTTCCTTACCCTTCAGATGTAAGAAATAACAAATCTGTTGAGTCCTGGTGCGTGAGACTGCTCTGCTGCCTGCCTGTGCTGCGTGCTGTGAGGGATCGGCTCGGCTGGCGTGAGCAGGCCCAGCCCAGCCATGCTGGGCAGGCATCTGCTGTGGGCTGTGTGTTGGATCACAACACACTGGGGCATCTTCTCACAAAACATTTTATGTAGCCCTTTTTTACCAACTTTCATGCTTCCCAGCAGGACCATGGATGATTCAGTGCCAGGTACAGTAACACTGAAGAGGAATAGGCATCCTGGCTCTTAGGGCTTGAGGGTTGGCAGCTGGCAGGTTTACTGCACATGGCTGTGTGGCTTTTTCTCTCCCTCGTGTCTTGGATTGTGAGGAGCCCCCAGATACGTTTCAATCTTGAAATTTCTCATCTGTCCCCTGTTTAACTGAGGTGCTCCCCACTACATCTAGATCAGGTTCTCAATGCACACGGTTCAACCCTATATGTCTGATAATATAATTCTCTTCTTTTCTCATAATTTTTTCTGCCTTTTTTAATACTTCCCTAAATTTTCTGGTTTGGCTTTAAAAATACTGATTTTTAAATTCCAGTTTCACAGATCATTGATAAGTGATGTGGATTAAAGAAATCATTGATAAGTGATGTGGATTAAAGAAATCATACTTGAATCTTTCATGAACAAGGAAAACTGAAAGTTTCTTAGTTTATAGTAATAGTAACTAAAAAGTGTTTGCTTAGCAATTCATGCAAACAGTGTAAATGTGAAGGAGATAATATTTCTCCCCAGTGAAGTGGTCACTTCTGCCAGCCTGACAGAGTTCAAGGAGCATTTGGACAATGCTCTCAGGCACAGAGTGTGATTCTTGGTGCCGTGCAGGGCCAGGTGCTGGACTCAACAATCCTCGTGGGTGCCATCCAACTCAGCATATTCTGTAATTCTGTGGTTTTATTCAGGCTGGTGAAAAAGGAAGTAATTTAGTCTCTAAGGCTGGAGGAGTCCAGCACACACTTTGTCCCAACAAAAATGTATCACAAAAGAAAACTGGTTACATGTCTGTTTGTTTAAATGGCTGTTTAAAATTTCTTTTATAATTGTGATAATTTTCATTATGACTCTTTTTATAGACTTGGGAACTGGTGGGCTGGAAGTCATTATCAAAACTTGGTAATGAAGACTAGAGGTAAAAATCTGAGACAAAGTAGGCAAGTGAGCAGAAATAAAATAGAAGTTAAAAATGGTCCTTGTTTCAGCTATTCACTATGCACTGAAAAGGCTTCAAATAGATTTTTTTCCTCTTGAGATCTAGGCCAAAAGAGACAATCTGAAGTTGAAATTGTCACCACTAACCTAGACTTTTCCTGCACATCACAGGTAATATTTACAGTCTTAAAGTTGTTTAAACATGCCTGTCTTCTGTACAGATTTTGTAATGTAAAGGAGAAATCTGTACAGAAGACAAAGCTGAAGTAGAGTCTCATTAACCACAAATGCAACTGGGCTTCCATGCAAATCTCTCTTTAAAGTGACATGATTTTTTTCCTTTGCTTTGTGACTGTATCAAAGCTTAATATCTTTCACTCTTGTAATGTGCTGTGTAAAGCATCAGACACATTAGGTTGCTTGATATATTTCTGCTATTTTCTTTCTGACATGTTATCCCATGAGGCAAATGACTAATGTGCACTGGCAAATTCCCTGGTGACTTCAGATTGGCAGAATTAATTCTCAAATCCCTTCACATGCTGTTCTGTAGAGAAGTAGTTAGATGGAGCAGGTGTGCCTAAGGTCTGAATGAGGTCTTGAGGGCAAAATTATGGCTGAAAAGGTTAAGGAATAGCTAACAGTTTTGTTTCCATTTGTTCCCAATATTGAAACACTGCTCTCAGGAACAGGATGTGCCCTTGGAGTAAGGGGAAGTCATGCAGTCCCAGCAAGTCCCTGAAAACTGCAGTAACCAACCTCTACAGGAAACTGGAAAAATCCTGAGAGCTCTTCCTTGACTGTCACCTGCACAGGTGACTGGTATCTCTGGGACAGGACCCCAAGCAAGAGGAGGGATATTCCACATGGTGTGCTGTGGCATCCTAGTCCAGATTAGAGACACCTTTTAACACCTCCCATGCACCAAACCTCACTTTTTTCTCTGCTATTTTATAGAATATAGGACAAAATCTAGTCTGTTCATACACCTGGCAATTGAAAAGGAAGAGGGAAAAAAAAAAGGTTAATTGTTCACCATTCAACACCTTTGTTATTTGAAATATTTAACACCACTTTATGTTCTTTATTCTCCAACCTGCCTGTACCTGTTTTTTGTTGCTATCATGCACCCACAGCATTACTGCAGCACTGCCTGGTGGAGTGGAGGTAGAGACCAGTCACACAACCTCCACTCACAGAGCCTTCCACTCACCCTAAGCAGAGCTGCATCTGTTCAGTGGCAGCTTACTCAAATATTGGCTATGGCAATGCTTTCTGAAAAAGCATGTTGGAATTCTCAGCTGTGGAGTTCCACCTGAACAGTTCTTGTGCAGTTCCCTGATGCCCATCTTTTATAATTAAGCCATCACACTCTGTTATAAATTCTCTCCAACCCAGCAGCAGAGAAATTCTTCTTCTATAAAGTCAGTTTAGGCTGATAAAAGTTAGAATTTTTAGATCGGTTTGGAGAAGAATTAACACACACGTAAATCTATCCAGATTTGGGTGTGGCTGCATAGTCTTGATGAATTTTTGTTACATAACTTTTCTGATACACAGATCTCCAGCTAAAAAGCCCTCTGAAATGAGCTCTCTAAGAAGATAGCTAAAGCTATATAGAGAGTCATGATTAATAAAATCTCCTCCTCTCTTTCCTCCCTCCGTCCATCTGGAACAAAACTGTGGCAGACTAGAGAGATATACATTACTTATTTTCTGTCATTATGATCTGGATGGATTTATTTGGCATCTCTTGATTCAGAACAAACACATTTTGATTTTTCTTTTTGATTCTGTCAGAGAATCATTTTCTGCTCATATCCCAAAATAAGATTTAGGTTTGCCTGTACCCCAGGGCAATCAGGAATAACTTTAGGGTCAATAGAAGCTTTTCTGTGCCTTAAAATGTCATTGCTTCCAAGTATTGTGTCTACTGCCTTTGAGGAGTGGGATTGGAGTGTTTCCAGATTCTCACTGGATCAGAGCACCAAATTTAGCTCTTAAAGGCATTCAATATCGTACTGTTTTCAAAAGCAAAAGAATGTTAGGGCTCTTGCTTAATCTTTTACTAATGATAGTTTAGACATCTTTCAGAAGAATGAGAAGCACACATTTAATGTTACCATTTTACAATTCCTAGTGCATTCTTGATATATTCTTTTTAACAAGAAAATGTATGCATACCAGCTTACACAATTGCAAGGTATAAATATTTTGATTAATACCTGTGTAATATAACATATATGACCAGCATTTGTTTGTCAGTGCTGAATTTAATATGGATATGTGACTAAATTGTAGATATCATTAAACTTCATTTTTTTTCCCTCAAAGTTTTCTATCCCTTCATTCTTAGAGGAGCAGCATTGACTTATGCTCAAGATAATGAAAAGGTTAATGAAACACAAAAGTAGCCTATTTTCCATCAGTAAAGTATCCATGAACCATGAAGCAATGAGCCAAATATTACTACATCTTAATATAGTGCTGTTTGTTCTATTCATGTTTATAAAAGGAGCCTTGTAACCCCAGGGATTTCCCCATGCACAGAGTAACAGGGTGAAAACTGTGATCCACAATTATTTCTCAGTTGCGTTAAATTTGGAGATTGTACAGTCTTTTGATTGACACATACACCAGTGTGTTTTGAAACTACCATTGCAGATGTAGGATTTACCTTCATATGCTACTGACACTGTGATATTTTAGTACACTCAGTGGAAGAGTGTGTTCCCTAGTAATTAGTCTATATGAGAGTCTTGATTCATATTCCTAAACAGTCAGTAAATCAAAGACTTTTAAATCAGTAGGAGTCAAACATACTCCTTTTAAAAGTATACGTACCATTTAAAAGTATTTTATTTTCTTTTAAGAATTTTTGTGCTACTTCAGGTTATTTATTGCATCTTCTTACATAATACGGGGAAGAGTTCACATTCATTCTTCCAGGATTTCAAAATATTCAGCCTGGATTATTTATTTTTTAATCCAGCATAGATCAAAATCCAACTGCTGCCACTTGCAAGTACTCATCAGCGTACTAAAATGTTGTGCTAGTAAAATATCTGGTAGCACACAACTTCTAAGTTTTTTATGATTTTCTACATCTTTCATATTTTAATCTTTTTCTAAGGCACTCATTTCTCCCAACCATGTTTTGCAGTGGCAGAAATCAATTGCAGCACTACATACCCTACGTCCTAATATTTCCAGGCATGCAGCATTGTGTCTTGCTATAAAAGATCTTCTCTGAGGGTGTGGTAGGTGATGAGGATCAAACTTCCTAAAATTTAATTTTTTCGTCTTCTCTGTTATGGGGATTTTTAAAAGTATCCAGCGACAATCTCCAACTTCTTTCCTGACCACTGTTAGTCAAACTGACTTTCATCTCTTTGCCATTTCCTCATCAGAAGCTTCTATTTTGGAAAAATGAACTAAAGTACTTTGTTTCAGAGTATGTTAACCAATCATTTTGTTTTCCTTCATTCTAAACAACTGCTAAAGCAGTCAATCATGCTATGCTGGGAATTAGATAATTTGAGAAATGCATGATGAAGAGAGCAAATGGAAGTCCACAGATGACACAGGCATTTACATACCATACAGATTGCTTATGGTGGAGTAGTAGTTGTGAGCCCCTTAAATACTCAGTAGCAATTGTGGGAAAATACAGTTGTGTTTTGGCTGTTGCAGAACTTTCAAACAGAGGGAGGTAATTCCTGAAATTGTGTGCCATGCTTTTCCTGTCCCTGCAATGCCATCAGCTGTGAGACGAGCAAGAGCTGGCTTGATGATGGAAATGCAGCTTGCTGTCCTGCCTAGATTTTATTACAGTAATTATTTTGGTATCAGCAAATCCAGAATAAGCATGATCATCATCCACAGGCAGCAAATGTTGAGGCCAAGCAGGAGTGTTCAGTGCCATTACTATCCCAACAGCAACTCTTTTGGGCCCGGACTGGTCTCTACCTCACAAAACTGTAACAGAGATGAAGCAGAATTATTTACTGTTGGAGCAGGCACAAGCTGGTTTGGCAGGAGAAGTATCACAGGAAAAAATCCAGATTCTAACTCACCAAATATTGCTGCTGTTGCTGCAAGAAATCATAGAACTGACAATGCCTACGTGCGTTACTCAGAGATGACCTGCTGGAGCAGAGCAGCAAAGAAAGGCAAAGACAGATACACACTCACTGTGGCACACATTTTTACTCACTGGAGCATGAGGACATTGCATAACAATGTGGGCCAGTGGTTTGGGCCAGCACCTCCTCCTCCACCGCCATCTGAACACGAGAAGTCTTTGTTTACCTTCCTTCCCCATAGTATGACAAAATTTATTTTCTTTTTAGAAAAAAAGTGAGACAGAAAATCAGTCATTACTCCAGAAAATTTTAAATAGCTGTGCGCTGGTATAAAAAAATCTAAAATTAATCTCAGAGGAACTACAGTTACTAATGTTTTGTTCTTACAACATTCTGTAATTTGTCTGATTATTGAACCAAAGTGCAACATCCAAGCAGTTTCCTTTGCACTTGACGTTTTGGTCTTGAATACCAAAAACTCTTGTATTTTTAAGTAGAAACACTACTTTTGAGGAGTTCTTATTACTATGTTTGCAACCTGGCGTAGTCCAAGTATCCAATTTCTGAATTCTTTACTGAGAAACTTTGAGATCCTCACCATACTTAAATTAACTTAAATCAGTAATGTTCCATATACATTTCTGTTTGTTTTCTTTGTGAGCATATTTGCTTTTGTCTACATTATAAGCCTCTGATAAAATGTTTTCTTTGTAAATCCAGAATTTTTTTGGTTGACTTTATTGTGTCTTCTGTGTTTCCTTACTCTATGAACTCTATGAACTCTTCCTTGCCTTTTGATACTGAGTGGCCCTTCCCTGAGTGTTGCAAGAGTATTCCTTGTTCCTGGAATGGCACTGATCCCAGTACAAAGTGGCACTAAGCCCTACACAGCATTGTGGTAGCACTCCTGTGTTTATGTCCTTTGTTTTCTTGTTTCACATCTCGACTTTCCCCATGTGGTGAAGAG
The DNA here is from genome assembly GCF_028018845.1 of Melospiza georgiana. NCBI lineage: Eukaryota > Metazoa > Chordata > Aves > Passeriformes > Passerellidae > Melospiza > Melospiza georgiana. Next base: position 30,217,023 of record NC_080431.1, read on the forward strand.
CATCTTCCATTAGATTTTGTGGTTTTTTTTAAATATCCGAAGGAACATCATTAGTCCCTCAGATTTCTGGCAGCTGACCTTCTGTACTGTTTTATTGTATCTTCAGCCTGAAAAAACAGCCAGGATACCTTTCCTTTTCTAGGGCAGTAGCATCTACTTGTGGTAATCCCCTTGATGACCTAGGCAAAGAAGGGGCATTTCCAAGACACAGTGACATCTCAAAGCTTGTGGATGTGTAGTCATTTAATCCTTGGGTAGCAGAGTTAGAAAATCCAGCCAGCAGTGTCAGTGTTACGGGCACAATGGCTCTGCCACATTGGCATTAGAGCTGTTTGTGCTGCCACACCCCTACCCAGACCATCACAATGCACAAGCATCCATCAAAGGGTCACATAACTCCAAGGATTGCTATCACTTCACTTGCAGAAGGTCAGAGTTCAGCTGTCAGGACTGAAATTAGACTAGAATACATGTATGCCCTGGACCATGCTGACAGAAGATACTTTACAGCATAAACCATATTTGATATATTTTCTGGAAGAAATCTCTCTCAAGATAATTCCTCAGCCTAGATATCTCTCTTTAGATGTCCTTGGTTGCTTCATAATCTTTCTTTTGGGGAACTGTTTGATACTAGTCCCCAGGCTGCTTGTGTTCCTATCCCACTGATGGCAGCTCTTGTTCAAAGCACCTTTGTAGCAGCTGTTTAATTCTGTGTGGGGAGCAGAAGCCTTTGAAATGGTTGGAGTTGTGGTGAACTGTCAGAAAAGAGCATTAAAGAAACACTTTTCCTGTATTTAGAATATTGTTAGCATTTTGCATAATTTAAACATTTGGGTAGTTATGTTTTACTTATTTGAGTGCTGCTTACTGTGACATGCCTTGCAGTAGAGCTGTGAAGGGAGCGATGATATTTCAAAATAACCTAGCTTGGGCAATATAAAATTCTGTGAAAAGGAAGTGATCTGAGGGGATTAGGCTATGTTCATACATCCCAAAAAGTATTAGACAAGACCAGCAAGTAAAAATACCAATTTATTTCCTTCTTTCCCTCTTGTTCTTTCTTTGCTATTTCTGCTAGACAGGTCTGTCCTCACACCACTGAGTGGGAAGCAGAGGTTCTCATGGTTCAGTGGGTATTCCCTGGTTTTGAAAACTGCAGGTGAAATTAGGAAGAATGAAGGAGCCAGAGGAATTTCAGCAGTGGATGATTTTTCTAGAATTAAGAGTAAACAGAATTGACTGTAAAAGAAGTAAAGAGTTTTGTAAATGTAGTTGCATATTTTAAAGGGTCTGCCCAGGAGTATTCTTACACTTGTAACCCTCAGCTACTTTTTGTGAATCAGCATGCTGAAAGCATCTATATATGTACTGATACATAAACTCTTGCCATTTCACTGATTATAATAATAATTTAAAGATAAAAAATAAATTTAAAAAAAAGTTGCCCAAAAGACCTAAGCCTACCCTCTCGTTGATTCCTTACCAGTGTTGCAGATAAAATTAGGGAATCTTTTCCTTGCTTTCTTGTTGTCTATTTTTGTGCTTGGGGAACTTGGAGTCCCAGAAGAAAACAGCAACTGATTCTGTTCTTCTTTCAGAGACACCTTTTGACTGAGCTTCCTGATCACAGACTTCTGACAGTGCAGTTCACATGACTTGAACTTGGTGTAATAGATGGAAAATGGTTTAAAGAGAAAATCTGAAGCATTTCTACAAGCTTGTGCACTGAGGAAGGTCTAGCAGCCGTATTTGCCTTCACAGTGGTGTAAAAGCTGTAGAGGGCCAATGCCAATTGTCTGTGTCTCTTCATCTCTTTAGTTGCTAAGATGTTAAAACTGGGCACTTACTGTGCAAGAGAACCACAGGAAAACCTTGTATGGGAGCTGGACAGGAAAGGTTAGTTATGTAATAATACAGGGCATCACCTGAATTCAAATCTGCCATCCCCCTTGACTTGGTACCATCATGTTTGTTTTCAGATAAAAGCCAGTGGTGAGTAAAGTGTGTTATTTTTTACCTGTGGTTGTGCAAAACAGGCAGCCCAGGTTTGCCCCAGGCTTGCCCCATTGGCAGGCTTAACTCACAAGTTCAGTCCCTCTATCACCCTATTCAGTAAGACAGAGAATAGAGGAGTCACTAGAAAGTCTCTTAATTAGGCTAAATTTGTTTTCTGAACCTTCAAAGTATGGGTCCAACATTGATGCAATGAATTCTGGCATAATCAATCTTTTTACTAGGGCAGGACATCAGTGCTGAGATGATGAGGTACACACACTCAACTAGCTCATCTTTTTCACCATCCATTTGGATAATAATGCTCTAGAAATGGTTGTGATTACTTTGTAGTTTCTAAATTATAACTGTGATCTAATTAACCAAAACTAAAACCTATATTGAACTAAAAAAAATTTTGAGAGAAATAAATTTCTTCTACAAAAGGTTTAGCATTAATTATATTTAGTTTCCAAAAATAATTTTTAAAAACACCTTAAGTCTCAAATACATATATTTTTGTTTTCTTCAGTTTTCAGTTTCAATAAGTTACGCACACAAAAGAGATATACTCTTGGCTTCTAGTGCTTCATCTTTGACACTCTTGTTCCTCTTGTGTCCTGAAAAAATTGCAGTCAGTCCATTGTGTGCCATTTGGTTTGACAGGGTCAAAAACTTCTGAAAAGCTGAAGCTGTAGGTTGCCATCCTTCTACTGCCTCCTTTTGCAGTAGCACCCCCCAGGTGGCCGTGCAGCAGCCTCAGGAGTGAGTGCTGCTCAATTACTCACACGCTGATCCTCAGTCTTTGTCCACTTGTTCAGACTGTCTCAATATGAGGATTTTAAAAAATTCATGAAAATTCAAAGTTTCAACCTAAACATGAGACTGAAGTTATGACAAGATTTTGGCAATGGCAAAGCTACCTGCAAGTCATCACGCAGAATACACAAAGTAATGAAAAAATATGGATCCAAATGTATTAATAGCATAAAAATTCATGCTTCTGATGAACGAATAGAAAATTTACAAGAAAAATTTTGTGAAAATAGCAAGATCTACATTGTCTTCTAGCTAATTGTTGGCCCCATTTCAAAACACCTCTCTATAATAGCAACTCAGTCTTGCCATGATTGCAGCTCTTTCTTGATATAAACATTTAAGCATCTAGTGAGATATGGGATACATTTTAAACTTTATCTTCTAAAGCCCTCTACAGGATAAATCCTTTTAAAATGGATTTAGAATCATCTCAGTTTTGATAGATATTTATGATATAAAAGACCGATCCCACCTGCTATTTTCCTTTGTCAAATAGGATTATTCTTATTCTTGGCTATTTGATAATGCTTTATTAAATGGATTGGGTTCATTTAGACATATAAACTCTACTTTCTTTCCCAGATTTCTTTCCTTTATTTTTAGTGTTTGGCCACAGTTAACGGCTTAAATATATTTAGTGTACAATATTTAAATAAAATAGGAATGGCAGCTGTCCAATATAGCAGTGTAGCTTAGCATAATGAGCACTAATAAGGAAGATAACAAGTCTATTAGCTGATATTAATTCTTAGACGATGTCTGAAATTAAATGTAGGACAATGAAGAGGAATTTAATGGTTGAAAAGGCATTAGTCCATCTAGTTTATCAATATATGGTTTTACTTTTAGAAATGTGAATCCTGTTATTTTTAATTATGTCTGTTTCTATCTCTTCGAGCACCCCTTTTTTCTACATATATATTTGGATATGGAATTTTTGGTTTTGTCCCCTCCTCACCAACCTTTCTAAATTTGTTTTAAGAAGTATGAATGAATGAACCCTTTCAACCACCTCTGTGCATTTCTTCCAAAATTGCTCCCATTTAGCAGCATGGAGTAGCTTCAAGCTGCACAGGATACTCTCAAGAGTATAATCAGCAAAGACATGTGGTTTAAGCAATCAGTTCTGTGAGTACAGCAATATATAACTTGAGATGTCAAATTCTTGATAAAAAGTTGTGCTATGCATGCCTCTCTACATTCCTTAAATCCCGACAAACCAAGTCTCTTTGGGACTTACACTGGGAGAAATGCTATCAAAATCTCCTCCTTTTTGTGTTCCAAGATGCTTTCTCCAAAGCACATGCATTTATTTCTCATTTACTCCATGTGTATTATCTTTAATATTACTCTCTTATATCAGATGAGCACATTTTAATAAAATATGCTGTGTATTATTGAGAACTTAAAAACTTAGCTTGCAATTAGCTGTTAATAGAGGATACTAATATAGGGCAATCCTCAGGTCTGGGGAAGATTTGGTCTTGGTAAGTTATTGTTCCTTTGCACTATATCCCCACTCCCATGAAGATTTAAAGAAACTTTCAATTTAGTATAAACTGTGAATTTAATTAATGTTATCCTGCTGAATAACTTATGAAATTGCTAATTGAAATTTGAATTAGCCCTGTAATTCTATACTTCCCTACTGGAAAACATTAATGCTAACTATGAAAGTGAGAAATACCTGAGCATTAAAATGAGTATATTTTATATGTTTATTATCATGAATGACCTATATGAATGACCAAAGATATCTATTTTTCTTTTAAAAATTTTGAACACTGACATCTGAACTCTTTTTTGCATTATTTATTAATTTTTTATCTGACTTGTTCTGTGGTGATACAAAGGAAACCTTGGATGATATTTTCAGCGTAGAGCCAGAGATAGTGCTGCAAATACAGAAATAATATCAAATTATTGAAAAAAATTATGTAAAATATAGAATAATAGAAAAATGAAAAGAAGATAAATGTAAATGATAAGGACATCCCAAGATTTGATGAGACTGATGCTTGCTTTAGGATGGAAATGGACTGGGGAGCCTGAGTTTTTGATTTTGTGGTGTAGGCTGCATTTTGCCCTGAATTCAGAATGGTTAAGAAATTATCTGCAACAGTGCTCCTTCTTTTCACTCCCCAGACTTCTGCATCCTCTGGAGCATAAAATCTATCTTGAAAAGCTTCTCTCTGTTAGAAAGGAGAGGTTATATCCCAATTGCAACTTGCTTTTTTCCCTCTCATAAGACAACCAGAAATAATTTCCAATTTCTGGTGGCTTTGCAACATTTGGGGATTTAGTAAAATTGAAGCATTTTGTTGAATTTTTGCAGAGGAATATTTTTATCAGATATTCTGTCATATCAAGTTATTTCTTGCAAATCTATGATGTGGACTCTTTTCCTGGTTGAGCAGATACTGCTATGGCGTGAACAGTTTTTGTCAGAGAGTATTTCTCTGTGGGCATGCAATAAATTGTAGAAACATTTTCTGAGTTCATGGAATAATCTATGATGATAATTCATGTTAATATCAGTTGCAAAAAACTTTTTCTTCACATCTGAATGCTTTACACTCTTATTCTGGAAGCCAAAGGTGCCTTCACAACTGTACAATAGAGATTTAGCAAGAATGGACTATAAACATTTTTTTAACATTCAGTTCTTTTATAAAATAATTATGTAAATAAGGAAGAATTGATTTTAAAATTTTTCAGTGTTTTTGCTAGGAGTATATATTTCCTTACCCACGTACAGCAAACTTGTTTGAAGTTTTTGTTAAGGGAATGCTTACGTATCAATTTGGCATTAGATCCTCCTCAGATAGGGCGATAACACCATGGGTGTTAGAGGAGGGCAAAGGGAAGATCACTAGCATTTCCTCTAAGTGTAGGGCACACACAGCAGTGTGACACAATACAACCCTATTCAGACACCCATTTTGACCAGTGAACATTGAATCAGTCCTCAAAGGTATGTGATAAACATCTTCCAAAGAGAACTGTGATGAGAGAATAGATAAATGCAATGCTGGCCTGCTCCACAGCTGCTTATTCCCAAGCTTCCAAAGGTAAAAGAATGGGCATCAGAAATGAAAACACCTTTCCATCACTGACCTGATCATGTTGTGTAGAGAGATAATGCCACCTCCACTTGGCTTTGGTTTATTAAGTCCAGACTACTGTAACCCCTGTTTGCCAAAGCACTATGCGCTGAGAATTCATCTCCACTGACCTTCTGTCCTGTTAAAAGTTTGCATTTTATATGATTCTTAATCTTTGTTTTAGAATTTTTATTTTCATTTTCTTCCTAAATAGCTGAGTCTCCACGTGGCTTTATGAAGGTATTTTGTCTCAATTTGCCCCTTTTACAAGCAGTTCAGCCAGTACTTGTTTTTCTCATTTAGGATGTTTTTCGGGAGAGATATCACTGAGACATGTCTTAATCTTTTCAGTCAAAATTCTGTAAAGTATCAAGTGAGATGCTTTTACAAGTTGAAATATGGTATGTATGGACACAGTTTCTTTTCCTTTGTCAGCTACCGAATTTAAAGAAATTACTAAATTGGTATTTTTCTTAAAAAACCCAAACATTTTCCATAATGTTGTCCATAGTATAATGGTGAATTGACTACTTAAATGCCCAAGTTTTAATTACTAATTAAATCCAGTACAATTTTTGCTCTGATTAGTTATTTTCTTGCCTGGTGATGGATGTACCCGACTGTTGCTGTGTTAACTGACATGCAGTCAGTCTCAAATATTGTCACATCTTTAGAATGAGGATTTCTCTAGTAATACCTATTTGTATTAAAAAGGAAAATGCTTGCTGGAGATTCATCTTAGTCAGCTCTTTCACTTTTAGAAAAATAATGCATGTTCAGTTCTTTTGTACAAAATAAGCTGTCGGGTGTTTGTAAAGATTTTTCTGATGGTTTGATGCTATAAAAAGATACAAAATATAGAGGATATGGTTCTTGCCTGAAAGATTTTACCAGATACATTACTTGTCAGTCATAAATATTTGCACATACCTACAAACACATCCTTTCTTCTCCATGGGGAGCAACAGTGATGTTACATTCTCTCTCTTACCAGAGAGATTAAAAAGGGACTGACAAGAGAAGTCTCCTGCTCGTTATTAGTTAATTGCCTGCTGAGCAGCATTTCAACAAACCTGGAATAATCCCCATATTTTCATGCCCTGAGAAAATTGTCTAGGGTTTTGGTATCTTGTACTTTGTAGAGTAGCTTAGTTTCCAGAGCTGTTGGCTGGTTTCTGTGTCGCTGGAGCCAGGACTTCAATGGGCCCACAGTTGGTCCCTAGCTGCAAGTCAGCAGAGACTCAGCAGCCCACTGGGAGCATGTGTATTTTATGTCTAGATGAGAGCAGGCTTGCTATGCATTTAATATGCACTTAATTGGGCGTGACAGGTTGCATTCATTTTGCAGTTGTTATTTTTGAGAAAAGGAACCCTTTCAGCAATTGCGCAAAAGCTTTACATTTGAGTTGTATCATGTGGAGTTTGGTACATTCATGGATTGGCCTGGCACATATTACAGGAATCAGCAGAAAATTTGGATTCAGAGTGAATCCAATGTACCAATATAGTGTGTCTAATGTAAATGCAGAATTAAATATCCAATAAACAATAGGGAAGTATAACTCGCTTTCCAGGTGGGGAACTGTTACCAGATCCAATATTGCATGCAGTCTTCAAAGTAGCTCTAACTTAATTGATAAAATGAAAAATTCTTAAAATAAATGGATACAAAACCATTAACTAAATACAGTATCCATAATAATTTATGTTGCAATTAATCAGAATAATATCATATGGTGAGTTTTTAGGACTAGTTTAATGATGGAACTGAGTCTTAGAAGTCGTTTGATGTAAACTTTACTTGCATATCCACTAGGAACTATTCAAACAGAAAGATTGGATCTAGCACGTTATCATCTCTCTGAGCTTTCATGTGCTCAGTTACTTTGAAATTTCTGTAAGCTTTGGCTGAAACCTGAAAGAGGAGGAAGGTAGAAGAAGGGCAGGGACACGTGTACAAAACAGCACAATTATGAGACACTGGTATTAAAAAAAATTGTGGCCTTTACACTTTCAATGCTGCTGTTGTAAAGTGGAAGCTGGAGACAAATGTTGGTGAGTGACCATCAACATGTCCAAAAGACTATGCAGCTTCCAAATGAAAAGCAGAAAAACCTTAAAAAATAGGTCTGTTCTGCACACTATTGAGGATTTTATGACTATATAAAAGCAGAGGTTCTTTATGGCTGCAAAACCAATTCTGGACGGTGTCTATATTCACATTTATTTCAATCTTTATTGTATTTTGGCACTTATATTGTATCTTTACAATAGCTTCTCCTTGTCTGTCTGAACAAGAAACAATGAATTTCTTGTTGAAGTTCAGAAAAATTGCCTGGTATGTTATGCCACAAACTGCATCTCTAATCCTTAAAAAAAGAACAGCGTGGGCAGATGATTTCACCTAAATGGAGGTTTTTTGGGGGAAGTCAGGGGACTCCATGTGGGTGTAATGATCTACATTTATGCACCTGTGGACCTCAAGACTCAGGAAATTTAAGGCATTAGAAGCTCTATTTGCTTGAGTACTTCCATTAATTTTAGTAAGACTATTCACAGTAATAACCACCAAGCTCAGAAGCAAATCAAGATCAGCCCCTACAGTATTTAAATGTTTGTGCAGTTCTGGCACCTGTGCCACTGAACTTTTCTATTTTATTCTTGCGTAAGCAAGGGATGCCTCTGAAAGTGAGTCTGAAGGCCGTGGCCACTTCTGCAGGATCAACATCCTTGAATGCACAAGGCCATAGATCCTGTGCATGCTTCTGTCCTTTGTCACTTTTCTCCCCTGCCTCAGGAAAAGCCCAAGGACAGTGACAGTGATACCTGTGGGTAAACAGATGATCTCTCAATGCTGACAACTGTACTGTAAAATCCCTATTATGGATAACCTTGCCATACTATTTGACTTTGCAAGGCGCGCCTGTCCTTTCCTAAATTGAATGATTTGATGGAAATTGTCATTCTTAATATGTTTACCTTCCATTTAATGAGCAATCCCTCTATGAAGGGTGAAGAGAATGCAGCCTCATACACAGATTTTGTTACAGTTCATCAAAGAAAATTCCCTCTCAATGTCAGAGCTCCTCTGTGGCAGGCAGCACCAGGAGCTGTGAGTACCCACCATGGAAGGGGGAATTGTTTAAAGTCAGTGCAAAAAGATTAAAGGGAGAAAAATTCAAACTAGAACTTATCTAAGGCCAGAAAAAACCTCCAGGTACTTTCTGTGGAATTTCAGTATTTTGCACTGTCTGGTAATATACTGTATGAGGTCTTCCAGTAATCAGGGCTCCACAGGTACCCTCAAGCCCCTTTTCCTATTGCCTAGACTTTGTCTTCATGACAATGTAAAGACAGTAGAAAAACCTTTTGAGAGATTTTTTTTCTGCTTTAATGAATCTTCTCTGACCAATTTCTGCCTTTCTATTGAAGTAAAAAGCACGGTTGGTAACAGAATCTGTGTTGCTGACTGTGGTTTTGAATGACCCACATATCCTTTGGCTAGTCAGTAAGTGAAAACAAAAGTCAAACAACTGTAAACTATGAGCAAAAATCTATTTTATGGCCAGGGAACATGTGATGTGCCATATCGTTGTCTGCCTTTTACAGTCCATTATTCCAGTGAATGATTTCCATCAATACAAATGCTTCCACAAAACTCAATTTCATTACTAAACTGTGGTCAATAACCTGGTCACAAGAACAGGCAGCTAGGGTCTGTGGTCATCATGGGGGGGCTCCATGTACACATTGGGAAGTTCTGGGGCCACGTGTCCTGACAATTTCAGTGACAAGCCAGGTTTGATGTGCTATTCAGCAAAGGCCAACTCTCATGTGGAGCTAGAAAAACACTGAAAAAGCTGTGTTTGATTGAAATATTTTTACTGTGGCTATTTATTTCCTGCATCTTTAATTCACAAAGAATTTACATGACTGTTCAATCTTCGCTAATTCCTGACCCACATCTTTTTTGTGTGTTTTTCTGCTATGTAAAAATATGTACTCAATGCTGCATTTTATAGTAAAAACCTGTATGAATTCTGGTATTTAGGAACTATATTTCCTTATTTATGATTGCATATTTTAGACACCTTTCAAAACTCTCATTATGAACTTTTGATTCCTAACACATTTAATTTGAAAGAAGAATCTCAGAAATATCAGATTAAATTTCTAATGGAAGTTGAAGTTATTCTAAAAAAATAACAGGAATGTATTAATTAATAAATCATAACCCTTTAAAAATGAGGGGTACTTTTGCTCTTATACAGACCTCACATTTACTAGGAGCATACTTTTTGTTAAGCACAATTAGTTACATATTACATGGAAGTAAGGTCTCTTTTCAGATTCTATGGCCTCAGATTCATTTTGCTTTTTGGAGGTAATGTTGGAAATAGCAAGCTGAGTTATTTCTGTATTTTCAAGGGCTACTGGAAACAGTAGAGACAGCCAGGTGAGGAGGTTAAAATAAGGATAAAACAATTGCTTGGTGGAGCATGATATACAAAAGAAAAAGAAATAGGTTTTTGTCTTATCCAGTAGATTGAAGCAGTTTCATGTTCAAAGCTGGTGCAGAGAAAATCACTTGGGATCAAGAAGGGAGATTTTGCATTCTAGGGAGAACATAAGCTGCTTGGTTTATTTTCTTTGTAAAAATATTGAAATTTCTGTTTACAATCCCATGTGAAGCAGCATAGAACATATTACATCAGAAAAACAATTTGTTCATGGGAAATTTGTGGAACTGAAAGCCATTCTCTGAAAAGGATACTCAGCTGAGGTGAGACAGAAGTTTTTTTAACACGTGCATCTATGTCTTTGCAGTGCTACCTAAATAAGTGATGTGAGTCAGTCTTATTCCAACTAGAAAAATACTTGCAGATCAATGGCTATATGTAATTGGTTGCAATTGGAAACAGCCTGGAGTCCCAGAAGCAGCAAATATAAAGCACTTGAAGAAGAAACTGCTCTCCCATTCTGAAGGAAAAGCCAACTTTTCCTTTAGTTTCTTTCAAAGCCAAAATTTGGCACGGTTACATAGGCTACCATTGACCACCCTTTGCACTGAAGCTTCCCTAAGACTTTTTTTTCCAAGCCTGGTTTTCCCTTGAACTCTTCCTAAATTTTAGATTCACTGTATTTTTCAAAGGGCTTTTATTGTTGTTGTTGTTTTCTGAAGTATCTAACAGTGGACAGCTGCTCTATGGTGGTGGTAATTTCATGGCTGTATTTGCTTACTTCGTGTGGAGTAACAGTGACATCCAGTGGTTGGCTGTTTCAGCCAGATGTATAAATCACTACTCCAGGCAGCGTTTCAGTGAGTGCACTTCTCCCAGTGCTTTCCTTTTAGGGGTTCCCGTGGGTGGGAGATGAGGGGAAAGAGAAATAAAATTTATAGTGCAAGAGATTTACTCTGAGAATTTCAGCAAGTGTTGTACTGAAGTGAGAGAAAAGTATTCATGATTTTAATTTTTTTTTTTTAGTGTGTGTGTTAGTTTCTGTGGTTTAAAATCAGTTCATGCAGCACTGGAAGGTTGCTTTGCAACATTTTGAATTCTACTTTGTATCTGAAGTTCATAGAATCAAAAAATATCTCTACCACATAACTATGCAGCTGTGCACATAAAAGAAGACACTTTCCTTTGCCATCTGCAATTAATAATCTTGTCATTGAACAGGGGAAAGAGAAAGAAGATAATGGGAAGAATTTCTCATCTCTTTTCTTTGCAGTATGACATATGTTTATTCTAATGACTTGTGAAACTAAAGCATCTGTTATTATATATAAAATAAGCATCCCAGTAACTGCATTCATCCTATACTGTGCAACTTGTTGGATATTTTTTTGTTTGTCGAATCATGAATGAAGCTCTTAAGAATTAAAAGAAACTTTTATTATTGTTCATGTGAATCACTCATGTTGAAAGGCATCTGAACACAATTTCTTTACAGTGTGTTACTGTGCCGTTTTTCTTGCAGGCCGTATTTGCTTCTATTGTAAACAGATAATCTGTCAACTAGAAATGTAAACCAAATAGCTTTTATTTTATATATATGTATATATGGATCACTTATTTTCACTCTTGTCTCACATTCTGTAATAGTCTTTTTGTAAGCTCTCAGTAGTAATTATTTCCTTGGTCAGTAAGGAGAAAGAACAGTTGTGCTACCTATGTGCCTCCCTTGCCTAATGCTAAAGGTTTTTGTGCACCCAGTAAGAAATCTTTGTTCTAAAATGCAAAAGCATTTGAAATCATGTCTAAGCTTTGAAAAGGTTGAAGTGCTTGTGCATGGGTTTTGAGTTATGGCAGGGATCATTCCTGAAATAGTGCTCAAAGTGATTAAGATAAGATAGATGGCAATGCCTACAGAGTAGTAAAGAAGTGCTTCTTTATGGTCCCCCTTGGTGGTGTCACTGAAGAAGTCAACACCTTGTAAATCAAAACAGGCAATGTCCCCATAATTTCAAGCCAAATGCAGGGAAGCCTGTGAATTTTATTACCAGCTAAGTAAATAAGAAACATTGATTTAATCTTGAGAAAGTAGCAGTATGTTTCCGTTCTCTCATGTTTGTGTATTTTCTTGCTTCCCTAAGTACCCTGGTTCCAGTAGTCTATGATGAAATTTCTAGTTATAAGTTATGAAGGAAAACTTTGAACAAAAAAAGCCTTGTAGACATTTCAAAATCTGGTGATTTGTGACCAATCTCTTCCAGGGTTAAAATGAACAATACTTTTAAGTTAAAGGCTGAGAACTGTCAGATTTACTGCAAAGTCCCCTAAGGCTGGAAATAGTGTTTTCAGCAGTGTATGCAGTGAAACATTTACTGTGGAGGTGTCTGAGGAGACATGTCAGCAGTTGTTTGGGGAAAATCTTGTGTCTGTCCAAGCCTTTGTACATGGGAAAGCTGATCTTAAAAAAAAACAAACCCATTTATTTTAGCCCTTTGTTGTTGCAGTTGGATGCTTAGTTTAATTTTATAGATGTCTTTCAATTCAGAATTTAAGGGAAAAATGGTGTTTGCTGTTCTTGGCTTCAGTTGTCATTAGGATTTAAATCCTTCAGTGCAGTCAGGTAGGTGAGCTTGTGGGGAGATGCATTTCAGGGCTGATTTGCTGATGTGTGAAAAAGAGAGGTGGTTGACTTGCTCCAGTACTTTCAGTGCAGATGGAGATATCTGTCTAATGAAATTCTTTCAACTTGAGGTGTATGTTTCTTTAACAGCTGCTTCGCAGCGTATCATGCATAGCAAGTATAGTCTGAAAAAGCTCTTTTCTTAATTACAGTGAAAGTAATACTTTGAATAAAAGGGTGTTTCCACTTGCATTTCATCTATGGCTAGTTAAAATTATCTACTGCTCAAAATACTATCTTATATTCTGATTTGGAAACCAGTTCCAATTCTTTTCAATTCTTGCTTAGTAAAAAGTGAAAGCAGTGAAATGCAAAAGGCTGTTAAGTACCAGGAAAATCTCTTCTGAATTGTTCTTAGTTAACAACAACTGGGAAAAGGGTCACTGAGTTTCAATATAGAGATGCAATTCTGACTTAATAAGCAAGAGCTCTTGCTAGTTTGTTTAATACCAAAACTCTCTTATCCAAATCTACAGTGGTTTCAACCTAGCATTACTAGAACAAGTCATGATTTAATAAACATCTGTGGTCAGAAGGGCATTAGAGGGATTTTTAGGTTGCCTTGGTGTATTTGCTGGGTTTTCCTGACTTCCTTGCATCCCTGTAGCATACAGGCTGTTACTCATTTGGTCTGTTTCCAAGCTGGCATCTCTAAAACACAGTTCTGTCTGAACCTTTTTTTTTTTTTTGTGATGGAAAAAATTCAGATATCTGTTTCTTTCTCATTTTAACCTTGAGCTTTGATCTTTAGTGACAGTTTGTGTTTAAAATCACTTCCTGCTGGATCACATCAGTAGGATGATTGAAAGGAACTGGAACCCAAGCTGTTTACTCAGTTGGCCATCAGAAAGTTTCCCTTCAAGGGAAGCATTTCAATTAATGTTACACAAACCACAATGAGAGTGGAGACCAGCCTAAAGCCATATATATGGGTGTCAGTTAAAATCAGATGTCAAACATGGCTTTTAATTACAGACCTACAGCTGCAAACCGGTGGTATTTGAAGCATGCTGGTGATTTCAGCTTTGCTTTGGCAACCCATGATATCTGACAGTGAAGTGAGAGCCTACAGGTTTATGCATGGGCTCCATGTGCTTCTAACTGTGAATATGAAAGGTTTGTTTGCTCATCAACCAGAAATCTAATGAGCAAACAGACTTCTGTTCTCTTCACTGTGTCTTTAAATGATGGAAATGGCATTCTGGAGAGGGTAAACACAGGGTAAAGATGCCTTAGAGGTCTTCCAGCTCCTCCAGCTGTTTCCTCTATATATCCTGCTGTGACCACAAGCTCACCCTCTGGGCAGTTCTTTTTGGAGAGCATGTTAATGTTTGAACATAGTCTTTCTTTTCATTAATTTTTTGTATTTCACCTCCTGGTTGTTCACAGATTTCAGTCTCATTTGCAGAGACTTCAACTTATCAAGACAAACATTTCTCAGACTTCTTGGATTACTTTTGAGGCACTTTTGAATAGTGATGCAAAAAAGGACCATCATGATTTCCAGACAAGGGTGAAAAAATTGTCAAGTTGGCATTGATATGGTATTGTGGAATCTTTCAAATTGAATTGTTTGAATAGTTTGAGTAAATTAAAACAATGAAAGTTTAATTCAGACATAAATTACAATATTACTCCAGGTAAAAAAAAATAGTCATCTTTCCTTTCTGGATGGTTCTGTTTACTCTTCTATTAAGCAAGCATCATAGTAGCACACCACTCTTTTAGCTTAGTGATAGATGCTTTCTGTAACAGTATTCTGAATATTTGAGTTTTTGCTTTGGCAAACAGAAAAAAAAGATTTCGTTCAACAGCAGAAATTTACAGACAAAAATATGTAATTTCCAATCACAGGCAATTTTCAATTTTTGTATTCAGACTCAAGAGGCAATTAGGTGTTTAACATTTTCAAATTTGTCCCTTTCACTTGACCAAAACAAAAATAGTTTTTATTTGAATTCTTGATTCAGTTTGAGGATCACAACAGCAATGTTCCTGAAATATTTAAAAACCTTCGATTGCTGAAGCAAAACTATGCCTGAAAGCACAAGAGTAAAATCAGCCTGACATGGTATCCTGAACTGCACCTTTGGAAGCAAGGATACCTATGAAAAATGATTGCAAACTGCAAAGTCAGTCAGAAAAAATTTAAAGTAAAGAGTGTTTAGCTACCTAAATAGAATCACAGAATCATAGATTGGAAGGGATCTTTGAGATCATCCAGTTCCACTCCCCTGCCATGGGCAGGGATGCCACCCGCCAGACCAAAAAACAAGACTGAGAAGTAGCAGCAGTAGATTTAATTTCTGATGGTAAGGAGATTTTAAGCATGAAATTAATAGTTTTGTTAAAGTTTTCTGTAGTCTTGTTCCCCTGCAGTGCATATTCCATTCATTTCTAAAGAGTAGCACACCAGAAATTTGGATAATGACTGTAAAAGTTAGCCCCAAAGACCCTATTTCTGTACAGCATACATTTGATAATTATAATCTATAACTAATTTTTGGGGGTTTTCTGCGTGCACTCTTTAGAGTCTGTCCAAATTGAAGAGAAAAACACATTTAAAAATATAGTATATTATTTAATATGGAGTTTACCATGAACTCTTTTTCAATTTGTATATAGATGAGCATGTACTATTTACACAAATATTTCTCTTCAGTGTACCTATCTGCATGTATCTGGAGAGAAACAGTCTTTTAAAACTCACAATTATTTCTCACTAATTATAGAAAAGTACTTTGGACTATTTGAATTCCTTGTTATGCACAGCTGTACGTATTTTTTCATTTCCTTTTCAGAACTTGTTTGAAGAAGGTGCTGATAAAGGTTAGATAAGTGTTAATTGGATTACAATGTATTTGTGAGAGAGATTAAGAGGGAAGACCAAGCTCTTTCTCTGAAAAAAGAGTGAAAATGACTGCATGTCCCAGACTATTAATAATGTAATTTAGTTCAAGTAATTACAGGGCATTTCACTTACAGGAAAAGTTTTATTGGCTCCTACTTGAGCTCTTTTGCCCTACTGTAATGACAAACAGTGTCTGCTAACTAGGTTTATTAATATTAACTGGGCATTTCTTGCTTAAGAACGACACTTGTCATCAAGCTGAGATTCAGCTGCCTGCCTCTCATTTTTGTCCTTGGGCCATAGTGGTTTTAGGAGATGCTGTGGTGACATACAGTGAGCTCAAGAGCTGCTGGGTGACATTTAGGTTAGTTTAAACAAAATTGTTCTTTAGAAAGTCTCCAAATTCAGGTACCTAAAGTGAGGAAGACCAGACATCCTCATTAACGTCTTCTGTTGAGTGGGGGGGGTTTGTAGTGACACAGGAGTTCCAAGTTTTTTCTGTCTTCTGAATTGTTATTGGATTTTTTATTTATTTATTTGTATATTTAGTGACTAGAGATGTTTAATTGTCAAACTATTTTGAATAAGTAGCTAATTTGGACTGTGCTGTTCTGAAATGAAAATTAGTGCAAGAAAACAACTGACAACAAGCAAATCTTTTGACTGTAGAAAAAAATCTAATATGCCAAATCTAATTTAAATTGTTTAAATCAGGGCAAATGGCTTTATAATGTGATACCACATTGCTGTAGAGACTATTGTCCCCTGTTTGTCACTATGCCTGGTCAGTTTATGTGAGAGCAGCCAGAGCAGACATGATTTGTCTCATATGAATGTAAATAACATTGCTGTGCTGATCTCGGGTCACTGGGGCATTCTCTGCTCCTGGGAAAATCTCTTGGAATTGATTAATCTAGCACACACACTGGTTAAAGTTTCAGAGGAGAGATGCAGTTTCCAGCTAAACCCATGGTGAGATTAGTCTGGAATTTGTCGAGTAAGGCTGGGACAGTTTTGCACCATGACCAGGAGGACTTTTGTATCTGGCCTGCCTTGACCACCTTGTGGTCTGAGAAGCTGGTTCAGACACTTTTCTATAGGTTTGGGTTCAAAATCTTTTCCAACCTCATCGCTTTTTGATGAAAAGCTGAGGGGAACAGGAATATCTTTCAAATATAAGTAATCAGTTGAAGTGGGCTTTTTAATTGCTACTTCAGTGTAGTCCCACCACTCTGCTTCTTATGCTTGCTATGACCTTTACAATACTTTCACATTTCTACATAACATTTAAGAAAAGATTGCTGATAATGGTAAGTAGTGGGTATGTGGTGATAACTGCCTGCCCAAGAGATTAAAAGGGTAAATGAATACCAACTGAGGAACAGCATGACAAATTTAGGACCAGTCCGTGAAGAGGAAATAATGATAATTAGAAGCTCCCAAAGTATTTGGCTCTGAAAACTACAAGGCAGGAAAGGAAAAGAAGTCAGTTGTAATGAAAGCAATGTAATAAGGCTGCTAATGATGATGAGCTGTCATGTGAAATCCTGGTTGCAGAAAGACCATTGCTGATGAGTGACAGTTTGAGGAAAAAGCAGCAGTTTTTTGGGCTGGTGCCAGCTCAGATGTTACCAGGACCAGCCAGTGACACGACTTTTGGGAGCTGTCCTTCTGAAATATGCATGAGTTGACTTTAGGAATGTTGCCCTTTTTCTCTGTATTTTACTTCAGGAAATGGATATTTAAGTGCAAGATTCTGCCTAAAGTTTCACCGGTAATGCTGGTTTCAAAGCTAGGTGGTTGTGAGCCGGAAACAAGGTGGAGATGAAGAGCATGTATTTTTTGATAAAATGCATAAGCACACAGATGGGACACAGAGCACCATTAGAGAAGGGGGACTGATGAGGAGGAGGAGGGAGTTCCTCTGCACTTGGATTTTCATGCAATATCCTTTTCTAGAAAACCACATCTTTTAAAATGTACTTAAATAAATTTATAATCGTTTTATTCAATCTTCTGTCTAGAAGAAAAATTTTCTGTCCAGAAAGAATCTGTATCTTTCAATTAAATCACAGTATCTCATGTCTCTCTCAAAACACTTGCCTGTGTGTTCTGGTTTCTGAAAGACTGAGCAGTGCAGGGGTATAATTAATAGGATGTTTTCTCCAGCAGTATGATTTTTTGTAGAGACAGTTCTAGCTGATATTAAAGCCAGTGACCAGAGTAAAAACTGGTGTCAGTTCCTGTTTGGCTGCCACAAAAATGTTAGGGATGCCATACAATTGTGGAGCTAGCTTTTGCTTATATGGAATATTGGTTTCTTTAGACAGCTTGTGTACTACAAGTTCAGAAGATGAGGAGAGATGTGTTAGCACAGACCTCTCCCAGTCATGTGCTGCTGCATGTCCTGCAGGGAGCAGACGCTGCCTGCTGTCTGGATTCCCTGTCACCTGCAAGCAGTGACCAGACTGCTGCCCAGGACTTCCTATTTGCCTTGGACTAGCTCACAGGTTTCCAGTCCTTGTGGACTGAGCCTGTTCTTCTTCTCCACCTTCCTAAAATGGCATGCATGCAATGAACTATTAAATAACAATGTAAACTGTAAGTAAATGAACCTACAAAGTAAATTGTGATAAGTATTGTGTTTAGGCTGTTGGGGTACTTGGCATTATCAATCTAACTCCTTTATAAAAGAATAGGGAACCAGTTTTACATCTCCTGTGAAATTAATTACTCTTAGAGTCTTGGAAACACTTCCAAAGCTGCAGTTGCTATGGTGATAGATGTAGTATGGAGATGTAGATAGATTGCCTGAGCAATCCTAGCCAATCATCTTTAAACTTCACTTACCACAAACCAAACAACTGTCATTTGTTGGGTTTTTTTTCCTTTCTCTTCTACAAATTGTATTATGCCTGATCCTATAATTGAAGCCTTGTGGGCTGTATTTGTAGGGCTTGAGAATAAATCCTATTGTGTGGATCCTATGGTCTCTCTATCTGAACACAATCTGGAGCATGAGCCAGTGATTATTTCATATACTTTTTAAATAGTTACATGTACTTTTTTGATAATTAGTTTATTGTAACATATAAGGATATTTCTGGGTTTTTCTCTGTTGCAGTGTGCACTCAGTGAAGCTGAGTAGTAAACACCAGCACCACTTCAAACCTTGAGATGCCTCGATGCCAATTGCTTTTAAGTGCTCATCCAGAATTTTTATTTATAGAGAAGTATCTGTGCTAGATACTGATGGATTGCTGGCAGCATAGATCTCTGTGATACTGAGCACAAAATAAGAGAGATTGTACATTCATTTCTATAAGTTATTCAAGGACATGCTACTTACAGTTATAGCACTTGTTCAATGTGTTTCCTATTCAGTATTTTTGGGGTTTTTTTTCTGAACTTCAGCAATTAGCATGAGACAGTTGTCCTGTGAGATTGTCCTATGCATTCTTTATGACCAGTACAAGAGAACTGGTTTTACATATCTTCAACTCATAGGTTGCAAGGGGTCTCTCTGTAGAGGTAAATGAGTCCCTCAAGAGGCTACAAAAGACTTGATAGTTAAAGTTATGCCAGAGACATCCTTTATATCCACTGCTACTGGATACATATATTGTAGTGTAGAGGGTGTTTCCTGTGTTCCAGGAGGATGTAGTTACAGCAGTTATACCCTAAACAGGACATAGAATCATGGAATGATTTGGATTGGAAAGGACTTTAAAAATTCTCTAATTCCAACCCCCCTGCCACAGGAAGGGACACCCTACACTAGACCAGGTTGTTCAGAGCCCTGTCCAACCTAGCCTTGCACACTTTTAGGGATGAGGCATCCACAATTTCTCTGGTCAACCTCCTGTATCTTATCCCTCTCACAGTAAAGAATTTCTCCCTAATATCTAATCTAAACCTACCCTCTTTCCGTTTAAAGAGAGGGTAGTTTTTTGCCGTATCACTAAATATTCTCCTAAAGAGTTGGTGTCCAAATGTCTCATTGCCCCCCTTGGGTACTACAAGGCCTCTGGAAGGTCTCTCTGAAGCCTTCTCTTCTTCAGGCTGAACCCCAACTATCTTGGTTTCCTAACTTCATAGTAAAGATGCTTCAGCACTCTGATCAGCTTCATGGACATCCTCTGCACTTGCTCTAAGAGATCCATATCCTTCTTATGCTGGGGACCCCAAAGCTGAACACAGCACTCAAGCAGGATCTCATGAGAATGGAGTGGAGGGGAAGAATCATCTCTCCTGATGCTTTCAGTCTTCCTGTTCTTTCTTGGTGTTTTTTTTTATCTCTCTGGCATAAGCAGAAGGTTTTTTCAGTGACAGCTAGTATCATGTAATTAAATCCTTTCTGAATAGTTCCCGTGGATTATTTTTCTTAAGATATTCAGGTTATTTCCTAGAAGACTGAATCTGAGCAAGAGACTTTGCAAGAAAAACAAGCAGGAGTTGGAGCTCAGCAGTGGGGAGGCAGAACATCACTGAAAGGTGCTCCCCAGGGCTGCAGCAGCAAGCCTGCCCTAATGTAGGTCATTGCCTAGAATGAAACTTTTCCTCAGGGCATCTGTGGAAAAAGAGACAAGCAGAAAAATTTGGCTGATGCAGATGTAATGTAAGGAAATAATAGATTTACAACCACTGTTCTAAACAGCACCATCCAAGGCCATCCAACCGCTCTTTAATATTGAGGTATAAGCAGAATTTTCAGGGAATAAATGTTCTGCAATGATTGCAGTTAGCAGTACATGAATAAATATCCTGCAAAGAATGTAGATAGCAGTGCATAGAGGCAAAAAAATCATCTGGAGCAAGGACCTGGAGCGAAAGCTGTGAGGTTGTAATATGTTTTTAATGTCTTTGCTGCTAAAAGCTTCAGACAGCTGGATAATGACTCATCAGAAAGCCTTTTGGAGTAATTCCACAGTCCTGCGAACCCCTAGATTTGGGCTTTTTTTCCCTAAAAAATGCCGTCAGCTATTTAGTTTCACACTGGTTGGCCAAGCAGCATGGATAAGCATGGGGAAAAGTCAAATAATGAGATGTTTTATTTTGTCACTGTGCTGGAGAATGTAGGACAGCTGGCAGAATGTGTCAGAGTGCGATGCTTGGCTCCAGGAGTTCCACGAAAGTATCGCTTGGCAAGCGGCCACGCGGGCGCTCAGCGCCGTGGCTCCTCCGAGGGCCGTGCAAATCTGCCCCGTGATGGAGCTTCCTGGGAAAAGATGCTGATCCTAATCAAAGCCAGGATTCTGAATTTCTGAAAGTATTTAATTAAGACCAGCAGTAAGCCTGCTGGGTAGTGCAGCAGTTAGTTTGCTACTCTTGGGGCGTGAACAATAATTTTCATTTCATTTATTTACCCTAGTCTGCTAGGACTGAGATAAAAATGACCTTTTACACAGTGAATGAGACACAGAATTGTTATTGCCAAAAAATGCACTTTGAAAATGTCCAAACACCCTAGAAAGAGATCAATTTTTTGTCTTCAAGGAGTTAATAGCATGTTATCCACTTACATTTATTCTAGATTAGGGCAGGAGAGCTCAGAAATTTGCAGGACAGGATCTTCACTTTGCTGCTTATATACTTGGTCTAAGAGTGGCTCTATTTTTGCAATAGCCTGCTGTTCTTTTATTTCTTTAACTGTAAATTGTATACACCTGCACTCTGATTTGCTTCTGATCTGAGAATTTTCTCCTTATGTGCTTCACAAAAAGATGCTCATTTGCTCCCTCCCACACTTTCAGAATAACAACTTTGCTACTTTGTCTTATTTTTTGTGGAGTTTTTGTTAGCTAAATCTGCTCTCAAGCATTATGAGGTGATTGCCTCCAAAACAGTAATTTTTCTGCACTGAAAAATTATAATAAAGATTGGCTACAGTCCTAGTCTCTGACTAAAAGTCATTGCAAAGCTTATTTTCTCTATGTACTGCTGCACATATGCTGCAAAATCCTTGACAGGCTTCATATCCGAGGCACAAAAATTATCTCAGTCAACATTTAGTTTTTTTGGCTGTGGAAGAGATGTCAGGAAGGGTCCTGCACTTTTCCATCCTATTGTTTCCCTGTCTCTCTGCAAAGTGATGCATAGGCAAGTCTGTATTTTCCCATCCATTTTATTCTTTAGTGCTGCTATGGGTAAAATGATGGCATTTAATAATAAAGTAATTTTCCTGAACACCTTGGAATCCGATTCTCACGTGGGTGATGAGTCCAGGCCCAGTTGGAGTGGGTGCTTTCAGAGGCTGTGTTTCCCAGTAGAGCCACGCTCAGGTGATTCCCTCACCAAGCCTCAGAGAGGTGCAGGACGTTGGAAGTGACATTAAGGGATTTGATGAGCACAGGTGGGAAGGGGCTGCAGGCACTTAGATGAAGCAAGAGTGGTACAGAAAAGAGAGTAAATAAGATAAGGTAAGCCCAGAGTGTTAAGCAGGCTTAGAATGATTTTATCTGAGTGGGTATTTTAGAAGATGCAAATATGCCTTTTGCTTTTACTTCACAGGGTTTTTGATCTCAGGATCTGTCTTTGCTTTTGTTGCAGCAGGAAGATGGGAACAGGAGCATTTACTCAGTTCTGTGAAGTACCTAAAAACATATAAGGCAAAGACCTCCCTTGGTGTTACTCAGTTGTGACTGAAATACTTTAGAATAATACCTATATATTTAAGTTATATTAATGATGTATTCTTAATAGAATTTAAAGGAAAGATTTTTTTAAGCTGTAATTTTGCCAAACAGAATTCTCAAAAATGTATTCAACCTCAGCCATATGTTGTTTTAAAAGTGGTAAGTGATTAAGACAGTAGGTTACTTCTGTTTCTTATGGTACGATAAATGTCATTAACAATATGGTGAATAGGAGTATCAAGGCTGATACTCTGCAGAAATTCATCACAAATTTAAAAAAACTCAATGCACAGATAATTAATTATTTATTAGTATTTCCACAAATGAAATATTTTTAAAATAATAATTTCTTTCTAAAGCTATAAAATTAATCAGAAAAACAATGTGAACAGAAAATGGTGTCATGCCTTTTTGACTGAGAATTTTGCTTCTGGTTTTCTTCAGAAGCAGAAATAAGGCTTGTCAACAGGTATGCAGAGTGTAGGGATTGCCACTAAAATATGTAATTTTAAATTACATGAATAACTTCTATTGTTTGGCATCAACTTCAGTGAGCATTCTTACTCTTCTATTAATATCAGATCTCTGTGATTTTTAGATCTCACTTGATCTTTCTAGCTTTTCCTACTTTTCTTGGTAATTCAGTTAAGAGGGGATACTTGTTTTTGGAAGAAATTTCACATGTTTAAAGTGAACACTTGGAATTTGAAGAGTTTGGTTTCACATACAGTAACTAGCGTCTGATAAAAGCTGATTTAAATATGGCCTGAGTTAGAAATGCCTTAGAAAATTGTTACGGCAAAACCAGTTTGCTGTTGCTACAGCACTGTACTGTTCCTCACAAGTAATTGAAAAATATTGATTTAAAAATTATGAGATCTGAAAACAGAGAGCAAGTATTGAGCTTAATTTAATTTTTTTCTTTCCTTCCTTGTCAACAATGTAGAAGATAAACTAATAGCAAGAGAAAAAGCGTTTGCAGCATCCTCTCATATCTGACTCTCTTTCAAGTACTGGTTGGGCCTTCTGAAGCCTCTTTTAACCTGAGTTATGCTGACGTCTGCTGCTACAGCTAAGCAAGCAAAGCTCCAGGCAGGCCAGGATGAGCCCAAATAGGGCCTGACAAGTCATGAATAATGTTCACCAGCCCAATATCCAGCCAGTGCCCTGATGGAAGCAATGAGGCCACTCTTACCTGCCTCCACTTCTGGAAATCACAGCAGGGTCTCCTTCGCCTCAGGAGAAGAATGGGGAAACCCATTATTTCACTCTGATTCTTGTGCCTGTAATAAGCATAAAAGGTTGACTGGGACAGGACACACCTTCATCTTTCTTATTCTTGCTCCACACAGCCCCCTCTGTTGCAGGGCTTTTCTGAACAAGTAGTTCTTAGCAGTAAAATTATTCAGCTCACCTCTCCAAACCTCTCTGTGTACTCAGGTCTCATTTGCTCATCAGTAAAAATCCAAGAGGTGCTGCAGCTTTTCTTTGCAACTACAAGGGCACCCCTGAAAACTGTACTTAATGAATAAGGACATCAGTACACAAAGGGAAAATCTAAAAGGAATTAAGTATTTTTAATGATTTCTTTAAATGCTGTACCAGATTCATCTCAATGCAGAGATAACCACAGGTTTGGATGCTCACATTGGAAGGGGCACCAAGTGACCAAGTAACAGCTTGGTGCTTATAGCTTCTTCAGTGAAGCCTGGGCTTACCTTTGACAATTGAGTGCCATGTTCTGATTTAGAAGTAATTGCATGTTTTTCTCTTGCTAATACATTAGATCTGACTGACTTTTTATGTCACAGATGTGTTTAAGCACTGAGGCATTCAGAATCCAAACAAAGCATTGCTCAGGGCATCTAAACCACTTAATGCTACTATAGGAAATAGTTTTGTTTGTTCTCTGTCTTAGTTACTGCCTGTTCCACTTCAGGAGTTTCATTTATCTTTCAAAAAGTTCTTCAGTAAAGTAAATCAGTTTAATGAAACCTAAAATCAATTATTTCTTAATAATTGAAATAATATCCTAGCATCCTTTAGTTTTGGTCGCATACAATATCCCATATTTTAGATTTCTGTCCTAATAAGCTGTGTCCCAATCCAAATACCACTCAGTGGGTTTGTGAGGAAGTACACAAGAAGTAAGACACACATCACTTGAGGAAGAACCTCATTTAATTCAGATTCCAGATGAGCTCAGAAAACCATTCAGTTTTGCCTCGACTGGGATCTACAATAGTTAAAGAGAGAGGCAGTGGAAGAGAATATTTTAGCAAGGATTGTATTTGAGAAATATGTAATTTTTGGGATGGAAAAAGAGCTCATTTTTTTGCCAAAACAGATGTTTAAATGATAATGTTTTCTCTGTTGCAAATAAAATGTGAGAATGTTTTTCCCATTGAGGAACTGGACATCTGCCCTTTTACAAGAAAATTATTGGGTCATCTTGTAGTACGAGGAATACAGAAACACAGAAAAAATTACAAATTTAAGAAAACAAAAGGAAGGGGCTTTGAAAATTTTTAAATAGTATAGTACTTTTTTAAACTTTCTTTATTATTTGTGTTCTGGTTTTAGATTAGCTGCTGTATTCTCTTTCTTTTTTGTTTCTTGTCTTCTTTTCTTCTTTTTTTAACAGCACAGCTGACCTAGTTCCCTTCACTGTCATTCACATTGTGTGCAGCTAACTTACTCATGCAGAGTAATACTTTGTGAGAGCAGTTTTCATTTCAGAATAAATATCTGAGGTATGAAAGGATAGGGGAGAAATGTACCCCATTCCAGGCATTTTGCCATAGATCAGGTTCCAAATCTCACAGTTTTCAACTGTGAATTTCTCAGTGGCAGATAATGTGATGCCATTTCCATGACTGCTTAAGGGAGCCAGCACTGATAAATACATGGAATTCTTCACAGAGTACCTCTCTTCAAATAAGGACTTTTTAATGTACTTTAGTTTATGTACATGTATGAGTGTCCTTCTGACATCAGCAATACTAATAAGGGTTGTTTATATTTATAAATATTTGCAGGTTGGGTCTTTATTATCCAAGGCACTGGAGAGTTTTTAAGGCTGCTGCTTTAATCCATAGAATGTAAACGTAATAAGAACTCTCTCGAGTGTGGTAAGGCCTCTGTATTCTTCATGATGAACATTTTTCTGAAAGTGATGTACCTGCAGCTTCTGAGCCTTAGAAAGACTCAAAGTGCCCAACAACAGGGGTCAAATTCAGATTAGACTATCCATACGAATAATGCACTCCTGGTTTTTATTTTGATAAAATAAATTACAGCTCATAACATTTTATGTTTCTTTAACTAATTTCATAAATGAAAATCCTATAAATACTATATTTAGACAAATAAACACAATAAAGACTATAAATTATTCCTGGATATTTTTACTCAGTTCTGTCTATTTGCTGTTTTGCTCATTGGCCCTGAGGATTGACTCCTGATAGAGGTTTCAGCAAGTCTGGGAAATAGTCAGGCTATTAAAATACATAAAATTTTGCTAATATAATTTTTGCACACTGCTTAGCATTTCATTTAAATGGATGCAAACCAGAATTTTGTTAAGGAATGATTTCCCCCTTTTTTAAAATTTTCTATTTGGGTTTTCCTTTTGGAGTAGTGAATTAAAAATGAAGGAGAATATATTTCTTGAAATACAAGGGGTAATTTATTTACTTTTAAATTCGGTGATACCTACAGAAGGCTTTTATCCTGAGAACTAAACAAGGAGTGACCTATGATCAAAAATACTCCCCAAAAGTTAAAAAGATGTAAAGATTAAATTGCTTGAGGGCATGATTTTAGAAGTGGAATCTCATAAAAGCAGAATAAAGAAATGGCCGAGATAATGAAAGTCTGGCATCTGCTGAGTTTCAGTGAAAGGAGATAGAGCCTATTTTAATATTCATAAATTGAGCCATGACGCAGCCAGAAACAGGTTCCTTCATCTGCCCACCCTTACTGCTGGACCTCCTGGAAGAATCTGAGAGGAGATGATGTTGGGCATCTGTCATGGCTCAGTCCATCTGTCTGGGAGGCTCAGGTCCCTGTTCACAGCTGCTGTGCCCCGTGGCCAGTCCCAAGCAGAGCACAGTCCCTGTGCTCTGGCTGTGCCCACCCTGGGGAGGTGCCAGGGAGGGCGGCTGCTCCCTGCCCCAGCACCAACTCCTGCTCAGGAGTATCCCCAGCAGGAGCCAGGCTGCTCCTGGAGCAGCTGCCTTTAATGGCATCCCTGTGGTGTCCCCATGGTGTGACCTGTTTATCCTAAACTCAGGGCTCTCTTAAGGGCCTGTGAAGCTCACTCTGCAGGCTGGCTACTGCTTTTAGGTGATGGTGAGCATGGAGTGATGCTGCTGTGAACACACAGACAGAACTGTTAGGTGTTTACTGGTTGGTATTTGGTGAAATCTCAGGCCAGGGGTAGCTGTATAATTCTTCCTTTAATCTCAATATAAAATTTAGAATGTAACCAAAGTGAAAAACTCACCTTCAGTACTAAAATCAGGTATACTTTTATCAGACACATGGATCCAAGCACTTAAAATATGAATTCTTATCTTCCAGTGAGGATCCTG
This sequence comes from Melospiza georgiana, assembly GCF_028018845.1. Taxonomy (NCBI): domain Eukaryota; kingdom Metazoa; phylum Chordata; class Aves; order Passeriformes; family Passerellidae; genus Melospiza; species Melospiza georgiana. The sequence continues at coordinate 30,244,159 of NC_080431.1, forward strand.
AGTATTTTTGTATCAGTTTCTGTGGGTTGTAATATTTCAAAATTTAACCTCTGCTTTGTAACCCAATGTAGATGGGGTTTGAGTTAGTCATATCTAATAGATGCACAAGCTGAGGTACCAGATAACTTTTTTGTAAAAGTTATGCAGACTGTGGGTGTTGTACAAGTCATGAGCCTTAGTAGTGTCAGGCAAGAGACAGATACTCTGGGAGTAGAGAAGGGAGATTTTTTTTTCTCAAATATTGCAGCACATTATTATTGATAAGAGTAAATAATTAAATAGTTAAAATAGCATTCTGGAGGCAGTGATAAGTTAGAAAAATAAAGCAGAGAGAGTTTTTGTCCCCTTTTCTTTGTAAGCATGACTCCATTTACTTAATTTCATCTCCTGAAAAAGCTTTGCCAACACAAATTGATCGGCTGAGGCAGGGGATGGATTGTTCTCCCCTGGGTGTCACTTCAGAGCAACAGGAATTTCCTGCTCACTTCAGAACTCTGATAAAATATTTTATACAGAATTCTGCCTCCTTTTAGAGTGTCAGGCTGTGACCTGTGGCAACTTAGCTATCGTGTGAACATACCCTTTCATGTTCCAGATCTGGATAAGTGTCCTGCATGGATTCAGTTCAGGAGAAGGCTGACAAAGCAGGGAGATTCTTATTATCTGCTTGTCTTTCCATCCCGAGGTCAGTGTCTGTCCTAGCATCTTCTGGAGAAAGCTGGGTGAGTGGTTTTTAAAAAGGGAGGAGTGGCAGGAAGATTTGACAGCTGAAGTGTTCCCCTCCTGCCAAAAAATGAGGCAGAGCTGCAGCATGTCCAGACTTGAGTATCAGCATGTCCTCAGGCCCATCTGAGGACCACCTTATATGTTTGGCTCATCCCAGGTACTTTTTTTAATGATTAAAAATGCCATTTTGCACTGATAAAATTCACAAGAAGCTCTGCAGGCAAACCCTAGCACTTCACTGGATATATGGGAGTAGAGGTTTCTATAAGCAATATTTTTGTACCTGTTCATTTACCCACAATGTCTCAGCCCAAATGAACTCTGCTATTGATTCCTATGACTTCAGACCTTGCACATCTGTACTGCTTTTTCCCTGTCCTATAGCACAACTTTGTCCCATGCACTTCTCCTGATCTATTTTTTGATTCTAAACTCAATTAGTGGATTTCCTTTTTCTTAAACACACCAGTGAAACCAATAGAAAATCTATTCACCCACACATTAAATAGGTTTGAGGATTTATTTGCACCCACAGCTCTGAATTGCATTTGATCTGCATATGTGTTTAGATCTGGACTGGGTTTTTTAAAGTTTGATAGTGAGATATCTAACTATTTCTTTAGTATTGTTCATGAGGAATGAGCAGGACAGCATAGGGATAACAGTGACAACCAGTGGTGAAAATGCTCTGGGGCTTCCTGAGGAGACCTAGCACTGGCAAGCAGAGCACTTCAGCTGGATTGAAAAATGGGACTGATTTTGTGAGTTTAGGGGAAAATGTTTCTGGGTAGATTTCCACAGTTCTATATCTGAGCCACCAAAATTCCTGACCTGATTTTCAGGAGCACTAGAGCAGCTGAAAGTGAAGCAGAGGTTGCCCAGCATTGCAAGGCTGACCATCTGGCCTCCAGATATTGCTGTTAGAAAATAATTTCAAAATCAGAGATCACCTTTGAGAACACTGGCTTTAATCTCAACTTCACAGATTTTTCTAGATGTACTCCAAAGGCTTTTTTCCAACTTATTTATTTGAAATGAAAGAGGAGTACATTTAGATATTCAGATAGATGTTCAGAAGAAATTATTTACCCTCAGGGTGGTGAGGCACAGAAAGAGGTTGCTCAGAGAAGTCATGGATGCCCCATCCCTGGATGTGTTCAAGACCAGGGTGGATGGGGCTCTGAGCAACCTGATTGAATGGAAGGTGTCCCTGCCCATGGCAAAGGGGGCTGGAACTGGATGGTCTTTAAGGTCTCTTCCAACCCAAGTCATTCTATGATTTTGTGATTCTTTTTGCTGGTAATGGTGGGTGGAAATACTAGTGCTGACCTTTGAAGACATAAAGCTTGACAGAAATGAAAAGGATAGAAAAGTTTTCTGTTTGTCTTTTTGCAAAATACCAGTTTTGTTATTGATGTAAATCACACAGAATGTAAACAACATGTTCTTGTTACTGCGGGGGACTGAGTGCCTGAGCAGAAACTGTGAGTGCTATTCACAGTGACTCCCTCTTTTCTAATTGCTGATCTCATGCAAGTACATAAAGGAATTGAAGTTTATTCACTGAAATTAGTGACTTGTGTAGGCAGGTATGTATAATGCCTCTGATTTTATGTTTACTGGCAGCATTGTTTCAGTTGCTGCTTTTTTCCATGGAAGAGTTCAGCTGCCAGGCTGAAGGGCTTCCAGAAGCAGCAGAGGAGGCACACCTGTGAGCACAACTGCAGAGGCAGCTCCCTGCAGCAGCACTCATCTCTTAATCACTGACAGAGCACCGTGTCTGTGCGCATCCTGAAGAAGAGGGCTTCTCCTTTTTCTTAGCAGTCTCATTTGGAATGTCACAGCCTGTTACTGGCAGCCTGATTCACACCCTGAGATTTCCCAAATATCTTGGTGCTTCCCACTGGCACCTCTGAATGCTTGGTGAAGTACTGAATGTGCAAGGTGATGTGTCAGTGCAGAGGATCTGGTCTAAATGCCAAGGAGATGTTACATTGTCGGGGACTCAGACAAATTATACCATGCACCAATCTCTATATTTGGATATAAAGAGAAATGTTTATTTTTTACTCAATAATAAGCCTGTGTTATTGTTAGGAAAAAAAACCAACCAGTTGCTGCTCCCATTTTGTTTTGAGCACTGGTAGGGCTACGAAATTATTAAGTTAATGTATAAGAATTGTCTTTTTTTTTTTTTCTTCTGGTGCTGTTGCTGTTTGAGAGATTCAGTGAATAAAAAAATAACAGTAGAAAACTACCCACATTTCAAAAATATCTAGATGGTTTGGCTTGCTTGGGTTTTTTTCTTGTTAATTTGCTCTTAGTTAGATCAAAAGTACAATTAAAAGGACCTGACAGGCAAACTAGAGAGGCAGAAGAGGAGCTGCCACCTGCTGTAAGTTTTAGATGCTCAATTACATGATCAGTTGTTTGATTCTTTCTGTAATGACTGCAATCTCAATTTTGTTACATGAAATACAGCAGCTCCAACCCTTTAAGAGCAGATTTATTCTCCTTAGCATTATTTTCCTACCCTTTATGCCCTATCCATTACAGAAATCATGTATTTGAACAGAACAATAATGGGTAATAGTCTCTAAACTTCAGTGGGGTTTTCTCGGTAGCTGTCTGAAGTCTTTCCAAAAGAAGTGGCATTAATAAATACCATTATATAGGTGATAGGTTAAAACTCACACCTAAAACAAAAAGAAAGAAAAAGAAAAAAAAGAAAACAGGGCAGCACAGTATAGACAGTAGTTTATAGTTTGGGAAATCTTTCAAAGCTCCCTTTGCATGTCCACTTTTTGATTTGCTGTTCCCCAAGTCATTGTTTTTATGCATTTTAAATTGTCTCTGTGTTCCACTCTGACCTTGGCGCCTGCAGATGATGGGCACGGGCAGTGTGTTGCTCATTTGTGAGTTACCCCAGCGCTGCAGGCTGGCCCCTTGCCCGGGGTGTGCCCGGGCTGCAGAGGGCAGGGCTGGAGCTGGGGCAGCACGGGGCAGTCCCTGGGGCCCCTGAGAGTCAGCACCAGTGAGATCAGCCCTGACAGAGCGGCACTGAGTCACACCAGCTGCTCCAGTCCCAGCCCAAAGGGCACATCTGCTTGCCTCTTCCGTGCAGCTCATGTATCTAAAAAATCAGGTTTTGTAAGGAGTTACGAGCAGCAAGGCAAAATCTGTTGATTATACAAAGGAACAGTATTGGGAGTTTTCAGGGAAAAGAAATGCATCCATATCTAGTTCTTTAATATAAACATGAGAACCAAATTCAGTTGTGATGAGTAAAGTATTGAAAAGTAGGTTCTTATACACAGACTCACATGAGACTCCTTTTAAATATCTGGACCAATGTAAAAGGTAGAAGCTAAGACTAATGTAAAAAAATGGAAGTTTAAGCCTAAACACAGGCTTCATCTGCATTATTGCTTTTTTTTTAGAACTTAGTGAGATAATCCAATGGGAATAACAGCAGAACATACATGTAATTTTGATAGATTTTATGAACACATGTCATACAATGCCTTAAGGACAAGGGGAGAAATTGGAAATCCAGATAAAGCTGAGAATAAGCAAAATGCATGTTTGTAGGTCTAAACATGAAAGTATTAGTGGGCAGTCAAACCTAAGGTCAAAGTTACATTCCTCAGCATGTATAGGTATAGAAACAGGTGTGCAATCACTATGGCGTTCTCAGGACAAGGAGTTCCTCCGGCCTGTAGCAATATTTTAATGTGCTGATGGTTTGATTGTTGGGCTAGAAAGATTCAAAGGTTTGTTGAAAGACTTGAAGGGAATGGACAAGAAAAATGGAATGCAGATCACCAAATATAAAAGACACAAAAAGACAAAAAATATCCCGCAGTCTTGTAAGCAAGGAGGCAGCTGAGATCAGGGTGACTACAGAGGCATCAATCACCAGGCATCAGCTGGCGCTCACCAACTCAGTGGCTGAAGTTCAGCCTCTTTCCAGCTCTTTTGAATTATTTCTTGAAGCTCATCTTTTATGTGCAGCATGGCTTGATGCACCTTTCTTGTGACACGAGCATACGAAAACCGTGCTCAGCTTTGGTGAACCGGTAAAAAAAAGTGTGCTTCCAAAAAACTTGGAAATCAAAATACCTGATATTTTCACCTTCATGCTTTTTGCTTTAGAAATCAGAGGGCTGTTTCTTTGAAAAGACTTTAAATGGTGTTTTCTTTGGATTTAGCAGTTTGTCCTTGCTTCTTACAGATAATGTAGCGGAACCATGTTAATATGTGTACCCACTGTGTCCCTTTTACCAGTTGAGGGCAGGTTGCAGGTCACCTTAAGGTTTTAAATTGGCTAGAATTTTGAGTCTGGTCCTCCAACTGTTTCTATGTACAGTTCAATAGTAATTTATGCTTTCTAGCTGAGTTTATCCTTGCAATTAGCCGCTCAAGTCTATAGATAATGCCTTTTTACTGCCATGTTGACAAAGAGGAAGATCCTCCATTTTTCAGGAACATGGTTGATATACAATAAATTCCAAGCAGCCATAAAAGCAACTGTAATCTGAAGTAAAACCTCACTGCTTTCTTGGAAATGTATTCAAAACATCTGAGCCTCTTTGAAGAAGCTGGTATGTTTTACGGTCTGCCTTCCTCAGGAGTAGATTAAAAGGGTAAAAGTTGGATATTTTCATCTCATTATTCACCAGGATAGTTCATTAATAGATTGAAGCTGCTCTAGAATAAATGTGCTATGTCCATACAACACTAAGTGCTGACTTTCTCAGGATGGCTATAAGAATATCCTGTAACAGACAGTGAGTTGCATAGTGGCTTGATACAACTGATTTTTTAAGAAATTATCAGATGTCTAGCACCTTGAGTAAGTAGTGGAATTGATTATAACACAGTAGCCAGCAACTCCGGACAAAAATCATGCTTTGTTTCTTGTTATGAAAACTACTTGATATAACTACTTCAATTTTATTATTTTTTTCGTTCTGCAATGCATATCGTAACACTGAGGCAAATTAAAATCCATAACCCTTTGCTAGCACTCCGATTTTTGTACCTTTATGGGTTTTTCCAGGCATCTGTATTCATCTTGTACATAATCAACCCCTAAAAGTTTGCTGCTGAAAGAGGAATTTTATCTGAATATCAGGATGTAGATATAACCACCTTGGAGTTACCCATGCATAAAAAAACAAGCATCACTGCTGAGTGTGTTAGGAGTTGCATGTAATCATCTCCTTTCTAATGAGATACATTAAATTTCTGGGGTTTTAGCATATAAACATATACCCAAAAGTGTCTGACTTGTTACTTTTCACATTTTCCAACTGGTTGATGGTGTGATGCCATTCCACAAAAATACTTTTTAGTGGCTTACATTTTATATCCCATTAATTGCTTAGTTAGAACAGGAGACATAATGGAATTTCTTTTTTACTGATTCAAGATACAGTTTTTGAATGTTTGGGTGTGAGCCTCTGTACTTCAAGTTTCTTCTGATAATGGATACTTGAAGTAACAATTATGTAGATGAGTGAAAGTTAAACAATAAAAGATATATGTTTTAGATCTCTAGATGAACTAAAATATTTTAAGTGAATACTGCTTTTTGCATTTTATGTAAACATAAATATATATATGAATATTTCCTATACTAGAAAGACTTTTAGGATTTTTGTTTATATTTAATAATTTCAGGACAGGAAAGTTTGCTCTTGCATTATATTTTCTGGACAGATATTTCATGGCAGGCAGCAGTTTGTTGGGTGTCCCATCCTATGGGCACTGACTTTTTATTTTTAAGTGGAACAGTGCTGTAGGCATCTATCTCTATGAAAGAATGAAAATGCATAAATCAGGAAACGGTACAGAATATTTAAGAGCTTGTAAACCTGTCAGGTTTTGGTTGTCTTTCTGGTTTGATGTCCATCATTTTCTATCCTGTCATTGGAGAAGGAGAGAATGGAAAAGAACAGAGAATGGATTTACAGCCCTTTGTCTTCATATGTGAAAGCTGCTTTGGAAGGAAATGGGGAAAGCCTGTTGAATATTCGGTTTTGCTTTCAAAGAAGAAGAACAAATATGGGTAAAACGATGCACAGTGAAAAAAGAAAGAGATTGGCGGCTTGTCCTAAAACACATATTTGCTGCATAACAAGAGTTAAGTAACAAACACCTAAAGTTTCTTGTTAAAGTTGTCCCTGTTCGCTGTGCTTCCCAGTGTTTAGTGATCAACTGCAACTCATACTGAGTTGTGAGATTAAGAAAAGACTTAGCTACTGCGTTTTCTCAGAGATGGGATCACATCCATTACACAATAGCTTTGCCTTACAAAAGTCTCCTCAGACTCAGGTTCCTTTGAATTTACCTTTCATATTATTCTTATGAACACTGAGTGTAAAACAGCAAAAGAATGAGAAAGAGACATTAGCAAGAATGCCATATAATAATCATATAATTATAATTTCATAAAACCTACCCTCCTGGCTTTTATTTATTCCAGCCCCTGTCTTTTTTATAATACTTGATTTTTAGATAGTGTAATTCATACACTGACAGGTCGTAAAGAAAGGCTGCAAGCAGAAAAACAGGCTCACAACTGTACAGAAAAAATAAATAGAAAAGAGTACACTAAAGTAGGCCACTTCATTTAGCTTGAGTGTTCTTGCAACTTTTTCTAGCTTCTCAGCTTGTAAATTACACCCATTTTGAACTTTCATAAGTTCACACATCTTTTGGAAGGAACATGTAGAACTGAAAGAGCCTAAATTATACCTTGAAAAATACCTCTAAATTTGCACCTATTTATGTTTACTTTTGCATTTGTACATAGTTATGGACATGTATACTATCATACTGAGACAGGTCTACAAAAAAACTGTATATATGAAAATATACCATCCCATCTGATGTTGCATAATAGTGACGGAAACTAATATTTTTTTTATCCAATATTTCAATGTATTAGAGAGGAGTAGAAATTTCCTTGTGATAAATAACTAGAAAACATCATCCTCCTTTGTACTTTTTGGCCATTTCAATAGCTATTTTTGAGTTTTTCTTTATACCTTGTTTTATGTGAGACATTTACATTGCAGAAGATTGTCTACAGTAATGACTGCAAGTGTCTGGATAAACTTGTGTCAAAAAATTCCACTGTCACTTGGAAAGGTTTGGTCTATGACTGAATGTCTCTGCTTTCCTCCTGCATTATTCATCCAGGGACAGGATGGTGAATTGATGGGCAACTGGAGGAGAATTTCTTCCCAAGCCCATCATGGTTTGTTTCAACAGCTATGTTGTTAAATCCTCCTTTCAGTCTCTTAATTTAGCGCCATCGCATTTTTCCCTTGGCATTGACCTTTTCTAGATGAGAGCCTGGTGCTGCCAGCAAGCTGATGAATTATGGCTGTTCTGAGTTGAAGTGACCATCAAATATAGGCTGGTTTACCCATCTTCTTCTCAAAACCCCCCATGACAGTATTGGAAGGCAATATTTTTTACAATACAAGTAATTTCTCTTAGTCATGCCTTGGGGCATCTGCCTTTCTTATTGATACTGGGTTCCTTTAATCACAGATGCTGTACAGGAGATAAAAGATGTCTCTCTGTGTTGATACAGCAAGGAGTTATTGTTGTTGGTTAAGCTGAAGCCTTAAAGCAATTTTTACTGCATATTTGAATCTTAAGGGAAGGTAGATGCTGAGGATTAGGTGGGGAGGAGATTATGCTCCAGGAGAACAAATATCCCATTTCCGTGATACAAGGATTCTGGCTGAGATTCCTTTAAAGCCAAAGATGTACCCAAGCAAAAAATTACACATTTCTGTGAAAGTTCAGAGTTGAAATGAAACAGAAAACAACTTTTCTCTCCTTCATGTGTCTGTGGGGATACTTGAGCATAGGCTATAAGATGTGATGGCTTTTGGTGGGCTGCAGACCATTCCCAGACCAAACCCATAGGTACAAATTTGGCTTCTCAATAATATTTCTAAAAAAAATTTTGCTTCTTTTATTCAGGAGAAGCAGCACTTTTTTTGTGGTTCTACTCTTGAGCATTTAGTGACGCATTTTAGTTTTGAAATGAGTGTCATGAAGACAGTTTTGAAAATTAGTAACCTTTTCCAGGCTGCTGCCTCAAACTTCCTCTTGTGTTTAACCAACCTCTACGCACTCATTCCCAGTGTGATGGTTATGTTTCTGATCTTCATGATGGGCTGCATTTCACAAACATGAAGTCATTTTTTGAGTCAAATTGTCCAACTTTAAATAACATTTATCGGAAATGCTCATATGAAAGAAATTTGTTCTATCTCAGCTGTGTCCCACTGAGTTGATGGCTATGAATTGTAGATAGTGGTCAAAAGAAGATTAATACCAGAACACTGCTTGTAACATAATAGTAGCTTTTATGTAAGAGGAAATATATGAATTCTCCTGTCTAGTATATATAAGTAGTAATTTGGTATCATTCATGCATTTATTATTTAAAATATTCTTTTTTCTGACATCATTGTTTCATCTTTTCAAATGGTAAATTTATGAAAGAGCATGTGCTCTGTGCTCTGCCTTCCATAAAGAATATTATTGTCTTTAATAAATTATAGATCAGTATGGCCATAGCTTCTAGTTGTAAGCAAGGTAAACTATCTGTTGTGAAATAGGGAAATTTTTGTAAAAATATGGTATATTCTGGTTTTGCCTTATCACTCTGTACAACTACCTGAAAGGAGGCTGTAGGCAGGTGAGGGTCATCCTCTTCTCCCAGGCAAACAGACACAGGACAATAGGAAATGGCCTTAAACTGCACAGGGAAGGTTTGACATCAGAGGGAATTTCTTCACTGAGAGGGTGGTTTAGCATTGGAGCAGGCTGCCCAGGGAAGAGGTGGAGCCACCCTCCCTGGAGGTGTTCAGGAAATGACTGGATGTGGCACTTAGTGCTGTGGTTTGGTTGACATGGTGGTGTTCAGTCAAAGGTTGAACTTGATGATCTTGGAGGCCTTTCCCAACTTTAATGATTCCATGATTCCAACATTGCACATTAAGTTGATGCAAATTAAGTTGATGCACATTAAGTTAAGCCAGACTTTGATCAGTGTTGAGTGTTGGACTAGATGATCTCAAAAGGTCCCTTGCAACCTTAGCTCTTTTGTAATTCTGTGATCCTCTTAAACACACAGATATCTGTTCAAACTATTTTTGTTAGCTTATCTTTATGTATATTATGTGAATTTTATTCATGACCTCATTTGAGGTGCTTATGAATGTATATGAATAAAAGAATTGCTACATGATCAATAATACCATTCATATCCCTGCTAATTAGAACCCTAGTTAATTAAGTGCAACTATTTGCAATAATCTTAATTTACATTGACTTTTGCCTAAATTTAGTCAAAAGTGGATTATTTCTGTATAAGCAGTTATAGCCACATTTTCAAGTCTGTAAAGAACTTGGAAGTGAGATATAGAAATCATAACTAAAAGTTTTCTTTTACATGCTGACATTTTAATGTACTCTCAGTGGTTCTTTAACCAGCAAGAATCATCCTTGATTTTTACCTGCATGATAGCAAATACTCTTTTTATAACTTTCTTCTTTTTTAGAGATCACATTTAGTAATCTTCAGAAATAGAAATAACATTATCTTAGAAGGAGACAATAATGGCGTTCGGTGGCTGTTGTAATTTATTGAGGAAATTTTCTGCCAGAAAATGGTGGAAACTGTTTGAAAGGGGCTGTGAGTGTTTGCTGCTTTCATAGGATATCTACAGGATTGTCAGGTTCAGCTATTACTGCCTTTACTTTTGAAGTTAGTAATTGACTGCAAAGCTTGCAGTGGCAGCTAAAGTCTTGTGTTCCTTGGTATCTTACTTGGCCAGTTTGCACATAGAAAATTCTGCCAACTTTGCTTGTTCTTGTTCTGATGTTTAAAAATTATGTTTGTATTAGGGTTTTCTTAGGCCCAGATACACTACATGTCTTCTCAACCTGCAGGAAATAGAATATAAATTTCTCCTTAATTCATGAAGTATGTAACCATGTGTTGCTGTGTTTTCTGCCATTTGAAGAGAAGCTCATGCACAAGATGATTTCAAACTGTAGACTCTTAAAACATGTAAGCTTTGAGAAAATTTGATGTTATGGACCAAATATTAAGTGATTTTTTTTTTGTTTTTGTTTCCCCATACAAGCACTTGTCAGTTAGGTTTACTGTAAGAGGGTAGTCTAACTTACCTATTTCAATGTGCAGCAAGTCACTGGAATATCAATTTCAGTGTATTCCAAGTGTAATGTGCAGGAGAAACCTCCTGTTCTTACAGGTTTTGCTGCACAAATATGTCTGTGACAAGGCCTTTTGCTGTTCCACCCCACTGCAGCTGTTTTCTGGGATCTCATCCTTCCACACTTGGATCACTGCAGCATCCTCCCCTCCTGCACTGAGGAACACAGTGCTACCCCCACAGTCTCCACTCAGGACTCTGCCCCAAAGTTCATTTCCCACCTTGATTATTTTAGCTTATTTATGAGTGCATTTTCCTCATTAAGCAGACTGCTTCTTTTCAACCTTAAGACCAGTCTTCATGAGTCATTTCCAACCTTTCTATCCACTATTAAAATGTCATTTCCTTTTTTTTATTCCTGTGTTGCTATCCTCTAACTCTCAAAACACTTTTATGCCAACTCTGTGCTGCTTTTCTCACTCTGCGGAAATTTCCTATAAGCCTCCACAAAGCTCATGTTGCCCTTTCTCCAGTCTGTTCTTAAGAATTCTTTGTCATCGTCTCTACAAAAAAAAAAAAAAAAAAAAAATTGATAACCACCTCCTACTGTGCCAATACAATTGACTGGATGTGTTGGGTTTTTTTGGATTGTGAGGTGTTTGCATCAGGCAGATTCCACATGGACTGTGCTTCAAAAGCTCTGAGGTCCTGTTCCATAAGCTGTACTTTTAGGTGCAAGTAATGAATAGTACCAGGGTTTTTTACAATGCTTGGTTAGCCTGGCTGTCCCTTGCCTGGCAATCTCTTTGAGTTTGTCTTGCAATTGTGTTTTCTGCATGGCACCAAGCAGAAACTGCAGCTAGTCCAGCCTAAAGCTGTGCTTTTGCTGCCTGGTTGATTAACAAGTCCTGTTGTGCCCATCTCCAGCAGAGTCCGCTGCTCCTTGTTTGCTGCTGGCTGCAATTCAGGAGGAGATCTGCTAGCTTTATGACTTCTGTGAGCTGTAACCAATGCCTTTCCTTCATATATTTCAGAATAAAACACAAAACTAAAGAGGCTTAAAGGTTCAGGACTAGAAGGCAGTACATTTTTGTGGGAGCCCTTATTATTTGTACAGCTGTCCATTGCAGAGCCGGGTTATTACACTGTCCCTCATGGTGTGCAATGAAAGGTTACTTTTTGTTCAGCCCTGACAGTTCATTATTGACTTACTGAACAGAAATATAATTTAATACTGCAGGTGTCCATTTAATTTGTAAACAATGTCTGGAAGCTATGTGGCTAGTTGTGTTGTCATGCTAGTTTTGCTTTGTAACTCTGTGGTTCAGAGCATATTTCTTCTTTCTGAGAACAGGAATAGGAAAATGCTGTGCTTTGTGGGATTTACTTTGAGTGAAAAGTCATGACTAAGAATGGACATGTGTAACTTCTATAAAGCTAACTAGCTTGAACAAACTAAATTGTGAAATAACAAAAATGGGAAGTTACACTAATAATCCATTCAAATATTTTCAATCACTGAAAGGCTTGTGGGACAACTAAGTTTGCTGTACTTTGATTTTGAATGACAGCCACTTGCTACAGGGCCCTGTTATTGATTGGCATTGAGGCTCAGCTGCATCATGTCAGACCTCAGCTTTTGATTGACAGGAAGACATTACTTCGTAGGGAATTCATCTCAGTTGTCATCTGAATTACTTTCCAACAACCCCTTATATCTTTGTGTTGACACCACAAGTAACTTGAGCTCTTTTCAGAAACTTACAGATTTCAGAAGTGGATAATGGCTCTTTTTATTTTATTTCTTTTGTGTTTTGTTCTTATATGAAAGTAGATTCTGATACCACCACACGATTCCATGAGGCAAAATCCCATCATTTTGAATAGTATAATGCTAAGATTTGGCAATGCTTGTGGAATCAAAAGTTCTGTCATTGCAGACTAAGAAATCTGCAATGACAGAACTTTTGATTCCACAAGTTTGAGCTCACAATCTTTAATTACCAATTAATACTACTGCAACTAGAATTAAAATATCTCCAAATAGGACTCACATCAAGCAAAAATTTGATGAGAATCTAGAAAAATATCAAAGTGAAAATTCTTCTCAGCAAAGTGTAATTTAACATGTCCTTCACTTCTCTGGGACCCAGGAAGCTGTATCAGATTGCACTTCACAGCCAAAACCCATTCCTGGGGTTTTAAAAATTGGCAGCTGGTGTACACTTTATTTCTCAAATGTTGCTTTGACAGGATAAAACCACTTTTTATATAAAACTACAGGTTAAATCTGGGCTCTCACCTTGAAAGAGAAATCCTGAGCTCAAATTCTTGTTTGCAAGTCATATCTGGTTTTGCAATTTATTCTTTCACTTCCTGATATAAAAAGTTCTGGGATCAAAACCCAAAAAGTCATTCTTGCAGGGAAGATCTAAATTATTCGTGTCAGCCAGATGCAGATTTGGATTGCTTCAGGTTGGATACAGATAGGGAGGTAGCCTAGGGGAGTGTCCTCACAACTCAGTTTCCCTTATAAAACACCCTGTACTGCCTCTACCCCAGCAATAGGTTTAAATAAAGTCACCCATGGATTATTTTTTTAAAGTCAGTGCTGTTAGCATATTAGTAATTTTCTGGGAGTTCTCACTGGGTTAAGTCTAAGCTATGCAGGTCTAGATTTGATCTAGGTACATGCAAAACCAACACCCCAGGTGTTATGGCTACTTTACTGTAGAAAATACAGAAGCAATTTTCAGCCAGCTGAGACAGTGTCTGAGGCAAGACTTTAGGCATCACTCCTAACTTAGAAATATTCAATTTCACCTAAGCCCCAGGGAAGGGGCCATTTCAGAAGTCTTCTGATTAACTCTTTCCTTAGAGGAACTGGTGTCTGCAGTTCAGTATAGTAATTGTCAGGTGCCTAATTTTCAGTAATGAATAGTCCTCACATTGCTGGAACTATTAGTCTGTTTTAAAGTAACATATATTTCAGGGGCTTTTTGACATTAATCCAGGCAGAATAACCTCCTAATATACTGGATGAATGCAAACTCTCTCCAAAACTGTTGTCCTACCCAAGTATCTGGAGTATCTGGAGTAGGATAGCTGCAGTAGTTTTAGGCAGAATACAGTATTTGGGTTTGACTCTTCCTTGTATGGGAAAAAAAAAATCAGTGTTATTATGTTTTTTATAACTACATAGTAGTAATGATTTGTTTAGCCAGTTTGTCCAGTCTATTAGTCTACAACCAGGAGTAGCTAAGTAATTGCATTGCCATAATCTATATTTTTGTGGTTTTTTCTTGGTAAAGTAAATCCCTACCACTCTGTATACTGTGCACTGTCAGAAACACTACTGCAGTGCCAAAGAAATGAGAGAGGAAAGAGACTGGTTTGATTCAGAGAAGGGATATGAATTGAAGGAACCTTGTTTGAGTATCAATAATGGATATTGTTAGGGAAAACATACAAATAGTGTTTAGAGGCAGCCAAGCAGCTCTAGTAGGGAGGAACATAGAATGACAAACAGCTTTTGTTTATAACACAAAAAATGTGAGTATTGGCTAAGAAGTAGTGTTTATGGTAATTGAGCTTTACAAGGAAGTAAAACTTCATGGGGAACACAGGGGGTAGCATTTTCAGTGAAGTAGGCAATAAGGAGAGCTGTGTAGGCATTTCCTGATTAGCATCTGCTGTTTCAACAGCCAAGGAACATGACTCGCATGTAAATGCTTGTGCTAGGCTTCAACAGGCATTCCCTCTAGCATGCCTCCCTGCCTTCTGGTTTTATTTTGAGTCTCCTTGAGCCCTACTGTGACTTGAAATCAGTGGAGGAGAAAGGAGAGTAACACAAACAACAGATGTCTTAAAGTTTTGAACAGTGAGAGAAAAAGCCCCATGGCAAAGGACACTGTGCAGTTAAGGTGTTTCCCTGTCATCAGTATTCAGTGCCTCTAGTAAAGTCTCTATTTGCATTTTTGCATATATACATATCCCTGTATATGCATATCCCTGTATATGCAGTTGGTATGCAGTTGTACACATGGGGGGTAAAGATGTGATAGTGCAAAAGGATGCCGTTGCACAATTCAGATCTGTTTTTGCATCCTGTAAGAGTCTGACCTGTAGACACAAAGTGTACTGGCTGACATGGCCAAAGCAACCTATTTTAGGGCTGGCTCACAAATGATTTCCAAGCTGATCTCTGCTTTTAGTTTCTTGCTGCATAAAATACATTATTTTTTTTTTAATCCGAAGCTCAAATATTGGTACTGTTAATAGTATGCCTGGTTTTCATCAAGACAGCTTTGCTTACAGGTGCTAACTTAAGCCATGGCAGTACAAATACCATGTACCCCACCACATTAGGAGAACTAGATTGTGCACCAAGCAATATTCAGTGCACGTTCAGAAAAGTCTTTAATCTGTGCATTTTGGTATGGGGAAGTGTGTCTTTAAGGACTTTGATTTCCAGAAAGTAAATCTGTGGCAGAAACAGCTGTGAAATTCTTACAATATATAGGCAGCTGGGGATGGCATAGAGACCCTGAAAATACATTGCCTGCTGGGTGTTAACTCAGTACTGCATGGGGCTAGGAACAAAAAGAAATGGAAAAAAATACTGTGAATGGAGAAGTGAAAAGATGTGAAGTTTCCAGATTTTTTTTTTTTTGCTTTTTGGGAAAGATAACTAAAAGAAATATAAAGAGTATTCAGAGTTTAGAACTTTGAGCTCTGAAATCTTAGCAAGCTACTTCCCCCTTTCCCACATCTACCTCCTCCTTTTATGTCTTATTTCTTCTACAGGCTTCAGCAGATGGGTCCACAGACGGAAAATCACATTCACATGGAATCCTATTTTCTTGTGATATTTTAAATGTGTATTTATTTGCTTGTTAACTTGCTGGGTTTTTTCTAAGAATTTTGGTAACCTCTATCTCAATGGATATTCATACTGTTTATTTTGTTAGTTACTTCTGTTATTAATATATATTTTTTATTATTTGGCTACTGGACTACAGATGTTTATGCTTAGATTAACCTATAAAGAGTTTAGGATAACTGCTCTTACTGAATGTGACTTCTGAAAAAAAATTCCAGTTTTGGAATGTTTGCTGAGGATGCCAGTAGGAATTACTATTCTTTGTAAAGAAATTTGTATATCAGAATAGTATTTCCCTGTGATGGTATTTTCCTGGACTACAGGGAATGCTGAATGTTGGTAGCAGCACCTTAAGCATCAAATATTAGTTGCTGTAAACAAGAGGGAGCCTGCTGCATTCAGTTAAAACAGAACAACTGTTATCTCATTAATACTATTTTTGCATAGACTTTTTTAATCTTCATAAGTCCATCCTGTCAGAGAAGGAAGCATAATAACAATAATTATGCCTGTATTTTAAATAGTGCTTTTATGCCTGTGTGGCTTTCTTTCTGCTTTAAAAATATATTATCTCTGTAGCACAGGTGGGTAAACTGAGGCATGCATGGGAAGGGAAATAAGTTCACTGGAGGTCTTCCAAACAAAGACAGAACTCCTGACCTTAAAGCAGAACCTTATCTTAAATAATATGTAAAACTTATCACGAGGTATTTGTAAGTTATCAAAACAAATCCTGCACTTTAGAGATACCATTTAAATTTTTTTTTTCTTCCCACAGGAACTTTTTACACCAGAGTGCAAATTCAAGGAGTCTGTTTTTGAAAATTATTATGTAATCTACTCATCCATGCTCTACAGACAACAGGAGTCCGGAAGGGCCTGGTTCTTGGGGCTGAACAAAGAAGGGCAGGTCATGAAAGGAAACAGAGTGAAGAAAACAAAACCAGCAGCTCATTTTCTACCCAAGCCATTGGAAGGTGAGGCTCAGTCCATCTCTGGCAGACTCTCCTATACATCTCACAAGAAGAGGGACTGGTTTCCAAATTGCCCTTACTCAATATGCATGCCTCACACAGGGAAAAATCTCAATGCCACTCCCACGTTCCATGGAGCAGTTTTGTGCTTCCATGTAGTGATGCCACAAACAATTTTCCATGGACTAAGTGGTCATTCTACAAGAAAAGATTTTTCTTGTGGAATAGCATTGTGCTGCTTTTAAAATATTACATTGTTAGGGACAAAAACTATTGTGAATCTTGCAGTGAGAAAATAGTCCTTTCATTAGGCAGAATAAGATAATGACTATTGAAGATTGGGAGTTATATAGGGAATGGATGAAATGTCAACATTTTAAAGTAAAAGCTTTCTAAAATAAAACACAAAGGTTTCTTATAAAATAAATCATGATGTACTACTATGCCAAGTGGTGTAATGTAAGTTGGCCTTTAAACAAGATAGGAACAAATAACAATCACAGTAACCTTACACACCAAAATGATGTCACATTCTCTGAAAAATCCATTAATATCTTGAAACTTTTGTGTTATCCTTTGTATTTATATACAAATACATATGTATATATTTATATGCTGCCTTTTGCTTCTTGTCCTGATGGCACTACTTATTGTTCTAATTCCTGCACAGCCTCTGAAAGTAGTCATGGTCATTCTGAAAATTATCTCATTTCTTACCATCTGAAAACACATACTTGAGTAATCCTTTGGTTAGCAGTCCAATTTCTTTTGATATTTAACTTAAAATTTTTGATTGAAGGATCAGTTTCTCAAGTACTTTAGTTTCATCA
Source organism: Melospiza georgiana (assembly GCF_028018845.1). NCBI lineage: Eukaryota > Metazoa > Chordata > Aves > Passeriformes > Passerellidae > Melospiza > Melospiza georgiana. The sequence goes on from NC_080431.1 coordinate 30,261,785, forward strand.
TAAGGAAAGAATCAGAATAAACTTATGTTTATTTGAAGTCAGCCTTTGTGCTTTCCCTGTCTTGTGAAAGTTTACAGTTCTTTCATAAGCTCTCAACAATACTAATAATTTATATCTTGATCTTTTTATATTAAGACTTATAGGGAGGGAATGCCAGTGCATTTTTTAAAGCATTGCAAATTTGTATGTACTAGGAAAGAAGTTACTTTTTAAAGATAATTTTTGGATGATCAGACTTCATCAAAATAGCTTAGACAATGCTTAGAAATAAATTGATTTACACTGCCTATGAGAATCATCAAATATGACAGCTGTGCTATATAATTCCTTACTTTATAGTTCCATTTCATGTTGTTCAATGTGATAATTTTGTAGGTCACAGTGTTATTTCACTAAGCTCTTTTAATTAATCAGCTAAGTGCCCTAAACACATTTATGGGCCACTCTGAAGATATAGATCATAACCAGCCTTATGTACTCCAGAGAAGACATTTAATTTCCATCTTTAAGAAGCTATAAAAGGATTTAGATTATGTCACTGGAAATGTTAGAACAAGTATTTGATTAGTTAATGATGCTATGGGGCCCTTTACATTTATTATGAAACTTCACACCATCGAAGATCAAGGTCAGTACTTTGATGCTCCAGCCTCCTACTCTAATTAGCCAAGGGATGAAGGAATTGTGCTCTCTGTGTTAGCACACACCCAGTCTGGAAATCAGTGTCATGATTAATTCCTTTGACTGCTGTGACACCTCTTTTAACATTGCTCTGATATAAATAAATGCAACTGGAGTTAGGTATAAGTGGAAATATTACCTGATGGAGTGACATGGAAAATGAAATTGAATTATCCAAGAGCATTAATCATTAAGGCAGCTTAATGCTTGAACTGTGTAATTGAATACATGTATTTCCCTCAAAGGATTTGAATGGGTGAGATAGGGACTGAAGCCAAGGGAAAAACTTCTAATTCCTCTAAGAATTAATAGTTTAATTTGGAGTTTTCTGCACTTCTACATTCAGTGGAGATCAGTGGCTACTGCATGTGTTTTTGGAAATGAGGTAGGAAAACCCCCAAACAACTTTTGCACTCTCCACTCAGGGCACACCCGAAGAAAAGACCATGGCCAAATTCTTCAGATTTGGAAGACTGATCTACATGTAGCTTTGTAGAACTGGACCCTAGCCTAGTCTTGCAATCTATCACTAAGAAAGAACACTAGACAACTGTATTGTATGATCCCATTTTTTAATTACAATATGTCTTAACACATTTTACTTCTAAAAGTTCGCATATTTATTTAATGTTTATTTAAGGGTTGTATATACTTACACATGGGTATACACAGGTACAATTTTGTGTGCCTTATGCAAAGAAAAAACACTAGTTTTTCATTTCCAAGAAGATATAGTGTCCATTAAACAAGGAAGAATGCAGTTTCCTACTGAATTTTTAAGTCAGAGGCAGAAGTGTGAGAATTTTGGAGGGTGGTCAAACAATTCTATCAGTGGTAAAAAACAGCCATCTGTCAAAATAAACAGTTTCCCTGGTATGCAAGAGGAACATAGAAAATTAATCCTCTTTGAGATGAACTCTCATATGTGATACATTGTTTCAAATGCTTCTCCCTTTCTCTTCCTTCCCTCAGTTGCCATGTACCGAGAACCATCTTTGCATGATATTGGAGAAACAGTGCCAAAGGCTGGGGTAACTCCAAGTAAAAGCACAAGTGCATCTGCAATAATGAATGGAGGCAAACCAGTGAACAAGAGCAAGACGACATAGCCAGATCCTCACAGGTGTTGTGACTTTACTGAGTCCCAAGTACAGTTGAGTGATTTATCCTTGCCAGACTTCCCCTCGGCAGTGTCTGTGGATCAGCTTGTGGCAGGTCACCAGCTTGCCCGTTCCTGTTTCTGAACTGAGTTGTTGCAAGAGGATAAATCTCAACATGTAGCTCCACCACAACGAGAAGACACCTGGATGAACCAGCTAAACTCAGACCATGGAATGCCCTACCAGATATTGGAATGCCTTTTTAATATCTTTTCTGTGACTGTGACACTTCATGTGAATGACATACTTCACAAGTACACTTGATACCTTGCCTGCTGACAATTGCCCATAATCCCTTTTTGAGTCCAGTTTCAGCAAAATCCATGTGTTTAAGTTCTATTTTGTAGCACACAAATAATCAAGTAATTTCTAGTTAGATGCTGTAAACCTGTGCTATTATGGATTTCTCTTCTTCCCTTTTTTATAAGGCTGCTCGCTCCACTGTTTGTGACCTTTTGCAGGGATTGTGTTTCTCTATAACTTAAGTGTTGCCGGTGGCTTAGTTTTGAAAGCAATCAGGGAATCAGGAAGCCTTCAAAAATCTATTATTAAAAATTATATCTATAAAGAATAGGATCATTGTCTCTGGCTTAAAATATTGATTAAATGTGAATACTCTTTAGTAACAGATACTGTGCTTCTGAGGTTGGCATTAAAGAGGAGGGAAGAGTGTCAAACACAACCAATGGGGAGTTTTCTGAAATGTGTGTTTGGCATCCCTATAGTTTCTTTTTGTGTGTGTGTTTTATACATATCACAGGCTTACTGGTAATGGTAACATTTGCCTTGCCCAGCGAGCAAGACCCACTCATTTTTGGAAAAGTGGGTCCAAAGAATTTTGTAGGCCTTGTAGGCCTGAATTAAGGCTCATTTTTCATCTACTAAATCTTCATTGTTTGAAAAACAACCACCACAAATAAAAGGAAAAAAAGTAAGACTAATCAGAATTGCGCTACCTAAATCCATTTTAAATATAATCCTTTCCTATTTTTAAGGAACTGAACTTAATGCCATTGTTATTTTTGGCTGAATCCCACACCTACTTAGCAAAGCATGGGCAAGGATGTTGTTGTGTTCTTTTTTGCAGCACCAATGCAAAGGGTAGTTACAAATTATAGTTTAATATTTCTGGTGTTTTAAAAAAAGACGTTTTAAAACTGGACATATTACAAAACTTTATTTTTATTTTTAGCTAAGCATGCAAAGTCCAGTCCTATGTATTTCACTGATATCCCAGTATGTACCTCCACCCAGCTTCCTAGGATAACATGCCCACCAAATTGCTAGATTGAAGGTGCCTTGCCTTGATCTCTATATACTGTACTTTCTCTTACATGAACCTAGAAGAAATCAAAAACATCATAAAATTGAAGCCTTGGATCATATTACCAGGAACAACATCAACCCTTTGAGTTTGTCACTTGTGAACAATTAAGCCAGTGTTGTGGGGGATGAAGGAGGGCAGGGGAAAGATTTAGAGAATGCCACAGAGATGCCACTGAAGTTTTTGCACACTTAGTCACAGGCTTTCAGAAGTTGAAAAATACAGGCACTCTCTGTACGCTTAAGAAGGAATTTGTTTCTTAGAAATGGCAGCAAAGATCAAACTGTATCTCAGTCTGGAAAACTGTGTGGCAACACTCTCTTGGCCTCTTGCTGTTACCTTGATATTTTAAGACAAAAAGAGGAAACCATCCGTTCCTTTTTTAGCACTGTATTTCTGGCAATTTGTTTTATCACATCTTTGTGCTGAAGTCCCTGACAGAGACTGCTGATTATTTCAAACTCCCTGTCTGCTCAGCTGAACAGTCTGATTCAGTCTGAATGAACTCTTCGTACTAGTTTTCAAATGTGTTCTGTTTTTATAAGCAACATTTAGTGCACTCTTCAAGGAGGCTACTGTAAAGCTGCTACATTCTAGATAAACTTTTTCTTTTTTCTGTAGGTCAGACTTCCTTTTGTATGTGTGATATGAGAACAGCAAGATAATGCTTGATGTTGGGTCTTTCTAGGGAGGGAATGAGTTAAGCATGAAGCCCTCTATCCATGTAGAGAAAAAAAAACTAAAATACAAACCTAATCTAAAACTGTGATAAAAATGCAAAGAAACTTTGACTTAAGACTGTGCCCTTGCCTGCTAGCACTAAATCTGTGTGCGCAGGGAAAAACAACACTTTATTAAAAACTTCAGTGTGCCCTTCTCGTCCCATCTGGTCCAGTGGGATTTGTGCACCATCCCTGAGGAAACAAAATCAAACCAAAGCAACTCAGATGGCGAGCTGGGGGCTGCAGGAGCCAGGAGAGGCAGCAGCCCTGACGCTGCACTGGGGCCGGCCCCGCCGTGGCCCCAGGCCTTCCTGCGATAGCGAGAGGAGAACTTCACAATATTTCAAGTAAGATAGAACAGCTGCAGGCTAAATTCTCTCTCACCTGATTCATGAGGAGGGAATACACGAATTCATGTCCCATTCAGCTGTCTTATACACCCAGTGTAAGAGCTTGAGGAGAGACAGGGCTGGAAACCTGGCTGAGCCATACAAGGAGGATCTGGTTCATTGCCTGATCCTACATAAACAATATTTTCAACATTAACCTTTTGGTCCTGAGTAACTATGATCTGTGAACCAGTTTGGGAGGCTATAATTAAGGGCAGATTTAATTTCTTTAAGCAGTTAGTACATACTGGAAATATAGCATTTTGCCTTTTTCTTTTTTTTTTATTATTGTTTTCTGGTTTTGTTTCTGTGGGCTAAATTCATATGAGTGTTTAATCCAATGAATCAATGCCCTGATTTTTTATTTTTCTACAATCTGTTTAAACATAACACAGGTATCTTCGTGCTTTGTTTCCTCCCTTTAATTTTGTCTTGTCTCATCTGTTGCATGGGAAGAGTATGACAAGGATGAACTAACTGCATGTTGTAGGTTGTGTCTGTCAAAGAACTGTTGGTCAGTGTTACAAATTTACATACATATATGCAAAGAGTTTGTCTGCATTGTACAGTTTGTGTTTATTCTTATTTGTTGTATACACAGATTTAACATGATGAATAAAACATTTATATGAAGGCATACTGGAAACCAACAGAAAAGTTTATGTAAGAAGTAGACTGTGCAAAGCATCATTGCACTGGCCACAGGATGGTGAAACGTCATGTAAATAGGTTGGCAAACTCAGTTCTCCCCCTTTACCATGCCAAAGAAAATTTCAGCTCCTTAATATAATACCTCTCTTGCTGTTCTCCAGGATGAGACTTCACCATTTTCTTCCCTCTAAAATTAATTTTGCTGTTAAGTGAAAGCTGTTTTCAACTGTCTGTTACTACTAAAGTACTGTATAGTAAACCTGATGGAATCAATTTGTATTTACAGATTGGGGTTTTTGTACTTACATGTGCAGCTGTCCGTGAATCTGCAGCGTTCCAAGTCTTTTGCATGCTTGCATTGTATTTTGTTCTTCTGGGTTTTCTCTAATCTCTTAGAGACTGTTCACACTGAAATCTGACCTCATCTTGCCATTTTATATGTTAACACTGCACAGTCATTTTCTTCTCTTTTTTGATCTGTATTTCAGCTACAGTTCTATTTGGCAAAATCAGTCACACCTGCACAGTTTTAGAGATCCACTTTTGAGGAGATATGAACTACTTCAACAAAGCACCATTTTGCTGTACTTCAAAAGTTTTATAAATTCACAAGAATCCTTATGAGGTTGCTCACAAGGCAGAGCCTATGGAAGGGTCTCTAGCTCCTTTTAAGTGCTTTGTAGTTCACATAACAGAGCTTTTGCTTCATTTTCTGGGTTTTTTAGCCATTCTCAATTGATTTTTAATATACTGTCATTTTCATAAATGTTGGTTCTTAATAAACCCCTCCCACGCCCTCCCCTTCACCAGATATAAAGTAAAGCAATTCACTTTGACTATGGTATATACCTGAAACAATACTAAGAACCCTGGCTTTACATTTATATATATGGGGAAATTTTTGTCTTGGTTTAAAACTAGTTTAAGCAATGAGCTATGAAAGCAGACAGTTTGGTCCATGCAGTAAAAGCATATCATGATGATCCATCTGTTTATTGCTATAAAGAATACATTATTCAGCTACATTCAAATGGGAATGGAAGCAAAATTAGACTACATAAGAATGTTCTCTTTCTTTTAAATGGCTCTTTAGATAAATTCATATTTCATGCAATGCATTGTAAAATGTTTAGTAACAGGGTTTTTTTCTGTGATGACTAATGCAAATGCTATGACTTATTTTTAAAGATGTAATAAATTTTTTGTTCAATTACTTAGTCACAGAAATATTCAACTTAGCTTTCTTCATCCCAGTATCATTTAGCTGTACCATTTAGCTACAAAGTGAGATGTCATTCTGCAAAGAAGCAAGGGCAATATATCAGAAAGTGAGAGCAGGTACATGATTAAATGCATCTATGCGTTTCTAAGAAAGAATATAGCCAGTGGGGGAAAAAAAAGGATCACAAGCAGGTTAATAAATTATAGAAGCAAATCAATCCACAGGTTTTTATAGGTGATATTACAGATATGTTATACACAATAGGTGTAATCCTGCAAGTCTATTATAGAAGCACTGGCACACTTCTGGATTGTGTTCTTTCTCACATAAGAAGAAAACAAGGCTATAATGTATTTTTGTTTATAAGGTTTATCAATCTAATCAGTAAAAATTCCCCATTTATCCAGTTTGGTTTTGCCTTTTGCCACAGGCCTGGAAACAGGCTTTTACAGTCACTAGCAGTGAAAAATCAAGTAGTAAGTTTCACTTCCTTATGCCTCTTCCTGCATTTACAGTTTATGTGTCTGGAATTCCCATCACAGGGAATGACACAAGGGAAAAAGATAAAATTTTATTAATACAGCTATTATACTCAAATATGTGGAATAATAATCTTATTCCTTCTGATTTCATCTTTCTAAAGAGGAAAGGAGCCACAAAAGAGATAAGCTGGGTGTCACATCACCAGTTACCTCCACATGAAGAGCAGGGGAAATGTTCAAGCAACATGATAGGAAACAAAAGAAAAATTGGAAAAGAATTAATGTGTACATTCCATTTTTAGTAGTCTTAGTTAATACTTTAAGGTTTATAGTAATAGCACCATTTTGTTTGATAATTGCATTTAAAGGAACCACAGAGAGTAGCTGTCTTAGATATTCTGATTTTTTTCCGTATGTAAGTTAAAAACAACTTGGATAACCCTTTTTGAAACGCTATGACTACATAATCTATCCAGTAGTCAAAAAGGTTGGAGCTGATTGGTATAAAAAAATCAAAGTAAAAATTACTTTATACTCTATAAGGATATAAACTTAAAACAAATGACAAAAATGTATCAAATACGACACTGGAACCACCTAAAGAATTGTTCTTTTATATATGAATGAGTACCTGAAATACCACAGCTGATCTACAGTATATGTTTTGATGCCATGAAACGAGTCAAAAGCATCTACTGACAGCAGAATAGAGTTTTGATTATGTAGTATTTTCTTTATACAATACTTAATATAAATGGAAGGAAGGCAAGGAGAACTTTTTATCCTTCATTGTTTACACTCTGATTCAGCAGATGAATGTATATGCAAAAAACCCAGTGATTATGAGAAGATTCAGGTCAGCGGTATTCACTATTCATAAATATAAATAAAAGCAACAATTTGTGCTCTCCAGACACTAGGGTTGGCAAAATGCATATATGTTAAAACTTAAGAAAATATTCCTGTTGAGCTCCATGGAGTTTTAGGGTTTTAAGTATAAAACATAAATTAAAATTTCAAGCTGAATTTCACTTTGAGGATTCTTTATGTGTTATGAATACAGTTTAGAACTCTGCCTGATACTTTGGTTATCTGGTAAGAGAGTAGCTAGCAGCTTTGGGATGTATGTCTAGTTATTTATCTGCATAGCTTATATATAAGTTGGATGTTTGGTAATGGTAAAACTCCCTGAGAATATGGGCTTCACAAGCTTCATTTTTAGAAAGAAAGAATCCAGGTTAAGAGGGAAAAAAATGTGGTTAAAGTTAAAAAGCAAACTATATGGGACAGGGGAATACTAAAGCAGTTAAATAAATTAATTTGAAATTTTGCATTCTACCCATGTTCTGTACCATTGTATTTTCCTATTTCAAAACTGTTCTTTCTAAAAGAAAAGTTATTTCTAGACTAATAATGGATTTTTTTTTTTTTGTTAATACATAGTTCCATTATTTCTGAGTCATGCACCTCTTCAAAAATCAGGACCTTGGCACCTAAACCACAATGTTAAAGTTTGTTATCTAAAAGAAGTATTTTTGAGCCATTTAATCAATTTATTGCTCAATCATGGTTTCACAAAATGTAAACACTTTTGAAACTAAAATGTATATTTCTTTTTTTTGCTCTAAAGAATTCAAGGGCTGCCAAATCTACATGTACAAAAAATAAGAGACTCATATGTAAATAAGTTAGGGAAGTCCCAATAGTTGTGCATCGTTCATAACTCAATGTGAATTTCACACTGAGCAGCATTTCACCATTGGAAAATAAAAATAAAATTTTTGTTCATACCACTGCTTTGTTTGTATTTACTGTATTAAAACTTTAATTACTTTGTCAACATTGTCCAAACATCTTTGGCTGAGACCAAGCTACTGCATAGCACAGATGATTTTTCAAGTCAGTTGATGTTCAGATTCCCTACTTCTACAAATGCAGTTAAATTCAGTGAATTCCATGTGTGAAAGGGCAATCTGTACTGAACAGTGATTTCTAAGAGTAAACTCCTTAAAGTTACTAATATAAAAAAATTTCATTTGCTTTACATGTAGGAGGCAGCTGTAGATATGTAGAACAGTAGAAGAAAAGTACATGTGAGTTGCAGAATATATATGCAGAATAGGCAATATTACTTTTATATCTTTATTAGTTTTGCTCCATATGTTTCTATAGGTTATGTATTTTAAAGTATTGCAATATGTAGATTAGATAACCAACTTTCGGACATATCAACCACAGAAACTAAAAGTTCTCCTGTGGAAAAGTTCCCATTCAAACATTTTGGGTCTGTCACGTAATTGGACCTCAGTTACACAACTGACCAAATAAAAAAATCATTAATATTATATCTATAATATTTTCTCTCAATGTATGAGTTGGTTTATAATCAGGACTGTTGGAAAGAAAAGGGCCAAATAATGTATTTTTCAAATACCATAATACAAATCAAACTAATTATTTGACAATATTCCACCAGTGCTACTCTTCTACAGGTGAATTGTTGCATACTGACAAGGAGACATGACAATCAAGTAAATAATGTTAAAAAAGGGTCTTCTTATACCTTTGCCTCAGGTTGCTCAAAGAAATAGTCATTACAGGTATAATATCAGTTCCACTGAATTTACAAAAAAATCTCTGGACAAGTTCCATAGGGCCAGTATTTTATGACTTCACCCTCTAGAGCTTGGGCTGTCGTGCTCCCTTGCTTAGTTTTCTGATGCATTTCTTTAAGGAGCAGATCCTCAAATGTGTTCTAAGGTATTTACAACCATGTATGTGTGCGTTCATGCATACCCACACCCAGATACTTCTGAAGTTAAATGTCCTAGCAGCCTAAGGAAAAACAAACAAAAAAACCCTCCACAATCTTTGACATCCTCCATTACGGGTATTCTCTCCCCAGCCAGATTTCACAAGCATTTCCATTCCATCCTTCCCAGCACTCACAGTTTCCACAGCTACAAACACCGTTTCCTAGAATAGAATGAATAAAGGACAATTATAATAATTGAAATGTACTACATTAAAATGTGTTTTATGGGAAGTAAAAAGCTATGCTAAAATAGATGTATTGTTCCTTTATTGTCCCCTTTTTCCTTTGGAAGGAAGCAATTACTGTACCATTGCATTAAGAAGCCACCCCACACCTATACTTACATGGCATTAATAGCATGTTCTCAATAATTCCATCAGCAGTATTGCAAATATTGAAATTGTGTATGGTGAAGTGTAATTTTGTACACCACTGTTTGTACCCAGCTGGTGAGGCCAAGTGTTCACACTGTGCCTCCAGGTACAAAGAAAAACAAGAATAACTATTATTCATAAAGCAAAAGCCATTAAAACCTATCAACAGAATAGCAATTAAACCATGGCTTTGAGCATGAAAAACTTTAAACCTAAAATCTAGAAGTGCTATACAAATAAATCCTATCTCAAACTCTGTATTAACTGTAAAATGTCCTGGCCCTATTTTGCAGGAGTGGAACAGCTGAGACCCACCTATTAATTTTATTTAAATACTTTTATGACCCTTGGATGCTGAGTTTGAGACCTCTATAACCTTTGTATCTACGTAAACTCCTCTTCCTTCTGACTTTATGAAGATCCATGATTAGGCATTAGAGCTACAGATAAGGCTCCTGTTCTTGTTATACTGGCTAGTTGTCTCCAGAAAATGACCCTTCCTAATGGGGCTAGCTGGAAGACACAATTTACTAGTGTCAGCCTTCCTACTCTCACTCTAATTGGCTTGCAGAGTTCTTCCACATCTAATAATTGCTCAGCAAAGATTTTCTAAAATTAAGATTTGTAACAGGAAGCAGCCAGTGAGTTAATTTAGCAATTCCCATGCTGCTTCTTGTCACTATGCTTGTCACAAGGGTTTGTTGGCAGCCTGCCCATTTCCATCGACATCTGCCACCTGCATATTCAGACAATGTTAAGGTGAAGCTGCTTGAATCATTTACCATCACATCACAAGAAAAGCTATCAGCTCTTCCAGCCTCCCACCGACAATTGTCTGATTGCTAGGAAGCTCTCTTAACCCACACAACTATGCCCCTAACCTGTAAAAATCTATTTTACTAACCCACCAGTGAATTTTGTCTGTGACTTAAATGCATTACACACATGGAATGTCCAGTAAAAGAACAAAGGCTGAGGAAATCATAATAATGGCACTTTGTTCCTTGCCAAAACCCAGTAACTTGTAGTCTATCGCAGAGAGAATTGTTGATAGATTCCATAGCTGGCTTACTTATTTAAATTCATACTCAGGCTTTTAACTGTTGTTTTGAAACCTTAGGTTGATCATTGCGCTGCACGAAGAAACAATTACAGCAGGTTTGAATAACCAGCAAATGTGCTTCCTCCATCAGTGGGGAAAGGAGAAGCTGGGCTTTGTCTAACATAATTCCCATCAACTCAGTTTGTTTCGTGAAGCAATTAAGTGTTAGCCTGTACTGCACCTGTGCAAATGAGACCATCGTGTTTGTCACAGTCTCTGTCATCGCATTCACAGAAATCACCCGAAATGTACCATTCCTGGGGTGAACAGATGCACTTTCCACAGTGGCAGGAGCCTGAAATCACAAAAATTATTACTCACAGTCAAAGAGTACTGGCACATTCAGACTAGAAAATAACAACCCAAGTCACACATATGCACACATACGCACATGTGCATGTGCACAAAATTGCTGCCTAAGAGTCTGTTGCATAAAAGAAAATAATCAAGCTAAAAGGCTTTTGAATGAAAGGATTCTTTTGGCATGAGTTGGAGTATGATGGGATGTTACTACTAAGAGCTTTGATACTGCTATTTAAATTAATCGGGACTCACATTTTGAAGATTTCTTTTGGTTTTAGAGACCTACAATCAGAGCTTCTCTCCCCAGTAACTTCTATTTTACTTTTTTTGTACTAGCAAAGTTCAAATTGTCCCCAAGCCATTGTTACTGAAGGCAGTAAAATCACATCCAGGAAAAAAATAGTCTTCCTCATCGAAAGCTTTTAGGGATGAGCTCACAAAGACCAGCAGTGCCCAAGACTAACATCTACAGACCCCCAAAATCCTCACCACCATGAATGAAACTTCTCCACCTCCATGGACTTACTGAACATTTGCTCAGGTCAGAAAGAGTTTGTGCACGTAATGGCAGCTCAGCAATTGCCTCGTTCCTGCAGTGTGCCCTAACACCCCTTGTTGGGACAAGCTGTTCTTCCCCTCAAGGATGTCAGGCCACACCTTCACAGGCAAAGCAGGGACTGTGGGGTCAAATTCAGGTGATGCCATAACCCACAGAGCACCAGGAACCTCCCATGAAGAGAAGCCTCTGAGATGTCCTTACCCTTAGGAGCAGGTTCATGGCTCTGAAATGTGGAAAGTGACAGGTGCCCCTGGACAATCACGTGTCAGGAAGCCTGAGAAGTGTGTGAAAGAGGCTTTTCTGCAACTAGAAATGCCACAAGGAGATGGTAATTCCTCCTGAATGATTCCAGCATTTGGCTGAAGAGACCTGGCTTTTACAGATCTCATCTTCAGCAGCCTGGCCCTGTGCAGATTTCAGATATTTAAACACTGAAGCTGGGATCTTATTAACTGCTAATCAAAAATCCTTTTGTGGATCTAGCCCTACAAAGGGATAACAGCAAAAATCAATGTTAAAAAAAATCATAAAAAACCCAGATAAATTATAGCAAAGAATATGTGCAAAATTTTCAGCTGTGAGGGGCTGAGTTAAAAAGAAGTCTCACAAAAGAAGCTGTTGACCTTTTACAGAAGATGCTTATAAATGAGTTAAATCCACTTGAAAATCCTAGCCTCCTGCAATATTTCCAGAAACATTCCATTAAAAAATCACCAATGTGTTTAATGCATTATTACAGAAAAAAATATAGCTTGGTTATGTCAGAATATAACCTAAAAAGGATTCATGGGTTACTCAACAGGGTCTGAGCCAAAGCCTATAAAATCATGCTTTTCCATCTTCCCACTTCTTTCAGTGACCTCTGAATAAAATCCATAGTAATAATCCTAATACATGTAAAGAAAAAAAAGTTGCATCTGTTGAAAGCAACAAATTTTCCATTCCTTTTCCCATAAATACTGAAGCTTAATTCTTGAAAACTTCAGAACAGCCTCAGCAGAGTATCTGATTTGTAATTAAATATGTAATTTAATGCTTATTTCAAATTCACAAAAATTAACTCATTGCCTAATTTTAGGGAAACGCTTTAACTTGTAACATATGGAACATGTAAATATATTCAGGAAGAGCTAGTGATTAGAACATTTGAGGATGGAAGTATTTGATTAAGTATCTACTTTTTCTGTGGGTTCTGAGTACTGCTTACAGGGCCACTGGCATAGAAAATACTGACATTCCCTACAAGGATCAAAGATGCTGAGGTATAAGGAGGCAGTGGAGGATGGCAGATATATCATAGGGTTGCTCTATAAGAGGTACACTAAGATATACTTGAGGGCAATTTAAACCAAATACCTCTGATTATACAAACTGCAAGGTACATCTGAAAATAATGAGGAATAGTATGAGGATTTTAGTGAAATTACAGCAGTTATTAAGAGTATTACTCTGTAAGAAGCCTGAAGTGATTCTGCATCAGCAAGCACTGATCATGATACAGAGGGATGCCCATGATGTTTAAAACTGTTTTGCAGAAGATGCAGCAAATTTAACACCAAGTCAAGCAAGGAAGATAAGGCCCCAAAATGCAAAATCTGTTAGGGAAACAAACGTATCGAGTCTTCTCCCTGAGCAGGGCACGCTGCTCTGGGAGGCTCCTCAGTTTAATTGAGTCTAATGAGTTGCAGGGTGTTTCCTGGGATCCCAGCCAGCTCCTCTGGGATGGGATTTGGCTCAGTACCTTGCCCACATCCTGCACCATTACAGTCACCATGTACAGCCCTATCTTTACTGCCAGGGAGGCAGCAGCGTGGTGGGTGTTGCTGTTTGCCTTGGGAAGAGCTTTTGCTACAGGTGGCACAGTCAGTGAGCCAAGATTCAGAAAACAGCCTAGGAATGTGGATGCCCAACTTTGCTTACATTAGCAGAGTGCAATTTTCTGATAGTGTTCAGCAGTTATCTGCTGAAAACCAGGACTCTTCACAGCCTATCAAAACCTATATACAGAAACTCAAGCTATCCTCAGTCCATTGTAGCACTTGCATATCATGGCTAGGTTTCCAACAAAAATGGAAAAACCACCATCAGTGCACATGTTTGAAATTCGCTTTTATTTTACCAGTAATTTTTTTTTCACTGTAATGAATCTGAAAGAAAAATTTGCCATTTTGGTTCCTAGATAGTTCTTCACTATCTATGAACGTGTTTTAAATTATAATTATCCAGTAAGACATGATTTCCAGATACATATCTCAGCATCAAGAATAGATTTGGGGGAAAAAAGGAAAAAAAGGGAAAAAATAGCATAGCAGCAAAATTTGTTATAATATAATGTATATAATTTTTAATTAGACTGTCTTTGCCTGTGATTCCCATCATGCAGGAGATAGTAGCCTTCTTGGATGTTTACTGGCCACACACTGCTGTAGATGTCTTATGGAGGTGATTTCTCTAATGTGTGCTCAGGGGCCAAATAAATTATATCTCCCAAAGGAAAAAAAAATAAAAAAATCTCACCACTCTTTCTGTGAATGGATTTAGGGTCACAGATTCACAGAATGGGTCAGTTTGGAAAGGACAACACTAGAGCCCCTTTCAGGCTGCTACAGATTATAAAAGTTACCCAATCCCAAGTCACGCCCCAGCAGCATAGCCAACAGAGGTAAAAAATTCTTGATATCTGTAAATTCCTAATGGATTATCTACTCCCAAAGCTTCAAAGTAAATGGTACACTTGCAACACATGTTCAAAGGTAATTGTTTTCACAGTAAGACCCACAGGCTGGAATAAATAGCTCTTAGCCATCCTTAGAAAAATATAGCATATAATATGAATATTTTAAAAATCAACATCATTTTTCATGTTTGTACTTGTACAGAAATATACATAGTGCATTTTATTGGTACCAAGCATATTCCTTCACCTTCCTGGTTTATATAAAAAAATCTCTGTGAGGCACACATTAAGAGAAAAAAGGCCAACTTCTGCAGTAAAACAGAGTCATTTCAGTTTCTCATTTCTGTACCTCTCACTCTTATACATATAATAATTTAAAGATAGTCCCATCTGGAAAAAAAAAAAAGAGAAACAGTGCAACTTTCTCATTTTTTATGACACTGCATCAACTGAGGGGGAAAAAGCCCCAAAACAAAATTAAATGGTGCAACAGGGAGAATTCTGCTAAGTGATAATGAAAAAAAACAGATAGATGAAGCCTGGGCTGGAAACCCCATTTAAATTTCCTCTGCACTGAAATATAAGTTACCAAAGGGAAAACTGGAAATCTGCCTGTTGTAGAGGCTTCCTAACTGGTTTTTCCAGCTGGCAGATTTCTTTCCTGTCTATGCAAGGGACATACAAATATAGGAAATGACACACAGAGTCTGGATTGAATGTATTCTAGCCTCCAACCAGTCTTTTTTTGTCTATTCTCCTTCAGACATATTATATACAAAAATAGGCAATTTGCACTATGGGGGAGCTAAAAAGCCCTCTTTCCATTAATGCAATTTCCTAGCCTGAAAGACTGCAAGGTAAGAACCTCAGAGAATAATTTCAGATAATTATCAAGATTTTCTAACTTTTATTCTTCCCTGTGGCAATTTTTTTAGAGCTGAAATGAAGCTGATGCAACCAGATGAATGGAAATTAGTAAACGAGAAAGTTTGTAGGATTCATTTGTGGGGGTTGCAGACATCTACTTTTCCTTTGCAGCTGTTTTGGGGAGCAGAGAGATTAAGGGTACCAAATTGCTTTTAAACACTTTCCTCCACTTACTGTTGTCCAATATATTACATTTGCCATCTTCTTCACCAGAGTGTTACTGTGGGTGGTGCCCTTTTTCCCCAGAGTGGAAGGAGCACTAACAGTTAGTTTATAATGTGCAGCTGCTCCCCACAGACCATCAGCTAAACACATACAGGAAATTATATGCTACAAACAAATTGCATAGGAGAGCAACGCTGCTGAAGGCGTACGGCTGGGGTGGGTGACTGACAAAATGGATGCAAGTGCATTACAGAGCATCCTTAAACATCCTTTTAATAATGAGTGCCTTTGAAAGAGAGGGTTACTGAACAACAACCCCCTGCCATGCACATTAGTCTTCCAGAGCGTGATTATTTTCCTCTGTCAGGCACTGACACAGGGTAGCTCAGCTGGCAGATCTTACCCTTCCCGGAGCACAGTATGCCATCCGCCGACTCGCAGAGACTTCTGCTCTCCTCCTCCGTCATGTTGCACTTCCTTGAGTGCTGGCACAACTTTCCAAACCACCCATCCTGGCAAATGCATCGGCCACATGAGCAGATACCATGGCCTGTAACGACAGCAAGGTTGGTTATGAGCAAGACAAGCAGAAACCTGTCACTGTGGTCGCAGCTTCAGACCTCTTCAGGATGAAGTGTGTGCTATGGGATAGAAAGACTGATAGGTGGACAGCACCCAGCATCCAGTACCCCTTTCCAGCAGGATGGATTTTCCCCAGTTCTCTCCTTCTTCTGTCAAAAAGGGTGCCCTAATGATGTGCAGAAAACAAGTGAGGGATAGGTCAAGGAAACCCTAGAACGTGGGTGAGAAATAGACATTAGAAGCCATAACTCACGCTTTAAAGAAGGGAGGGGAAAGATAAAATAGAATTTTAAAACAATTATTTACAAAAAGGTTAATAAAAAATTCGAAATGTGTTGAATAATAGGCTAAGTAGAAAATTTTGCCAGGAAGAATGGAAAAGTGCCAACATATATAGAGAAGAATATAGGAATGGCAAATTGAAATAAAAGAAGAAATGTTTCCCTGCCAGAATCACATTTTTCAGCTTTGAATAATATTTCTGCATTAGAGACAATAATTCCTTAGCTAATTAGTTACCAGGGAAGCAAACACATACCAGTGACTTTTGCCCTATCCTATCTTCTATGTAGGGCAAGGGAGGAGAAATGAAGGGACTGAGATAATTTGGGAGCATGGACTGGGAAGAAGGGAACAAGATGTAGGAGTATCTGGGAAAGCAAGGAGCTGTAGGATGCAGGGAAGCAAACCAGCTATTTAGTTTTCCTGATTAGTGGATTTCTCATGAGCCTCCAGTGCCATTTGATTTTGTAAACTGAGAGGCAACACTGGTAAAAGGCCAGAGGAGAGACAAACCTGGTAGTTTGCTGAAAGCGAAATTTATTCAAGTTTACTGATAGTCAAATACCTTAAAACTTTCCATTACAAAAACACTGGGAGGTCCAAAGTCTTGGAGTTGTCCTTTTCAGCATCTAAATATTCAAATTAATTTTTGTATCCCAAATAAGTGTTGATTTTTGAGATGTTTTTTATCATATTACATTATTGATGTCTATTATATTTTGATTGTATTTATCATATTAAAGGCTTAGTTAACGATGACAGTCTTATTATGATAGTATTTCTACCCACTTTTAAAAATTGATTAAAAAAGTAGCAATGATAAAAGATTGATGCTACTTGAACTTTTGTGTCAGAATGGGGAACAAGAACAACTATGTGACAACCCAAAATACAAGAGGTAGAAAACAAGCATATGTACTTTCCTATATGCCCCTTCCAGATAGGTGTCATGCAATTATCTACATGAACTAACTAAACTAAAGCTTCTGTCAGAGTATTTTTATTGATCTTATTTATTTTTAATTAATAACATAGAGATTAGAACTCAGATTAGTTTAGCTTATTAAGAGCAAAATATTCCAGTGGATGCCACTGCTGGAAAATTATTTCTGAAGATACAAACCCCTCTACTCTTTAAGCAGTGAATAGTAAGAAATCCATGGCAATTTCACTGAGAAAATAATTTTATGGCATTTTTCTCTCAGTCATTACGTGTTACTGAATGAAGAGACTGATCATATCTGTAAATCCTTTACACAAGTGAAATAAAAAGGTAATGAATAATCTATAAATTTGCAGCAAACAGAGCTTGCAGTTTACCACATAACATTTGACCGGCACTTTTCTGTAAAGGAAATTTCTCTCCTCCTTTAAGCCATATAAGTCTTCAAAACATAAATTATTCTTTTGTATCAAATAATCAATTAAAAAAAATAATATTTGTTCCTAGTTGACACCAGCTTGGGCAGCTGCAGCTTTCTGGATGCCTCATCCACTGAGGTGGCAAGTGTACAAGTGTTCAGCCCACTGCTTGCTGTTACATCTAAGCTATCTCATGTGGGTGTGGTAGCCTGAGAACAACTGCTTTACATGGTCTAGTTGTGAATATCCTCCTCGCAGATCACAGAAGAAAGAGGTAATCTGAATAGTTAAATCAATATTTTATCATGTTAAGCAATTCATTTTGGCTGGAGTTCTTCAATTAGAGATTTTTCTTTACCCCTAACTATACAGATTAAGCATGTATATTGAGAAGTGTTGGTCTATCAATATTTCAGATCTAACAGAAAACTGTTAAAATCACAAACAAAATGCATTTTAAATGCTTATTCATAAAAAGCTATGTTAATGAACTTTAAATAATCAACAATGTTTTAAAATTTTATCTCAAAAAATAAAGACTATGACATGCGAGAGGCAGAGGAGACAAAAAAGATGGTGCCAAATACTCTGTCCTTTTCCTTAGAATTATAACTCAAATAACCACAATATTTAAATGTGAAATAGGAATTCACCAAAAAAGCAAGATGTGGCAGATTACTAGCAAGGGTTCATTATAACCCAAATCAGCCTGAACCAAACTGGGCACCATGATGAATTCTTTCTTGCCAGGCCTGGAACTGAAATTGTGTTGTTGTAGGAAATTCTGGTTTAGGATTACTCACTCATGCAGCTGTTGTCAGTGTTCCCCAAAAACCTGCAGAATAATTTTATAATGCAAAAGGCACCACTACAGGGGAGCACAATGAAAAAGGGAAGCAATCATTACAGAGGAAACTGGTTCTTATATACAAACTAACTATTACAAACAGAGGATGTTCCTGAAGGGCAAACTGAGGCCAGACCCAAGAAAAATTTGGCATCTCAGGAACAGAAGTTTCTCAGACTAATACAAGTAATGTTTCTAATGTATTTTAAATAAATGAAAAATAAAAAGTTTTAGAAGTGTAATAAGAATATGAAAAATTGCAGCATTACACAGGATACCTGATATAGAACACCCAGAAAATGAAACAAATATTTTTTGCTGTATTTAAATAGGAACAGGATTTCAATTTCTATTTTTTCTTCTAAATCACAGAACTTTCCATTATATTATAAACAGAAGAGAATATTAAACCACATATATCTGCAAGAAATATTTCAAGGTGAGCAGGCTTCATTACCCTGCCCAACTATGCTAAGCAAGCTGCTAAAAATGTTCTTTCAACGCTGATTTTTATTTTTTGTTTTGTATTGAATACCAGAAGACCAGAACAGTTGTAACAACTGCAGCTGGAGAAACTTAATATAGATGTGAATTAAAATACTGACTTCTATTACATTTTCAAACTAGGTGAGCTAGTCTTGTCTAAGTTTAATGAAGGTGGACTGTGGCTCCAGTTTGAGTAACACAACAGTCAGGCAGCCCAGCAGCACCTTCAAGTGAAGCACTGCAGCAAAAAGGGCCAATGTCATTCTCACATCTACCTACGTGGAGAAAAGTGAGGAGGAGCAAAATAAGAGCATGGATGAGATGGTGTTAAAGTCCCGCAACTCTGTGATATCCATGTTTGAATAGATTTTGGCAAAACCTGGAAGGGTAATAAAAAGTTCTGAGGAATTCAGAGGGTATTAGAACAAGTATTCTCAAATCCCAGAAAAAGACAAAGCAAGAGAGAAAACCTGACACAGACAAAATCATGTAAGAAATGAACCAGCATTTCAAACGAGGGTGATGACTATCGGAACAAACTTTCAAGTGGTGCTGGCATGGGCTAAATTTCTTAGGAGTTCTGAGAGCATGGCCTGCTCAGAGACAGACTCTTGCTGCACAAAGTGCACAGAATTCAACACAGGGGAAGCATGGGAATAGTGCAATGGCTATTTAAAGCCTAATAAAAGAGGTTCAACAGAAAAGCCCCTTTTGGATTCACAAAATTA
The DNA here is from genome assembly GCF_028018845.1 of Melospiza georgiana. Classification (NCBI taxonomy): domain Eukaryota; kingdom Metazoa; phylum Chordata; class Aves; order Passeriformes; family Passerellidae; genus Melospiza; species Melospiza georgiana. The sequence continues at coordinate 30,281,625 of NC_080431.1, forward strand.
ATATCTATTAATCAGCTTGAATGTTAATGTACTAGCAATTTCTTTATTGCTCATTTGAGGAGAAAAATTAAATTAAAATGCTTTTTGCAAACCTGAATAATATTTTATGCTATCTGAAAAGCTAAACAAACTTAGTTCTCTGTGCATCTATGTAGTGTTGACTTTTCATACACCCACACAAATGCCTGGGTGACCAGGACATAAATCTGTAGTGCATTTAAAAAATTAGAAAAAATTAAAATTAATTTAATTTAACACAGACTATGCAATGCCATTAATACCTATACTAGCTGCAATCATCACTCTTGAATCTAATACCTACTGGTTGTTTCAAATTTATCTGTTTCTGCCCCTGGATGTGCCTCAGAGCTAGGATTAAACACAAGGACAGAGACACTAAACCATTAACTCTCCTCTTAGAATTGTCAGAATAAAACCCTGATTCACATCAGCTTTATTCCAGTTAAAATATGAGTTCTCCACTATTTAATACCATAATTTTCACCTTTGTTTGCATCAGTTTTACTCAGTAAACGCATATGAACCGTTGGTTGGGTTTTCTGTATTTTTTGGTTTTGGTTTTGGGGTTTTTTGCACCAGGAGAATAAATTGCACTTTTCAATAACAAATACATAATAAAATAATAAAATTTCTCGATTATGTACATACATACATATATATATATATATATATATACACATAGATAGATAGAGTATATCTATCTATTATATTCACTATCCATATATAGTACTGAATTCTGCTACAATTATATGTTCTTCAGTTTCCTCTATCAAAAGAATATGGTCCCTGCTCTAAAGACTCTTTGATAGAACAGGTGAAAGAGCTGTTGGACAGGATATAGACTTTTATTTTAACAGGGTAAGAACCTCAGAGAAATCAGAGGTTTAACTCAGATGCCCTGTGGCATTGGACATGCCCTGAGGCATCAAGGACATCCTCATGATGGCAGCAGCCAGACAGGCACTGCTGTGTCATTGTGGAGCCAAGCTGGGGTCAGGCAAGGGCTGTCTTTGGAATCACAGGTGATAAAAAATGCTTTAATTTAGGTGGCTGAAGACTTTGAAATTATGTGCTGTATAGTCAGAGAAGCCATGGTAGACTCAGGAGTCATATTTCTAAATTCTCAGTCAGTGCCAAACCTGTCTTTGTTTGGGAGAGTGACAGGTATTATTTTTTTTTCTTAATTTGTTTTTTACATATATTACAGATTTCTACAAATGTCTTATGTACTTCTGTTTCTGTGGATCAACATTAGTGCAAGAAATGAGGAAATTGTCTGATAGCAACTGTACCATACTTAGCTTTGCTTAATCAAGCATATAATTAATCATAGCTCTCTCATTTCTATGGTTATGGTCTTACTGGTCCTCATAAGAACATGATATCTGAAAATATCATGCTTCTGCTCCACTGAACAGATCTCAAAAATAAATGTCATTCATGATTTCTGCAGCATGGACCTAGAATTTTCATGCAAAAGAAAGATTTTACATTTCCTGTCATATATTTTGTATTCAAAAAAAAAAAAAAAAGGAAAAAAGGCAGACCTTCCTCTGAATCCAATTATTTAGCCTGGCTGGATAGTAATGAAAATTTTATGTTCAAAGGAACATGGCAATTAGGGGCAACTTATACCAGACTTTGAGAGGGAGCTTTAGCATTGTACATCCTGGTGATGACTGTGCAATCCTAGAACCCATCGCTATAAGAATGTGATATGGAAGTTTCTGGCTCAGATTTAAAAGTTCAAATCATTGGAAAGCTGGGAATTGTGGCTTAAGGTAGATGTATGCCTTATAAACTCCAGATTTTCCCTTGTTCTCTGACAATTCATAGAGATAACATTGGAAATATTAATACTGGTGCATGGATGAAAATGTGTAAGTAGGTTCCAGAAGAAACTCCAGAATGAGATCAAATGACCTGCATTGATAACCAACAACACAGTCACAGGAGTAAACTAAGGAATGTATTGTTTTGTCAAAATCAGAAGGTCTGCACTCTCACAGAACAACAATATGTCATGATGACTTGGCAGAAGTGTGTGTGCTCAACAACAAGAGATGTCAATGCAGACACAGAAAAAAACTTGTGTCATTCTTTTCCTCATAACCTCAACAACAACAGCATGTCACAAACTAAGAATGTCAAGAACTAAGAATGTCAAAAATCAGGAAGCACAGACAAGAGGTACCCGACATGCCTCAAGTTTACAGAGATAAAAGTAAGAAAAATTGTGAGTCAAAAGGATCACCCTAACTTTTGGGTCCTGAATATATAATAGATGTATTCAAAGACCAGTTTTTTATTGTTGGTTGAGAAGAAATAAAAAGTCCTACTGAAAACTTGATGGGTGGCATCTCTTATCCATGTTCTGTGTTGCACACAAGGAATCCTTACCAAACTGCTATATGCAGACACTGATGCTTGTATTTGGGCATGAGAATGCAAGAGGATGAAATCAACAAAAGATGTGTCTGAGTGGGGAAAATTAATTTACTAGTGGATTTCCTAAAAATAATTTAAAAAAACCCACTAAATTCTCCTCCCATAAAATCTCAAGCAGAGTTTTTGCTGAGCTGTTTTCTTACACTTCGAGAAGAGAGAGGTGTGAAGGCAAATCTCTGTAAGGAGTGAAATAAAAATTACCTCAGCATTTGCTCCAAGAATAAGTCAACTCCTCCAGCTTCTGGAAGCCCTTTTAGTACCAGAATTTCAAACTAATGATAACTAAAGGCATTGGTATTAACAAAAAAAAGATAATCTGCATTTACTCTTTGATGCGGCATGACACAACTAGATTCCCTACAGTGTTAGGATTGCAGTTTGGTGATGATTGTATTTTTATGTGCTCTGGCCAAAAAAGTCATCACAATGGAATTGCTCACTTGAAAATAAAGAGATCAGACTTAAAGTATTCCACTGTCATGAGTGACAAAGAACAGGTTTACTGGAATGACCAGTCTTAGTTGTTTCTTATTGTTAAAGACAGTGCAAACATTTATAAATAAACATTAAAAGGCCTTATCAAAGCTAATGTTCTTATTGGTGATGTTCTTATCTTCACTATTTGAAGCACAGAATGATACATTGATATAATACACAATGGATACATCCACAGGTAAGAGTCTTGTTACCTATACCTATCTTGTTACACAAGTTACCTGTTACAAGTTTAACCCTTTGCTAGTGATCCTAGTTTCAACCAACTTTTTACTGTTTTTGTTTGGTTTAGTTTCGTTGCAGAGTTTTTGATCAGCACAATTCTACAGGAACTTGTGGTATGCAGAGGACCCCAAATGTTTTGTTTTGCTCCTTTAATGGCCGCTACTTGGCTGTGATAAGAACTCACAGCTAGGCCAATAACCATCCAGAGAACAAATTGAAGTGAATGGAATTAACTTCTCAGAGGGATGAGAGAAGTATGTCTCACCAGGTTACAGGATGAGTAAATATCAAGCCTGGTGTAAAAAAGCAACACAGAGTTGCCAAAGACTTCTGCTGGCAAACATGTGATTCTTTGGTCATGTGTGCACTCCAAAACCATTTAACTTGCACATGAAGGACTCAAAGAACCAAGTAAAGCCAAAGGAAATGTGATGTTAAATACTTTTGTGGAACACTGAAAATATTAAATAATCAAAAAACCTGAAGAGTACGGCAAGGGCCATTAGGTAGAATATATCTATTTCAAAAAGGCTGCATGAGACACCTTCTCCTGTCTTAGCACATTAAATCTATGTACAAAGGCACAGTAAAAGGAACATGAAGAAAGACCTGGAAAGCAGGTCAAGGAAGGTGAGTCTCCCTCTCCACTCCACTCTGCAGAGACCCCACCTGGAGCTCTGTGGTCTCTAGTACAAGGAAGACATGGATCTGTTGGAGCAGGTCCAGAGACTATCCCTAAAAATGATCAGAGGGTGGAGCACCCCTATTATGGCTGAGAGCATTGAGACTGTTTAGCCTGGAGAAGAGAAGGCTCTGGGGAGACCTTACTGTGACCTCTCAATGCTATAAAGGAGGAGTGTAAGAAAGACTGAGAGAGATATTTTTTTTTTACCACGGTCTGTAGTGACAGAACAAGGGGTAATGGTTTTAAACTGAAAGGAAATGGGTTTAGCTGACACATAAGGAAGAGGTTTCTTATTATTAGGGTGTGGAGACTTGCAACAGGTTTCCAAGAGCTGTGGATTCCCCACCCCTGAAAATGCTCAAGGCTAGGTTGGATGGAGCTCTGAGCAGCTGGATCTTAGTGAAAGGTTCCCTGCCCATGTCAGGGGTGGCTGGAGTAGCTGATCTTTAAAGGTCCCCTTCAACCCAAACTGTTCTGTGATTCCATAATTATATGAATCAATTTCTAATAGCACAGTGCTGTGAAATCTATGCTGAGTCCTCCTGCAACCTCTGTCTTTGTGGAGACATTAAGTCTCTATTCTTGGTACTGCACTGATGGACAGCTGAATTTTTAAGCGAATGACTCACTACCATCATGCAGAAACATGGCCATGGGATCTCATTCAGTTGTACCCTAATTTATCATAGCTTTCACCTCATGTCTTCCTATCGTTGCATGGACAGCTGGTCTGGAAAGCAAGCTATTAATCAGTCTCTGCTGGCTGGAGAAGGCCAGTAACAATTCTTATTCAAATCATTTTGGTTGTCACTCACATTTCTCAGTTCAGCATGCATTTAACCTGAAAACACTGCTCTTCCTTCTTTGTGCTTACAGGTACTCAGTGCTCACTGTCAGACCCCACACAGTCCAGCTTATAATGCTCTGAAGACAGATTTACTAGCAAGGGCTTATGTCCTTACTGTGATTGCCTAGGCAGCAAAAGTGGTAGAAAAACAGCAATGAAAAGAGGACAAGGAAAGATAAAAGAATAAACAGTTCAGCAAGATATTTCAGGAAGTTCAGCCTGAGACAGAAGCATAGACAAACCCAAAAGAAAGAGATGGAGATGTAACAATGTAAAATATGAGTGATATAAACAAAAGAGAGATTTTTAGCATGGATGATGATGAATTTTATGTCCCAACTATTTAACATCTAACAAATATGAAACAGATTTTCAGTGGGTTTTTTTTATATCTTTTAAACAAAATTAAATTTCAATTTTTTTTCTATACCCTCATATTATTGAATTACTCTGAATGCTGTAAACTATTTTTATGGCTAGTTAGATACTCAAAACAAAATTTTCTATATATGTCTATATTCTGCATGGCAGACACCTTGAAAAAATATTCCCTGTAGTCAGAATTTTTTTATGTACATGAGGAACATGAAGGAATACATTATTTTTCCTACACAGAAATAAGGAATACAATACAATGTGCCATTGTTCACACAACAACTTTGTTAACATGTGGAATCAAAGAGTCATTTTAAAAAACAAAGCACATAAAAACTAGAAAGAGAGCATTCATGATAAATATTATTTGGCTGCTTATAAAATACCATGTGGTATGCATGCACTTACACATCCAAAACTACCTTGAAATACTGCTAAACACCAACATACTTTACTGAAATATCACAACGTAAGGCTTTCACTGTCAATACTAAAATAAACCATCTGCATCTACAATTACTATGACACTGTCTCTCAAGCATTTTACATTCTTTCATAACATATTTTGCTACTTTTTTAGAAAACACTGTTAGTGTTTCACTGTATTCACTGTTAGTGAATACAAAATATTTAAAAGTTTTTCTGGTCATCAGTACCTTTAGGTTTATCACAACACCCTCAATAAAGCATTACAATTAAACACAATGTAAGGCTACCTAATGTTTTAGGTTTTTGTTTAAGTGTCTGATGGAACTGATGGAATACAGCAGTTCCATTTATGTGTTAGCATACCTAAAGTCTTAAAATAAATATTTTCTAACATGTTCAATACTTCTAGTACCTGTTTTTAACAAAAATCTGCCACCTTATTATCAATGAATGATGTAATTATTCTTTAGTGATATTATTCTATAAAATCAAGGGGAACAGAAAGCTATATACAGTTAAGATTTAGTTCTGTTGTGCTGCTAAATTCTGCTATGTTATGTGATATTAAGCGAACACATACCCCCACAGACATCGCCATCTGCATTTTCACACTGTCGATCATCACATTCACAGTTTTTGCCATGAACTCTGTTGTCTCCTGGAGGGAAACAAGTGCATTGGCCACACTCACATCTCCCTGTAAGAATAAATAATTGTTAGAGTCATGATTTCAGGAAAGTAAAATAGATTGAATAAACCCCAAGTTCATGCTGCATCCTGACCCCAAAGACAAACTACGAGTCACGCTGCATTGATTAAAGTATAACTCATAAACACAATTAAAAACAAACAAACAAACAAACAAAATCATAGCAAAACAAAACTATTCCTCCTCCATGGCAACCAGAGGGAAAGTATATCACTGTTATAATCTTAGTGGAAATGGCAACAATAAGCAATCACTAGCACTGCATGTTTTTCATATCTGAACTTAGCATAACTGAGCTGGCCCATGCTTATCTGCATAATTAACCTCTATAGTTGATCTAAAATATTTAGCACATATCTCAGAAACACCAACACAAATGTGATCAGAATTAAATAGTCTATGCACAGAGCTATCTAAGATATTCTCTATTCATGTAGAAGAACAATTCTTCAAATACCTGTCAAGCTTTTTGAAAGCAAAATCCCTGCAATTTTTCTTGTCTAGATCTGAGGAAATAAGCACAACCTCTGTCACAGTCTTCCCTTCCATCAATCTATTTACAGGAGAGCTCCGCAGAGCTTAAAGGGACAACAGATTTATCCAAGTTCCCACAGATTTCACTCCAAAACCCTGAGGGCAGAGTACAAAATGGCCAGATGTGGAAAACAATGAAAATTAATACATTAAAATTTATAAATTAAAAATAATTAATTAAAATTAATATACAGAAAAGTCCTACACTGAACATATCTGAGACCAATTCAGTTCAGATAATGGGCCCTAACTCCTAAGAGTTTGTCTCTGTATGTTGTTAAATTATTTTATGCAATGCTAGGGAAAGAATGTTCTAAAAATGGCACAAATCATGGACCAAATTCATACATTTGGTGGGATTGGGAAAGGATATTTTGTGTAAAAAATGGTCACTATGGAAATGGACTAGGATGCAGAAAACCTGCCCTTATTGATTTAATTTAGTCACAGCATCAGTGAAACTCAACTTGGGCCTGGTGACTGCTCTACTGAGTGCAACTCCCAGTATAGTATTGCTGGAAAGTAAAAAAAAAATCCTCCAAGTGCAGCCTTTCATTATGCAACCAGAGAGTTCACAACACACTGCACTAATTTTTTCAAGCATTTGCTGAAATATTTTATTGAATGGGAAAGGACTGTTAATGAAAACCTCAGTAAAGGTTTTCTAACTGTAGGTGTCATGACAGTAAAACCTTTTAGGGTAAGGTACTGACAAATGGTTACTTCCTTTCCCAACTTCTAATCTTAATTTGTTATATTTATTTGTGGGGTTTATTTTTTGTTTGGCTTTTTTTTTCTTATTTAAAGAAAACAGTCTAATTAATTTGGAATAAGGAGAAATCTTTTTACTCGTGAAAAAAAATTCTAAGCTCATTTTACAACTTCTATACTCTTCATCTACCCAAGCCTCAACATACATCTCTGCACTTCCGAGCTGACATTTTATGCACCAGGATTCAATCTAGAAGGACATAAAGGGCAAGAATTTTAGCAAAGACATACAAAAGAGGATTACAGTAAATACTTAATACCTTTATTATATGCATAGTTTAAAAACTATGTTTCACTGTCAATTATATGAGGATACTTGTTTCAGAAAGAAACTTTTTACTATAAGTGCATCTACTGCATCATGAAATAGAGTTGTGCTTAGTAATAATGTCAAAATTTAAGATATGATTGCCTACAGAAAAAATGATGCTATTGGTCTGCATTCTCTAGGCTATAATTATTTGTCAAGGACAGCCACATTAGAAGTTGGAAAAAAAAATCCCTAGCACCTAAATACATTGAGAATTTTATTGAGTCTAATTTGTCTCTTTTTATGCATTCACCTTAGGCAACCTGATCACTTTTGCAAAAGTGCCACATCAGCCTGTCCCAAGGAACAGTCAGGAACCTGCAGGCTGAGAGGCTCCTGATGAACAGCACCCGTCTGTTGTGAAGACTGTGACATAAACAAAAGAAGAATCTTCAGCAGTGGTCTCCTGGCCAGACATTGCTATAATAAGGATGCCTGAAGGTGTTAAAATCATTTTAAGCCATCTGCTTTTACTAGAGGAGTCTTCAGAGACGGAAAATCCTCAAGAGGAATGAGCAAAGGAAGGTGCTGCAATGAGGATCCTGCAGGTTCTGTAATGCTTAATTTAGTAAGTCAGAGTCCAGTGGCTGGTCCCTTGTGCTGCAGCGAGAACAGGCTCCTCTCAGTCCCTGCTGCAAGTATATTTATTCATTTTAGCTAATGTGCAACAGTTTCACCAGCAGAAAAATGGAGGGAAGCCCATCCCTAGACAGATCGAGCACATTTTTTCATGTAGGAGATACAAGATCAAAGGGAATTTAGGCCCTACTTTCTCAATCTGTGCCTCTTTTTCTTTTTTTTTTTTTTTTGCCTGGCTCTCACCTAAATTACACCTAAATATGGTTGAGATCATCTGACTGCAGAACTGAAAGTGTCTTGAAAATAGACAAAAACTTCAGTCAGCAAGTGCGCTGGAAAAGAATTTCTTTGAGTTATTTCTTTATATTTAAATATTCAAAAATAGAATTATAGTATTTTATTACACTGCTGCTGAAATTGATACTCAAATTATTAGTTCCTTTATTTTTACAAACATTTCAAATTCAGCATGAGAAATTAATTTAATGGTGTCACCAAATAAATGCCACCTTGTACTGGCATTTTCAAATATTCTGCCTCCAAAAGTAGTGAGATTTTGGTTAGATTATGTAAATCAGGCTTACTCTAAGGAGATAATTTAACAAAGAATTAAAGTCCTATTGCTTCTGAACAGCTAACTATATAGTATGTATCTGCTGCTGCAATATCAGAAGCCACACCTTATTCTGTGATCTTCTTCTCCTAGCTATTGTGATAAAATACTTGCCAAACAAATTCAATCATGCAAAAGTAATTTGAAGCTCACATTATACTGAAAAGAGATCAGCACTTTACTAAACATACTCCTTCTTTGTATAGAATAATAGGTTTACCATAGCAACCTACAGGGAAAGCTACTGCCATACATCCTAAAATTTCTTTAAATTCCAAGGCATACAGGAACAATTAAACATGGGATGAATATAACATTCTGCACCTTCTCAACCATCTGTGCAAGAGCTACACTTTATGTGTAAAAAGAAACCAGCTGACCTCAGACATTTTACAGCAAGGGGCTTCTACTCTTCCTCACTAAACAGGGAGGGTAAATGTCATTATCAGATGGCTTCAGATGAAGGCAGCTTTACGATGGAAGTTAGATGTGCCATTAGCATTGAAAAGCTTAAGCCACTTACTGCAATGCAAAATGCTAAGAATAGAATAATTATACAAGACATTTATTTGCCTACAGTCTTAATATTTCCTCACGCTTCTTCCTCCCATTGATGTCAATAGGAGTATTAACTTATCACTAATAATTGTTAGTGCTTGAAGAGTGACAAAAGATCAGCTTAGGTTGGGGTTTTTTGTTTTTAAAGGGAATTAAAGTGCCACATCTCATCAAAACACCAGTTCATTAGATAATTGACTCTAGAATTTTAAAGAAAAATGCTGTAAGCTTTTAGCTTTTGATTTTATTCCCCATTTACTATAGAATTTTTTCACTCCTCATGTCCAACATATATAAAACATAATTAAACAGTTTCTAGATTAACATTAAACCTGTCCCCATACAAATTGCTGTGACAATTAGCTGCTTGCATTCAAACAAATTTCCAGTTGCCTATATGGATTGACTGAAAGTGTCCTTTGTACAGGTAATTTTAAAACTCTGTGGGAGAAATATATAATTTTTTAATAAAGCATTTTTACCCTGTTTTGGCCAGCAAAGGAAGAGATAGTAACAGCTTTCAATGTAAAAATAAACACTGAGTATAATAAGATATAATTCATTGTCTTTCCCTGCCTGTAACTCTATAGCAAAAGGATTTTTTCTGTGCAGGATGATGAATTTTTATCTTCTAAATGAACACAAATAAACAAAGCCTTTCTTCTGTTTATGTTTTTGTTTTTTTGTAAAAGGAAGACAGTGCCAAAATGCACTGACAGTGTGGTAAAAGCATCTCAGGTTCATCTGGTATATCAAAAAAATGGTGTTTCAGGCTACTGATAAATAGGAGGGAATCTGCCTTTAGTAAGGACTTTTCTGCGCCATGGCTGTCCCACGCTTAACATCTGAAAGCATTACCTATCAGAAATTGCAATTTCTTTTTTATCACATAATCTCAGGCAACTTGAGCACGTTCAGTAAAGCTGCTGTGTCCTTCTGCCAACAGAACTCATTTCATGCTGGATGTGAGCAAGATGATCCAAAACAATGTTCAGGTTCAGAAATGGCAAACCAGAGAAGGGGGATGGGAAGATTTGTACAGAAGATCACAAAGTTTCAGTGCACATAAAGGGTGAGAGGAAGCAGATGTGGCTGGAAGCAAGTAGTAGAAGGCAGCAGATTCAAGTAAGGCAAAAGATAATTCACTGATTGAGTGGTGGAGGGAATATAAGACCAGTAAAGGGAACAAAGAGTACTACAAAATTGGAAAACAAAATGCAACACTGGCGAAAAATAGGGTGGTGCCTCGCTCAGAGGTGGTCAGAGCAGCACAAACTAGCTAAGCTTGATCAATGTGCAGAAATTTAGACTCAAGCAGGAAACAGCTACAGATTTCTTAGTGGCCATGCAAGGTGTGTTTTGTATGTCCTATTCCAAAAATTGCCTGGAATTGATTCCTATCTAGATTGGCTTAAAAAAATAATAAATATATTGTATTGACTAGATAAAAAATAATTCTGCTTTATACATGAAAGGATCCTTGGGTTTTAAAATGCTGGCAATTCTTGGATCTGGTTTGTTGGGTGGTTTATGAGGGGCCAGAAGAAGGGAACATTTGGAAGCATCTTAAGTACATACAAAAGTATCCTTAGAATCTCTAAATATCTGACTGATCTCACTCAAACAATGAAGGTCTGGTGACTGTTAGGGGGTTCGGGATGAAGGACTTGTTTTTGTGGAGATAATTTGAAAATTGCATCACAATTGGGTTTTCCACAAAATGTTCAATCAACAATCACTTTTTTTTGTCCTGCACTGTATTATGAAGAATAAATTTATGCATTATGTATTATATATTAAATTATGTAAAAATAAATTATGTATTATGAAGATAAATTTATCTATCTCCTCATACACAAGAAAAAACATTCAGCAGTTATTACAAGAACCACTACTTGCTTGGGTTTGGATTGAGAACTTGCTTTCTCTTTCTAAATCAGTATACAGAAAGTAAACATGCCTTGAGTCTACTCATAAAAAGATTATTTGCAGCATCACTGACCCAAGACCTCAACTAAAGATATAAAAGCTCCAGAGAAGGGCTTAGCTGAATCATACCAACATAAAATGAAATGAAAATGGCTTTAAGAAATCTAAAGCAATTTCCAAACTTCAGAATTTTGTGCTCTTTTTTTTCCAAGAATTTTTACACTAAAGCAAACTTTTAATGGCAAGTTCTGAGATTTTTATTGAAATAACACGAACAGTAGCTGAAGTATATAATTAGGTTAAATAGCTGTAATTTTCTTAGTCTTACTGGTCACCTCTCAGCTGCAATAACTGCATCAGCTACTACATTCAGAACTATCAACAGGTCTGAAATAAATGGATGTAAATGTATGTAAATATTTGGCCTAAGGAAAGCAGCAGAAATTCACAAATTAAGAAAGTCTTTTGTTAAAGTTGCCTGAGAATTTCCACTACAGTATGTTTTATCAAGTTGTTCACTAGTACAAAATACAAGATTTCCCTTATATAACATGTATCGTGGGCATATTTTCTTAGGTAGAAAGAGTATGTTTATTTTAATTTTTTAAAAATTTAATTGATTTATGATGTGAAAGAGTACCAAAGAAGGTCTGACAGTTTAATTTGTTCTTCAGGGTATAAAACCTAAAACCACAAAAACCCCAGATAGAAAAAGATAAAAAAAGATAAAATAAAATAAAATAAAAAGATCTCAAGAAATAAAAGTATGCTATCCCAAACAATGCAACCTTCGCAACAGTGCAAGCAACTGAACATCCAGTGTTGTAAAAGCAAGTGTCATGGAAGAGCGACTTCAAACAGCTGAGACTTGTCCCCCAGGTTTGGAACACACAGGATGTATGACTGGAAGTCTGATTGCACAGCTGGCATATGGCACCTGAAGTAAATGCTTTTTCTTTGTGACAGCTTAATAGTGAAATACTTCTTTAGATAATTCCACTCAACAGCACCACTTTACAGATTTAGCATCAGATAGTCTTTCAGAGCTCCTGCCAGTCAGCAACACTGATTTGTATCTCCTTTTCCATGCTGCCATTCTTTTGATTCTACTTTTGTTTTTTTATTTTTTCCCCTCTCTTTCTCCAAAAATTTTGGTAAGAAGTACTGCTGCTCTGCTAGCTTCCTTGTCAGATTGTTTGCTTGACATCTGCTGTCATCATCCAGCTGACACATCTCCTCCATCTGCCTGCTCTAAGTAGCCCTTCTTTGAGGATGCTCTCAAAAGCTCCTTTTGTATTTCTGCACAGCCAACAGGGAATTTCTAGAGGAGTTCCGGGAAAGGAGTCATCCAGGACACCCCTGCCCTCTTTGTAGGAGCAGGATTTTAGCCGTAGGCATCACTTTTCCTCATGACATCTTCCTCAGGTTCTCCCACTGGGAGTGCATCCTTGACGGTTCACTCCCTGTATTAAGGGGACAAGTAGGATTAGGAAGGCAATTACTTCTCTGTTCAAATGAAAGGTGATAGTCAAAGTCACCACACAGAGGAGAGATGTGTGAAGAAGACAAGAAAGAAGGTGGCAAAACACTTTCTAAAGAAATGTGTTGTTAAGGCAGAGAGCAGTGGAAATTGAAGGAGAAGAGAAGGAATACATTGGGGAAAAAGAGAAAAATAGACAGCACGACAAATTTCACTCTTAAGATGAACAAACCGTAGAATTCAACAAGCCATCATCTGATTTTTAAATTCCCTTCCTCTACTCATCTCTTTTTTATTCTTTCCTCCAAAAATGCTTTCAAAAACTCAAACTGTGAAGAAAAAGTACTGCAAGAGATGCCACTAAACCAAGCAAATGATTCAAAGCATTCTACTAAAACTAACATCTCCATAGAACATTAAAAATGAAGTTATGTTTGATTTAAAGAATCTGAACCTGAGAATGCTTTCTCTTCACACTGACAACTATCAGGAAAAATAAGTCTCATTTCCTTTTCAGCTTATTCAGCTGCTACAAAATATTTTCTAGAAAAACCCAAACACAATAAAGATTTCACAATCCCATAGTGGAAGATACATGAAACACAAGGCAATTGTTCAAGAAACTGTCATGGCTTTTCAGCCACTTAGAGCTTCATACATTTTACTGCCTTATCATCCAGAGGATTGACTGCTTACCCCCTTTTTCACATGATCTGCCATGTAAAGAGTCATAGCACTAATTCCACAGAGTTATTTAATTTGCAGATTAATTTACTAGAAAATGTCAACTGCTTTGTGGAAATTTAATCACCAAAATGTTAACCTTGTTCACTTCCTGCTGAAGCCTGTTGTTTATTAGATAGAAAAATTCAAGATATTTTAGGGTTGTGATAGAAGCCTATCAATTAAAACATTTAAACTCCTAAGTGGTCTGCTCTTTGAAGCTTTAGCTAAGATTAAAGTGCTTAATATCAGTAAAACAACAATATGAAAATATTTGACTGCATAGCAACCATCAATACTATTTGCAGATAACAGACTGCTAAGTTCAGAAACCATGGCAACAAATGACATCACACTGTATCTACCTTATTGATTAGCTTTCACCTCAAGACTTTTTCCAGAAATGAAAGACATTTCCTAGCAACTGCATCATCTACTGAGTTGTTCCAAGCTAAAATGCTCTTACCCTTACTCTTAAGCAAATTTTTCCTTTTTTTGCTGCCAACTGGCCAGATTGTGCACTAGCATCTTGTTACAAGGCTCTCTAATCTGTTGTGGAGACACTGCCTTATGGCTCTTAAAATCTTTGCCCCAAATTTAATGGCATCTGTGTAACAATGCTTTTTCCCAGCACCCAAAAAGGCTGGCTCTGTGGAAAAGTATCCAATATGGAACGAAGAAGTAACAGCTTTTGAAGGAGTAACAGCTTTTTAAATGCAAAGTTTATCTTCAGAAAATGACACAATCCTTCATTTCTCCACTCTTTGATTTGAAGTATTAATAGTAAATTCTCCATTGCAAGTAACCCTGGATTTGCAGATTTCAAGAAGAGTGCATAGCAATGACAAACCAGCGACCCAAGGGTTCTCAAAGGACCAGCCAGGCACGTTACGTACCACTCTAAAGATGTGTACTTATTTAAAGTCCTTAAAAGTAATTCCCTCTTTGCTCATCTGTCATGACTGAACTTCATGAGCAGGCAAGGATGCTGGTAACACTGAGCTGGATAGGTATAATTAGGAGCCAGGTGTATTTGTACTCAGCCTCCTGTACTCAGCCTTGCTAATTCTGAGAGCAAAAACCATGTTTACAGTGTGAATTAGCCCCAAAACTTATACAAAGATCACTGCTAAAGAAGATTTTCTCCTGTAAAATTTCTGTCTTGGCTACAACTGACCTTTATTTTGCTGGTCAGACACAACCAACAGATTAACCCGAGTGTTTAAGTTGTAGATGCAAAACTCAGCAGTCTTGTTGTGCAGCCAACCTGGCTCATCTCTACCAGCTGCTTTCAGTCCTGACCCACTCTGTCACCAACTGCTCTGTGTCTGTTCTCAGGGGGGCACTGAAAACAGAGATGTCTGCAAGTGCCTCATTTGCCCAGGGCCAGGCACCAGACAGGAGAGGAGGAAACACCACCAGTGGGCAAAAGATGTGCTTGAAATTGAGTGGAAACCAGGGAGCAAGAAAGTATTTTTGCCCTTAATGCAGAGACTGTTAGACTACCAAACAAGAACTTCTGGGAGTGCCAGAGAAGTTTTATATAAATCTCAATTCCTCCCATAGTTTCTCTCAAGAGGGAAGAGAAAGAACGTTCCCAGTGTTTCCCAGAAAACATTAAGAGCCTTCCAGCAACTGGAGAATTCAAAACCCATGACCAGTCATTAGTCCCTTGAAAACTTTAGTCAACAAGATGCTGAGGAAAATTTCAGTCATATGCATGATATTAAATATTGTATCTCTTTTGGTTTATGACTAATCATTTCTGTCTTTAAAAGTCACTGTTTAAAAAGTGATACTGTTATCAACATTGATGCATGGAAAAATTAAAGATGAAAGTACGATTAACAAAATGTCATTTTTTTATAGCATTGGAAACATTCTGAAGTTAAATGAAGCAAAAAAATAGAAAACCTAAGGTCTATTATATAAATCAGAGAGTAAGACGATCTTTTACAACTGATTAAAAATGTTAAGACTGTAAAGCCTGATAAGTACTGTAGGGAATTCTATGCTAAATTGAAAACATCTATCCTCTTCTGTTTTGGAAATAAGTATAGATCCCACACAAAGTACTGTTTTGTCAATTTCCTCCGTCATCTTGTATGAATACAAAGACAATGCAAATAGTTCTTTCTACAGACCAATTGCTCTATTAAATATTTAAAATTTCATCAGAAATGAGATTGCTGCCTAGGAAAAAAATAGCAATCCTTTCAAGGAAAAGCAATAATCTAGCAAAAAAGTACCTGCCAAGCCAAAGAACGACTGAGCAGAGAAATCTGGGCTTATCCAGTGAACCCTGAAGGGTTCAGGTTTTTATCTTTCTGCATAGACAAAGAACGCATCCAAGCTGCCTGCTGTAGCAATTTGTGTACCTTTTCTCCCCCAAAGTACTTTTTCTAAGCACATCCAGCAAACTGTAAACTAAATCTGCCCATTTCCCACTAATGAATGTATGGAGAACATAGTGTTCCCAGAGACAGCAGTCACTATTACAGAGATCTAAAGGCAAATGCAACCCCCTACCCCCTGCAGCTGTTTAGGAACAGTTCTTCACAACTTTAGAGAAAGGTTATTCCAGGTGAGAGGAATGATACGGTTGAGGTTAGGGTTAGCAAGGGTCAACCCTTCATGTAAACCACATTTTTCAAATAAAACCTATAAAAGTTTATTTCAGTACATTTTTAACCCTAACTAAAGTTCACTGGTAAAGCAGTGAAAGTCAACAAAGTAGAAACACAATGGAGATGTCTATTTAAAGGTGGGAGAAGTTTCTGGGTGCTATTTCTTTATTTTTTAGCACTTTTACACTTAAAGGTAGGGGCAGGAAAATTATCTGAATGATTTCAGAGGCAGCAGAATATGGGATACGATGGGAAGAGAAGAACATTAAAACAACATCTTACACATGGTAAGTATGCTCTGGAATATGCACATATAAGAAATGTAATCTAAGTTCCACTAAAGAAAGTATACCCAAACTGATGGCAGAGATAAGGATGAAGCATTAATTTGGATAAGTAATGAAATCATACAAGAGTAGACTTAAGGCCAGATATATCCAAGACTTGTAAATCTGGCAAAAAAAAAAGATTTTTACAGTTCACACTTAGATGAGATGAATGGAAAACCTTTGGTCATGAAGTCAGGACACAATAGCAAAACACTTTACACAGAAGAATAAAGCTTGAAGGATAAGTTTGGATTGCTGCAAACACTCTGAGAAATGAAGATTCAGAATGGAAGGAAGGAAAGAAAAGCAAAGATGCCTAGAAGTGACTGAATCACAGAATCATTTGGGTTGGAAAAGATCACTGAGAACACCAAGTCCAACAATTAACCCATCACTGCCAAGGCCAGATGAACTAAAAGACATCTCTAAGTGCAACAGCTTTATATCTTTTAAATACCTTCAGGGATGGTGACTCAACCCCCTCCCTGGGCAGCCTGTTCCACTGCCTGAACATCCTTTCAGTGAAGACACTTTCCTTAATATCCTGTCTGAAACTTTCCCTGGTGCAACTTGAGGCCAGTTCCTCTTGTTCTCCTGCTTGTTACTTGGGAGAAGAGACCAATTTGCCACAACCTCCTTTTGGGTAGTTGTAGAGAGCAATGAGGTCTGCCCTCATCCCTGAGGAACAGGCAAGGGAGGCAGGTAAGCAGCAGAGCCCACAGAAGAATAAATGGGTAATGGTGAGAGGACAGAAAGTGAAATGATCAGCCAAAAGAAAGAACAAAGTAAGAAGGAGAGCCTGTGACTGACACTTTGCAAAATGAGGTGAATTAATCTCAAAACTACAAAGGTGTGCCAAAGGGATGAGGATGAGTAATTCTGCAGAAGATGTTCCAGCAAATGGAAACTCAGGTGTTTTCAGGAAAATTTTTCCAATTTGAAGTGTCATTAAAAGAGAATTAAACACAATAGCTAGGTCAAACAGTGGTGGGAAGAGAGTAAAATACTATCATATCCTCTAAAAGCAAAATAATTTCTTTTCAAATCAAAATTACTTTATCTATGGAAAGAGCCAATATATTTTTCCATAATACATAATTGGACTACATTTCCATTTCCACTGCTCAGATTAATCAAGACATCCACCTTGCTGAAGTATGAAGTCCTGTATTATTTTACAGACCACTGAGGCAACAGAAAGAAACACTGTTCCCCGCGCCACCATGTTTCAACACTTTACCAGCTTTACCAGTTCTTGTCTGAGAACAATTTTTCCATCAGTGCTATGGCCACCCTACCTTTTACACACTCGCACCAAACCACCCTCAGGATCGTGGTGCATGGTTGCACCTCCTGAGTTCCACCTTGGATCTAAATTCAGGCAATCATTAGCAATCCACCTGCTTGTCTACAAGACAGAAGCAGGATTACAGCCCCTGGGAAGCAGAGCACTAACAACCAGTGTATTAAAAGAAGTCAGCATGCAAAGTGGTGTTATGAAAAAACCCCACATCCTCACATTCTCCCAAGACAGGGAAGGTGGGGGAGCAAACTCAGCTGTAAAGTCCAGTCTGTGGTTCACAATAACCACTGCAGATGAACCCTGAAGTTTTGCAGCATGTTTAAAGTAGCATTTGTTGTTCATGGCTTTCACTGTGAGAGATTGAAGCGATATGAAAGAGCTGGCAGGAGGCAAATCCTAGAGGTGAGAAACATTGTTCCAGCACTAGGATGCCATATCTGA
Source organism: Melospiza georgiana (assembly GCF_028018845.1). Taxonomy (NCBI): domain Eukaryota; kingdom Metazoa; phylum Chordata; class Aves; order Passeriformes; family Passerellidae; genus Melospiza; species Melospiza georgiana. The sequence continues at coordinate 30,300,056 of NC_080431.1, forward strand.
GTTTAGCATGCCATGAATTAATGCTAAAGCCTTGCCTGCTCATACGGATTTTTATAGACTACCAAAAATTGTTTTCAGCCCTCTTCCAGGAAATGTCAGAGTTATGTTTATCAAATACAAAAAAAAACCACAAAAAAAAATAAAACAACCACTACAAAAAACCCCAAACAAACAAAACTAAAAAACCCAACCAACCAAACAAAAACCACCCAAAATATGGCTAACCAGACAGAACACATTAGTTTGACAGCCTCTGTCATATTGATTTCAGTTGGAAATCAGACCTAGATGGAGTATTCCATACTTGCTATAAACTTTTTATTATAAAAACAAAATGGACGTGGTATTACCAATTTAAGTTCTGAAAATTGCTTTAAATACAGCATGAATGCAGGGTCTCCTTTTACTTCTGTTCTAGAGAAAAGCATTCTAAATACCTCAGATATAGAAAAGCAACAGTTTAATGCTATACTTAAAAAGCAATTAATTCTACAAATCACTTGTCTAAGCTAATAAATTTTTGTTTTCCTTTTCCTCTGTTTGTTTATAACAGCAAGCAGTAATGATCTAAAGAGCATTTGTTTCTTCAAAGAATGTGGTTTGGCTCCTCTTTGCTAATATAGTCAGAAGGAAATTGTATTTAAGTCTCCCCCTCAGCAGCTCCCTGCAACTGGAAAACTTTGGTGCTATTTGATTCCTATACAGCAAGATGTAAGGTTCCAGCAACTGCTTGGATTTTAACCCTTCTACCCAGGAATCTGAGTTATGGCAGAGCACTGACAGTAGCAAATAAGAGTCTGCGCAGAATTACTAATTTTGTTGCTATTTTCATTTCCCCTTCCTGGAGTGGGAAGGCTAGTGAAGCTTGGTGCTGAGGGAGTGGGAAGAAATAAGAAAAATAATCAGTAGAACTCATTATTTTTCTCTGAGAAATAGTGGGAGGCATAAGTTACAGGGGGGTGGAAATTGTAGATACAAGGGCAGAAACTGATACTCAGTTGTGAGAGGGAAAAAGAGCAGTGGAGACATTAGCTGAAAACAATCAGCAACCACATGTACTATGACATCAGTAGCATGCAAAACACACCAAAACTCCTGCAGTGCATGCACAAACACAGAAATGAAGCATTTATTTTTAAAAGTCAATCACTCTCTACTTTCTTCCCAAGAGCAGCAGCCCTGCCTTCTTCCCAGCCAGAGACATCAGGACTCTCCACTTTGCACAGTAACAGTCTGGCTTTCAGAAGCTTTGATGGTAAAAGGGGTTAACAGGCAAAGCATCAGCAGGGAACCGCCAGAGCAGGCTGTGCTGCAGCAGACCTGGACAGTCTGGGAGTGTCACTTTCAGGATCCAGAGCCCGAGCACAGGCAGATCACAATGACAGAATTTAATATCTTCCTTGAAGCCTTCATTATCAGCACTGCTACTTAAATGAATGACTCATTCATCCATTCTGTCTCAAAGATCACAACAGGAAACATTACACTCATCTCTATCTGCTTCTCCACTACTTTATTTATAGCTGGAATTAATGAAAAAGAAATGCATTTTCCCAAGAAGTTTCATGGCACAATGGAAAACTATCCACAGTCTGAATAATTTACACAGTGTAAGTAATACACACGAAACCATACACACAAACCAGCCTCACTTTTGTATCTAATTGAAAGACAACCTTACCCAAAAAAAAGCCACCACCGTTGAGCAGAGGCTCAGTGTTCAGAAGACCAATAAAATCAGTATACAGAACAAAACAAGCTCCATCTCAAATGTCAAGAGACAAACCAAGTGCAATATTTTGATATGAAAGGGGGAAATGGCTTTAAACCAAAAAGAGGGTAGAATCAGATTAGATATATGGAAGACATTTTTTATTATGAGGGTGCTGAAACACTGGAACAAGTTGAACATGTTTCTGCTCACTGCAAAGGGGTTGGACTAAATGACCTTTAGTCCCTTCCAACCCAAACGAGTCTATGATTCAATGCTTCTCATTCTATACTGCCAATGCAATAATTTTCATAAGCATTCTTCCCTGAAAATAACTTGATCTGAAAATTGGTAGTACAGATGGATGCAGGTATTATTTTTATGTAAACCCCATGCAAGACAACATGCATGGATGTCTCTTAAAGGAAAAATGCAAAAATTGCTGAGCTTTCACAGCATGCTGTATCAAAATCACATGATCACATGACTTATGACACAGAAGATCAATATAATTCTAGGGAAAATAACCTCACCACCATTTAAAAAAGTCAAATTTAAACAACTTCCAAATGGAGAAAAATTTGGAATGGCAGATACAGTAGTGCGTGCACACAGATTTGCAATGTCATGAAATCTGCTCAGAAGTCAAATGGTGCAATTCTGTATTTCACAGAATCACAAAATGGTTCGGGTTGGGAGGGATCTTAAAGATCATCTACTTCCAACCTCCCTGCCATAGGCAGAGACACCTCCCACTAGACCAGAGTGCTCAGAACACTTTCCAACTTGGTCTTGAACACTTCCAGGGATGGGGCATCCACAACTTCTCTGGGCAACGTGTTCCAGTGCCTCACCACCCTTGCAGGAAAGAAAGCCTTACATCTCATCTAAATCTACTCTTTTCCACTTTAAATCCAATCCCCTTGTCCTATCACTACCTGTTCTTATAAAAAGTTTCACACAGAACAAGCCCTGGATGCACTGACACTAAAGGGTAAGAAATTCCATGTCAGCCTTCACCTCATCCTCCTGCTTCTGCTAGGAAGTATATAAAAGTTTTAATGATTGATCTGTACAATCTTTCTAAACAAAACTGGATCCAGAACTAAGTTATCAGCATGAACATAGATGTTAGGAGAGTTCAACAACTCAAGCACGCTGCTACACTAATATGGTTTCATCTCTGGAGCTGGATCTCACATGGCTGGATCTTGCATAGGAAACACAAAGTCAGGACTTTCTGTAGAAGACCCCATGGACAAACTCTTACCAATGCTGAGGAACAGAGGTCTATGCTCTGAATGAAATAATAATTTTTTTTTAAGAAACATATTAATTCCTAGACAGCTGTATGTACCATACAAAGACCTTGATTAGATGCAGTCCATGGTAACTAGGCAGATGTGTCTGAAACTCAAGCTGTGTGGAAGTTGTTGCTTGTTTTCTGCATATAGACACTTAATGAAAATAAACTCAAATTTAAGTATGCCTGTGGCTCCAAATATCTTGAAACAAAGTAGAGCCCCACTAGGCAGCAAAAAGGCTAATGTGAACCATAAAGTGGCCAGCAAGGGATGTATGCTTCCAAAACCTGAAAAACAGAAGGAGCAGCTCTCCTAAGTCCCTACTTAAGCTCCCCTCTTGCTGTGAATGTTAAGTCCAGGCAGTGGTGGTGAGTGTCTGCTCCAAGTGAATGAGGTCCTGAGTGGTTAAGTGATGAGTGACCATCCAGTTTTCATGTACTTATTACAGAAGTAAAAAAGGAAACCCAGCACAAGATAAATTAACAGCAATGTCTGCATAGATATGTAAACCAGAGAGATAAAAACACTGAGGAGTGTTTTAGCTCTTCCTTTGCATTGACATACATAACAACAACTCTGAGATGTTAGCCTATTAAAATGAGTTCACACCATCTCAAATTAGAAAAGAGATAGACAAATTATTCTACTCCTATGGGACTGCAATACATTATGTTTAATTGAAAATAATTCATTTGTATTAATGGAAAAATTAAACTGTTACCGTGAAGCCATGCCACAAAATTCAACAGATTAATGTGTCCTTGTGGGAAAGTCTTTTCAGCTAATCTAAGTCACAGTGTCATCAACAGGGATCACAAAACAGTTGAGAAGGAAAGTCACCCCTGGAGACCATTCAGTCCAACCTCCCTCCTCAGCACAGGGTGACCTACAGTTGCCTGCCCAGAATGGTGTCGAGTTTTGTTTTGAACAACTCCAAAGACAAAGACCACATAAAATCTCTAGGCAACCTTTTCCAGTGTGTGGTCACCCTCACGCTAAAATATTTTTCTTTCATTAAAAACTTTTTTCCTCTACTGGACTACCATAGCAACAAGATGTTCGTGGTTTTTGATTATGTAGACAATTACAGAATTTCAAGATGAGTTATTATGATATTTCTCCTATAGAAGGTGAAGAAAAAAAAATTTGATTAATTAGTGATCCTTGAGGGAGTTTTGGGAAAAAAATATCTACACAATACACATTTGCACTCAACAGTTTCTGATTCATTAAAAAAAAAATAAAAATCTGGGAAGTGGAATTTTTATAGAACTCAATAGGCCCACTCTACAATTCTTTGAAAATGAAGTTATGTATTTGCTTTGCAAAGGCTTTATACTCTTTGTTAATAAGAGGCCATGCTATTTCCAAATACATAAATTAGGACCAGAATCAATACAGCAACATATTTTACTTATTTCTAAGTAACTCAGAAATTAATTCTTAAGAGTGTTGCTTTTCCCAGTTACCTTCAAAACAGTGATACTTGCACTTCAAGTAATTTACTTTTCTTGCCCCACTGGGTACTTCAGAAAAAAAGCTCAAAGTTAGAAACAGCACTCATCCAGAAAGAAAGACTCTTATCCTATGAAAACTGGTCTCCACATTTATTATAGATATCTTTCCTCGGGAAGATAAAAGTTAGTAAGACGCCCCATCAGAAATAAGGCAAGAATGAAACTAAGACAGCATAAATCTTCCTAAATGCTCTAGAAAGATATTTCAACTTATTTTTCAGTTTTCTTTGATCAAAGAATCAAATAGCTTGCATAAAAAGATACTCAGTGTTCTCATTTGAAGTCTGTCAGTAGCACTGACTGTAATTAACACCTGATGGCTTGTCTATGCTCTAGCACAAGAGCTACTGTAGGATCTCAAGACAAGTTCAGCAAATCACAAAATCATCAAGGTTGGAACAGACCTTCAAGGTCATCTGTCCTACTGCCAACTTACCACAACCATAATCCCCCCTAGACCATATCCCCAGATGCTGCATTCCAACACCTCCTGAGCACTTTCAGACACAGTGACTCCACCATCTCCATCATCAGCTTACTCCAATACCTAACCACACTGCAGTGAATGATTGTTATTATCTAATCCTCCCCTGGTATGATTTAATACAATTTCCTTTTGTCCTTCCATTTGAGAGATGGCAGAATAGACAGAGAGAGAGATACCTCCATTCAGCTGTAGAGAGCAATAGGTCCTCTCTGAGCCTGAATATTTACCTTCTCTGAACAGCATCACTTGCCTCAACTGCTCCTCACAGCGCACGTTTTCTAGGCCCTTTTCCAGCTCCATTGTCTTTCTGAGGCACACTCCAACACTTCACTGTCTTTGAAGTGGGAGGCCCAGAACTGGACACATTACTCGTGGTGTGGCCTCACCTATTGCCAGGTGCAAGGCAATGATCAGTGCCCTGGTCCTGCTGGCCATTCTATTCTAGATACAGGTCACCATGCCACTGAAGTCGCTGGCCACCTGGGCCCACTGCTGGCTCATGGCCAGCCAGCTGCCAGTCATTTATGCTGAGCAGCTCTCAAGCCACTCTTGCCCAAGCCTGTAGGACTGCATGGGGTTGTTTTAACCCCAAGGCAGGACCCATCACTTTGCATTGCTGACCTTCATACCTTGGCTCATCAATCCAGCCAGTCCAGATCTCCCTGCAGCCTTCATGTCCCCCAGAAGATCAACACTCCTGCTCAACTCAGTGTCCCTGGGAAACAGACTGAGGGCACTCTTGATCCCACCACCCAGCTCCTCGATAAAGACATCGAACAGGACTAACTGGTCCCAGAACTGAGCCCTGGGAAACAACCCTGGTGACCAGCTACCAACTGGATGTAACCCCACTCACCAGCACACTCTGGGCCCAGCCATTCAGCCAGTTTTTCACCCAGTGAAGAGTGCACCCATCCAAGTCATGAACAGCCAGTTTTTCCAACAGGATGCTGGAATGTGGAGTGCAAAGCATACCAATGCACATCTCAAAAAAAAAAAAAAAAAGTATTCTAGGAGACACAAGTACAATTTCTGGCAAGAGAAGCATGACAGCAGAAGAAAGCCTCTGAAATACAAAAGCTTAGCAATTCCAAATAACACAATTCAGATCTTATCTGAGCTTTGTATAGCAGGATATACAGCTGAAAACACACAAATTGTGCAATCGTGCCAAAGTGTCAATGCTACTGTGTTTGTTCACTTACATACAAGTATATAGATAACTGCAAATGTTTTGTTCTCATCATAAGCAACATAGAGAAAAAACCCAAAGTCACTAAAACAGAGTATTTATTATTTTAAAGTAAAAGGCTCTAATCTATAGAGATTATCATGAGACTCTGCAGGTTAAAGACATCAGCCATTTTTCATTCTGCACTATATTTATTTCATATCCTGCCCATGTTATTGTAGGATATAAAAAGGGCTATGGGAAGAGTCAAATTCAAATGTCACTTGAATGAAAAGAATTGCTCAGTATACCTGAGCAATTTTTTAATCTGCAAAAGATTATTCAGGAGCACGGGTTAACTCCTACTAAGCAGTTGTTTCTGGGTTGCAGTGTGTAGATGGAATAGCAATAGAAGTGTTCTTCTCTCTCTCTTTTGAAAAAATTATTTCAGTGAATTATTCCTGTATAACACCAGGATGAATTATGAATGCTAGCATCAAAAATCCAGTAACAGTCTAAGAAGGAGCACAGGGCCTTCCACAATACAGCCAGTTGAATTACTTGAAATTAGTAGTATGAGTCACCAACAGTCAGGAACAAATTGGGAAGCTATTTTATCACTGTTCGATATACTGAGACAGGTGCATTGATTGATTAAGCCAAATAATAAAGAAATACGGAGGGCAGAAGGATGTAGTAGAAGACTATGACTCTTGCTGCATGATCTGGGCAAGGCAGTTGTCTGGCTTCATCTTCTTTCCAGGAAGAAAGCAATACAGGTGACAGTGTCATGGCCCTGCTGACTCCTTGCAGCATGCTAGCAAACACCAGTGATTCAGTGAGAGAAGGATCTCATTACACCCTCTGTAACCAGCACCAGTCAGGCATTGCCCAAGCCCATTAAGGAGCCCAGTGAACAGCTGGATCTCCTGATGCTCACTTCTGCTCCTCCTTAGGGGATATCACAATGTAGATATTCTGGCCCAAGACCTAGATAAAGCATAGAGGAGGAAGGACAGGAACTTATCTGTTTTTATTCAAACCTTGGGATCTTTCCCTTTGAACTTCATCTTTTCTTCAAATTGAAGTGCATTCTATGCATTGTCTTTCATAAAGTTATGGTCTTCCTGATATCTGACTCAATAATTAATGTGTAAAGTTATTGCTTGCATGCATAATTTTTCTGTCTTATGAATATGTGAAGGAGGAAAGATTATAAGTTGTCAAATGCTTCCAGAGCCTCTCTCCATGACAGAATGATAGATCCCAATGCTGTATTTAAAACACAGCTGAATAGATAAAAATAGTGTTTAACTTTTATAGTCATTATGAACCACAGTAATTTATTGAACCCTTCAATCAGCTGAGGAAACAAAAGATTGGGAATGGGTGAATGACTCATTTCTTTTCATGCTGTGTGCACTGATGCTCCAGTAACTTGATGCTCAAAAGGCTAAATAAGACTGCACAAATGTGTCACTGAAATGAAGCAAACAAAGCACATCATAAACAAAAACAAATCAGTGGAAAGCTCTGAGGGAAACTCCAACTAGTGGTTGGCTCTTAATTAGCTGTATCTGCAGGATGTGTCTGAAATAGTTGAGAAGACAAATGTAGATTTTGCAATGATTCAGGAAAAAAAAAGATAGTTTCAATAGGAACAAAAAGTCTAAGTAAATAGGCTCAGATATTTCTGCACCCAACAACTTGACTAAGGAATACATGCAGATGTTTTGCACTCTTTTTTCTCTTTTCCCTATCCATAGGAGGAATTCAGATGTCACGTTTACACAAAGCAGCTTGGCTGTAACCTCACAATATATATTGATGAAAGATATCATCTATTTATATTTACAGAAGACACTGAAAGATTTTTGTGCTACCCTGTTTATAAATTGGAAGCTGAGGTACCACCTGTCATGGAGTATCAGCTGTCGGTTACTTGAATAAATCTGCCAAAACACACAAAGATTCTGATTCAGCATAAAAATAGTATCGCATTCTATATCCCTTCACTAACCATGAAGAGCTCTAGAAGACTGATAATAATTCAGTTTCCTATGACAAACCCTGTGTTACAAAACTCAGCTCCCTACCATGCATCCCTCACAGAAAAGCAGGACTCCTTCAAGATTGCTTATAGATCCCAAACCAGGCATAATAATTATAAAAAATCAGATGAGAAAAGGGCATCTATAATTCATGAACTATTATCATTCTTGCTTGGTTGAATGTACAGAGAAGCCTAATTCTTTCCAGGTGTCAAAGCATTAAGCTACCAGGAATGTAAAACAAAAGAGAAAAAAAAGGGGGGAGCAGGGGGGAATCACTCCTTGCCTTGTTCCATCCTCAAAATTTTCTCCATCTCTCCCCAGGGAATTCAAAGAACAATCAGAAATATCATTTCAACACCTTCAAATGAAGGTCAAAACTTGGAAACAGGTGTAGACACTTCTCATTGACTCCGAAGAATGGAAACACAATCATCATCATGGACAGCATTTTGAATGCAGCTATGAATACGTAATCTTACATGATTTTGCATACACTGATGTTGTAGGTTAAATTGAAAACATCGTTGCCATTGATGCATTTGCACTTTGCACTCATAAAATGAAGATATTTCTTTCAGTTGCCATCAAATAGCACTCAAAAATAATTCTGCAAGAGGTTTCATTTTGTTTTGAAGATTTTGCTGCTCCTTATGCTATCCTGAAGCCCTCTTTGAATCAACTGATAGAAGTTAAAAGTCATGAACTAAAAAAATCAAATAGATAACCACATGGATGGTTATCCAATAGATGGAAGTTTCTCATCCAGGTACCAAGTCTGTCTTCATTACTAGAACTGCCCATTATTTCTTTGTTAAAAGTGTTCATGACACAAAAGACAAACCCAAGTCACACTAAATAAAAAGCAGCAAAATAATTCCTAACAGAGTAAACATGAAGCTAGCAATATATGTATGGTGCAATCTAATTAATCTGTGTTGTTTTGAAATATCAATTACTGTAATTGCTCTTCATGGATCCATTAAGATGGTAGGCAATTACAAAGGTTCTTGAACCCCATTATGGGCAGTGAAAGCAGATGTTACTCAGTATTTCAGATTAAAAGGTGAAAATATGCCATCATGCTGTTTTGAAATATCTGATAATGTACTATTTACAGGGGAATACCAGGCTCCACAATAAAACATATATTTTGTCAATCCTCAGAGCAGAGAATGTGATATTGTAACACAGAAGACAAGAGAACAGTTAAAATCTCAGGTACACTAATCCTGAGAAGGGAATGTTCCCTTTTGTTCCCACGTGCTCTTAATTATTGACAGTGGAACAGAACAGTCCCTCCTTACACAGGAAACCTCTTCATACAGAAGTCATCACTTTTTGCCACACAGGCTTACAGTGCTTAAAAAAAATACTGCTGTAACTCCCCAGTGGAGAGCAGAGGCTCTAAGAGAATACAAATGATGACTGTGTAATTGAAATGAAGCTGGTGACTAAATGCAGAGCCTAAATATAAACCTCAGTTTGGTTTATTGAACATATAGACAGAGTAGAATCATTACTCTGCCATTATACATCTACTCTCACACAAATAGTGCCATTTAAAAGACTCACCAGGCAGTATTTTATCCTTCCTTAACACTAATGTGGTGTCTTTGAAAAAACAAATATTAAAAGGGATCTGAGCTATCTCAGTCTGAAGCTAGAGATTACCTTGAAGATACCTGCAAACCACAAAACCATCCTGTGATGTATTTCTTCATGAAACTCACAGCATTGCATACATTGTAAATGTAAAAATTGCATGGCCAACTTTGCTACAGGCCCAGTTAGAATCATCATTATTTGGGGCCTCTTGGAATGGAGAACAGGTTCCACTAATCACATCACTTAGTGATGCTTACTACAGCATCATCTTTTACTGTTGTTAGAAATGTTTGCCTTATTTTTTTATCTACTATTCTTTCCTATCCTGCTGGCTACTTAGCACTAATTGTAAAGAAATTCTGATTTTGGTACTACTTGACCTTATTTCAAACATACTATTACTCCAAACCAAGTGCAGTGCAATGAATATACAGTGCATTGAAATGACACATCCTGAATTATGACTTTTGGATTGCTTATTTGGAATACCCAGATATTTCTTTAATGTGACATCAAGATCATGCAGAACATAGTCGTAATGAAGTTCCATGAAAGTATTGACAGTTTGTGCTTTCACCTACCTGTACCATTCAGACCAGGCATTAGTAGTCATTATTCAGTCTTAGTCCACAACAGCAATCACCATCATTACACATTTCATCCAATGATTTCAAATTTCATGCAACGATTTTTAGTCTTGATTTCATCTTGATTAAGGATAACTACCATTTAACAAATGAATCAATTAAAACTGCATTGATTTTGTGGGAACAAGGAACCTTTTTTTCTCTTTTCTAATGGGCCAGCCCTGGAATTAATGCTCACTTATTTTTTAATTCTTTTATGGAGTAAAGGAGACAGTATAAATGACTTGTCAGATAATTGGATTGCAAATGTTTATAGTAAGAAAAGTATTTTAAAATCAAAATGCAGCCAGAGAAAGTGCTGGCTTCACATTCCAAATGAGAGTTGTAGACTTTTCTTGAAGATACACCTTCATTCATAAATAAAGCAGAAACTAATGACCTCAGTATGTGTCTGTATGGAATCCAAATATCAGAATTGTGAATTCTTTTTTCAAAGTTAAATTCAGTGGGCAAAACAGACCCAACCTGGAGAAAATTTTCATTTTAATAATAATATAAATATTTAACTATTAGCAATGAATATTTAATATCTGGTAAGAATAAACAGAACTTTAATTACTCATTTAGGTACTTGGAAACAAAAAGGCAAACATTAAAACTAAACATATCTTAGCCCTTTCCCATGTTCAGCTTCACTATTGCACTGAGGAGACCTCTCTCCTTCCCTGCCACAAGAGAAAAGGGCAATGGAAGTCCTGGTCAGGTCATCTCTCCCTCCTTCCTCCTCACATTTCTCCCCTGATCCAGTGTGGGTCCTCCATGGGTTTCAGTGGATGTGTTCTGCCATGGAGCACCTCCTCCTTTTTCTTCTCTCTCACCAGTGTTCACACTGCTGTTCCTCACTCATTGTTTCCCTCTTCCCTGTCCATCATTTCCCAACCTTTCTTACACTTTCCCAGTGGCACCACTCCCTGACTCCCTGTGTCTGAGGGCCTGAGCCATGCCCTGTGGGGGGATGCCTGGAGTTGCCTGGAACCAACCCCACCTCACAGAGGCTGTACCTGCAAACCCCACCACCACTTTGGTATCTGCTGCCAGCACAGGAGAAAAGGAGAATGCATATTTTCCCAGTATTTTTGCATTTCAATTTCCTCTTCAGTTTCAAAGTTTCTTTTACATTATTTGGAGTTTATCCTATTTTATAAATTTTTTTACTGCTTTACTACTGAGCTGTGTGTAGATATTCAGATACAGCAGGAACACTTCACCTCCTCATAAATGTTTCTAAATTCAGCCTCCACTGTCTCCAAAGGAGTTTAAAAAAGCTGAGTAAAGGTTTACATCATACATGGATTATGGGATTTTTTTGTGATTGATGATAGTGCCTTACACTGAAACATTTCTGCCATTATTAAGCAAATCATATTCTAGACACATCAGTAATATGAAAATTCACCAAAACCTACTCAAAAAAATATAGAGCACAACACATTTAGGATTCTGACAAAAAGGTTAGAGACTGTAACGTGTTCCCTGTAATATAATGCAGAGTTCATTGCCTTTAGCACAGCACAATCCTTACTGACATAAAGCAATTCCACGTTAAGATTGTAATCAGGTCCCTGACTCGCTTATTTACTTGTCTCTGGAAGAAAACTGAAACATTCTGTTGGTTTTCTGAGCCAAGATTTTCCCTAAATTTAAAATACTAAAAGTGCAGCAATATTGTGATTCTCTGAATGTCTGTGTAAGTAAATTCCACTCATTTGTTCACAGATATGAATTCTCATAGAGTCACAAGCAAAATAAATGAAAATTAAGATTTACATTTGAAATTATGATGCCTACAGTCATCCACCCAAATGATGACTAAACGCTCCAGCACTGGAAATCTAGGCATGTTAATGCCCAAAGAGAACCTATTGTATTGGAGGTGATATAGCCTTTTTCTAGCTCATAAAATATAGCTGTCAAGAAGTCACCCATCGCTGAGGAAAGAAATTTCTATTTTACAGGATTTTAAGTAGCATAAATCATTACAGCACTCCATTATCTAAATGATCTATTGCTCCACAATCCTTTTGAATTAATCTAGAAGAGATTATGTCACCTTGCTGATTCAGTTCAGTGTGTAACACTCTGAAGACTTTAACACCAAGCTAGATGGACAAGATGGAATAATACCCAAAAATGTCACAATATCAAATTTGTGATTATATGAGTCATTCCCATTGAGAAAGAACCACATTTAGCATCTCAGAAAAAGCTCTTCAGAAATACAGATACATGTTATATGACAAAGTGGCAGTCCACTTATGCAATTCCACATCAGTGGGCACTATTTATAAGGTCATTTAGTCACTTAGTGTGAGTTATCATTCACACCTAAAGGAGCCTCAGATCTCATTTAAGATATTACTTACACTGGCTATGTTTGCATGTCCTATTTGCACTGCAGCTAGATCTAGCCAACCCAAACACACCATGTCAAATGTCATAACTGTTTGCTGTAGTGAGAATAGCCTTAAGTAGTTACAAGTTAAGCATAGAAGAAAGAAAAACTGCTGAACAGGAGAACAAATCCTTGTAGATCACTTTTCTTTCTACAGACTACCTGCTTATTAGATCATCCTTGAAAGTCTGTCATCTGATAAATTATCTATCTGATCTCAATAGAAACTGATACAACTTGCATGTTCACTGATGTTCAAGCTCCCTGCCCAGAAGACTGATGATCTCTGCAAGACGCTCCTAAGCTTGACAGTGCTCAACATCATGAATGGAATGAGAGGTTAACTCTGAAATTCATGTGACCTACTGTAAATATATTCACTGAGATCACCCAAGAGTAATTAATGTCTGAAGTTTGGTGCGTAAGATAGTTCTACAGGTGACAGATTTTTGCACAACGTGCTTTGATTTAGGTGCAACTGTTCATCATAACGCTCAACACCTAATTTCAGACCTCTGGAAAACGTGTTATTATTAGTTAATACATTTGTATTTATATTTGTAATGCCCTTCCTTCTGTCTTTTTGAGCATTTTTTTTATTCCCTGCATCTTTCTTTGTGGACATTGTCACCAAAGAACCCTTAAGACTTAGGAAAAGATAGAGCCATATTTACACTTCTTACGATTCACCTCTATTCACCATTATCAGTTTTGCTGTGTAAATTACTGACAATTATTATAAAGTTAAGATTATATGTTAATTATTCAATTGCTATTCCTCTGTATCCTTACAAAACTTGGACAAATATTTTCTTGACCATAAGTGATATCTTGACCATGGTGATATCTCCAGTCAAAAATCAGTCACCTAGGACTAGTCAGTGTGGAAAGCCAATAAACAAATTGACAGCTTCATGTATACATGACCAAGAGGCCTCTAAGTTGATTACAGCTTGCAGGTATGTGTATTATATGATAATCAAAGATGCATCACATTCCAATTGCTAAGGGATCAGCTAAGGTCAGCCAGAGGTGTCAAAAAATCTTGGAATATGTGATGTGAAACAAGAAGATAGCAAATACAAAACAAAGTTCAGATTGTTCAGATTAGATATCTCTTTCTTTCTACACCCAGAAGAAGAGGGGAAAAGATCAGCATATTTCTTGCTTATGGTAACAGCTTTTAAATGTTAAAACATACTGAAACTATTAAAACAAAACTATTACTCACTCTCTGGGAACAAGCTCAAAAAAATGATACTAGAGGTAAAAACTTGAATAAAAAGATGCAGAATTAATAACATTTGCATGCCAACTCAAATTAAATATCAATCCAATAATGATAAAGTGGGTTAGTAGTCTGTGCTTTTTGGCAAAGGCATGGATTAGGATATTAAATAAATTTTAGTTCACAAATATTAAATTGCACCTCTAATTAAACAGATAAGCAGAAAACAGAATTCTAGTAAGTAATTACATACCTAGAAATGTCTGCATTTATTAGTGGTATTTCATTTATTAGTGGTATAGTGGTTTATATTAAATCCCTTTATCTTCAGAGTTCATTCAAAGCTTATATGAAACTTTAAAGTGTGGGAGACACTTTGAGCTACTCTTCAGTTATGCTCCAGTGCATGTTCTGTATAAAAATCTGAACCTTTGTGCAGTGGGGGATAAATACCTTATTTCTCTACATAAAATTAATGTGATTCCTAATGTGTTGAGGTAGTATTTTCTCTAAGAAAGCACACTTTCTGAAGGCCATTTCCAACAAAGACTGGGTAAATGGAATAACCTTTGGGTAGCAGAGCATTACTGATACACCTAAATATTCTTTCCATGGGCATTTTGCCCATAATCTTAAACACAGTTCAAATATCTTTCCTGACTCTCAACTCGGTTCTCTAACTACAAGGTCGTGACAAGAATCACCACCGCAAGCAGGTCACAACCCACAGAGCTCCTGATAGTCCTGGGAATAACAGATTTTTCTTCCAGTAAGCACAAATGTTCAGTTAGGTAAAAGTCTAATTTTTTCTTCTAAGTTAAGAGAGTGTAAGTCTGTCCAGGTCAATTGACCTGGTGACACAGAGGGTCTTCCAACTTAATTCTTTAGTTTGACACGGCTGTACTTTATTAAAGGCTGAAGGTCACTGCAAAGGCTAGGTTTAGAAACTGAGCAATCGCTGGTATGAATTCATTTTTTCACAGATACATATTCATTGTCACCAATAGTGGGTAGCTGGAGAGTGTTCTGCATTTGGCAGTCCCTCCTCCAGCCAGAGAAGCCTCATTTGCCCAGAATATGAGAGGCTGCTGCTCACACTCACCTTGAGCTCACATCTGGGTATGGATCAATTTTACAGGCATAAAGTGATGGAATGTGTCCTCATGTGATAGCAAACTGAACCAAGTGTACTCTATTCCAGTATCCCAGCTGGGAAAATTACAGTTTTAGTCCACACACCTTCAGGGGTGCATGGCTCCTATCTATTGTTGGTGCCTGTGAAATAAACATTCAGCACATGCAAAAGCCACAATGATCAGTATCTGGATTATGCACTGCAATATGCAATACATTTTGCATTTTAATGGATCTTGAAATATCTTCTACACTTCAGTTGTTCATTTTTCATCTCAAAGGTCATGGATTCCAATATGATTAATGCATGAAAAATCTTCTGGTTAGATTCCATCAACATACCTTTCTTTGAGAGCAACCCTCTTATTTCAGTATGCATTCAAACAGAATTTCACAGAATTTCTTATGCCAGTGTACATCTCCTTGTTAACTTTACTGGGCTTTGGGTTAAGCATTGAAACAGGAAAAAAATAGCTACCAAACATTTGAAGAGCTATACATTACACCTGGTCTTGGGTCACTGAGTTATTCCCTCTTCTGCCACAGATCCACTACAGAAGAAATGGTTGTGTCTGTAGGTGCTGCAGACAGTAAGCAATAGGGGAGGAAAAAATTCTTTGAAGGAGTTTTCTAGAATGAAAGTAGCAATAATATTTAACACTTAACTTTCCATTAAATATTCTAGCTCCCAAAAGAGGAAAAGAAAAACTGTTTCCTCTTCCTCACCCAAAATAAAAGTAAAAATTACTGAGTTAATTGCATCATTACATTATTCCATAATTAATTTCATTTCGGAAAAGAAACAAAAACCAGTAAGATTGCTTTTCTGAATTAAAGTAAGGAATTCTGACAGACATTTCAAAATAGCAGGCGTGTATGATTTCCATGAATACCCTGAAAAGCAAATGTCTATCACCCACTCTCCTTCCCCTCAAAAAAAAACTGGCAAAAAACTTTGAAACTGTTAGTTATTTAGTTAATATAAAGAATGCCATCTACCGGCAATACCAATGAGTAGCACTGTTTATGAGTTGCTAGGTGGGGTAAGGTTGCCACTTTCATACACTGCAAACAAGTCCTAAGGTCATTTTTATAAAAATAAACCTCTAAATTTGAAAGAAGGTGCTATGTTCCAGGTTCCTCTTCAATTTCTGTTCTTAATCATTGGCTTATGTTTGGAAACAAGTCCCTAGTGGGAAATAACAGACTGGGTTCACAATCCACTCAGAAGGAAGGATGTTTTTGTGAGTGTGGTTCCACAGCCTTATAAACATACACAGCACCACCATAGTTACTAAATGGAACCTCTCACAATGAGCAGAAAGACATGTACAGAAATCAAGGGGTTTTTTATTAATAAATTAACTCCAAACACACCATGTTCCTATGGTGGCCTCAGTGAGGCAGAAAATGCAATTAAAAGATTCTTGAGTAAACTGATGAAGCGACCCCACAAGACACCTAGTTTCACATTCAATACAAATTGCCTTCCTACAAACTTTCAAAAACATTCATTGTTAAAGTGCTGTCATTTTGAAACATGTAATTAGGCAATGACTAATTTATAGCAAGCAAAGTAGATACTAATTACTTATTATAGTACCTATGAGAAAGAAAGGTGCACATATTGCACTTTATAAATAATTAGGAGCAGCATGTTTTCAGATACTCTATCTTTAAAGCAACAACTATGACCCATGACAGGGAAAAAAACCCACAAATCAACAAGCAGACAAACAAAAATCCAAAACAACTAAAAAATCCAAAGTTTCAGATAGCACCAGTAATGGTTACTATCTGATTTTCCCATCCCTCTCTACTTCTGCGTCTCAGAGGGACCAGATTCATCAAAGATTATAATGTTTATGAAACAGCAGCTTCTTGAATCTGGTATTTATCTGTTGCTCTGAAAAGCTGTGTAATGCAAGAAAGTTGTTTTGCTTGGTTTTACCCAACACTATGCTTTAAATTTTAGAATTGGAGAGCTGAGGTAACAGTAAATTTTACTGAAAGTATGATTTAATCAGAAGCACTTATTTTTTGGGTCATGTCTTTCTTTATTGGCTTTGTGAAGTGTGATTAAGATGACAAACTAAAAAGAACAAAGACATGGACAAATATCTGACTTCAAGTATGCCATAAAATAATTTTTCTAACAGAACTGACAAAGCTGTCTCCTGAAAGTATTCTGAGCACTCGACAAATGAAGGTGGCAAGGAAAGGGCAGAGCATTTGAACCCACAGGCCTACTAGAAAAACTTCAGCAGTTCCTGTAAAAGAAGTGCATTAGTGGCACTCAGGAAACAAAATGACATAATGTATTACAGCAATTTCTAGTTATTTCTTGTGAAACCCTGGCTCAGAAAGAGAACCACAAATTCTGGGACAAAGATTTTGACTGGGAAGAACTTTTCTTAGCAATTTCTCAGTATGGAGATTAGCTTTTAGCCTGACTTTTCCTGACTTTGAACTGTCTCTGAACTTTGCACAATTTTTCTCTAAACATAAATTCCAGAAAACAAGTCTACTGTAGTGTTATTGCCCAAGATTTCATATAAATGTTTAGACTTCTATCCCACAAATATTTTAAAGGTATTTAGGCTTTTATTTTTTACTGATACTTCCCACTATTCACTGATAACTGCAAAAACTCTCAATGAGAGATCAAAAGCCAATATTTCCCCCAGCTGCACTTCTCTTCATGTTCCTTGCTTCCATTTAAAATATTTAGTCCAGTCTGTACTCAGATCTCACAATATACAAACATCTCTAAAAGCATGTAAAAGTAGGCAAACAATTCCATATCTCTCTCTCAGGGGGCTTATGCTTTCATTTCAGTTTTTCTGTGCAAGGCAAGGATACAAATGCTTATAAAATCACAGGGAACAAAATACATTAAAGCACTTTCCACAAGAAAATGTTCCTGAGTTTTATAAATAGGTATTTGATGGACTTCCAAAACTCTAAAGAACATACTTTTGCAGACATTTTACTTTACAGCAACTTACAACATTTACTTTTTAATTTTATCAGAAAAAAAGATGCTTTTGCAAGCTACTGGGCTCTTTTCCCTCATAAATCATATATTGATCACTATGTAGGCTCACACCAAAAAAGCAGCCTCTGAAAGTAATATAGTAGAAGTTCAGCTTAAATATCAAATTCAGTTGATTTGAATTCAGCATTTGCTAAATGTATTAACTTCTAAAAGTTTGTTTAAAGAAATATGGACTTTTTTTCTTAATAGGAAACCCTACATACTTTGACAATTAGATTAAATTACTTAATAAATTACCTTTATAGTGTTCTGACTCTTAGAAATACCTGTATCTCTAATGTACCAGTCAGTGCTTCATGCAAAGTTGGCAAACAGCACTTTGGAATTTAATAAAGCAGAAAATAACTATTGATATAAACATGCAAGTCTATTTTTGACTATCAGAAAAATAAAGTTGGCTTAGCTTTTTATTACCTTTCTTCCAAATAAAATATAAAGAAATTTTTAATCTTTTTTCCTACGTGCTTCAAATACACTACTGATGTGCAGTTACCATGGGTCATTTTGTAACATAAGTAAATCATAGCAAAATACTTGCAGAAAAATAGAGAACTCCTCAAACAAGAAATCATGAAACAGATAAGCAAGTAAGCATTGATTAGGTTAGAACCTTGTCAGGTTTAAATCTAGTTAAGACAAAGGGTGGTGTTTCATTTTTCCCACAGAATGTTGGACCTCCAAAATTATTCTATCAAGTCCAGACTTCCTTTCCAAAAGCAGATTCTAGAAAAACGTGACATGGTATTCACCAACAGTCTGAATGTTTGCAATTCTTAACAGTTTTGAGCTTAAAAATTGGTTTTATTTGAATTTTTAGGATCTTTCAGGTATTTTAAGTAAAAATTTTCATAAGCACAAAGTAAGGCAGGAATCAAATTACTCAATCAGCCTAGGAGCCTATTAATCATCTATCATACTTTACAAAAACAATTTTGGATCAGAACTGATCAATTTATTTTACACAAATTGCTGTGTTGAAGGTGCTGAGCAGATAACAGGTTCAGAGTAAACGGTGGATCCTTGACATTGTGCACTGGAAACTCCTTTCTGTCATCTTTTCCTGAAGGCCTCCTAGCTACCACACCAACCTCAGTGCAGAAAGAAATTCAATCTTCATGAGAATAACCTCAGTATTTGACAGATGTCTCTTTACTCGTGAATTAAATTGGTCTGGGACAGTTCCCTGGCACTGAGGCCAGCTGGCATGGAAGAAATGGCATCTGTACTATCAAAGCATCTTCCATGAAGGCAGCCTCATCCAGACTGCCTGCTGGGACCAGTCACTATTCCTCATCAATTCCTGACCTGCTATCAGGAATTATTTGGAGAGAATCCTAGCTAGCACAGGGCAAAAGTGGCCCAGTGGCTGCTCTATCAATCCAGCTTTAGACAAGCATGTTTCAGTGCCTTGGGGTGATCCACAGAACTATTTAACTTACTAGTAAAGATGTCACTGCCAAGGCAGCTCAAAACACTCTAAAATGACAAGTATTCAGGAAAAGGACTTTTATCTGCATATCAACAGCAGAGGTTCCTTGCTCCAGCAGACTTCTATTACCTTTATTTATACTGTAGTAAGACATTACATTCGGGGTAAATAATTTGGTAAATTACAATGATTCATAGAACCCAAATGCAGGCATCTAAAGGTTAGCCTGATAGTAATTCTTTTCAGGACAGTAGGACAAATTATGAATTATGACAATTCATATTGTAGTAACACAGAAATATAGAAGAAATGGGAAAATAATTTCTGATTTAGAAATACAATCATTCCACCAAAATCAAAGGCTGAAGTATCATATTTTTATGTCTAGTTAAATTTAAGATGAACCTCACCCAGAACATTCTTCTGTGTTTGCAATAGCTAGCATCTATTTACCATGACGACTTGACTCTGCTGTGCACACACAAGTGCATTTCCAAATGCGAGTTGACTCATACACTACTATTTCAATATACATACATTTCTTATGGTGATGAGTAAATATTTTGGACAATACAAACAATCTCAGTTTTTGCTACATCGTACAACTTCATGACTTTGCAGGAGATATTTGTCCTAGTGAACAAGCTGTGAGTGAAATCTAATCAGCTCTTGCATAAGCACATGCACACATCTCAATTGCTTCTTTTTTCCAGCAGAGATTCTTTTGGAATATCTCCTCTTACTGTGATTTAACTAAGAACACTTGATATACCAAAGTCAAGAGAGAAGGTACTTAAAGGTACTTCCATTTTAAATAGCTATGTCACTTGCACAAATGCAAAATTAACTAGCATCTATGTCTCATGTTGTATGCATTACAAAAGCATTCATTCTTAAAATTACCCTTGCACATTGCAATGAATAATTTTTTCGTCAGTGTGAATGATTCCTGTATCTCTGAAAGTACTCAAGACATTCATAAACCCTGACTTCTGGTCAGACATCGCTTTCTGAAGTGAACCAAAATAGGATGACAATTTGGAGCAGCAAAAATCTAAGCTACGTTAAAAATTATTATAAATTTTAATTTGTTATATCTTCACTGACTGGAATGCATAGCTTACATTCTACCTCCTTAAAATCAGTTTATTATATAAAAAGCAAATGTATTTCATGTATGTTATTCATCCTTCAGCAGAAACAAAAGAAACTTCAAATCTCTGACTGTCAGGATTTAGTGCTTAAGAGCATGCAGTTTCTCTGTCCAGCCTTGACAATAATATATTTGTTTTCTTGGCTCTTACAAGCATACACCATCCATCAGAGGCCTTGATGTGTTGTGTGTCTATCTGCAGCTCACTATCTAATCAAATGAAAGAGACAGAGCAGAATGTAGATTTAGAGGAAGTCTAGCATAAATGAGTGTCAGTCCAGTCTTTGATTAGGTAATAGCAATTATGATAATTACAGCAATCCTCTACTGGAAAACATTCTAAAATTGCCAGCCTGTAGCAAAGTGTAGCACTTACAAGAATCCACTTATTTCTGAACATTTTAATCCTAACCATGTTCTTTCAGTTGTAAACAGCATAATTTGGCTTGTTAATTTAGGATAGTGATCTACTACAAATATTAATATATAGGTAAATATATATTAATATATAGGTGAATTCTTCTAAAACATAGTAATCATCTACATTTATAAATCCCACTAGAATACAAATACAACAAGCACTAAAAATTTAACCCGAATTCACACACAGTATTAGGCAAAACTATTATTTCTCACACACTGTTTTTCTGGATAACAATTTCAATATTGAGAGTTTTGTATTATACAAGAAATAGGTAAATATTATTAAATAAATAGGTGAATATGATTTCCCCCCCTCGGTTTGCAATCTGCATTATGTTCCCCACTCTGCTAAAGAAATCAAGTTCAATTTGAAAAAAACACGGGTGCCTCAAAAAAAAAGGCCGACTACGTCAAAGATTCACTAACAACCATTGAATAATGATTTTTAGAGTAGCAAATGAGAGTCAGTCCAATTGAAATGGGGAAATAAAGGTAAAGAAAATTAATCAAGACTGGGATATGGAAGACACTATGCACAGCAGATAGCTAGCTGTCAGAAAGGCAGTCCTGGCCTTCAAGGTCTCTCACAGATGTCTTCATTCACAGATGTCATTTCACAGATGAAAGAGGTCCTTGTTGGAGAAAGAATTATGATCAAGAGAGCAAGAATGAGGAAGACATCACACACAAGAAGAAGTTTGCAAAGTGTCCAGAGGTGGTAGCATTTCAGAGGCACTGACTGAGAAAATAAGAGATATTTTTCATATTGTCAGTGGTCAGTGCTTACAGCCATCAGAAAAACACTTGAGCAGTTAAGACTGCTATGTTATAGATTTTTTGTCATTTCTACCCTAACCATTCTTACGCTTCAGATTAACCTTACCTAAACAAGTGCTTCCAAACAAACTCCAGTAGGCATATGGTTGGAAAAAAACCCATGTAAACTGGGTTCTGATTAGCAAGACCTCCAACCTTGAGGCTTTCTCCAGCTCTAAGACTGCAAAGCTTCTTTTAAATCTTTTCTTGATCAGGTGGTCTGTAGCAGACACCTACCACACTCATAATAAGTAATTACATATTAATATATCACAGATGAATAATCAGATATATCATATGTAAATAATTGATCCGGCCTCCTGAATATTCCATTTAAACATCAGAATTTTTTTTGTCCTCTACTACCTCATTTACTGGTGAGAATAAAATGAAATACATTTTAATGAAAACACTCTATATTGAAAAAGAGCATGCTAAATTAATGTTGGTGAGCTGGCATCTGTGGTTGTTACTCTACCAGCCACTGATGCCATGGTTTAAAGATTCCTTTTTTATACTGGTCTTTTACCCCATAGCCTTTATTCCTAAGTATTATCCTAAACCAGATAAATTATCAATTCTTTACTGCTTCTCAAAATTCTTACCATGGAAACAAGTGAGAAAATTCAGAACAGTAAAAAATTCTATTATTACAGAATTACCACACACTTGTAATATCACCTGCATCTCAGAGATAGACACCTTCCAACACACCCTGCTTCTTCCAGAACAGATTAAGAAAGCGTCTATGCAGACACAAAGTACTTCAGGAACCATTTTTTTACTACTGAATTATAAGCACTGCCAGTAAGTGTTCACCAAAAAAATTAAATGTTCTTCCTTTAGTTCCTCTGTCCCTACTTGATGTCTCCAAAAAATACAACAGTATAAGGTAAAAACAACAAGCAAATCTATAGATGGGTCACAAACAAGTACCTTTCTCTACAGAGAAAAACTGAAGTGATGAGCTCCTGAGCACTTTCTGATTTAAAAAAAAAAAAAAAAAGGAAAAAAAAAAAATTTGGAAGCTTTCCTAACAAAGACAGCTTCCAGAAGATCCTCCTTCAATTTAGAGAGAAAGGCTCAAACAGAGCCTGAATCAGAGAAGCTGTTTAAAATCAGTGATCTAAACTATTGATATACAAATGTAAAAGGAGTGGGATCCAACTATTTATTTCTATTTTTTCCTTAGACTTCAACGGACAACAAGTGGAGTGCAAAGTGCCAGTCCAGCATATAAGAGTATTCCAAATTGTATGACAAATGCTGTTACACCAGCTCATTCAGCATTAAAGTAATAGCACAGCAAGAGTGCCTCTCTGCTTGAAGCACACAGATGTAGAAGAGCTCGATCTCAAAGTTGATGAGATGAAAGCTAGAGATGTGACACATGACTTGAATTTGTGTTCTGTTCTTGTTACTCCAGCTAATAATGCTACTTGCTGCCAGGCTGTCGACTATAGTGCTTTAATTAAGACCTCCTTCAGAATGCAGGGGTCATGCAAAATGAATGGAAACAGCATGCCAAATTCAGAGATGATGTACATTAGAGTAATTTACACTTCAATTAAACAGCACAATTTGCATAATAAGGGGCTGCAGTAAAGAGCTAGTAGCAGGGGTAGTAACCTAGATTTTACCTTAGGATTGTTTACACTTTTCTGCTCTGACCCCATCCTGTCATGTAGCAAGTACAGTGAATTATTCAAATAGCAACTTCCACTATCATCTCTCCTTACTGAGTCAACAAGCCATAAGCTTCAGAAGCAATGTGTTTCTGCAAGTGTCTAATAGAAACAGGAAATTTCTTTTGTTTATCAATTTTGGCAATGTCATACTAGAGGGAGACCCCAAAGTCCTTAACTAATAACTGCACTTAGAACAAAAGAACCAGAACTGTAACATTATAAAACTATACTCAATGAGGTTCCAGTGGTAATGGGGCAGAACAAGTTCTCATGATGTGACACATGCCACCACCAGCAGCCTTTCTACCCTTTTAAGGCATCATACCCAGCTGTAGGGACTTCCCTGTTGTAGAGGTGAAAAGACCAGGTTTCCACATTACAGTTTGTATATATTTTAAAATCTTGAATATATATTGAATGATGTCATTCAAAGGTTTATATGAAGCTATAGCAGTTAATGGTCCAGCCCAAAATTATTCACAAGCTGAGAATTTGTCATCTTTTCCATGAGCCATATAAGACTTCGCAAAGGTCAGAAGACAGTTGTAGAGTTATACCTGGTTTTAGGCAGCTATTTAGCACATTTTATTTATCTAGGTTCCATCCACTCTCATCACTGCACAGATAGGATTATCGCATGTGGGTTTCTCTTTCCTTCTGTTTATATTCTCCATTTTGTATCAACTGGAATCTACCACAGTTGATACAACAATTTGTATGCAATGAGATGTTTGAGAGCAGCACAAACTGTGTATCATACAAAAAGACACAGGAGATGCTCCAGAAAAGGATTTATTCTTTGCAGCAAGCACTGGCCAATGGCTCTGCTCTGTGGAGTCATCACTGACCTTTGCTTTCAGACTTCAGGAGAGGGTATCTAGCATTACAGAACACAAGGGACTGAGTCACTGTCTTAGCTCACCACAAGGCATCTTTAAGAATGTATTGAACACTGTTGCTCTTCCACTAAGATAACCAAAATCTAATAATTTTAAATAGAGAAAAAAGGACAAAGGTATTGCTGTTGGTAAACTTTCAAAATGACACACAATTTTTGAATGAATGATTTATTATTTTGAAAATGGGGCTTAGGGGTCTTTTCAAGAACAACAGAAATCTTTCATGTAAAGAATCAAAAAATCCCTTCATTATTCAGTTAGCCCATGCTAGAGCATAAGTGTAAGGAGGAATTTCACCACTAAAGAAATAGTTTCATTTTCTCCATGTGACAAATAAATAAAAGCAATTTTAGAGAAGATATTTAAATGCTAAAATACCAATAAGAATATTTTTCAGTTATCTGGCTTTGTAAATCTGCCATGGAATGGCTGCATTCACCAAGGGTAAGTGAGGAAAACAAGATTATTTTTTTTAAAAAAACCCTCTCATCTATTATTCTCAAAACCTACTCTTTTTATTTTCAATTCTCTTCCTAAAGGCTTTTTTATTAAAACTATTTTTAAATCTGCTTTGTACCTGAAGGGAAAACTCAAGTGAGTGATGTGCATTTTAAAGAGAAAATGGTTTGTCTTTTCCCTTAATCCTGACAAAAATATAGTACCTCTTTATTTCAAACCATAATGATTTCTTGGTATGTCTTTTCCTTTATGTCTGACACTGGTCTTCATGTACAGTGTGTTCTTAAAAGTAACAGATTTCACTGTGAAAAAAGTGAAAGTTTTACATCTAAGCTAAAAGTAACGGAACAAGTTAAAAAAAAAAAAGCAACACTCTTGAGAATAAGAGTATAAGAAGGAATTCTTCATTTTATATGAATGATGATGCCTAGAATCACTCCTCACCCTCAAAAGACTTTTGCAGGGAAAGTAATTTTTGGAAAGTACTTAATAGGTTTTTATTCCCAAAATTTTCTTGTAATCTTCTCTCACCTAATACATAGTCTCGTACATGATATAGACAACCTGATTGATGTAATAAAGAGAATTTATAATTGCCCTGCCTTTACAACACCATTTCAGCATGTAGACATTTCCCTTTGCTACTCAGCATGTCAATAGAAGCTTTCTCTCTCCTTCACCCACTGGAGCAGCTAAGAAATATAAGACTACAGTGTAATACTTTTCTGGCAGCCTCTCTAATATCCCCACACGCTGAGCAGCACCCATGAAACAGCTTGCTATTCTTGTGAGTGGGGAAATCAGGAAGGGAATTACAGTCTGAAAACAAAGGTCATTTCATCGACCCTCAGAAGAGCAAAATATAGAGTGAGAAATCATAATTTATTGCATTTTATAGAAAGTGATTACCTAATTGTGTTCCTCCTAACCTCTTTTCAGTTCTCTATAATTTTTAATACAACTTTTATATACTCCTGATACATTAAATGTTACAAACCCCCATTTTCTTTCCCTGTTCTTTCTTTTCTATATCTTATTTTCTCTTGCTGAGATACATGACTGATAGTTAAGGGAATATGGGATTCTCAAAATCTGGGTGGGATGTGCCAATTCTCTTAGCTCCCATTGCTCTAAACAACAAAAGTATCTAAATCTAAAAACAAAAGGTACAGATGAACAGAAAACATTCTTTAAGGAAACAATACATGGCAAAATCATAAAGTCATGCACCTGCATCTCTGAGAATTCTGTTGTGTATTCTATTCCATACAGGAACTGCCTTACCAAAAAATCCCACTAAATAAGGACATTAAGTACTCGACTACTTTGGCAGTACAGTGGATTACTGACCTGGGCAAGGATAACTGTTGTTGTACCATCATTTTCAAAGGGAAAAGATAAAAATCTCCTTTTCCTTTTCAGACTCTCCTCATCACACAATCCTCTCTAAGGACATCAGAAAAATTGGGGATATTTTTACAATTCTATGGCGTTTCCCACTCCTGAAGACTTGAAATCAATTGTGTTTGATTGGAAAACCTTATTTTGATTCATCTGCTCGTATCACACTTCTTCCCATGACAGGTAGTGGGATTTCCAAATGGCACCAAATTTAACTATGCAAGTCCAATGACAATTTTTCATAGGAACTAACCCCTACTTCAGCAGTTCAGAAATGTTCTTACACTTTTCTTTTATTCAAAGTATCATGGAAAAAAGGGAAATTCAAGGAGTCCAGGGTAAAAAAATTACACTGTCTAGTAAAACAAAGATGAGTAGACCAAAACATCTTCCCAATGTCTTAAACAAAATTGTTCATAGAACTAAAACAAGATACTGCTTTCCATTTTTAAATGGAAGTTTTCATGGGGAATTTTTTTTTCAAGTCTGGAATTGCAGAATGACTTGTTCCTTCAATACAGCAGCTGTCTATCATATTATGTCCACCATCTGCATATGAGCCTTTCGCACTCCTTGAACACCTTAGTTATCTCTTCTTGTTTGGAAGTCAAAGTTCATTGAAAGCCACTATCAATTAAGCCTTTTTTTCCTACAGACACTGCTTTTGAAAATTTTGACCAACAGGTCACTCAAATTATTTCACCTGAAAATTACCTATTTCACTGCCAGGATCTCAACAGCAGAACACTGCCAGCATCATTAGGTGTTTATGCAGAAGGCCAAAAGGGTAGAATTGTCATCATTAATGTTAAAATCTTTACATTTACTCTTATTATACTTAATTTTAAAAATTCAATATCATATATTTATTCCAATTAAACTTGTTTTTATGATTTTTGTTCTTCCTCTGTCTTCACAGAGGACAATGCAACTAAATCATAGAACTGACACCAAGCTCTCAAGATACACAACTTTTCGGGAAGCAGATGAAAGAAGAGACATTCAACATCCATAAGGACAAGAAAAAAAATGAACCAGTATTAAAAAAATAAAAAAAGAAATCAAAAGTCAATGCTCCTTTCTTTTAGCTATCATTCCTGCAAGCATGAAAAATAAAATGCAGTTAATTCTCTACAGATGCCCATTCTCCAACTAACTTGTAGCAAAAAAGTCTCTTGTAAAATTTTAGCAGGAAAAGAGAGAGACAATTAACTGGAAAACTGCAGCTTAGTTAAGAAAAGAGCAAGCAACTGTCTGTTAATACATAGTTCTGTTAAGATACTCCTAATGCTACATTTAGGAAGTAAATGAGCTGCTATACAATTACAGGGTGAAATAGTGCAATTATCACAGAGATAACTTGGGTGAACAGCCTACAATTTCTGACTATGTTAGATAGTATTAGTGAAAGAATAAATCACAAATGAACTGACATTAAGGGTCAAATGCAGTAATTCAAGAGAAGCTTTAGGCCTTTCCCAGAAAATACATAAATTCATAACAAATTCAATTACCAGTTCTGGAAATATTCTGTCTTGTATTTACTTTTCTCTGCAGAAAACCACATTTCACACAGTGACAGAGGAAAATTAGCAGGTCCTTTTCCTTCTGAGAAAAATTGCTTGCAATGTATCTTTTATGTGTGTGCATGACTTAGTGTATATTTTTAGTCAAAGCTCTTAAAAAGGCTACAGTGTCACAAAGAAATGCTTTCAAATGAAAAGCCAACAGCCAACTAGCAAACTGTGCTGAAGCACGACGGTATTTTATAGAAGTCAGTCCTGCACTTAATGGGAGTTTGTTAGTCAGAGTAAATCCAAACAATCTTTATCACAATGGTGCCATGACATTTTACACAGGCTGAAAATCTCATGCTGCTTTTGTCAAAAAATGTGCAGACTAAATCCATATTTTTAATGTATCGTTATTAAAGACTTAGCTATGGCAATTTTCAAAGCACCCTTGAAAACCTCCAAAATAAATGTTAAGACATGTGAAATAAAACGCAAAGCAGGAAAAATAGGTGACCTCTGTATTCTTCTCCTCCCTCCTCCTAAATCACAAGTTATACAGGTGTGATTCATGAACAGTAAGCTAAGAAGGCACACATTTTTCATTACTAGTAATGCTGGGCATATATAAAAATTCTTTTAATGGAAGTACATTTAAAGGGCATGAAAATTCTTCCAGAAATGTGCTTACCTCTTCCAGAGCAAGGTAAATTGGAATTTCCTTGACATTTCTTAGCACTTTCTTCAACTGACATTGGACACGAATGTGGATGTTCACACTTTTTCCCAGTCCATCCTTCTTTACAGTCACATCTTCCACAATTACACTGTCCATGACCTTTATAATGAATACAATTCAAGATTAACCTCCATTCTGATGAGGTATAAAAAACTCTTAATTGGATGAACTTTATCACAGTTGGGGCTTCATTCAGTAATGAGACTAGCAAAAAATACAACCAATCCATTATACCTACTTTTTTTTTCTGAAAATAGCACTGTCTACCATTCCATTTGAGCCATATTCCCCTTTCTGTTTTTTTCCTTAAGGGATGTTTAGCCACTCAGCACGTGATCTAATGCAAAAGGGTGGAATAGAGATTAAATATACACATTTTACCACGATTTGGAAATGTGGAATGTCATAAGGCAATATTGAATTTACTTTTATGTTGTTTTCTACCATGGTTGCAGCATATTCCCGAAGAAATATATCAATACCATCCTTTATCTACTTGCAATCAACATGATCCACTAGAGACAACCATTGTCTCATAAATTCCAAGCCTCAAACCAGTGTCTGCTACTAAACAGTGAAAAATAATAAAGTTTTGAAATATTGGCCATTCTCATTTCAGTAGGACAATTAGATGTGTTGTTTGGTATCTTACAGCATGTCTGAGACTATTCCCTGCACATATATTTCCTTCATATAAAAGCAAACATATGGAATTTTTCTTGAGCTTTTCTCAAGAAAAACTAAAAAAAAAAGATAATTGTCGTTCTATCTCTTTATGCTCTTTGCAAAAAGCATTGAGATTCTGGCAATGTAAAATGTTCCTAAGAAAAGTCTGAGAATCAGCAAAAAAATATTCCTTGTCATAAAATCAAATATCTATTTTCATGAGCTCAGACAGCAGTTTAGGTCTCTCACAATTTTCACACAGTCGTCATTCATTGGACACAGGACCAAAGCATTGCTCCAATGTCCATTTTTCTATCCATGTTCTTCTTGAAAACCATAGTAACAGAGGTTTATATCTCTTTTTAACCATATGTGCCCTTTAGTACCAATTTATAAAGCATATTTGTTTATTAGCTCACAAGGAGAAAATTGGAGGAAGCAGTCATTCTAGGAGTCATCAGATTACTTCCCAAAATGCAAGTCTTATTAATTGCACAAAATAACTTTTCTTTACATTAGATGTTTTCCGTGAAAAGCATTACAGGCTTCCTCTGGTTTAGAGGATGAGTTTAGATTAGAATACAAGGAATAAATTCTTTACTGTGGGGATGGTGAGGCTCTGGAACAAGCTGCTTAGAGAAGCTGTGGATGCCCACCCCTGGAAATATTCAAGGGATGCCTGGATGGGGATTTGAGGAACCCAGTCTACTGGAGGGTGTCCCTGCAGAGAAGGAGTCCCTGGCAGTGGTTGAAACCAGATGATTTTTAAGGTTTCTTCCAACACAAACCATTCTCTGATCCCATAATTCTTTCCTTTGCTTTCATGTGTACCTGCAGACAGGTTATGAATTGGATTTATGATCCCTGACCCAGAGAGATACTTATGGGAGGATTAGGTACTTTCATACAATAGTTTCTTTGTTAAAGCCACAGCAAAGGAACTAATGAAATGTGTGACCAGACAAATTTTCTTAATGGAAGCATGTTTTCTTTCTGTGTCAATTCATGAGAGTTATTATCTCTTTAAATGAAGATGATCACTTTAATGTCAAGAAGACTTCTGAAAGACAATAATTCAGGAACATTCTGAATGGCACTTGAGGTGTTAAAAGAAGGCATCCAATAGTCAGTATGATATACTGAGTAATAAAGTCACCTCAAGCCATATGAAGCTTCTGCAGGCAGCTGCCCTCATGTGATGTTAAATCCTCACATCAGGGCTGTCAATTCCTGTCATTTTATTTTATTGAATAAACATAGAATTTAATACAGTCACAGTGAAGCTCTTTACACGAAAACAGGATTTCCTATAATTTCTCCATGCTACTCAGGACAAAGTGGTTCCCTGTCTCTACCTATTAGATAGACAGAACAAGACAAGAAAATTTTGTATAATCTCTTTTTGATTAAGGTTTTAAGAGAGATGGATTATTTCCCCTAATCTAACTAATCACTCTTGGATTCGTCCCAAATCAATTTACAAATAATTGTAAGCAACAATGAGGTTATTTTTCAGATACACCTAATGTATGTACACTTCGTGCAATAAATATTTATTACATATAAGCAATTAAAACATCTGTCCCACTGCAATTCCTCTACTAAATCTTTGATTTAATTGCAGCTTCTGCCTGACTACCACAATAAACCAAAATTAAAACTTATGAATCTTTTCTATTTCTGAAACAGGACGAAACAGCAGGACTAGAAGATATTGTTAACACTGCTTCATGTGCAAATGGATTTTTTTGCAAATCTATTTTAGGAAAGTATACTTGGATGGCCAGCTAAGACTAAATTAGGGTTTTCTAAAACATAATGGAAAGGAAATGGATAAAAATAATTAGTACTAAAATTTGATGAGGAGATGGAAAAACAAAATCATACTAGAGTTTTAGTCACTTCAAGAAAGTGACCCAATCTCATTTGTAACTGTCTGTACTTCCTTATTCTCTGCTTTCTTACAGCCATTACCATGCTGGGCAGCAGCAGCTGCAAAGGCAATATTGTCCAGGAAAGGGGAGTTCAAGCATGACTTTTTCAGTTTCACAGCATTAGTTGTAGATGACAAGGTTTGATTTAATTTAATTAGGTTTGAAACTCTTGTGTTCACCATTAACTACAGAATGCATTTACCTCGTTGATTTCTAGCTTTGCATTCCTTAGCTGATGCTGATATTTTGATCAGTCCCTGTGTGCTAAAATCCCTGACAGCAACACAGTGATACATTCAAAAACTGACAACCTACTCAATCTTTCTGCGGCTCTCATGACTTTGTGACTGCACACAGCTCTACATCATTCCAGTCTATTCATTAAATAAACCCTTAAATAAACATATAGTATCTGCAAGTGGTTGAACAGTAACTAGTAAATTAAGTCACTGAAGGTTTTTGGAAAAGCTTCTTTTCCCCCCATTTTATTAGCTAGTGATTCCCTAAATTTATTAAAAACAAAACAAAACAATCACAAAAAAAAAAAAAAAAAAAAAAAAAAAAACCACAAAAAAGCCCCACAACTGTTGTGAAACTTTTCACTTTTTAAACAGGCAAAGAAAAGGCTAAACATTTTATGTATCACGCTGGTTTCAGCTTTCTTTCTCTTTTACAGACAACTCCAATCATCTTTCTGTGGGACACATCTCACTGTAGGAATAGGATGAAATTATACCACATCATTATTGTCCTTGATGTGACTGCATTCTTCCTGTTATTAATTAGGCCAGACCAGATTTCTACAGGATGCATTGAAGCTGACAACCTCCAATCTGTAAAGTCCCTTTGAAATCACATCCATTTGCTTTTGCAGAATTCCTGTGTGTACAAATTGCATGCTGTGTGTTGAACAAAGTCCTTCTCTCCTGCCTAGTATTAGTATCATTATTAGTATCCACAGAAAATTGCGTGCAAGGTCTCTCTCAGAATCTCAGCCTTTGTTAGCTGATACATGGAACATCTAAACAGCAAACCCATGGTTGGATGGATGGATGGCTGGACAGATGTAAACTGTTTTGAATATAATGCTCTTAAGTCCAAGTAGAAGAAAAAGGAAGATGGATGTGTCTAAGATGTACAGTCTGAGCTACAGCTACAGAAGTGCAGCTGGGCCACATATGCATATTTTTCAAGTATTGATGCTCTACTTGGTCTCATGTCAATTTGTATTCTCAGGGGGCTGTTTTTCACTGACTCATTTAGTTACTCTTCCTTGAATTTCTTCTTCTTGATTTTCATCTATCTCTCTGTCATACAAAATGAAATAACAAACACAGTCTGATCTGATGAACTTTCAAACTCAAATTTTCCCAAAAAGGGATACACCTATATTTTAAATTTTC
Organism: Melospiza georgiana; assembly: GCF_028018845.1. Taxonomy (NCBI): domain Eukaryota; kingdom Metazoa; phylum Chordata; class Aves; order Passeriformes; family Passerellidae; genus Melospiza; species Melospiza georgiana. The sequence continues at coordinate 30,332,885 of NC_080431.1, forward strand.
AACCATTATCCAATTCATTTTAGGTTACACTGAACACAAGGATATTAGAAGAAACTAAAAGATTCTTCCTAAAATAATCTAATTTTTACAGAATTTTGTTACATGGCACGGAGAAAAAATACATTATTATGTCTTTAATTTAAAAAGCCCCCTCCTGCTCCCCTAGCTTGGTATATTTTGAAATAGGAAAATGAGAGTTGGAGCACTAGGGAAGAGGAAGATCAGACCAGTTGGAAGGTATTTTGTAAAACTACACCTAAGTCCCCTTTACACACAAACCTTACCTGAACAGAAGTCATCAGAATATCTATCATACACTGCTTTGCAGTTTCTTTCATCACACTCACAAGTATCTCCATGAATATCGCCCCAGTCACCAGTCGGGTCCACATCATGGCATGTACATTCCCCACATACACATGTGCCTAAAAATGTAAAAAAAAAATACAATAAAAAAAACCCAAAAAAGGCAGAGATAGAAGATTAACTGTGTAATTTAGAGTAACAGCACTTTGATTACAGGAATTTACACTTGTGAATTTTCAGCGCTCACAGAAATGCAATTTCAAAGCTGCAAGTGATAATCTTGAGTGTGTGCTCATCTTCTATAATTTGAAACCTTCTATGGTTATTTAGTAGCAATACTTTAAACAAAAAAATTGGCTTCCTCTTCATGTTTCCCTTTTGCTGTCGAGCCTTGCTAGGAGTCAACAAGAAATGTAGCTCACAGAACAGTTGTACATCTTTGACATCAACAGTAATTTGCCCTGTCAGTAATGACAATAAAAATCAATTCTGTTTAAATGACTTGGGCTTGGGCACAAGGGATAATTAATGGTTGTTAAAGCATAAACATTTAAACTACAAAAGAATCCAAATTAACACAGCTGAAAATGTCTAGGAAGTCATTCTTTACCTAAGAAGAACAGCAGCACAGATCTACATGAAAGAATATTCCTCCACTTTCCCAAGTCAATATTCAGGGCCACACCCTGTTGCTTACAATAAGAAGAAATGTGAATAACAGAAAAAAAATTTGCATATTTTACTAATATGCAGAGAATATGAACCCTGCTTATTTAGGAAAATCTTAGCAAAAACCCCCAATCAACAACAACAACTTTCCTTATTCAGAAATCCAAATATGCTTTAGGGCAACACACTCACTGCATTTTTTGAGATGCTAACAGGCTCATAAAAACAGCCTGACCTTACTGAATGCATGCAGTTCATTTCTTGCAGGGTGGCTTCACCTTCTGCTACTCTGCCAACACATTTGTCATTGTATTTAGGTTACTCTAAACAATATAATGTGTTTGAGGACAACAGGACAGGATGACTAAACAGTACACTTAGATATGGGCATGTTCTCTAATAAAAGGAGAAGGTTTACACAACCCAGCATGCATGACTTGAGCAGAAAGAGCTACAGCCCTATATAATGCTAAGAACCCTGAGACAGCCCTCAAGAAACTTGTGCCTAATTTTTTGTACTTTCACAATTTAGTGGCATTACTAAAGAAGAGAAAAACCATCCAATCAACCAACCAAACCAGGAAATGCCTCTGGAGAGTGATTAATCCTCCCAGAAACAATTTCAAATTAATTTAGATCAGCTGTCCTGGATGTCAGAATGCAGAACATAATCTCATCAAAGTTTAAAAATCTAAATTTTCACATGTGGTCTAAAACTGTTTGGCTAGTATTGCAGGGGAAAAGATAAAAACATCTTAGCACTGAAGGAGGGTGGGTAGCAAGGTTAGCCTCAATATTTGATTTTTAGAAGGCTCAAGACTGGCAAGATGAACTGTACTTATATCACAAGATGTATAAACACAGAAAACTGGGTAAGTAGGACTAAATGGAGCAGAAATACTTTGCTGGAAAGCAACTTCACATTGTCAGAAGCCTACGAAACTCTTATGAAGATAAAATCACAACTAAATGAGAGGCTAAAGGTATGAAAGCATCACACAAATGTACCTTTGCATTGGAGGTTGCAGCTACTCAGAGCATCAGCTATGCTATTCACATAATTTCTCCTATTGCAATGCCAGTTTAAAGAAATAATCACACATTAAAATTTCAAATTTGATTAAAAGCTTGCTTTGACGAGAAATTCTTTGCCAAGAAATTACTTTCTCAGTGCAAAGAAAGCAACTGATATGATGACACTTTGATACCTATTTTTTCCAGAACTACACGAAAATTTTATGCTGAAGTCTCGAGACTAAATGAACCTACATGATCTCTGTATTTCAGCCAAACTTTCAATTTGAGCCTAATTACAAGAAGAGAGGTTTCTAAATGCTCTCAGGATGATTGGATGTTCACAATACAGCAGGTTTTGCCAGCAGAGATGCTTTTAAGAGAAGTATCTATGTGACTCTTGCTTATGTACTACTATAATTATTCGGGTTTATTGCCAAAAGAACATGCTATTTTTTTAACTCCTTGGTCACAGCAGCTAGTGCAAAGCAACCTTATTTTGTGGGTTTTTTTTTTCCCAAAATGGCAAAATTAGACAGAAGTATAAATTAAAATTCAAATTCCAAAACTGTGTGCAGATAAAACCTTATGTAGTTAGAAAAACTGTGTGAAGTCCATACATTCCACAGCATTGTTACTGAACACTTCACAGGTGTTTTTTTAATTGTAGTGGAAATTAAATGCTTTGTGTTTTCACTTTCCCCATTCCATTGTGGGTCTTAAGTCTTCTTTAAGAGTGAATTGACATACAGTTCCGTGACCTTACAGCACCAATCTGTTTAAAGTCAAAGATCTGGTAATATTTATTTTGCAAGGCAGGTCTCTTACCAAAACAAATATGCACTAAATAACAAATTATCCTGCTCAGTCTTATTACAAAAATAAAGAATGAGAACAACTTGAGTTTACTTAATCAAGAAGTAGATGTGAATATGTGTAAGTTTATACCTAAACACAGGTAACTAGCCAGTTGGAAGTGTATATCCAGAGCTGAAATAGGTGAGAACAAGTAGAAACTCTCAGCAAACACAATCTATGTCCCACTGTACAGAATGCACAGAGTGAAATAAAAGCCAACTATATAAACATCTCTAGAAGGTCCATGCAAATTACACACCTCTGTTGCTGCAGATTTTGCCATCTGGGGATGTGCATCTCTTCTTGATCTCCCAGGGGGTGATGTCACACTGGAATTCACATTTATCTCCATGCCAACCAGCCTCACAGTAACAGTTTCCACAGTAACACTTTCCATGGCCTTAAGCCAAAACAAATTTTGTACAGTGAGAAAGAGGCAAGTTTTTAAAAGGCATTAACAATTTCACTGTTTTGATCTTTTCTTTTAAAAACTTTTACCGCTAGAATAGAAACAATTTATAGTCCATGTATGAATACATAAAATCAGACAAAAGATATCTAAACTACACTTTTCCCCACTATTTTAGAGCCAGCTTTCCTTTAACCATAGATTAAATCTAATCAATAAACACTAACTGACAACATAATTTTTATACTCTTAGTTTATTTTTTTTTTTTTACTTTATGGACAAATTTTAAGACCGTAATAATTAAAATTTAAGTACAGCTTTACACATCAAGGTGGGACACATACTTGGCATGTCTAATAACACATTATGTGTTCTTGACTCCTCAACTAGTTGCAGTAAAGACATCTTGATTTATTACACACCAACATGTTGTATATAGCTTCCCTTCTTCTTCCCCTCTGTCAAGAAGATTTTTGAACATGGCTAAACCAGTTCATTAAGGAAAATTATTTTCAAAATTAATCTTTCAGATGTTCATTTAACAATACATACATATCCCAAAAAAGATGACTGCATCATTCAAGTCTGGGTGAAACCAGCTCCAGAATATTTTCATCTGCTAAGGTGTGCCGGTGTGCCATGTGCTTCACAGCATAAAGCTTTTAAATTAAGTAATAAAGCTTTTAAATTAAGTTGCAATTCTTACTAATCTAAGAGCTCCCGAATCTGGACTTCAGAGGACCATTCTGCATACTCTCATTTAAAATCCCTACTTAATCCCAGGATTAAAAAAAAAAAAGTTCTTTTCGCCTTCAAAGGCCCTTAAACAAATAGAATTTATTTTGTTGTCTGTGGAAGGAAAAGACAGAGAAAGATTTGCCACAAGTACTCTCTCTTTTCAGACACACACACACATGCACAGGAAGCACTACCACCAGATATGAATAGCCTAGGAGCAGACTGGAACACTCTTGTGGGCATATGGACACAATCTGCACGTGTGTAGCTTGAGCAATGTTTGTAGCACCTTCCAGCTCAAAGACAAGCCTCCTTCTCAACACAGGCAACAGCATTATAATGCCATAAATGGTGTGTATTGCACAATACTTGGTTGCAGGTTCCTGACTTATAATGACATGAAAGAACAGTTTGAATTTTGGTTGCTTTTCTGTCTATCAGCAGAGTTAATTTCATCTTATTTTTATGCCTTTCCTATCACAGATGAAATTCATTATTCATTCCTTTCTCTTCTTATCTTCCTGATTCTGAGTTATCATCCTACATTTATTCCTGATATTTTTAATTTTTGCTTCCTTGACAAAATTCCTAATAATCTATGTTCTGGTTTGGTTTTTTTTTTTTTGTTTGTTTTTGTTGTTTTTTGTTTTTGTTTTGGTTTTTTTTTTCTATATGTTCTCCATTCTGCTCTCTCTTATCTGTGTCACAAAGCATTCACATTCTTCATATATATTCTACTGAAGACAGACACACTAAGCTATGAATTACCTTAGTGATTTATCTTGTACAATTCTCTTTGCAGTTCTTCCAAAAAGAGGAGAATGTCACAGGATTTATTCATTCTTTAACCTTATGGTTCGCTCATTTTTACATCTGAAATTTGCACTTAGAATCTGCAGTGTGAAGTCTTGCAAATGGAGGTACTTTTATTTTAAGCCATAAATTCAGTAAAGATATTTTGTAGAACCATGCAGTTAAATAATAGCCTGTATTAATCATCACTTTTCTTGCGCTCATTAAGATACATACCTGTACAAATCTCTCCTGTTTCATCATCAATGCATTCTCTGTCATCACATTCACAAAATTTGCCATATACCAGTCCATTTTCTTCTGAGTTAGCACATTGGCACCTGCCACACTGACATGTGCCTGTAAACATTTAAGAGACATTGCCCAATGACTGCAGATTATAGAAACTATGAGTTTCATTAGTGTGTCAGAGATGGCACATATTTTATTTCTGAGAAGGCTGAAATCTAAAGATCATCCACACAAATAAAGACAGACAGAAATTATCCATATCAACAAAAAGCCTAATCTTAGCTGTGTTTCTAAGCCTAATCTTAGCCGTGATGGAGCATTCAAGTGCCGTTGAAGTGTAAAGCTGTTTTTTTCACAGTGTAAACCACACACAAAGAAAACCAAAACCAAACAAGCAAAAAAAACCCACCAAAAAACTTTCTGACATAATGAAAAGCCAGAGCACTCAGGCAATGCAGCAAAAGATGCAAATGGATTTGTAAACAGATCTCTCTTGTATCACGCCTCATCATGTCACAAATTTGCTCCCAGACTTCAACGACAATGTTAGTAGCAGATCAAAAAGCAATCCCAGCAATACAAAATACAGCCCATCAAAGTTAGCCAAACTCCTTAGTCAGTCTCATTGAATTCCTGTCCTGTTTAATACCAGCAAAAGCAAAACCATTTATTCTTCTCATGATGCCACAAACACTTCCCCCTTAGCTGCTTAGAGTGGCTGTTATGTTCATTTTCCTGTGAAGACTGGGGCCACTTCTAACCAAGGAAAGAAAGAGGCTCTTTTTTAAGAAGTTTGACTAAGTACAGTGAGATATACTTATTTTTGAAAGTCAGTTTCTCATTTAGCTATCTCTCATGGCTCTCACAATAGCAAGTTTCTACATCTGTTGTTAGACATTAAGTGTATCATTTACTCAGTGTGCTGCATGCTTTCATGTTAAACTGTTTTCTTACCCTGTTCTACCTTCTAACAAGTCCCACAAATCCTTGGGATTTTTTGCTCATGTCAGCAACTAACTTGTGAGAAATTTACTTGTATGAAAATGTGTGGATTCCAACAGAAATTAAAGACCAGCAATGGTGAGCAAAAGTGGCATTCTTAAAACATTTTTCCACTTGGAGGTCAATGTAATGGAAAAACCAGAAGGCAATTTCTGGTCTCAAAACTTAATTGGTAGAAAATGCCCTTTAAAATGGTACCATTCTTCAATAAAGTCTTCTAAAATGCCATTTGGTTTTCCTCTGATTTTTTTTTTTTCAAGGAAAAGACCTTTTTAAGTTAGGATGCTTATAAAACTAAACAATTAGAGTATAGAGTGTTACCAAATCAGAATAGTGAAGAGGTAAACGCTCTTTTAAATGATTCAACACATCTTCTACAACTGATTTTAATAATCACAGGTACAATTCAAAAGTGTCTCAAAAAATTGCACAGCTTATTAATGTCCAGGAAAAATATTTGCAAATGCCATTTCTGGATTCTGTAAACACAAACACTTGATAGAAGTTACATCACTTCCAGTGTTAATGCCATTGCAACAACATTCTGATGAGGAAAATAAATTGTACAGTTGCAGTTGCATCAACTCACAACAGCTGTGGATAAATCACAGTACTATAGTAGGTGTTCCTAATCAGTGTACATTATATGCACAGAAATAAGCCTATGGGAAAATTAAACATTTTAGTACACCTACAGTTTCTCTGGGTCTCATGGAACATACTATACAAAAGTACTAGTTAGAAATGACAGTGATTCTCAAGATAACACCGGGAGAGCACTAAGGTATCAAAAGCAACAAAAGACATCTTACCTGCACCAGAACAGATGATATCTTGAGAATTCTTGCACATTTCATTGCTTTTCTTCCTTGTAAGATTGCAAGTAGTTGGATACTGACAAGCTTCACCGTACCAGCCTTCATCACATTTGCACTTCCCACAGTCACACTTTCCATGGCCTAGCAAAGGAAGGAAACAGTGTGTCAAGACCCTTCTTTCCTCATTCAGAAAGTGGTATTTTCTTATCCAGCTTTTAAAATAGATTCCATCAATTACATCTTTAAATGAACATGACTAACAGATTAACTTAACAGAGTTCATAGGCATTTAAAAATAGCAGGGAGACAGCCAGCAGCACATGGCTCCACCAAGGGCAAGGCCTGCCTGACCAACTTGCGCCATTCCATGATGGAATGACTACATCAGCGGACAAGGGAAGAGCCACAGATATCATTTATCTGAACTTCTGTAGAGCATTAGACACAGTTGCCCACAACATCCTTCTCTAAACTGGAGAGAGATGGATTTGATGGGTGAGGTGTTAGGTGCACAAGGACTTGGTCGGGGGTCACACTGAGAGTCCTGGAGGACACCACTGACAGGGGGAGTCCCTCAGGGATCTGTACTGTGACCAGTGTTATTGATTATCTTCCTAAAGACACAGACAAAGGGATCAAGTGCATCCTCTGCAAATTTGGAGATGTCACCAAGCTGAGTGGGGCAGCTGACACCTCTGAAGGATGTGATGCCATCCAGAGGGACATGGACAGGCTCAAGAAGAAGGTCCCTTGGAATCTCATGTGTATTAACAAGATCAAGTGCAAGGTGCTGCACCTAGGCTGGGGCAACCCCCAGTATCAACACAGGCTGGGGGATGAACAGACCAGGAGCAGCCCTGCCCAGAAGGACTTGGGGGCACTGGTGGATGAGAGGCTGGACAATTTTCTCTATTTATGTTACATACAAAGTATCATTTTTTACACTAACTTCCAGGAGCAAACTTTCAGTACTTCATTCTGTAGCATTCCTATACAATTTTAGGTAGTAAATGTGAAAACAATTGCATCTCTTTCAAAACAGAATTACATTTTAAAATACATATCTTTTAAATATATATCCGATTTACATAATATTCCCATCCTATCAATGCATCTTAAAACCAGAATCTAATTGCAGTCTATTTTAAATACATCTATTCCCCTGGTTAGAGTCAACTGCCTGAAAAATACAAGCCCAGTCTGCTGCCAGTAAGAAGGAGTTTAAATAATTATTATAAATGACAGTTTTAATTAGAAAAAAATTATTTTGTTGCTCAAGAAAACTTTGCTTGCCTTCCAACATGGTTCTAAGACAAGATACAGTTCAATAGCTGCAAAAAACATAAAGCAAAAACATAAGAGAACATGTTAGTTATTTTTTCAAAACATAAGTTGCCATCTTAAAAATTGCTGAATAACTCTCCATTGGTAAAGTAAAAGGAAAAAGAGGACATAAAATACAGAATAAAACCTACTCTAGTGACTACTCTGCTTCAATGACAGACAACAGCATAAAGCCAATCCAGAAAGTGGTGGTAAATCCTAGGGTAGCTTACAAAAATGTAAAGGAAAAACATATCAATTTTCCTTCCTTTGAAGGATTGCTTGTCACTATGACTTTGCATTCTCTATGTTAGCCACTATTGTGATTTAACAGTTTGATGCCTGCTGGTGAAGAAAAAATATTCTAATAAAAGTAGGACTCATTTTCCCATTCCCATGTCTAAATGACAGAGTAAGGCATAAACCACTCTGTATCAATTATTACCAATGGTCCAGCAGCACTAACCTCTCTCAGTTAGAGATGCCCTAATCTAACGCATGATGCATGAAGGAAATTAATAATTTCACTTAAAATGCAAAACAGTCTGTTGAAACAAAATTAATAAAATATTCTCATGAAAGAGGTTATGCAGAGGAGCTATTTAACCAGAAAACACCAAAGACCAAAATTAATAAAATTTTGAGATTTAATGGAAGATCATTTGCATGCAACTGAAAGAAACTGTCAGGAATCTAACTAGCATGAATTTGTAAGATTGCACACATGATTTTCACCTTTACCATCCCTTAAAATATATTAATTTTGCCATTTGGATTTTTTTTAATTGCAAAGCAATGGCAATATTCTGCACAAAAATCAGGTTGAAAGGACTACATTGAAGTGTAGAAGGCTATGACTCCCTGCCATAACTTGTATATCTCACTGCATTTTCCCTGACACATGGATAATGCAATTGATCTGCAAGTCAGTTTGACATACGAATCCCCTTCTTGCTTATTTCCCACACCCACATGTACCAATATTACTGCCTTCCTCAAGACCAAAATAATGATGTGATGACATATAAACCAAGTATGCGATAAACTGTAAGAAAATTAGAAAAAGCAAAGAAGTTAACTACTGGGTAAGAGAAAAAAACCTTTTCTTTAAGAGAGGTTTTTGTAGGATCCCATTTGTTGTGTATAAATTTCTGCATTATTTAGAAAGCATATAATTTTATGAAATAGTAAATAAGGAGTGGCTATCACTATGAAAGCTGTGAGGTGAGATTGCAATTTCCCAAAAAAAAAAAATTTAGCAATAAAAGGTAGACCCAGTTATTTGAGGATGTGACAAAGAAGATGAGAAAAGTGAAGTATCCGACCTCACTAAATAGCTGGTCAAGAAAGCTGAATCTCAAAGTGATGACACATTCATTCAATTTTTTAAAAAATTACTGCAGCATAAATAAATGCTAAACAGAAATCAGAACTCTACTAAAAATCATCACCAACAACACATCAACAAAAAAAGAAAAAAAAAAAAAGGACAACTCAAGAAAATGCAATAATTCCTTTAAGAAAAAGAAGACTGTGAAAAACTTGCAGTTTCAAACATTGAGAGAAACATTTTATAACAAAGGGCTCCATTTCTAACTAGATGAGCAGTCACCTCAGAGGATATCTGGAATATGCAGAAGGCTTTTAGGGTGTAATATAAAATTAATATGTGAGGAAAACTGTCAGATGTCAGAAAATATATGAAGAAAGTGAGAACAGAAAATGTTAGGCAAGGTCAGTTCTTGCAAAATTCCAAGTACTAAAATGTACTTTCATCATCCAAATAAAAAGAAAACAGGAAAAAAGAGTGGCTTCGCCAAGCAGAAAAAAACAGTTAAGATTAAAGACAATTTACAGGCAGCCCAAAACAAAACTAATACGGGGATGTTGACTACCAGTAGAAAATGCAGTGTGGCTAATGACATGCTCTCTGGAAGTGAAAATTACTCATCCAAGATGAGAAGAAAACAAAGACATAAAACTATTTTTAAGGAAGTGTCTGGATCAAGAGGGCAATACTCCATAACCTCCATTTGAGAGTACTTAAAATACTTGTACATGAAAGGGCAGTTCAGCAACAAAGACTATTAATGAACCTATCAGGTTGGCAATCAAGGGTCTGAAAAATAAAACCTAGCTTTTTTTTCTTTTAAGCAAAATAAGTGCACATGATCCAGACAACATTAAAAAAATGCCTGTTACCTCCTGAGCTGTGCCAGGATTTGAAATAAACTATGAAGCATTGCATAGCTACAGACACTGAAGTAATGAAAATGGAATATAATGAATAACAGCTTTACCCCAAAATAGACTAGCATTATGCCAAAATAACCTGGCACATCTTTTTTGAGATAATGAATATTCTAAGAAAAGGAACATAGGAAATCCATGTGATAGGATCATATGTGTTGGACACAATGCCTCCCATGAAAGGAAAAAATATTCTGGAAAAAAAGCTCTAGAAATGCCAAAGAATCACAACACAGTTTAAAGGAAGGAAACAACATTAGCACAAAAAGGCATATTACTGGAATAGAAGACGTCTAGCTAAGTTTCAAATAATGTTTTTGGAACTCTGTGTGTTTTACTGATACTGATAAAGAAATTCAGATAATACAAACAACATTTGGCAATAACAAGCCTGTAAATGCTCACTAAAGAGGTGAAGAGGTAAGACCATACAAAAATAACTGGACTGACAATCTGAAGGACCAAAATAGTAAAAGTGGATTGAAACTGGAAATAGAGGCACAGAATTACACACTAGGGGCAAGGAAATGATGCCACAGTCTAATACCACCCCAGCTGGAAACAGCAAGAAGAATGTGACTGCATGTTGACATCAGCTCTGGAAACATGGTGTGACTAAGCCTTCAGCTGACAAGTGTCTGAGATGTACCCATTGGGGATATATCACTAGGGACAGGAAGCGGCAACAAATCTGCATTTGAAATTATTCACACAATGCATAGGATGTGGTCCTGAGCCCAGTTTATCCTTGAAAACTGCCATTAGGTCTCTAAACTTTGGAAGACTAAGTCAAGTTCTCCAGGGAAAACATCTGCAGAATTTTTGTCACTTGCAAAGTTACAATTGGTTGGGAATTAAAATATCTGAGCAGAAAGATGGTAATTTAAACCATAAACATTTGGCTCTGATCACATACTTTTCTGCTTAGACCCTTGACCTCAACCTAAGTGCCTTCTAAAATATTTTTCTACTATATATATGCATGCCTACCGGTCCAAGAGCAAAGACACAAAGGTAAAATCTCTGATAAAAAGTTCTGAATGCACATCTGTATTGCACGTATTCAGGGCATCGATTTGGAAGCCTGCTTTTACTGAGCTCTGTGTGCAATCCATCATGAGAGACAGGCACTTCTGCAGAGTGACTCAGGCCCTGTGTGGGCTGAACAGACCTCAGAGGTTGTCTGTCTTTTTTCACTAAACTGCTGGGAAGCTGGGACTTTGGAGTTTGATGCATCATTAAATACCTTTGCATGAAAATACAGATCATTCATTTATGTTCTTTTGCTTCGCTTATCTATACAATATTCAATGTCAGGGTTAAATATTCTGACACATTTTGAATATAAAAAGGAGCATGATGTCAGCTTAGTTACAGGTTGAACTGCATTGCTTTATGAAAACAATTGTATTAAATAATTATTGGATGGACCAGAAACTAAGTTTGAGCACTGCTTTGGTTTTTATGGGTCAGCAGAAATTGCATCATTCAGCAGTGCTATTGGGTTTTTTGTGCATCTTACTGGAAAAGATTCTCTCCATGTTTGTACCTGTTTTCTTTAATATTTTTTATTACATTACATTCACTGTGACTGAAATTTGCTACATCTTGTGCTTAAACTTTCCATAGGCAATGAAATCGGTCAAAACAAACTACTTGGTTTGTCACCTCCCATGCTCTTCCGAAGAGCATGTGTGAATGTATGCATGTTTATCTGCCATGACTATCTTTTCTACAGAGCAGTGGTGGGGCACAAAAATGTAGACTCCTTAACAGAAAGAAAAAATAAGAAAAGACTGGTCTTCAAGACCTTAAATTGACAAAAAAGGTGACTAGGTTTAACACCCGTATCTTTAATTTTCTGGATAACTTCTGCCACACAAAAACATCACCAGAAGTCCAAGTGATGAGCTTAAAAACTCTTCTTCATAAAGAAAATATTGATAATTGATTTTGTCATAGAATTTTTGGTAAGGATAAACATCTTGGTACTTCACAGCTTTCAGATGTTTTGTATGAGTAGAGGTAGGTAGTTTAAAAACAAACAGCCCAATGAAGGAACATGCTACCTTTGAAATTACAGTCACTATTTTTCTCAGCACGACTAATAGCGTCCTCTCTGTCTAGAATGAACTGTGAAACTATGGTCATGTGATTATTAAACTGCTAAAGCTTTTAAATAAATTCTTGGCTCATTGAGTAAACACAACTGGAAATACTGCCTTTGGAATAATATCTATTTATGTGGTTGCACCACATTAGTTATAGCAAAGTAACCCTCACATCAAAAGCTGTCTTACTTGAGTGCAAAGATCCAGGCTGTTTGGCCAGACACTAAAATATACTCGGATGTCCTTGCTGCCACATGTTTTTGATAGCAAAAGCCCAATGATTCTATGTAAGAACACAATTGAGGGCAGTTCTCACTTTAAAATTGTAATGGAATCAATTTTATACAGGCAGGTGAGATGCGTATGCTAAGATAAGGATTTCTCTCTCAAGCATGAAGTTAGTCATCAGAAGAAAATCAGCAGCTGGAATGATAAATTAATTGGGCACATTACTATGCATTTTTAGCAACCCCTGAATGATTTCTGAAGTGCTTTTTAAATCTGAAAAAACTAATTCATTAAATGGGTGAAGAAATATGAAGAATTTTTTGTTCTGGATTCCAAATTCTGATTGGGATATTAGACAGGAAGGATAATTCCATTGTAAGAGTAGAAAATGTTGGAAAAAAAATTAAAACTTTTTTTTCACTTTCAGCCTATACCAGCACAATGAGGATGTTTTTAATATTTCTTTCCAAATGGATACCTTTCTTTCCAGTAGTAAGTGAAATAGATTGTGCTACTTTGCACCAATGAAAAGCTAGTGAAAACGTTTCAGATTACACCAAGATAGTATTTGCAAAATGGACAACTCTTATCTAACTGCATTTGAGATTCTCAATAACTGTGACTTGAACTCAGATGAAGCATTTTTCTGACTCTCCTTTTTTAAATATTGTTAGAGTTGCAATTTTAAGGGGGAAAAAACTTATTAGTTTGTATCATTACTTTTTTCTCCATCTCAGTATATTTAATCTCTTTTTAGGGCTGGGGTCCTGGTTGTCTATGTTGCATTGCCTCCAACAAAAGCCAGGTCTTCTTGACACTGGGGTTTTCACAAGAATACTGCCTCCTCCTTCACATCACAACCACTTGTTATTCTCCTTGTGCTGACAGGATGAAGTTAAACTATGGATTGACCAAGAGGACTGGAATTAAGAAACAATGCTCAAAAACTCCAGGAGCAAATTTCAAGGGAAAAGCAGCCTGATAATAACAGAACGTCTCAAGCCAATTTTGTCACTGAAGCTCCTTTATCAACAAGCCACAGTCCTGATAAGAACTTCATCAGAGATTTTAAAAGCAACACAGAAGGAGAGATCTTTAAGGATGAAAAGAAATTTAACCTTATCTCCCTCTCAAAAGGCTATTAAAAATGAAAACTCACTACATTGGAACTTAGATGCTCTTACATTAAACCAATTTATCCACGTTTATTTAAGGTGTCCAGACCTCGGAGTAGTCCAGAGTAAGAGAGAAAACCACTGAGTGCTGGGCTGTGGGGAGCCTGAGAGACTGAGTGACACAGAAGAGCACACAAGGTCTGTAGCACAGTTTGCCTCTCAATGCTCTGCAGTGATTGGATTCCCCACACATATTTAAGTTCATCTGAAATGGATTTTCAGAGTTAAAATGAAAATTGATGACAAACCATCCCAATCTAGTTATTACTGGAAGCACCTTGATAATGAAAATTTCATAAATGTTGTTAAATTCTAAATCCAACAGAGGTATGGATTAAACCAAAACAAATGATTGCAGGAACTTCCTATGGAAAAGCAAAAAAATGCCACTTGCACTTGCACCGTGTGTTGGAGGGATCACTTAGAACAGTGTTTTAGTAAACAAATATCAAACAGCGTTCTAAAGCGAAAAAATCAATCAGAACCTGCATTAAAATAGAGAAAAATCACCAAAGATACGTGTGAGGGCATGACTGCTGATAGTATTTATTTTTCAGGTTATTAATCAACTAGACACAGTGGCTATATCTAGTATACATACTCTAAAGTATTTACAGCAATAACATCTTTTTTTCATGTTGTGTCAGTGTGAATTCAGGAGTTTATAAATCTTCTAATCATCTCTGAATACAAGTTGTGCAAATAAGCTAATTTAAAAGTACTATTGCTAAATTTGGAGAGAAAAAGTATTAGCATTTGCAGAAGAGTATTTTAAGAAAACACTTAAAATTTAAATCAACATCATACAGGACAAGTATTAGATCAAGACATAATAAGAATCTATGGATCAGATAAAAAAAGCTTAAAATCAGTATCTTTAAAAACTAAAATGGATTAGAAAATTAAACTGAAATTTAAAAAAAATTAAAAATTAAAGTTTAAAACTTGCTCCACCTGGAAAGTCTGAATACTCTCCACTACTTAGATTATAGTTATCTTTCTCTGCCTAAAGAGGTCATCACGAATGATTTTATTTAGTCTTGGAATTTAAAACTATATTTACTGACAATTGCAATTCCACTGACAAGATTAGAAACTAAATTAAAGGAATGCTTACAAAAGATTTTTATTGCATATACTGGTCATAGTACTTTTTTATTTTTATATATGCTACTCTAATCCTGTATTTCAGAATTTCAGAGCAACTGTTTCCGAAAGAGGCGAGGAAGAATTTTCATTCTTTTACATGGCCTACTACTTCATATAAATGTTTGAATTCTTCCCCTCTCAACCATCTGTGTCAGCATGAAACAGATAAAGGTGAGATTGTCTCCTGTGCTCTTAAATTCTCTCAGCACATAACTCTTTGTGTCAGGTTATACAATTGTGTAGCCCTTTCTATGTGTCCATCCTACTTCTGTTTAAGTGCCTAATAAGGTATTAGAAACTAACGTTTTCAGCAAGTAAATGCCAAAAAAGCATAATGTATAATAATTCTTTTAATAATTCTTTTTGATATCAAAGAATTCCAAATGACATTTAAAAAAAAGTTTTGGAAGTGAATTTCATGAAAAATTCTAAAATAATTTTTTCATCATGGTTTAGAAAAAAAAAAAAAAAGTAAGCAAGAGATAAAAGTTTTTCAAATATTTCTATTCCGATTTCATTGTCTGCAGTTACAACACATGGCAGGGGTAATGCATACTTTTAGCACTCAGAGTGCTGGACAGTGCTCTGAGACCAAACAGTTTCACACAGCTTGAGTCTTTTACTTGAAGTGTATAAAAAACCCACAGCTGTATTTGTAAAAAAACCTCTGTGTGCTATTACTACACATGTGTACTTAGTATTAAAATGTTTGTGCCTATCTGTACATAAACATACCTCAAGAAACAAAGACAACCCACATTCCTCTGCCTGTAGTAAGAATGTCCAAAATACAAGAAAGCATAAATTTCACTGCTGATCAGTGACATCTCTTTTTCCCCACTTGGCTATAGATTCAAATTCCCTGTACAGTGAACTGACTCAATGAAAATCAATTGGATATTTTGAATGATAAAAATGAAGGAAAGCAACACTTAGCTGAACCAGCTCCAGTTTGTTATCCTGGAGGTGGCACAAGTTGATATCATTTTAAATGTGACTCATGCTGTTTAGACAGATGATATAAATATCTCAGGGAGACAGAGATAAATTAGTTTTATCCATCAAAACAGTCTAGACTCAAGGTTTCCATTAATAATTCAATTCTTCTGTGAAAGATTTCCTACTTATTTTTAACCAAACGGTTTCTCATTTTTTTGAAGATCAAAAATAATCAACTTTTAAGTAAGAAGATCTTTAAATAGGCAGAGTAAGTATTTTTTAGCTTTTTTAGAGGACTGCTTTTCCATATATTACTGTACCAGTGTAGACTTTTGCACAGATACTACACATGTCAAACAAAATTATACCTGAGAGATGAACAACTCCTTTCCATAAGATAACTTTCAGAGAAGTTACCCCTTGTGGGCTAGGGGAGAGAACAGGAATGGAAGAAGTGAGAAAACTCGTGGGTTAAGGTAAAGACTGTTTAATAGGTAAAGTAAAAGCTGTGCACACAAACAAGGCAAAACAAGGAATTCATTCACCACTTCCCATTGGCAGGCAGGTGTTCAGCCATCCTCAGGAAAGCTGCTCTGCATCACACATGACAGTGATTTGGGAAGAGAAACGCCATCATTCTGAACATCCCTCCCTCTTTCTTGCTGAGCATGATGCCACACAGGATATGCCCATGGTCAGCTGGGGTCAGCTATCCTGATCCAGCTCCTTGTGCACCCCCAGCCTGTTCCCTTGTGGGGTGAGAGGCAGAAAAAGCCTTGACTCTGTGCAAGGGCTGCTCAGCAACAGCTGAAACATCCCTGAGTTATCAACACTGTTTGCAGCACAGATACAAAACACAGCCACATACCAACTGCTGTAAGAAAAGTCATCTGCACAAAAGAAAAAAAGCCAGTACAAGCCCATTTCCTGAGTCCAGTCATTTTGGTGTGTGCTTCAGGTTGACTAACAAACATTTTCCCAGAAACCTTCCACTGGATCCTTCCATGGTCTGGGCTACACATAACCTTTTAGGATCTGTAAATCTAAAAGAGATGAACTGAATCTGACTGAAGGACAACTTCTGCCTGTGAGATTAAAAATATCACCACACCCCTATGAAAACCCCACAAATGCTGCAGGGTTTTTTATTTTAAAAAAGGGCACATACATTTATTAAAAACTGTGCCTCCAAATGCCTGGGTCATTAGTACTGAAGATATAGCTAAAGATGGTAGGGCTAAAATATACCTTGTTAAATACATACCAAATTTTACCAGTGTATTTGATCACTGAGGGGAAAAAAATAAATCAGAAAGTTATTTAGGAGTAAAGTTATGCTATACACATTGCACATTCAAAATGAATGCAGCTGGTACTGCTGTTTACATAGAGCACAGGTTGACACCACAAACTTGCTTCAAGGACCGGCTGAGCTCAGATTAGCTGTACAACATTTCATTTGCTGCATATTAAATAAGTGGCCACCTGTGTGGCTTTGCCTTTTTCTTCAAGTTCTCATGTGAACATCCTTTTGTTTGACAGTCAAAATGAGCCACAGTGGTTACCTCAGAGAATATCCTATAAGAGGTGTGAAGGCCACCACAATGGTGAACCTCAGCACAGACAGAATTCAGGCAGCCTGACAGGCCTTGATTAGAAGTCCTGATGCTGCACAACTTAAAGAGATGTAAGGTCCGTCCTGTTCCTTTTTGTCCTTCTTGTGTTCTCTCCAATTAAAGATAGCAATAAAAAGCTATTTTAAACAACACCTTATGGAGTCTGAGAGCCTTTATTACCAGGATTAACAACAAGGTCTAGCATAGGCGAGTTACAATTCTCTTGAGCATTCTCTAATGAAATCCCAGACATTGTACCATTTCTGGGTCTCTGTTGGTCAACAAAGTCCACATTAAACATGCCAGTTACAGAAATGTTTAATGGAACAAGCCAGGTGGGTAAGACAGTTCCCAGGAGTAGAAAAGTGAGTCAAGTACTATTTACAGTATGGCAAACCTAGTGGCAAAAGGGTCAGAATTACAAGCCCGGCACAATTCTGAGCTGCACACAGGAAAACCTACACCTAAATTAAAGCCAATGCACTGAACAAGGCCTGTTTGAGGACTGTGTAGTGAACACTGAGTTAGAAGCTAAAAACTTTATGCTGTATCTCCTTTGCATAGTGAGCTGGAGGGCAGAAAAGGGGACACCACCTCACAAAACAACCACAGGCCTCCTACGATGACTACACTTTAACGAAATCTATCACCATCATGAAAGTTACTGCTATTCAGTAATTGTGCTTAATAAATTACTGACTGGTGATCCAAAGACTTCAGTTTTTAAACCCAGGATCTCCTAGATGATGTGCCTTCTCATCTGAAAGAATTATATTAGGTGTTATCTCTTAGAGATAGAAATATTTGTTATCAAAGCTGTATATTATTTACAAAACAATTTATGCATAATTTCAAGATAAATATAACTAATTGAAATGGATAATTTTATTTAATGATATTTAAATGGTGCTTTTACATATATAGGAAATTAAAGGATTGCACATTCCTCCTATAGCTCAAGATCATAAATATAATTAACCCTTTTCCTTAGAATTATGTCTGGTAGGATATCTGGCCCTTTTCTCTTCAAACAATGTAGATACACACGACACAGAAAACAGAAATTGTAAACAGCAGCTTGTCACAGATTAAAATTGTTAAACACCACCTAGTAATCCCTGAAATTGAGTCACTAATGTCTCCAAAACTTTTGTTAGTATATGGGGAAAACTCATTACAAAGTAAGAGGCATATAAAACCAGAGTATTCAAGCTTGCATCAACATTTAAAAAGAAACTGAGCATTGCACATAGTTTTAATAGAGCATTAGTAGAGAAAAAAAACATGGGTGCCTCAAAATCTCACTTTAGAAAGTTTTGAAAATATCTGACACATTTAAGGGTTATACCTCAACATTCCAATGAAGATCATGGATCAAAAGTTAAATACAATTCTGAGTAAAGTTGTGCCTGCATTTATCTCCTGCCAAACGTTAAACAAATGCTCCTCAGTATTTGTTTTGGCTATACTTTTCCCCCACTGTACAGCTAGGGTACTAGGTCTTTCTTCCCTTGCTTTTTGAATACTAATAATCTCTCAACACTAAAACTTTTCCCTATGCTCTTAGAAAAGATAAACATTTGTGAAGTTTTATCCTGTTCAAAGATTGCAGTGTTTTCTTTATCAGTTTCAAGAAGAATCTGAAGTTCAGCAACATAAAGATGGATCTTGCTTCCTAGAACATGCCTCAGGTTGATAGTTTTTCTACAGTCCAGCCAAACCTGCTGCAGCACCTGTTGTTATCACATTCTTCAAAGTACAGACTTACCAATTTACCAAGCTGTGCACTGGCTCCTCAGTGAAATTAAACAGACTTCACTTTCCACAACATGGTATAGGGTATTTGAGAAATTTAATTCCTGAGATAACAGAGGCTAAAATATATTGCAATTTCAGTGTCTTCAAGAAAAGGTCAGGTCTGGATTGGAAGCATCCTCACTCATATTCCTCAATATTCCTCATCCAGTGACTTGAGCCTGTCAGAAGGAAGGCTCAGCAAGTGGAATAATAGGAGGACTGGTAAAGAAATCAGGCATTCACAATATGATTCTTTAGGAATACATTGCACTTTCTTTATAAGTAGGAAGACTGCCAGAGAGAAGGAGGTGGCAGGGATGAAAAAAAGTTTACTTTTTTCCAGATGTGCCACAGAATCATAGAATACTCTGAGTTGGAAAGGACTGACAAGAATCATCCAAGTCCAGCTCCTGGCCCTGCACAGGAGTACCACAAGAGTCACACCCTGTGCCTGCCAGCATTGTCCAAATCCTTCTGGAACTCTGTCAGGATGGTGCAGTGACCACTTCCCTGGGAGCCTGTCCCAGTGAAGATATTCTTTGCATATCCCCAGCACATCTTCATACCATCCCCTCAGGTCCTGTCACTTCTCACTACAAGGATCAGCACCCACCCCTCCTCTCCCCCTCACGAGGAAGTTGCAACTGCAGTGAGGTCTTCCCTCAGTCTCCTCTTTTCCAGCCTGAAGAAAACAAATTACCTCAGCTACTCCTTGTATTGATTTCCCTCCAGGCCCTTCTCTGGACACTTTCTAATAGCTTTATATAAATAATTTATTTAAAGTAATATGATTATATAATAATAGATAAGATAGATGGATGGATGGATAGATAATTTATTTTGAGACAATTATGAAAGCACTACAGCCAGTGGCTCCAACAAGCAGCTTGCTTTGATTTAGAGTTTATGCCTGGAGAAAAATCTTTACTAGGATATAACATATTCTTGCTTTTAGACCCTTAGACATTTCCCAGATAACATGATCATTTTCAGAAACCTCTTATATTTTGTGAAATATATATTAGAACTGATTTCTTCAGTTGCCTTTTTGAAAACTTTCCATACAGTTCATGGCACCTCACAGTTCTGCACAGCACAGTCTGAAAAACAAGGTAGGCATATTAGTAAGAGAGAGAGGTTACTAACTTAGGTGCCTTGGGTACATCACCATAATTGGATGTGTGAATGTGCTCAGACAACTTAGGAAAAGGCTTTTGCAGAGTAGGAGCTATTATATTACTTATTCTTCGCATCAAAAGCAACACAAAAACCTCCTTGCCCAGAGAAACAGTGAGAAAATAGCTGGCAGGTGGGAACAGAGCTCCAACTGTGAGAGTATGCACAGATTACCATCCTTTTAAACAAAGAGTAATCAGCACAGTATTATACCTTTCAAAAATACCAGAGACTGCAATTCATGGCAAACTGAAATCAACTCTATTTTTATTTCTTGGTTCAAAATAAATCAGGGAAATCTTCTCAATTAAAAGAACATAACGGACAGGAGGTGAACTGATTGCTTTATTTGCTTTTAAAACATTGTTCCAGATTCTTAGTGTAGAAAGATTATTTCTAGGTGTGGGTGGTATAATTGGAGCTTCTCAGTCTCTTTATGTTGTTATTCTCCTCAATGCACGTTTAAATGTAGTGGTAATAAGCAATGAATTTAGAAAAAGAAAATCCAAACAATTGAGTGACATTTCCCATTCCTTACAAAGTTTGAAGCTCAAAGTTCTGAAGTCATTTCAGGTGAAATCCTGAATTCTTTTAATTTCAGATATTTATGTAGTCCTCTTACCATATAATCTTAGCATACCACAATCAATTACTAGGTACTTGTGTGGACATTTACATTCACAGAAACTGTGGTGAAAAAAATTGCCAGTTTTTATAGATAAGGAATACAACATACTGGAAGACATGTAAAACAAGTGAGTTTAGCTAATGTCCCCAAGGTATTCAAGGTAAGCCAGTCACTGTCTTTACACTCAGACCACAGAAGTCAGTGGGCTTGTCTCTACTCATTGCACGGTGCATTTCCTTCTTAGAGAGTAGGCAGCCAGGAAAGAATGGAAGAGAACATACAGAATGAGAAGGATACAGAAGAGACTGGCCTGATGAAGTCAATGGCAACATTCACATTGATTTGATCATGTCTGGTTTCAATCTCTAGTTTAATCACTCTTGCTCATGACAGAGGTGTCCTCTCATCTAATGAAACCACCAGAGGATCTTCAAAAGCTCAATCACAGCAGCAAGAAAGGAAGGCTGTTCTAACAAAGGATGCTAGGTACCTTTTGATAAAAAATCTCTTACATGCACAGAAAAAAGGGTAGATTCTCTGTCACCTTTCAAAAGACAAAATTCCCAAAAACTTTTGTTGCAATAAATGAAAAAAAGAAGAGGAAAAAAAATCCCTCTAAAATTACAGATTCTCTAAACAAGACTTTCCTTGCACTTCTGAGTTTGAGATGAAGAGAATGAACATTTTAAAGGACACAACAGGAAAAAAAAGGAGCAAAACAAAAAGTTTCACCAAGCTGTCTTGATAATAGAAGAGTAATTTATTTTTTTTATTCCCTAGGACTTCTACACTTTTTAAAACATTTTGAGGAAGAAGGTGGGAGTAAAAGGCCTAGAAACTAAAAGGAGCAAGCATGGACAGTTCAGAAATCAAGAATAAAAACAAGCTATTTTTCCTTCCAACTCAGACAAGCTAATAGAAACACAACACATACTGAACTCCTAATTTTTCTGTCCATGCTGGTTATTCATGCCTCTTCAAGCTTGACATAATCACAAACCCATTCCGGTTACCCTAAGACCTTGACTAGTCAGTGAATTAAATGGTTTATTAATAGAATTTTTTAAAAGAGACAAAAAGAATTAACTAGGGAAAAAGCATTACTAAAGTCACAAAACCCAAAAATAATGCAATTAATAACAGTTAAAATAGGACTTTGAAAAACAAGAACAACTCCAAGTACCTCTGTTCTCCTTTTGGGGAGCACAGCTTTGTTTCCCAGAGCTTCCCCAATGTACAGCCCTGACTAGCTTTCATTCACTGTGGAAAATCAATTATCACAGAAATTAATAATGTCTGTTTACTATGGATATGTTAGTTGCTTTGAGAAGCAGATCAATTTGAAAGATAGATTAGACAAGGACAGCAAATTCATGCCAATACTGAAACTTATGCATATGGATTAAGTTAAGACTGACTATGATGGCTTACACAAAAAAGTGTACACAAATGCAAGATCAAAATAAGTACTTTGTAAACAGTACTTAAAATTTTAAAAGCTAAGATGAACATATTTCTTCTTAATAAATTCCTTAAGTCAAGGCTTGTCATAGGAAAAAAGCCAAAGGGTAAAAGTATAGGCTGAAAGGAGAATGCAAAATACTGGGGAGGAGAGGAAGGGATAGGAACCAGGTGAAAACATCAATTGCTTTGAATGGCTGTGGCAGAATGGGGTAGGCAGAAGACAGTATTAAATAGAACATGTGTAAGGAACCTAGAAGCAAGTGAAGAAGAAATTAGAGTCTGAGGAAATGAAAAAAGAAACCAAGGCAAGAAGAAGAGGCAGCATCAGGTGAGTAGAAAAGACTGGTATATAATGTGGACCACAGACAATAAAACAACGTGACTGAAGTGAGGATTCAGAAGAAATAAAAGAAGGGAAGATGAGGAAATACAGACAATCATTAAAACATATACTCAAAATAAAGATGTGAAAGAAGAAGGAAGAAAGCAATGACAAGGAAAATGCAAAGAAAAAAAAAACATAAAAAAAATCTTGGCAGAAAGAATCAACCTTGTCAGTCAAAAGGATGAGATTTGATCACATTAAGAATCAATTCAGGCCTTGCAGAAGATATTCCCAAACAGAATGCAATTTCCCTAAAGGAAATGCCTTTATAACAAGAAGAATTAACAAATCAATAGAAGAACTGTTTAATTTTCTTGCCATTAGTTCAAATTCATATTCTCTGCAAAGAATGTGTGAATGACAATCACTGAGCAAAGCAGAAGCTCATTCATATTACAGTTGCCAATCAAAGCTACAATATGTATTCAACTGGGGTCTTCGGTAGATATCTACAATATAGAGGAGCACAACAAAAAACCAAGTTAGATCATAATGAAATAAAGTGTTATTTTTTATTTGAATATAAGTTAGTCAATCTTTCTCCATAACAAGTTAAAAAAAAAAAATATATATATATGTAATAGTGTGATTTTCTTGGAAAAGGTGCATCTTCATGAATTTATTATGAACACTGCTTGGTTTAATTCCAATTAGACAGCGGACATTTTTTTAAATCTTGGAAATGCTTTAAGATCAGACAAACAGATAAAAATTATCACATGTGTTTCTAACTTCTTCTACATGGTTCACCTGATTGCTTACATAATATTCAAACACAATTTCCTCTCATCTAAAAAGATAGGTTATTGCTACTTTTTATAGTGTCAGAAATAGACTTAAAGACGTCTTGCCTGGACCTCTCCAGTCCACCATGACAAACACAATCATTTCTATTTCACTTCAGTGTCCATGGGCTGGAGCAGACATGAAGCGAATGCTGAACCTACTGAAAAGACTGACTAAATTCTTTTCCTACACCCACACCCCTCACAGTGTGTATGGGTGCTGATTTTCAAGACCCTAATTTTCTGCATTACAAAGCAATTGTATATTTTGTTAACGCCAAGTGAAATCAATGTTCTTGAGAGGTGCTCAGTACATCCCAGAAAAAAGCTCTCCCAGAATGTTGGGATTTTTTTCCCACATGGGGCTGACTGCCCCCACAAACAGCAGGGTTTACACTTTGTGGGCATAAATTATTGGTTAGGAAAAGAAGTTTATATTCATTTTAGAAATACATCACAGGCAAACTGCCTTGGAAGCAATTTAGCATTCCTTCTAGTTAAACTGCTGGATTATTTCTAAGTGCTATTTGGTGGGCACATTTTGCCTAGCAACAAGTGCCAGATGTCATTCCATTTCCTGTACACACAATAGAGGTCCATAAATTGCTTCAGGTTTAAGCATTCTGGCATTATAGCTGCTGTTCAGAATTCATTTAGTCACAAAATATCTTGCATACAAATACTTTATATAATCTCTTTACACAAATGAACGCATCTAAAGATAAACACGTGAGGGATTTTTGGTTTTTGTTTTTTTTTTTTCTCCAAATGCTTTTGGCTTTTCATAGGAAAAATAAGGCCATGTAGTTGTAGGACAAGGGACAACAGCTATAAATTAAAGAGAACAGATTTAGATTAGAAATTCAGAAAAAAATCTTTACAGTGATGGCACTGGAACAGGTTGCCCACATGTGGATCCCAGTTGCTCCATCCTGGGAACTGTCCAAGGCCAAGCTGGATGAAGCTCTGAGTAAACAGATCTAGTGGAAGATGTCCTTGCCCATGGCAGGAGGGCTGGAACTAGATAATCTTTAACATCCCTTCCAATCCAAGCCATTCTATGGTTTTCTGATATTAGCAAAAATACTTTGAATAACACATACTTAGAATGAGAAGCCAACATAATAACATACCTAGAGTCCAAAAAGACTGCAACAAACATAAAACTATTTTAAAACTTAGAACGTAAAGTAGAAAAATGGTAATACATAAATATGGCAGGGAACTAACCAAATATTGATTTTTTTATTGGTGTATTGAGAATTTGAAGATAACTCTAGGTGAAAAATAGTGCCTGGTAGCAGAAACAAGAAAAAGTTTATTATGAAAAGCACTGGTAGAAAGAGTACTCCTTCATAATACTTTATAAAGACAGGGAGTATTGATCATCTGTTGTCATCTTATTCCATACTGCTGTCTCCTTATCACAAAAGCTTCATACCTTCCTGGTGTTTACTCATGGGCTTCTCCTCTAAGCATTGACTACCACTTTCTTGTTCACAAAGTAGCCAACTAACTCCAGTTCCCTTCCCAACCATCCAACCCCTCTTTTATAGCACTCTTTTTCTCATTGGTTACAGCTGTGGCCTGTTAAAGCCAGGCCTGTTCCTAATCTTTGATAATTGGCCCAGCTGCAACTCCTTAGGGGTAAGATTACTTCCTACACTATCTTTATTTTCTTACATTCCATCCCCCTACAATCATCAACAAACAATTTGAAAATATTTCAGGCTGAATATTCTGCTTGAAAGCAGATATCTTGAAAGAATACAGGTCTGTAAATACCTGTAATCAAAAAGAAACCAAAACAATATTTAGAAAATATCACCTAGGTGGATATCACCATCTGGTCTGGATATTAACCTTTGTATTAGGCAGGTGAGCATTTAGTTCTTCAGTGATTGGAATGCAAGATCATAGTGAAAAGGATACCACAGTATTTGCATGAAGTGAAAAGAAAATTGCCACCAAAGATGGTGGAGAAAATTGTAGGGGAAAACACTCAGGAAAGAACTAAGTTCTAAACAGAAGAGAACTGCAGGACTGTGCTCCTCCCTATTACAAAGTTATCAAAACCATTATAATTTGGTCTCCATACACAACTTTTTATCAGGGATATCATGTGGAAGCAAATTTAGTAAAACTACCTAAAAGAATTTAAGTTTATCTCTTGTCCCAGATAATGCTGTGGCATTTCTCTTCAATTTAAGAGATGATACCTCCTTTGGGACCTATGATAGAGCAAAATGCCGATTTTGAAGAGACTATTTCCAGGTCTATCAGGTTGGAATTTCTCATCACCAGATAAATAATGTTATTATTCTGAAGTCAAAAAAATTCCAAAGCAACAAATAAGCCACATTCCCCACCTCCAGATCCTCACTAATATTTAGCTTTAAGTGTTTATTGCTCTTCAGGTAATATCTGTTTTACGATAATTTTTTAAAACAAATAGAAATAATAGTTCGTGATATTACTAAAGTTGATAATCTAAATAAAAACAAGCACTAGCAGGAAGAGTACACAATATCCCACTCAGCATTTCAATATGTGTATCTGGTGCCTAATTTCTCCATGGATGTTTAAAAGAAAGAACAGTTCATAAAGCCTTTGAAGACAGAGCTAAATATGGCACATTGTTCTGGCATTAAGCAAGTCATAAAGGCTACCTGGAAGTTTTTCCAATGCTTTTTCAGACAAATCATTTCCACATACAGATATGTGCATCTCCCCACACATATATAAAATATAGATACATATTTACTATAAAAATAAATATACTTTAATTAGCACAAAAAAGTATACATTTTGCAGAAGTATTGCAAGAAGAATAGGAAATAACTAAAATGGAAGACTTAAGACATATTTACCATGGTACCTGCTGCCACAAAATGTCAAAATAATTTTTTAAAGGTCTCTAAAAATGTATTAGGAAAATAAGCCTCCACCACACATCAATAATGGGTAAAGCAGAAAAAAGGAGTGGGTCTGCTTAAAAATTCTCTTGAAATAGAAAGTGGGCATTTTTCAGTACAAATCATCAGCAGATTTCAAGAAAAGCAATTAGAGCAAGTTGAATTTTTTTCTTAGCACATTCTTTTACAATGTTTCACTTTTGCAATGACTTTTCTTAAACTACCTTTTCTTTGGAAGGAAATTGAGAGATCAAATGTGAATGGCAACAGGATCTTATTATGCATACTTTTTATTTATTAATTCAATATAGGAAGTATTTTCTTTTCCTTTTTCACACAATGGCTGCCTTGAAGGGAAAATGCAATTCAGTTAACTTGCATTTCAAACAGATTTTTTGCCTCCGCACTTTCCAAAAGAGAGCTGCATTGAAAACTCAAGAGTTTCTGATCTAGTAGTTGTAGTTAGAATGTTGTGGGAAACAGCATCAAAGACTTTACTGAAGTCCAGACATTCAATAGCCACAGCCTTTTTCCCTCATCTATGCAATGGGTGACCTTGCTATAGAAAGAGATGCAGTTGGTCAAGCAGGACCTGCCCTTCCTAAGCCCATGCCCTGGTTGTGCTGGGCATGCTGGTGGTGGCACTCAGGATGGTCTGCTCCATGAGCTTCCCCAGCCCTGGGGTCAGACTGACAGGCCTGTGGTCCCCCAGATCCTCCTTGCAGCCCTGCTGGTAGATGGGCATCACATGTGCTGAGCTCCAGTCAACTGGGACCCCCCTCGTTAGCCAGGGCTGCTGGTAAATAATGGAAAGTGGCTTGGCAAGGAATTCTTACGTTCTTTGACTTTCTGGAAGTGCTTTTCATCTGTGTTAGCCTTGCAAAATACCTCCAGACCTTCCAGCAATAACATATAACAGGTCAGGATGTTTTAGGTTGGGCTACACATGGGAATGTGTGTAGGAGTAAGTAGTATCAAAATACTCTCTCTTTTTAAGAACAGCAATACCATTAAGACTTTGCAGATTGTAAATTGCAGAATGCTGAAAGCACAGAGCTGGACACTCAGCTAGTTTCAAACTGGGATGAAGGTGTGATTGAGATGCAATAATCAAATTATTCTACATACTTGTAGTAGCTAATGGAGACTAAATTCTTAATCAAGTTACACTACCTTTTTCTTTGTGCTTTAAGCTGTTTCAGCATGCATTTTCCCCCTCCCATAATGCACAGCCAGAATCACTCCCTTTTACCATTTCTGGCAAAAATAGATCAGTGAGAAAATTCTTCTAAACATATTAACCCACTTAGAAGGAAGGGAACACCAGGACTAGTATAAAGATGTCTGCATGATCTTGTACTGACCTGGACACAGGAGACCTCCCACATGCTATTAAGCTACAAAGCCAAGGTGAAGTCATACTTCCTATTCCATGGCATTCATTTGCACTGAAAGCTTTCAAAATAAAAAATAGTCTTGTTGAAATCATATTTCATCCTTAGGATCTTGTGTCACCCATGTCCCAGCACATTCTGTCCTGGTACTCTAGCTCAGTCTCTCTGAAGCAGAGAGAAAGGACAAAACACCAGGGAACAAAAATCATGCTATTTTCAGGAGCAGTTTCCACCCTTATTTCACCAGTGCAGGATAGAAACACCTCTCACAATTCCAGCTTTCCATTTCCGTTCCAAGAATTTTCGTGTACAATGGTCTGAAAGTGCCATGAGTGTCATTTGATGCACAGTAGCTTTACAGGCTCCGGAAAAAAGAGAGGACAGGCCATTCTGCTGAGCCTCTTCCTTTGTCAAAGTCAATAATTTTTTATTTCAAATGAAAATGTGAGGGCTCATTGTGAGCTTACACCAGTAAGAAAAGCTAGAAGGGCTGTACATACAGATCTGACCCATCATCTGCATTTCTGACTTTCTACAAATGGTTTTGTTTTTAAAGTAGGTGTTTATTGTATGGATCAGTCATGGGTTTTGGACAGGAGTCTGCAGCTCTTGGTAATTTTCTGGCCTTGCAAACTCTTGCAGCCACACATATGAACCTAAGGCTTGCTACGACACTTCAGAGGCTTTTCTCATCTTTTTAGTATAAATTTGCAATTTTAGACAATGTTTAATTTTCCAAGTGTTGAACCAGTGAAATAATTCCATTGTAACATGCCTTGGAAATCAGGTAAATCCTACATTATATGTGTTTTAGAAAGGACAATTGCTCCAGAAAAGTGAGTTTCAATTAATGCATTGAGGTTTTTTTGAATGTTTTGAACTTCCAGCTGTTTATCTTTGTCCTTATTGGTTTGGACTTTGTTTTTTTCAACTAACCTTCCCCTCTGCTGACTGGAATAAACAGCAATATGAAGATTAAAGTGGAAACCCAGTCCTTTGCATATCCCATTGGTGGGAATGTCTGCTTACATATAATTACTAGCCTTAGATGTCAAAGACGTCCAGATGTCATCATTTTAACATGACCTCTCTAAGTTTAAAACAGGAAAAGACTACAAGGGAAAAATTTCTAATGCTAGAAGTGCAAAAATGGAGAAATCTAAATGTCCTGCTTAAAAAAACAATAAAACTCTGACATTCAAAACATATTTTCTTTGCTTTACATTTAAATTTCTGTCTCAGGTAAGGCTTTCTATATAACTCTGCTTTGCTATTTTTCCTCCAGAGGTTAAAATAAATCTCCCAGATTTCTATAGAATTGCACCATATGACTTCCTGCTGACACTGAATTGAAACATATAGCATTCTCCTCTACAGCCTTCAAGCTATAACAATCTTCCATGTCACTCCCCCATCTCAGCAGTCTAATATCAGCGGACATTTCTTTAATAGTCTAAAAATTAGCATTTAAAATGTTAATTGCTTCCTGACTAATGATGAAAATTACGAGTTAAATGTGCAAGAATTATTTATAAATTGCAACAGCACACTAATTTTCTCTTCATCTTATAAAAATACAGCAGCCAATGAGCAATTAGTAAGGTAGACTACACAAATCTGTGCAAGTCAAGCCTTTGTAGTTTGTACTCCATGTTTTTCTGGTCTCTAAGGGTAAAGAGTGCCAAATTTCTTCACCTAAGAAAACCCACTAGATAACTTCACTGTCAGTGGTTTTCTTAAACTTCCAAACTGGATAATTAATTTCTGCAAGAATTCAGCATGGAAAAATGTAATAGTTATAGTGGTGTCAAGTTTAACATGCAAACATTACCACAAACAGTGGCACAATTTAGCAATATGTATTTTTTTTTCCATTGATTCTAACACTTAGAATTTACTTAGGTTCACACATTGGAACATGAAAGAAGCACCTCATTTTCAGTATGACACAGATTAGTTAACACAGTTCCTACAAGTTAAAATACACACATACCTATGTAATATTACTGCATTGCACAGGAAAAAAAAAAAAGAAAAAAGGAAAGATATGTATACATTTTTTTTTCTCAACAAAGTGAGAAACTGGGTTTTCAAGAAGACCCTTAAACTGGCTTCTTTGGACTCCAAAAATATTTCTACAGCTGTGGCTCTGTGGTTCTGGCTCCCTATTCATTAACTTGAAAGCCACAAAACTTGATACTTTTCTCCAACTCTTAGTCTAAGACTCCATCCAAGAAATACCTGCAGCACTGCCCTACTAGGAATGAATCCTGAGCACTCATACTTCAATATCTTTCAAAATCCAGAGGTTAATTATTTCTCCTGCTTCAAGTCTAGTAGGATGCAAGAGAAAATTACAGCTGGCCCAATGTAGGAGATAAAAAAAAATCCACAATTTATTTGAAAAAAACAGAAAATTAAATCAAAGTCAATACCTTTAAACAGCAAGAGTAAGGTGAGAGAATAAGATAAATATGGAAAGCATGTAAACAAGATAGTGATAGACAATAAGAAGATAAAAATAAAATGCTACAGTGACATTTTACAGACAGTTTTAAAAAGCCAGATTAATTTTTAGTGTCATACTCCAGTTTAGAGCCTCTGCTGGCCCCAAGTTATCACTTTGGCAAGAAAGTGGAGCTTTTTACAATAACCTACTTTTAGTCTATGCAGATCTACTGTAGACTGAATTAATTCATCATCAGTATTCATTTATACTGAAGTGCCTATGCCTACAAGTGGAACAGGGAGGATGTTTTTTAAAAAAGAAATAAAATAGACTTAAAAAAAAGAAAGATAACATGAAGGTTTTTGCGTACTGTTTCAAAAGTAATTAAAGCTGCATTTGCTTGTTTGTCCATCACTTTTTGCAGCAGTCATGCTAAAGGGACAACTATTTTCATAGCACCACAAGGAACATATTTTCACATTGCTAACATATTTTGAAATAATTGCTCTATTGTATTAGGAATAAAGCACTCACAAGTGGCAACACAGGATTTCTTTCATCTTTCCTAAATCTGAATATTTCAGACCCTGCTCCAACACTGCTTTTCTATCCATTGATAGCTCACTAAATACAGCAGCACAGCACACGTTTATTTACAGATGACATGGGAGTGCTGCCAAGTCACAGAAGCATAGAACCTTAGCATTTTTATAATTGAAAAAGGATCATTGAGTCCAAAGAGGATACCTTTCAAACAACTTAAAATATTTATCAGAATTAATTTAAAAGCAGATCAATGGCAAATCACTGAACTGAGTTTCATTATAAAAAAGCTGAAGCAAGCCTGTAGGTCCTCACAAAATCTTTTCCAGTCTTCCTGTTTTTTCACTACGTAGCATTTACATAAATCTTTAGCTACCTCAGTTTAGAAATTGTCTGCTGCCCAACAGTTTTATGGACAGGCAAGTCATGGTTTGTGGGTCTCAGATGAAGCATCCACTCAGCCCTGAAACACAAAGGAACTTTGCATGCACTATGCTGCAAAATGGGAGAGAAATAGCAGGTGGAGTAATGAAGATGGATGTTCAGTGGATGCAACCAGATGAATGGTCTGGCTGTAATAAACCAGGCTAAGGAATCACATGCTGAAGAAATTGCCTAAACCCCTGACAATCCCATTCATACCAAGCCTTGCCACCTGGTCTTGGCATTTGAAAAAGAATCTGCATCAGAAGAGATTAATCTTGCCTCCAGGGGTAGTCAAATTTATTCTAGCAAAATAATGTGAAGCATATAACCCTCCCTGAGAGCATTTATAAGAATGAGACAAAAAAGATCAAAATTTGAGTATCCAGCAGAATTATGTTACTCATCTTTGTCATGGGAAAGAAGAACTCACTACAGAAATCATAATAAAAAAAAGAAGAAAGTAAGCACAACCTAAAAGGCCATAATCATTATAAACAGACCTAATTTGTAAAAGCAAATGTGGGCATAAGGCACTCAGCTCCCTTTGGTTTTCCAAGAACAGCTCCCTGTGTTTTTCCAGGAACAGCCATAGAAAAGAACAGTGTAGGTGTTCAGAACAAAATTATTTGGAGCATTCTGTCAATAGGGAATGATCAATTGATAGGGCACTTGGTTGGAAAATATTAGCAAATTGTAACCATCTGTGATGCTGAAAATGCATGAACATATTCCTTGTCAGTGTGCTCTGAACAGATAATGCTCTTGACAGAGCTGGGCAGAGTTTACAGCTCTGTCAAGAACATTACCATGTGTACTGTATATAACCATGGTATTTGTTCTTGATCAGCTTTATTAAAAGAATTACTATCAGAATTTCCCTACATTCAGCCAGTTAGTTTTTCTGTAAAGCTATTTTACTTCTTCAGCATACAGCATGCATTGAGAATTGTTGTCACAATTCCTGGGGCTTTCCCATGGGCCTTGGTGGCTGCAATTACAAGAATTTACATAGAGTAATACACTGAGATACATTTTGTGCAAATACTGTCAGAACATAATGCCTTCCAGGACAGTAAGTATCGCAGTTATTAGAGTTTGGACAACATGTCATCATACTGATTAAAATTTTCAGCTATTTTGTATGCTACATGAAACCAGACAGAAGATATTTTTATTTTTAATTTAACTAAGTTACACTACATCCAGACTTTTCATTCCAGTCCCCTGTGCTCTTTCATTGATATTCCAAGATAAACTTCCAGTGAATAAACATTGACTTAGAACATTTGAATTATTGTCTTTATCATAAAAAGAAAATCAGGGGAAAAAAATGGCATTAAGGAATTTGAGTCAATCTGCCAAGAAAAGCCAAGTCATAAGGCAAATGAGGAGACAGCTCTGAAGCTGGAAACACATTTGTCTGAAGATTCTGCCAAATAACCAGATGTTTCTGCTACACAAGTGCACCCAAAACTCAGCACAGGAACCCTACCAGAAGTTACTATAGCACAAAATTAATGACCAATGTTTAATCAAGGGAAAAATACTCATTTCAGACCATGCTTTCACTTTTTCAAGTGTTGTCAAGAAAGTTTAGAATAATCACAGGAGAAAGGAAGTTATCAAACAGCTAATTGATAAATGCATCTTTAATTTGCTGTACCATTGTCACATGGTAAGAAGTAATTGAAACAGAAATCTATTTCTGCAATACATAAAAAATTTCTGAGACAAATAATAATAAAATAAATAAATAATAATATTAAAAATAAATAAACAAAGTTGACCAGTTTTTCTGTAGAGTAACAGGAATATGGAATGAACTCTAGACTACAGCATTTGCCTATGACAACTAGAAAATCATTGAGAGACTGATGACAGAGTATGACTTTACAGTCTTTGCAAAATCACATCATTTAGTGATATCAATAGGAATTTTTTTTAATAAAATTCCAAGACACTTTACTACAGCCATCCCAGTGGACCAAAGTTAGAAATACTGCCCTTAATTTTCATTCTTGCTTTTCTCTGCAGTGAAATAGTAAAGA
This sequence comes from Melospiza georgiana, assembly GCF_028018845.1. Classification (NCBI taxonomy): domain Eukaryota; kingdom Metazoa; phylum Chordata; class Aves; order Passeriformes; family Passerellidae; genus Melospiza; species Melospiza georgiana. Next base: position 30,366,545 of record NC_080431.1, read on the forward strand.
TATTAAAAATTGAAACTTCTAGTGGTCATTGGTGTGACTTGATCACTGTTCTCTGCAGCAGCACTAGCTGAATCTTTTGTTGGCAAAATATAACTAATAATGCTAAAACAGCCTACAGCCTAGCTTGAGTTCCTATGCCTCTAATTACCAAACATCAATTATGAGATTTTTTCTTTTTTTAATGTTTGAAGTAGTTACACTTTTCCATGGGAAAAGAGACAAATCTTATAATGGTAACAAGCACAACAGAAGTGAGTTCAAGCTAATATGAACAATAATTTGGATCCCCAATGACCATAAAAAAATTAAGACCTAATCTTTGGCATAAACTCTGAAGGCCTTTGTGAGTAAAATACATCCTGGCACTGAAAGGAAAAGAGGAATGGGTTTCCAAACTTCAAAGACCTTGACTTTGCTCTTAGAAGGAGTGCAGTACTTTTGCACATTATATGTACATGTTAAACTTACGTTTAAAAGAGCTTTAAAACTTACTGAAGTTTATTCTAGTTGCAAGGATTTTACCAGCTACTTAATTTCTAAAGAGATGATGAAAACTAGAGGAATAACTGGATCTCTCAAAATTAATTTAGATCTTTGTTTAAAAATAAGAGCCATTCATCCTCCATCAGTAAGATCTGGAGCCCCGGGTGCTGCCCCTTACACCCAGTGCCACGCAGTCACACTTCATAAGCTCCAGGTCTCCCCTGTATCACATGGAAGAGCAGCAGGGTCAGTAACTTGAGGGCTGGACCAGGCTCAGCACTCTCCCCAAGTCTCAGGTCCTTAACTCTGACCAGCAACAAACAACCCTTGACAGCAGGTTGGGGCACCAGACTGTGACCTCCATTCCCTGCCACTGTGATGTCTTGTTGCTCCCTCCTGGTGCTGCTCTGGCTCTGTTTGTCACGGAGTGCCACAAGTCACAAGTTTCTGGGCTTTTCCAGTCATAAAAAATGTACACTCTGCATGCCTCTCTTTCAACACAGCTGTGCACCCTGGTTCCTGTAGCTACATGGTGTGGGAGATGATCTGGCTCCTCCTGCAGCTCCTTTTTTTTGGTGACACCCTCCACCTGCAGCAAGGGCACCATCTCCCCAGCTTCTGCCTTAGCCAGAGGCTGAGGGCACCAACTGTGTCCCCAGACCTGGGGAACTACAGTCTCTTTTGAGACCACTGTCTATCCTAAGGCTTCTGATGTTCCCGACATATTTTCTCCAGTTAGTGCTGATAACAACAGAGCCCTGTGGCACATCACCACCAGCAACCAGCACATGATTTTGCTGCAGTTTGCTGATAGCTCATTAACATCAAAAAGGTGTGCTTACCATCCTAAGCTTGATGCAGAAGCAGTCCTATTACCATCATTTACCTGCGGGTTGATTAGTGAATCAATAAATTCATGATTTGCATTGAAAACACTCAGTATGCCCTGTATGCTCCTCAGTAGAATGCCTGTGAGCACCTTAAAGAAAGTCACAATTTTCAGCTTGTTCTTTCAAATGGTGTCCCTAGTTCATTTCAGTCTCACTGCCATCATCCTGCTGTGACAGCACCTACTACTGCAGTGTTTTCTCAGCTTATGTGAGGGGTTTATTTGCATATCCATAAATTCTAGCTAAAACTAACACAAAGATCTACTGCGAGGCTGGCGGTGCAAAGTGTATCCCTGATAAATATAAAAATATACACAGCATCCAGAACCAGAAGTTTGTTTTGTGAAAATGTTCTTTCCTGCTTGACTTGTGACTTCCACAAGTTTGCATCTACTGATGTAATCAACTTCTTCAGCTAAGAGAGAGTCTAAATTGTGAATTCAGAGACATTCTTTCACATACTAACTTAAAAGCATTTTCATGGTCCAGCACACACACAAAGATGCTCTCAGGTAACAGTGTTCCAAAAATGCCCTTTGTGAGAAATTCTGGGCAAATCCAAAAAATCTACAGATCTGGCTATGGTTGCAATCCTCTACTGAGGACTCAGAAGTCCTTCCTCCCCACCATTTTCCAGGACACATCCTTTGTCTAGCATCAGGCAGAGGACTACAGCCAAGCTCAGGCTTAAAAACTAAAAGAAAAAAAAGATTAGCATCTCAGAACTCTGGACAGGCCACTAAGCAAAATTAATCCTTCATCCAAATGCACTGGAATGACCACTTCTCACAACTGAAAATAACCCCAGTTAAATAGGAACAGAATTTATCTGCTTGTCTGCATGTACTTGAGTATATAATCATCCCTTCAGTCCCACCCATCAGACTTTGTTCAGGTCTCAAGTCCAACAGCCAGTTACCATCTGATTAAACAATGATTTATGTGTATTGTTAAACAGCTACTCCTTTGCAGAAGCAGCTTTTACCTCTCCTTCTGTGGCTTCTCTCCTTGCATCAGCATCAAAGGTGTTCTGTTTGAACTCCCTGAAAAGGCAGTCTCAAGCTTTTTTCTATCTGGAATGATATACAGACAATGCTACAAAAAGCCTCTCACAGCCAACACCTCGTTGCCTCTTGCCTTTTCATGCCTCACAGAAGTTCAGAAGGGTCAGTTTCCTCTGGGTGCTTGGAAGCAAAAGTGTTTGCCCTGTACTGCCCAGTGTTGCACCTCTCTATCCTCATTTGAAAAATGCTGACAAAAGGCCTGAGCATTGCCATGGAAACACTTTACCCAATATCCTTGTAAATCTATTTCCCAAGGGAGGCATGGGTCTGCAAAGCATTAACACACTCTCACCTCCTAAATAACCAACATGTACTTTCCTCAAACAAAATCCTTTTGCCACTGTTTTAAAACCAATGCCACAAGGGCTTTTTTTTTTTTTTCTCACCCACCCTAGGAACTGCAAGTGCAATTCCAATTTGCACAAGAAAGATTTAATTTCCTTCTCATCTCAATCAGAAAGCACAAACTGGCCCTGGGAGAAAGCTGGAACTATTGGTGAGAAGGCCAATAAAGACTGGTTGGGACCTTTACTATACACCTGCTTTTGTTACTTCTGAGGACAAACCTCTAGGGTCCTCTGAGTTGAAACATGGGAGGAATTGAGATAATAATGAGGATGAGGCTGGCTGAAAATGCCATGCCCTCCCTGAAGCTGGCCCCCCACCTGTCCTTCCCTTGACTGGGAAGGGAAGTGATGGCCACAGAATATCTCCCCAGGTAATGTTTTCTACTGCCCCTCTTTCCACCACTCCCACTAACTGAATTTACAACTTAATGATTTGCTTCTAATAGCACATCTTGTATTCTCTCTCCTGGGCTCTGAAACAAACTTCCTACAAGCAGATACTACTGTATTTCATTCTATATTCCTACAGGCTTTTTTTCACATTTAAAAGGATTCAATAACAGTCCCCATCTATTAACCCATCAATTTAATATATCTGAATCTTTCCATAGTCTATCACACTGTTTGTTTTTCCACTGTTTTTATGGAATCTAGTTGAAGAATATCTCAAAAGTTTGAAAGTTTAGCCTTGTTAAACTAATTAAATGACACAACAAAGGGATAAATAGTACCCTTTTCCATAAAAATAATTCTATTTCTTCAGCATTGTTATTTTCTCAATTCAGACATTAAATTTAAAGCCAGTTTTCATTCATTTTTGTTCAGTGTGATATTCATTTCCAATTTTCATATTCAGTAGTTCATTATATTCATAACCGATTTGCAATGTGCAACCTTTCTAGATATACACAGAAAGTCCACTGTGAATGGTCAGTGCCAATTTTAATCAGTGTTTTCCCCTCTGCTCATACTGCCAAGTAATTTTCTCAAGGAATCCAAAGAGAGCTATCAGTAGGATGCAATCATCTTTCATGTAATAATTGTTGTTAAATGCTAATATTTCAATACTATTATTTTGTGAGTTAATCAAAGGGATGTCCAGACATTGGCCACTTTCCATGCCAGCCTTGCAAGACCCAGACTTTATTTTATGTCTGCCTCTGTGAAGAATACTCTGGGTGTTAAAGCTGGACATTGCCTACTCCCTGCCCAGAGTACAAATTTCACAATGAAAAGAAAATTCTGCTCCTTTTGCTACTTCTTTTATTACTCTAGAGCTTTCCTGGCCCTTTGGACCTATTTCCCCTAATCATCAAGCACGAGATCCATGAACAGAACATGGACCACGTGAGCATCCTTGGTGAGTCAGACTTACCACTATTCTAGTGCTGTATGCCCTGATCATCCTGACTCACAAAACTTAGACATCCCCTGAGGGTAAATAAAACATAAAGAACCCTGGTAATCTACAGGGCAGTGCTGCAAAGCTGCTTTCCCCTTATGAGAGGAGTACATTCAGTAGACTCATAGATTTACAGTGGAGATCTTTAAGCCTAGACTGCAGAGACAAGATGTACTTGACCCTGTACTCAAGGACCTATCCTTGACTGAAGAGTCACTTCACCTGAGCCAGAATAACCTCTCAAGCCTGAGGCAAGCCCATGCTGATGGCTTGAACTCATGGTTCTGGACTGGCACAATTCTGTCCACTACGCCCCCCACTATACCTCTGCCAAAGACAAAGAAAATCAAAAAGGTGCATTATTTCACAGGTGGCTCACTTCACTTGCTGTGCTGTGTGACAAGGTCCTCACTGCAGGTAGGAGGCCTCCTGTAACACAGAGGTAAGGAAACAGAAGCTTTTATGTCATGTATTTTAGGCACAATACTGAAAAAGCCAGGATAGCAACTGCAAATGACAAATCTACCTAAGGGTGAACAAAGCAGTGCAGGCAGGACCTGCAACCATGAGCTCTTGTCCCAGGTAACTCCACACTCATTTCGGGTGCTGACTTAAAATGCCACCTCAGTCCTGGGGTCTAGGACTCAAGCCAATCCAAGACAGAAACGTGGCATTCTGAAGAAGAAAATCCTCTCAGTTCTCCAAAGGGCAGACAATTTTTGACCTATGTGAAGGCATCACATGTACTTCTTCAGCATGCATCTGTGTTCATCTCTTCTCTAAAATTAATACCTTTGAAAAGGTATTAATACACTGGGACAAAAACAAGTCATATCTTGTTAATTCCATCACATTTGAGTTTATCTAGGGAATCATTCTTTATCCCCCACCACGTGCATGACTCTTGGTCCTTCTACTGAGGCTCTCTTTACTGCACATTCTTTTTGAATTGTGAATTCCTTTAGTTCTATTTAATGCTTCCCTGATTATGTACTAATAATAATGTTAGAAAATATCTTTATCAACCATTCTGCCAGTCTCACTTTCTTGTAAATTGTTATCAATAGCCAATGCCTTTTTAAATCAGCAGGTCCTTTTGAGAAAATAAATTGATTAGTGACTGTTAGTAGAAGTTCACTCTAAATGCATCAATAAAATGAGAATCCATTCAAAAACAAGAGCCTGCTTCTGAGACTGCTTAATGTAAATGTAAACATTAATGATGGCGATATTTTTTTTCTAAATTGGAAGACTTTCAATAAGAAAACAAATGCAACACAAAATAAAGGTGTCCCAGCTAAACAAGCACTTAAACAACCAAACTTGTAATTTCTTTAAAGAATGAAGTCAAGTTAATTTGAAGAAAATTAATTTTTTAAAAATCTATAAAACCAGGTTGACAATTTTAAATTATATTCTTATTCATTAATTCTTTATCAACCCAATCCCAAGACAGTTCTTCTGGTATTTTATCCCAAACTTAGAATACCTCACTGGTCACCTGCATCATTTGATTTGGAGTTTTTAACATTACTATTATATATCATCTTTAGTTCTAATAAAATAATATGCAGGCTGAGCATTACCTTATAATTCTAGTGAGCAAGTTTTCATGCCTAAATTTTAAATTATTTATTTTAATATTAAAAAAATCAATTGGTCCCTTGATAATAAAAGTTGAAACAGTATTTTTTATTCATCATATGATAGTTTGTCACTCTTCTCAAATACAGAACATTAATACTCATTGAACAAATTCGCTTTTTCTGCCAAAGTACTCAGCAGTGCTAAGAACTGCCACCGTGTTCTTAAGGAGAGATTTTTTTACCTACCATAGTCAAAAATAACACATATTTTAATAATTTAAAGATGTGTGGTTTTCAAATTGCTTCCCAAAGTGGAAGTCACTGTGGTAGTTTTCTGTTTAATTATATATCATTCTGCAGTAGTGGGACAGATACATTATTTGTAAAAGATATAAAATAGTATAGGAGGAGGTGTTACTGTCCTGTGAACAATTCTTGGTATCAAAAGTGTTGTGGGGCATTTTTTAAACAATTTATAAATTAAACTGCCTAAACTTGTAATCTTTTTACCTGCTTTATTTTTACTTCAATTTTTTCTGTAATGCTAGTAGAAAATTTAACACATCAAAGCTGTTTAAACTTGCAGGTAATAAATCTCATCTTTGTCTCTCCTGCCTGAATTCTGTAAGAAGTAATGTCTTCTAATTAAAGGGAAAGAATGCATGAGGGAAAAAGGAAACAGTGGCGTGTTAAAATTTCTTTCACTCCCAAGGTACTATTTGACCTGTGAATTTATTTTTCTCATACTTGCCAACAATTTTGCATTACATTTTTTTAATAGTAACAAGACTTTATACTACATATAATTTAATTAGACTGTTGACCAATTTTACTTTTTCTATTCAGTTCTATTGGTATCTCATATTGGAAAGTATTTTAGTACCAATTTAGGGCAATATTTCTAAACACAACAACGTTTCACTACAGTTTACAGTAACAGCCAAGGCAATGAATGGAAGAAAGATTTAAGCAGCAAAACCAACCTGGGCTTAATCTGCATTAAAGCAGATTAAATCTTAAATCAATAAGGTAAAAAGAATTAGAAATGCAACTTGGGGAAAAAAAAGGAAACAACAAACAACCCTCATAAGTTAGAGTATCTAAGTTAGGTACCTTTCCTCTGGTGTTTATTTGCATAATCCAGTGGAAAATGGCATAATATGCAATTCCTTGCATTACCCTAGTTGGAATAATGCAAAGTATGTTCACAATAAATAGAGAAACTTTCAACCAAGTACGGTGAAAATTATCTTCTTCCAAGAAAAGTGTGAGATATAACTGGCAAGAGTCAGAATTTTAATTTAAGCATGCTTCATGTGAATAGACTGACAGCTGTGAAGACAATAAAAGGGTCTGTAAGTGTTAGTGCTTAATAAAACAAAGTAGCATCAAAGAAAAATAGACTACTTAAAGGAGAGTGAAGCCCAGCTTTCTCCTATGTTTTAAATGTTTTCCTTTAAAAAGTTGTTAATGTTATTGACAGTTTTCAGTCTGACACATTTTCTAAAAGTGCTATATCCATCTTACATCTGCATATAAATTCATTACCCTTCATTCAAAAAACTGAAGTGATAATTTTGTAAAGCCTGTTGTTGCCTTTCTCAATGTACTGTTTCTTCTGAAGTCAGTATCAGTAATTTTTCTTTCTTTTTTTCCTTTTTGTTACTAAGACCAGTGTGGATTTCTGAATATTTGAGCACTACAGAGTTTTTGCTTTCCTCTTCAAATCTAGGAAAAACATACCTTTGTTTTATTCAATTGATATAAAGTAGACACTTTTTAAAACTTTTTCTTGAAATGACATTAGGGAAGGACAAGACATGGTCCTAAATGTAGCTACTTGGATTGGCAAGGTTTTTGCTATACTTTTATCCTGTAACTTTTCAGTATTCTAATTGTACATAGAAATCCCTGGGAGCATCAATTTCCAATAGTAAATTACAGCATACATCCAATAATGCTAAAGCAAGGTTCAGAACTATATCTCGGAAATATTAGACAAAGAATTAAAAGGTAAATGCAAGAAAGAAAAAAAAAAAATAAAATAAGGAAAAACTCCATGCCCCAAGGCGGCTGCCTTCCTGTGCTCACCACCTTCATTTCAGCGTGCGTGATGCAGCCCAGCAATCCCTCATCCTTTCAGGTCACCTCCATTAACTTCCTTGCAGCAGGAGGTTTCAATTTACTCATGCTCTTAACATCTGGCCCAGCTGGGGAAGCTACCTACAACATCCCCCTGAAGGGGGACTGCCTTGGCTTAGCTTATTAGTACTGGGGAGGAGAAAGTTTGTGCCACCTACTGTTCCTGCCTCCAACTCCTGGCATTCAGTCCAGGCAGGAAATCAGATTTTAGGTGCTGCCAAACTGGAACCTCACACAGCAATAAGTTCACAGTGCCATCCAGAACTTTGTAATAAAGCAAATCTTGAGCACCTCTTCATATTTACTGAGCAATGAAATATCATGCCAGAATTAAAGGGTGCTTCTGAAAATAGTTTGAATGTGAATCAGAGGATATTTCAGCAGATCCAATGGAGTAATTACAGGGTAGGAAGAACAAACAGACTGTAATAGATAAGTGAGACAGGCAATCATAGACAAACTGTTTACTTCCCTGCTGATGGATGAATAGAGCAAAGGGTCACCTAGGTGGTTTTTTATTTAACTTTTTTTTCCTGGCAGATTTATTCATGAAATCAGGCTTAACAGACAAGATGAGATTGAGCATTTTTTTAACATGAAGCAGTTCTGTGGAAGTCTTCAACCACCATGCAAAATAGTTTTTATTATGGAAGGATGGTAATTTTGTCCCTTTTATAAAAGGAAAGATGAGACACAAGGTTAACAAAACCTATTCCACAGTCAAATTGAGCTGGGGCAACAAGACCTTCCAATCCTTAGTCATGTTTTAAGTAGTGTCAAAACAGCTGCCTTTGCTAGCCTGTAATCAAGTGCTAAGAAAAAAACCTTTGACTGAAGCTCCCAGAAACTGTGAGTCTTGGAGTCATTAAGCCTTTCATGACCAGTGACCAAGCAGCTTGATAAAGGCATGATTTACTAGGCACAAAGTTTGAGACACAGATGAAAGTTTTACGACTTCATCTTCCATCAAGAGGGACATATTTAGACCCAAGCAATAAATCCAAATTTTCTTGTTTGATTTTTTTATTTTTTGATTTGAATGATGAAATTTTCATGTTCATTCAGTGTATTTTCGATTTATGAACTCTTAAGGTCTTCAAACTTCAAAACTGCTCAGCACTAGTGAGCAAGTTTAACCCTCTGCTTTCTATCACGTGACCATTTACCACTTGTCTTCCAACAGAAAATGCCCAAATGTTCATCACACACTCCACAGAGAAACCTGGGAACAATCTCTGCAACCAGTTAGCATATATGCAACAGCAAAAGCCAAGTCTCCTAGTGGCTTGAGGGGTCAAAGAAGTATGGGAAACACAAAGTAACCTGGGGCAGATGGACTGATTGTGTGCAAAAGAGGTAGGCAGAACTACCTTAATTAACAGATTTTCCTCAAAAGACAATCAACAATAGTTTTTCCTTTTCTGTGCTTGATTTTTTCCTAATGTAAACTAAAGAACTTTATTTAAAAAAAAAAACAAACTCCCAGGACAAAATTATTATACTTTTCATTTTAAAACATGGCAAAATAAAGCAGTTTAGTTTCATAAGCCACCTCTCCTCATGTCAAAAATTATTTTTAACTGTTCCTAATTTTTGTCAAATGAGTCAGATAATTAAGCATTATTTCAACAGAAGTTAATCTGTGCTTCTGATTTTTTTTGTCTTGTCACATCGACATACTTTGACTTCATGTGTATGACAACCCTGAGCAACTCTGAAGACAGCCCTCCTTCAGCAGAAGGCTGGACTGGCCAATCTCCACAAGTCTTTTCCTAAATCATGCTCTGATCCTATTCTGGTAAACTGGCTCCAAACCAGATCATTCTTTCTGTTTTCACCATTTATCTACTGCTGCTAAAAAGATGGCAAAACACATCTCTAGACAAGGCTTACTCTGTGCCACAAAAATATATTATTGCATATTTATAATAAAAGGTATATAGAAAAAGAGATTTGCTTCAGAGGGGTTTCTAATTCATGTATACCTTTCTCCTGCCAATATTTATGCTTGATCATCAGAACCAGCAATTTACACAAAAGCAAAAACCCCGAAAAAATAGCGAGCATGTAAGAAACCAACCAACACAACAACAAAAACAAAACAAAGAAAACCCCAACTGATTAATTCTGGTATGTGATAGATTTATGATAGATTCCTGGTGGGGAGTAAAACTGGATGTATACATCTGAATTTCAGAAAGGAGTACTTAAATTCTTTTGATCGTGAAGTATAGTTGGCTGGTAATGCTGAATGAGTGACACAATCAAAATCATGACACAGAGACAGCTACTCTCCACAGCTGTAAGAAAAAGTGCCTGAAAATTCCATCTCAGCACAGCTCATAGTAATATTGCAGAAATTTAATTTTCCTAACCCTGTCATTTCTGCTGTCTGAAAAACAAATACCAATGTATCCTTTGCTACTTGCACCTAATTCCTCTTTGCATGTGCTAATTTTACTGTAACCACTACAAACACTGCAGGCAAAGTAACTGAAGTTTTGCAGGCAGGCAGAGCAATGAAGCAAAATGACTGTTGTTTATAATAGGTATTAATAGCTGTATTGATTCCTATCTACTTCCCCTTCATTTCATCCTCTATGATGAAATGCTTTCTTTCATCTTCTGATGAAATCCTCCTGATCATCCTGTAGGATGAACAATTGCCTCTAGGCATCCTCTACACAATTTGTTCCAATACCAGTGTTTCTGTCAATTCCCTGTTCATTTACCAACTGCACAATTGTTTATGAGATTCTGAGGACCAATTCTCATTACTCAGGAACCAAAAAACACATCTTGAAATTTTGTGGCAATACTGGCTTAAAATATTTACAGCCCCATGAATCTATTCAGCAGACTGTACAGCTCTACATCACTTTTCATTCCCCAGGATTTGTAAATCAGAAAGCTTATACTATTTGCAAATAGAATAGAATTCTTATACTATTTGCAAAACAGCACAGGTGATCAAATTTCTCATTCATACTAAAACACAGGTGAAAATACATTTGGGAGAAAACACAGAATTCAAGAGCTGAACTGATATAAATGGTATGTGATACACTCTCTTCCGAGAGCCTTCTGTAGCACATCCTACTATTACATGTTTGGAAATTAGCAGAAAAGATTAACTGAAATCTCTACACATCACTAGAACACCATTTTGAAAAAAAAAAAATGAACAAGTGTTTTCAAGATACATTTGCAGACTAAGTAGCTCCTGACAGAACTAATCTTGCTATATTGCCTCTGGAACTGTCTGAAAGCCAGGTATGTCCAAGTGTAGGCTTGGTCAACACACACACTTGCAGCAACAGAGAAACTGCATGTAAGAACAGCAGAACAGATGGCCCTTACAGCCATTAAAGATGCCTATAATCCATTTTAAAATCAAGGAATCTTTTTTTTTAAGGTTTACATCTCAAAACAACAAGAAAATCAGTGACGTCTGACTTCACTGATTTGTCTCTATAGAAACCAGAAGAAAGACTCTTAGTTTTCAGACAGTGATACTCTGCTCACCAAATCACTCCACTGCATTCAGACTGCTTCTGGTTTAGTTTTCAAACTCATAAGTTTCAAAAGCTATGGTGCAAGTATTACCTGTAAATGCTTATTTGACATATTCCAGTATTTTAGGTGGAGACTGAAAAAGAAAATTAATTTAAATTGCAGTTCTATCATATAAGGAGTATGAAAGTGCTTTTATTATTAAAGTGGTACCTTGGAAGAATCTAGTACTGGGGGGAAAGAATGAAGATATTGAACTATGCTCATTTCCTTGCTGATTTTATTTTAATGTCAAAACATATAATGCCAATACAATATGTTTCAACACAGCAGTCAAACAAATCATCTTTTTTGGCTCTCTCTTACATTTCTTCTAGAAATAAATCTCACTTATCCAAATGTCTAAAACAGGATTTCCCTGCCTAGCTGTTTGCCTAGAAAGGCATCAGTATTTCCCTATTGATTTTTGGTATCTGTCAGTTTAGTCTCTCTTTTCTATACCACATGCACAATGTCTTCAGGCATTTGTCTCCCCCATTTGCAGGCAGCATGAAACCACTGAGCTAGCAATTTTGTGAATGTTACCATCACAAAATTAAGTTACTGTTTAAAAACTGTTGCTGCTATAACAGACCTACATTTTCCTGTTCTGAGGAACATTTTGTACTGCTTGAGGTTTCATACATTCCAGCTGTCCCTTGTATATGAAGTTTTAACATTTGTTTCCAGCCTTTGATCCTTTTCTTCTCACTTTCACCACATTAAATTTTTCTACGTGCATTTTCATTCTTTTTCAGCCAAGCAGTAAGACACAGCAGAGTGGAGCTCTTGGCTTCTGATGCTTGCCAGAAGGTGTTAGGAGGTATGTAGCCAATGTAATGCTCTGTCTGATCCGTTTTTGAGAAATGATTTAAAAATTCAAACTGACGGTTCAGAATAGAAACAAGAGCTTGAGGTTTTGACACGGCTATGTTCAAAAAAACAAATAAAAAAAAATCTGCTTAAGGAAAGAAAGTATTATTACAAAGGTGTTGAGTAGATGACCAAATGAAGTTTTAGTTTATAGGTAAGAAAGTGACTCTGTATACAGTGACATTAAAGTAGGGACTAAATTAGCAAAACTATATGACTCACTGAAAGACATTTAAAACCACTTATGTGACTCACATGGGAAGAGAAGACAGATCAAGAGGGTACAGTGGGAATGTGCATTATGTGAAGACAATTGGACTCCTCAACATCAGCTTCTGTCACTGCACTGGTGAGGTGACAATTCTGTCACATGGCACCGATGAAGTAGCATCACCCATTAAAACTACTGCTTTTCTTCTGGGGTTAACCTTACAAAAAATTTAAGCACCACAAAGTTATTTAGTTTTATAGAATACACAGCCCGGAAATGCAGATGCTCCCCTTAGAGCACTTTCTGATTTCATGGCTTCTCAGCAGCAGCAGCAGTGGAATGACACAGTATCAGCCAGACCAGAACACAGCTCCAGGAAGGGCTTGTCCAAAGGGATGTGGGGAACACTGGGCAAAAGAAGTTAGGCAGTGATGTTTTCATGTTCATTGGACACAGGAGAAAAGGAGAAGACTGGGGAAGCTTTCTGTGGGTGGAATTCCCCATTTCCTTCCTACAAATGTGCACAAGTGTGATGAATACCATATGCTTAGGGAATGCAGGAAGATCAAGAGAATGAAACAAGGAAGAAGAAATATTCATCCAGACCTGTGCTGTATGCTGCTTATATAGAATTACCCTGTGCATTCATGGGTGATTTAGCTGAAGAAGGGAATAGTAGGGGCAATTTCCCAATGACCAGTGATAAGAAAGAAATCAGGAATGGAATTTCTGTCTCTCAACAACAGCAACACCTTGTGACTTATCATAGATCTAAATAACGTTTTCAGCTATCAATATAGGGTTCAGTTCATTGCTAAGAATAATTAACTTTCTAGAAGTATAATTTTGCATTGAGACAATATAGGGAACATACATTTGTCAGCATGGCAGCAGTCAAAAAAATAAAAGCCAGTATACTACTACTTGCTTCCCCTGTTTAATTATCTGACAAAATATTTATACTCATTTGCTTCCATTGAAAAATGCAGACCAGATGTGGTTCCTGTTTAAGTAGGAATTATGTTATTTGATGTTCAATGGACCCAACAAGAATTAAGAGCTTCTAGAATATAAGTTTTAACATGGTCTATTTTCGTGTACATCAAATGGCAAGGCAACCATTCACTCTCACTTGGTATTTTGTTCATTTTGTCATAACTCCATAAGGTCAGTAGTTGACTGAGAATCCATTTGTTAAAGCAAAAGAAATTAAAAAAATAAATGTTTCTGTTCAATGCTTTGATTGTTATTTTTCCATCAAATTTCAAGTACTGGATAAAACATGTTTTCCATGACTGAGCTTGTTACAGAAGTCTGTTTACCACTAGTATCTAGAAACAGTAATTTATGCCTTTCTATTGAAAAGATGCCTAAACTTAAAACAAGCAAGCTTGTTTTCAGAATCATTCCTGCTTAGAGACTCCGTAGTGATCATTTAAAAATGTGGTCATTTAAAAACACACTCATATTTTATTAAGTATTATAAACACTGCAGAAAATTAAAGTTTTTTCTAGTAATAGATTAAAATCAATGGTTATGCATCAGTTTCAATAAAGTATTACATTTAGAAACATTACCGCATGACAAAAACTGTGTTTATACTACCACAGATCCTCCTCACTAAGGCAGAGTATCAAACTGAGGATTGGTTTCACAGCAGCATCAAATAAAATCAGCCTCAGAGACCTCTGGAAGAGATCATCTGGTCCACTTCTTTGTCTGGACTCACAAACAAGTGTGTGTTGATCTCTCTTGACTTGTCCAACCTGTTCTTAAACCCCCAGCCAGAGATTCCACAGTCTCCCTAAGACAAGCTTTTTACTATGGTCAAAATCATTCCATCTCTTGGGAATAAGAAGCATAATGGACAGGTCTGAAGAAACTAAAGCAAACCATAAAATTTCAGCGTGCTGTGCCACCTTTCTTCAGGAAGAAAAAGGGGTGAAGCAAGCAGAAATGAAGATACATGAGTGTACACCATTTATGCCTATTTTATTTTTATATCCTAACAAGTTCCCCTACAACTGAACAACCTGCACAAATAAAGCATGAGCTAACAAAGAGTGTTAGGTTACACACAACTGTGGTTAACTTCTACAAAGTCTGTGAATAGCCAAAACAATTCAGCTCCTCTTGATGACATGCCTCCTTTGAGATCCCTGGACACAAGAGCAGAGGTTATTGGTTGGAGAAGGAGCCACCAGGGAGTGTAAAGAGAGCCAAGGTGGATCTGACTTCCACCCAGCTCCTCATTCACAGAAACAACTGTTCTTTGATGAGCCAGAGGAATGGATTGGGACAATTGTGAGGAGCAGTGCCAAGGAACTGAGCCAGATATAGACCACCCAAAAAGCAGAAAAGACTCTGTCAAGAAGGAATGGGATTAGTAAAACAAATTGGCAATTGGATCCAACCAAAATGCTGCAAGTGGGAGTGGCAACCACAGCTCATGCAGAAAAAGATGGAGGAAAAGCCAAGACAACACCTGAAATGCAAAAATACAGAGAACTGGAAGCCCATGAAAGGCCAGAGGAATTATGATATTGTCTCGAAAGAGCTTGATACATGTCATTCCAGAAAGAGTAAGATTATTTTTAAAACCTCTGAGTTCCTTTGATAGGCAGCCATGAAATAAAAGGAAGTCTGTGTTCACTGTATTCTTTAAGTATTATCCTTCAAGATATTATCCAGCAAGAACTTCATTCAGAAATTCTCAAGTGAGACAACCTTTTGAAACCATCTACAGAGAAATCATGTTGTATTTTCTGGACAATATCTGCAAATAAAAGTTTTTCTAACCTGTATGTAAGTGTACCAGATATACATTTAAAGCAGTTGATACATTTAGAATGGAATTTCCTCATTTACAAGAATTCATATACAAAAGCTTTAGGATGGTGACACGAGAGGGAGTTGAGACTTACCCTTCTTATCCAATTACAAAATCTTAATTTTATTATGGCTTTCCAAACCAACAGACCATTTAATAAAAGCTGGGATAGATGTCTCAGTTTAAACAATTCCTTCATTTATACATCTGAGTTTAAATCTTTGAAAAATGGGTTTTCATTTATCAGAATGTTTTCTCACATAACTCTCATTCCTGCTAAGTCTAACTCTGACATTCTGGAGAAAAATTATTTTGGTCAATGTCCTGTCAAATTACCACTAAGTAACATATAACTCTTTAAAGTAGCACAATACTCAGAAGGAAAACAAAACAGAAAATCATGTAAAATGCTGTCAAGCTTAAAAGCATTCAAAACTTTGGAGATTTCGTTATTGTTACTGTTTTACTATTACCACTTGCAGATAAATGACAGGGTCTATATTTTGCTGCTGTAATTTTGTCTGCTATTACCCAGAGATTTTGGCCAAACAAGGGCCAGAATTGCCATGAGACCAATTCTCTGTTGGCATAACTATATTGATTTCATTAGACTTTAGTCAGCAGAATACATTGGCTTCTGTTTAGCTTTGGAAAAACATAAAAAGCAGCCACACCATCTGCTTTTATTAAAACATATTTTTAACCTGAAGAGTAAAGATGAGTGACAGGACCCACTCCTAAATCCAACAAAGTACACGACTGAGGTTTGGTAATTTTGCCAATCCCATCTCCAATCAACTTTTGCTGTATGTCTACACAAAGCTTGTAGGAAGTTAAACATTATAAATTTTGAAGAGACAATTATTTTTTTATTGTGATACAGAAATCTATGCCACATTTAAATCTCTTTGTTTATGACCAATGCCAATGATATACTCTAACATTTCTCTGCTATGCTTCGATTAACTAAGCAGCCTTGGGGGAAAAAAGAAGGCAGTAAGAAATATTCCAGTACTTTTCACTGTAGGATGATTCCCTAAAGCCCCGTGAATGAGAAATGAAAATGTTCTAGAGAGAGAAAAAATTCACTTTATCTGGGTTTGCTGGACAAAAGGATTTCCACAAATGCCAACTGCAGGCAAACTCACGTAAATGGAAAGTAGTTGTACCCATTGCAATAGCTCCTACATTCTTTATTCCCATCCAGAGAAACTGGATTGTAGGTGATGGACAATTTTCCTTCAGAGATAGCTGGCCTAGGAATTGTGCTTCAATATACTTGCTGTGTCTCTGATGAGGATTACATGTGGCTTGAAACAGAAGCAAGAATTAAATAAAATTATTTCAAAAGAGAGTCATTAGAAGAACCAGTGCAACAACAGTATTTCAATTAAGTGTTTCAAGACGATTTTCTGATTTTAAATATATTTCTTACTGATTATCGGCTTCCCACAGAATTTACCAGACTTCAAAGGCACCAGAAAAAAAGAAATTGTAATACTCATTTCCACGATTCTGTACAGAAGGTCTCTGCCTTACCTCTGCATGTTAGACTGCAAATGTACAATTTATTCCCTGCCACTATTCTTTCCAGCTTAAAAGCTGTTGAGAAAGGAGTGAATCTGTCAAGACAATTAGGGCGAAAGTGTGGTATGTTCTGTGAGACAGCATAAGTGTTTTTTTCATATAAAATATATAGTGATTAAAAGGCACAATTCGGCAAAAGCATTCAGAAGAACCACAGTGCAATATGTTCTTAGATGACTTTTTGTCATGGCGTCACCACCATCCAGCATGATTTGGTCCTTCTGCAAGTAAGCTCATGACATGAAATCGGTTGTCCTCCTCCATTTCAGTTCCTTCCTGTCCCTAAAGTAAGAGGTCTGAACTTCTCCAGTAACCCTTCAAAGCATGACTTTACAAACAACCCTTTCAAGGATGGTGGTCTGGAACACAGTCCACCAGGCATATCACTGCACCTACAGTTCTCTGTGGGATTGACATGCTATAAATTCACTTCCCTATTTATACGTGGAACACTTTTAAGCTGAAATACACTGAGTGTTTTCATAAAACCAAGTTGCTCTCACTTGGATAATACACATAGAAATCAACAATTATTGAACACCTAATGCACAGGTAGCTCTTAGGAAAAAGAATACATGACTATTTTTTGTAGGAAACAGTATTTTTAGGACTAAAACATGAAACATAAAATGTGGTCTTGACACAGCCTTAACTGATAGTTTTAATACTAACAGATTTTATTCTCATACCTCATAGGGGCTTGGTGGTTTGAGAGCCCCTAGGAGGGACTCAGACACTTGAGTTTTCTTCTGAATCTCATTATCAGCCTTAGATGATTAGAAGGTGTATCCTCAACTTCCCCTCACTTCAATATCAGAAGAAAAACACATACCCTCTAGTAATTTGTTGCAAGAACTGCAAAGAAGGGTGGATATGAGAGCTGGATGCTGTGACCATCACAGTTCAGTTCCATATACCAGGCATGTTCCCCACATTTGAAGTGGGGCTTGCATTTTTGGGAGGAACCACATTACTCACAGGAGATATGGACATAGAAATGGTTTGGATTATGCAAATTTAGCTCCTGTTCACAGAATACCATTAATTATTAATCTCTTAAAAAATGCCTGTATCTTCATCTGCTGAAAAGACATTCAAATTTTATACCAACTCTACTTGTATCCAATCATTTCCAAAGAGGTAAGGCTAGACAAGAAATGAGTCTGGACATTTCAGGAAGGGGAGAGGAACAGGATTTTTTGAAGAGGAGCTTTTGGCTTCTGAGACTCAATAAGCTTGTACCATTGAGTTTCACAAGTATTCACTTACTTTCTGGGAAGTACTGTTTAAAACATTTGGAGTAAGGAAATGGGGTGCCAAGAAACCTCTGTTACCTGACACTGCTGTGTTACCAAACTCTTTGCCATGTGTGTTTCAAACATTTCAGGCAAATTAATGGATTAAGGTAAATAATAAACATTTTAACTCGCTTTCAACATGTTATCAAGTTTGTAAACTAAGCCATTTTAAACACCAGGAAGCGACAATTTTCCTCCTGTTGTTGCTGCATAAGTTCACTGAAGAAAACATAATGAATATAAAATTAAAAGATGCATAATAGTGCAAATGCACAGGACTCTTCAACAAAGGTAGATTGATTCAGCATTTATTAGCTGTCAACCACACAGCTTCAAAATTTTAATAACTTTAATACAGCCTTTTAAGTAGATAGGAAATTATATGCAAACCAGGAAAAATACTTAAATGAGCTATTTTTACATTCAGTAGCCTCTAACTGTGGATCATAAAAGCTAACATCCCCAATATTTAAAATGAACAGACACCACCTGGTTGAAAAGACTGAACAGGACCTGCTGGAGGCAGACAACTGGAAAAAGCATGCCTGAGAAAGGTAGACTTTGGCAGTCTCTTTGGGCCATGGGAGGATTCTCCCCCAGCCCACTCACAATGTCCCCAGCCTAGAATTGCCCCCAGGAACAAAACACTGTGACCAGGTGCTCTAGTTAGAACATCTGCTGCTGCATTAAGCTGCCAAGGCCACAGCATTCGGCTGTGACGTTTTCCAAATCACAAAGTTAGTACTCAGCTCACTCCTGGCAGTGTCAGAGTTGGCACTCCCAGTGACCTTCCCCACAAAAATGACCCAGATATGACTCCAAAAGCTCTGACTGCCACTCTCCAGGTCACTGACAAGAAGGTGTCCCAGATGTACCACTGATGCTACTCAGGTGGACAGGCAGAAGGGCAAAGCAGCTCTTTCAAGAAAGGGGATAGGTGCAACTCCAGTTAAAGTCTCTTGAATCCTTATTCTTCTACATACAACAATATGGTCATCTGTTACAGGGCTTGCAAGGGTTTCAGGGTGAAGAGAGAAGCGAGAATGTTGACCTCATGTTCAGAAGGCTTGACTTATTATTTTATGATATATATTACATTATAACTATACTAAAAAGAAAAAGAGAGAAAGTTCTCAGAAGGCTAGCTAAGCTAAGAATAGAAAAGGAATGAATAAACAAAGGTCTCTGTCTCAGCACAGAGTGAGACCCAGCTCTGCCGTGAGTGGTCAGTAAATCCAAACATTCACTCAAGACCAATCACGCATCCACCTGTGGCATTCCACAGCAGCAGATAACCATTATTGACATTTTGTTGCTGAGGCCACAGCTTCTCAGAAAGGGGAAAAATCCTAAAGAAAGGATTTTTCACAAAAGATGTCGGTGACAGTCATGCAACTGCTCAAGCTGGTGTTCCAGCCCACTCCCAATGGACAAAATTTACACAAACCCTTATCTGCAAAAATTATTCCCTCCATCACTGAGAAATGAAGCTTTTAAATAACCTTTAAAAATAGTGTTTGAAAGAAGATCAGGTTTTTTTTCCCTTCATAGTCCTTCCATTTCCAAAGGAAATTTGAATCCAGCAGTACAACTGTGTACACCATAAACACACCATAACATAGCCTCAACCACCACACCCCTCCCACCCCTCCAGTTAAAACCCTGGTAAGTTCTGGTACCACATATATACCATGGGGTCCTCCTTTGCATGGCCAAAACCAAACTCCAGTACTTCTTAGGCACAAATTGCCCTTTTTCCTGGACAGCTCTAGCAATGAGTCCTTTCCCCTCAGAAAAGCTCATAGGAACTTTTTAATCAGTGATGTTCTTTCTAAGACAAACTGCTTGGGAACACTAACATTGAAAGGTCTACAGTACAGTGCCATAGGTGATGACTGTTTGAAATCCTTGACAGGACCAGCTGCCAATAATAAAACTTTAAATAAGCATAGAAAATTATATCAAGACAGTCAGTTTGTCCAAAAAAGGCTGTCATAAGAACACATGCTGACACCTATCCACTGTTAAAGCACGTAAAAAAAATGAATAAATACTTGTAACATTAAATACACCATCTACTTTCTATTCACCATATCTTTTTCATAATAATGATTCTGAAACACAAATAGAATGTTAATATATACAGTCTACGTAAGCCATTTTTTTCATAAAGAGCATTCTTTCAAATAAATAAAAATATACTTCAGTTCATTATCAGCCTCTGAGGAGCATAAAAATTCAAACACACTTCAGAACACTTATTTGCATAGACAGAAGTCACACAAAGGTTTGGATTTTTCTCTGCAATGGATAAGCATGGCACACCAGACCACAGAAGGACAAAAGGTGAAGGAGATGCTGCTCCCCACCTTGTTTTGCTGTTGGTGCCAGCCTGAGGGGCTACATTCCAGCTCTGCTGGGTGCTATCAAAGTCTTTACATTTCCACATGCCCAACACACTCACTTTTACTTTTTAAACTAACACCTATTTTCCATCAGTAGCATCTACAAATAAAGGTGCTCAAAATGAGGGCTAAGCAACTAGGTACCTAAAATTTAATAAGTTACTTTTAAGATGCTTCCCTTCCATTAATCCCCCCTGCAGTTTTTGTGTCTAAGCTTCCTCCTGCCTCACACACCATTGCTATGAACCCACACACTGCACTTGGAACTACAACAATTGTCAATGTATCAAAGGCTGCTTGATTTTACCTAGATCAGGCACCAACAGCACAAAGTTGAGAATAATAGAGGCTTTAGCTTGTGCTTTTTGTCTGCTGGGACCTCAAGCACTTAGCAAGGAAAGGAATCTGCAATGAGGTCTATGCTATCACGATTTCACTTCTTCTAGAACCTGAGGAACCTGTTTTGAGATGAATATGGATGCTATTATGACACCTACACACCCCTGCTCTAGGAGGAAAAGTCACAAAATGCCAAGTTCTGAAGTCCAGACTAAAGCAAACTAGGTCAGAGCAGAACTGCAAACTCCATTTTTGTCAGTAGCCTCCTGCCCTATTTTTAACTTGATCCTTTAAGGAGGCTTTGTCTCCAATGGCCAGGTGTGCCACAGTTGAATCTTTGCAAACATGGCCTCTGACACAGAAGAGGCTTATACCTGTTCTCAAAATCCAGGGCTTTGATATTCACTTTGGATCAAATGGCAATCAATGCAGGTCACAGGCTGACTTTTCTTCACACTTTTAGCAAGAAATGCTGCTCAATGAACAATCAGCATGTCAGACCTCCCTTCGGTATGAATACAAAAGCACATTTGTTAGAGCCTTTCCAGCTCAACTTCGATAGCTCTGCCTAAAGACACTATTCAGTTTCTGTGCAAAGAGCAGTGCTCAGCCCAAAATGTTCATGAAATTCTATCTTCAAATTCCTAACTCTCTCAAACTGCTGTATAGTACCATACATCCAATAAACTTCCATGGATGCATAGCTATGTATTACATTAATACTTCATTTTGGATTTATCTTGTTATTTCTACATCTATTCGTAGTCAATTTAATTTTTCACTTGTGTTCTCTATATTGTTTAAAACCTTACAGACCAGGAAATAATGACACTCAAATTCTTTAGTCTTTCATATTATGCATGATAATACCTCTGTTTGAGAAAACCAACGACTAATGCCAGCATTATACTGCTGAACTAGTATTAAAATAGGTACAGCACCCACAATTTTGGAGAAAGAAACAGAAAAAAATCTTTCATTGGCCTGAAAAACAGCAAGTTCCACAGCAACTGCTTATGGAAAATCAGACTGTGCCATCATTTTTCAGTAGGTGTAAAAGGTACTTCAGTTTGGAAGGAAAATTATTCATAAAATCTTAATAACTATGAAAAAAATCAAAGATAACAAATACAGTTCTGAGCAAAGACAAGCCTTCTTCACGTGTTGCTGCCTATGTTGTCACCAAATTGTATCTGTCTTTTCATCTCACCTACTACAAACAGTGCAATCATACATGTCCCAGCCGACAGTTCTTGTGGTGCATTCTCTAAGAACATCTGAAGTGCTCCCACTTCAGTTGGCCAAGGAAATCTATGCTTAGTTTAGTTTTTCATTAACTGCAGACACAGTAAAAGATTTAAAAAAAAGAAAATGAAAGAATAAAAAAACCCAACCAACCAACCAAACAAAACAAAACAAAAAGCAAAAACCCCAAATGAACAAACAAACAAAACCCACAAAAAAATTAACTAAAATGGATTTTCCACTTTACTGCAGAAACCCCACAGAGCAATAGGTATCAAGCAGTGATGTGACAGGAATTAGTCCTGTATTCCACTTTCCCTTGCACACAATATGGGCTCCACTTATGCTAAGAAAGCCTGAGGCAATATGCAACTGTCTGAGGTCAGAACTACTATCTGCAAAAAAACAGCAACAAGTATATTGTCTGTTCTGAATGAAGCATAAATCCTTTGGGGATCTGATTGTTTTTGATTCAGTCTGCCTCCTCTTAGCTCATCTCCCTGAATATTGGTAACAAAAGATAAAATAAAGATGTCCCTGACATTGCAAAGAGAATGACAGGATCTACTTGATTTCCTCTACACCCCATGATACATAAAGCAAATAAAAAGGTCAGGAGGAAGACTGGCGACTTAGTGATTCAGATGGCACACAGTACTTGTTTTCTCTCTTCTTTGTTTCTGATTCCATGAGGGATCACCTGTTACTTTATCAATCCCAGTGGGATAAAAGGCAAGAAAATTATTTTAACTCCCTCTAAAGCACCTGGAATCATAATTGGAGAGAAATACAGCAAAGTCTCAAGGGAAAATAAAAGGACAGCGACATTTAAATCTGTTCTTCTTCATTACTCATGGCATAATCTCTTTCCCATTTTTATAAAAGGTTTATTAGAAAAAGCAAATCAATATGATGGATAGCTGACATTTTCTTTACCTTCAGGCCTTCTCTCTCCAGAATATGATTGTTCAATAACTGGTCCAGAAAGAGGATCTGACACAGAAAGCGCCTTTAAGATAATGAGCTGCATATTGAGCAACTTAATCTTTTGATCAGCTTGGGACATGCAAGGGAAGTGGAGGTATGTCTGAATTGACTGGCAGGGAAACACAGCTATCTTTGGCATTTGTGACTCAAACAACTCTGCCTGTCCATCTCTGAATATGAACATCACTGGTGATCAGACATCAGTCACTTGAAAAAGGAATCACTCTGGCAGCTTGAAAAGTAGCGTGTTTTAAACAGCATTAGCCTCAAATACCATGTCTTTCTAGAGGGATGTTGAAAGAGCGTCTAGAAGTTCTCCATGTGGTACCAGTCAGCAGTTACTGCTGTTGCCTATGTCAGGAGACATCCACAATTAAAAGGGACAGAAAATGTCAAAATAAAAATATGAAAAAGAAAATTAAAGCAGGAAACAGAAATAGAACTGCAGAAAGACATTATGGCTATTTACTTAGAGGAAACACAACTTCATCATTAAGTCAAAAAATGGCCTAAAAATGCAAAGAAAGAGAAATATGTCATACACTGAAAATTGGCCTGGTGATGTAATGTTAAGAAACATCACTGGATGCAGTTCACTGAATAGCTGGGTAAGGGAAAATATTATTCATACAACTTAAGTTCCAGTCTCTTGCTTAGAGTTATCCTAGATCTGACCTTCTTTTCTATGCTCCCTTCCTCCCACACACACACAATTTCAGTGACTAAAAACATGGTGGAAAAATGAAGAGGGCAACAAGCACAGCCTGAAAGGAGGTGCTTCACCAACTGGACCCCAGCTCTGGAGGAGTTACCTGGGGCTGCTCTCCTGCATTGCTGGGCAGCCCTGGACTGCAACAAAGCCAGCTGGATTTTTAGCATAATTGTCGATAAGCCCAAATGAAGAAAGCTAAACTCCTGTACCCTTCACAGTTGTTTCCCTCCCCAGGACTTTGTACTGAATTTTTTACTACTTTTTTTTTTTTTTTTTCAGAAGAGAGAATTCAAATTATCTCACATCTCAGTGATAACATGGTAACAAGGCTTCAATACTCCAGCTAGAAGTGACAAAGTGACAAGTACAGAAAATCGTTTTTAAAAAAACATTTAATCACTTAGCATTCACATCTTTGAACTGCTGCATGAAGTGCTACCCAAAAGCTAAATATTGTTAAGAGATCTCTTGGCTCTCTTTATTCTGTGTGCACACTATACCACCAAAGCCCTTACAAAACTCGCAGCCACTGTTCATGATATTAACAGGAACGTGATGGTGGAATTTACAGTAGAATATTAAAATTGAAGGAGCATTCAGTTTCCCTTTATGCAATTAACCCAGCAACAACAGCAAGCACTTTGAAATAACAGTACCAATCAAAAAATTCATGTTAGGGACAACAAAGCAGTGAAATGCTATGGTATTTCTTATGTAGGGGGATTTAATACTGCTTACTGCAGAGTCTATGAATCAGTTTCTCTACAGAACTCTAAAGCCACAGGTGCCAAATATAAATCTTTTTCTCATAATCCCATTCTTGGTCCTTTCATGTTATTACTGGACTTCCTGCATAAATTGTTGCTAAAGTAAGTTTGGTCTTTTTTCCTACAAAATTTGCCAAACCAACTGCTGGAATGCATTTGTATTGTCCTCTTACTAGAAGAATTTCTGTAACATTCCCATTGACCTAATTGCAGGTTTTGGCCTGAAAAGATGACACGTTTCTGTGAGTCTGGTAAAGCTGTTGAAACAGGGATAGTAGAAATGAAGTACCCTTCTGGCCCCTTTCATCAAGCTCCAGGCTGAATCCCCTTAGGAATGTGATGGCATTTCTTCTCCCTGCTTTTTTCTAAAATCCTATTCTAAGCTGCTTAAAAAAAAAAAAAAAAAGAAAGAAAAAAAGAAAAAAAGATGAAAATCTGACCAAAATAACCCAGAAACTTAAGTAAAGACAGCTGGAAAGATGAAAGAGTGATAATGCTTAGATGTAAACCAAGTGACATGTTCTAACAACTGGCAGGAACTAAATTTTATCCCAGAAATGTATGTTATTAAAGAATACAGTGTCAGTGGGGAAATCCCTGAAACCGCAATACAATTACATTGTTTTAAGTTTTTATTTAGAAAGTATTATCATTACTTAGAGAAAAACAGAGTTTTCATGTTTATATAGCAAATATGAGACTTATCTTACAGTAAGTCTTTTTTTTATATATCAGAAGAAAAAAATAATAATCACTGGACAAAATTGATTCTTTTTAAATAGTTTAAAGCCAGGGTAGATACCATAAGCCATCATTAGGCAAGCGATTCAAATAAGGAAATATATAAAAATGTGATCAATATTACATACTATATTAGACTTAAAACATAGTTTGCAGAGCCTCCAACCCAAAACAACTTCTGCTTTTGTCCCTGATGCAGATGAATCTTGCTCTAAGCTAAGTCCCATTTTATGGCAGACACAGTGCCTGTAAATTGCATCCTTTAATCTGGCAAAATCCTTGGGTGTCTCCACCATTCCATTTAGAGTCATGTTCAGGGACCCATATATAATCACATCTCTACCGTACCAGTGTGCTGTGTTCCTGTTTTTAGTATACACTCCTAATTTTCTAAGCTTCTGTCACCATCAGGGCTTCCTTACCTGCGCAGATTTTCCCGTCGTAGGTCTCGCACACCCAGTCGTGGCACTCGCAGAGGGGACCGTAGTATTTGCCGGCCTCGGTCACTTGGCAGATGCAGACTCCACACTCACACCTGCCTCTGTCACTGCACAGCTTCCCCCCTGGGACACGGCACCTGAGCTCCGACTCAGCCCGGGACAGCCGGCAGGGAGCAGGGATACCCAAAGCGCTCCTGTGGGGGACAGCAAGCTGAGTGAGCTGCGGTCAAAGCCGGGGCTGCAGCTCAGAGCCACTGAGACCTTGGCTCATTTGAAACCACCCTCCTGTCATTGGCTTCAGCCAAAACCCAGAATATTGTTCTTACCACCTCTTCAGCTACGGTTGCAAATTATTACTTGTCTCAAATCACCTAGTTTTCTTTGTTTTCATCAGAAACCTCACTGCTACCTGCAAGAATGCATATACTTTATTTTACTTACCTTTTTAACTACACTGGCCTCATCTACTTTCCCATCAGGCCTATCTGGTATATATGCACAGACACTTATAGCTTGATTATCCATCATGAAACATTTTGATCTTAATTACTTCAAAAAAGTTTAAAGATGCCATATACATCCAAACATCTGGATAGCATAACAGGAATATATATCATACAGAACACTAAAGGTTGATTCTAATAAAACATGTTTGCCAAAGTAATCCTTCTGGTTGTCAGACATATATGATCCATGAGTCCAATGGAAAAGGAAACCAAAGTAATTGTGGCTTTCCAAGCAACACTGTAGGTTGTGGCTGTGGTTTCCGTAAAAGCAGCAGAATCCAATTCTAGATCCGAAGATCTGCATCTCTGCCATGCACTTGTACCATGCACCAGAGCACATGGGGATCAGGACTTTCAGGACATTCTCAGGGGAAAATCACACTTTGTCGCATCAGGAACTGAATCATAGGAAAAACATAGAGAATCATAGGACTGCTCAGGCCAAAACCAGGTCTTCACAATGCTAAGGAATGCTGAAGATGTAGATGAATAGAACCTGCCCTTCTCAGATAGCAGATTTTGCAAGGCTCAGGGGCAAAGGAGGCACTGGCCTTAGAAGCCAGTGTGTGCTGGCTGTGGTGGAGATGGAGAGTGAAGGGCAGCGCACCTCTCTGTGCCACTGCATCAGAGCAGCAATAAGCATGGTTCTGTGGCTTGGTGCCTGCCCCACTCAGGCAGCAGAATCTGGAAGTCTGGGTGTAAAGAGTCATCACTGGTCAGGTCTTCTCCCTTCACTGCTTTCAGAGTGTGCATTTTGGGCATCCAATGCATCGTTGCCAATAATTCTGCAGTCTGCACATGCCCCCTACCTACTGAGGTTCCCAGTGACCCAGAGCACTTCCCTCAGCGTCACCTTTAAGGAGGCAGAGGAAGAGCCACCAAGGCGCTCCACCGCTCCCTCAAAATCACACTCCCGGCACCTCAGAATCGGCCGCCCCCGTGAGAGCGGAGAGCCGCACTTACCGCAGGGCCGGGGGCCCGGCCGGCAGCGCGGGGCCCAGCAGCAGCCCCAGCAGCAGCGCCAGCAGCGCCGGAGCGAGCATGCTGCGAGCTGCGCTCGGCGCACCCGGCGCGGGCGGACGGGCGGGCGGACGGGCGGACGGACGGGCGGACAGAGGCGGCAGGCACGCGGAGAGCTGCGCGCTGGACAAGCCCGGCTCCAGCGCCGCTCCCGCCGTGCTGCAGCGGCTCCGATTAGCTGCCTGGGAGCAGGATTTGGGCAGCGCTCTGGGAAGGAGGCCGGTGCCAAACCCCGAAGTTTACAGTCTAGGCAGGGAAGTAATTAGAAACAGTTGCGCAGCCAGATGGTTTATTTTGATGTTTTAAAAGTGGCCCGTTCACAGATGTGAACGAACTGTCTCCTTCTCAAAGTAGAGGCACCGTAAGTATTTGAGGTATGTGTATCCCCCCGTCCTTTGACACACGGCTGCTTGGGATAATCTGTGAAATTGGTACCGACCGGGAGCCAGGAGCAGCGCTCCCCAGCTGCAGCATCCCTGCCTGGCTGCTGGAGCACCTCCCTGGCGCCTGCCTCCCCAGGTCCGTCCGTCCGTCCGTCCATCCCTCCTTAGCCTGAGGTCACCTGCTCGCGTCACAGCGCCGTGCGACACTGCAGGCTGCCAACCCGCACCAGCATGACTGACTGCACATTAAAAGTATTATTAGTTTGCCATTTCCTAATGCCTTATTAAAACACAGTCCAATACTTCATCTCAGCAGTGGGAGATTTTTGAATTGCTTTAAAACTAAGCTAAAAGGAAGGATAGTCTCTCCAAATGGATCAGCTTTGGCAGATACGGCCACGTGCACTTCTTCATGCTGCAGAAAAGTTTTAGATCCCTCTGGCTGTCCGCGGAAATTGCTGTTTGCCTGATGCCTCCCTGGGATGGAAAGCTCGCAAAGAAACAAACTTTGACCACAAAAGAAGATAAGTAATAGGTGTCCTAGTCTACACACACACACACACACATGCATTTTTAAAGCAGGTGGCTGAAAGGGTTTACTGGTTTTGAAGCCTGTATTGGAGATTAAAGCCCTCAGTATCTTCCTCAGAATGAAAAACTCTTGTTTTAATTGCATATTAAGTATTTAAAATACCACAGATTATACTGTTCCAGAAAACATCTTTAGTTCAAATTCTGACTCAGAGGCTGCCGTTCCTATGAGTTTAAGTGGGTGTCTTACATTTTACATAGTGAGCTCAAGGCTGCAATTCACAGCATTCCTGCTAACATAACTAGTTCTGCTAGTGATATTTCTGCAAAAAAAAAAAAAAAGTGCATCAACCATTTGACTTTGTTCTGCTGGCCCTATATATGACAAAAGAATCTTTAAAATCTAGTTTGGGGCCTGTTTTCAGTCAAGTGCCCACTTCACTGGAGGATAAAACTTTATCAAAATTCAAAAGAAGAGATGGGACAAAATCGGGTCTGGGATATTTGTTAGCATATATTATTAGTCCCTGAAGATATACAGGTTAAAGGAAAAAATTATTCCAATGGACTATTAAAACACAAGACGTTTGTCATATTTTAGTAAGTTATCCTGAAGTTGTGAAGTGCAACTGCCTACCCCTAGTGTACTGCCTTCTTTATGACACATAACTTTACCCTAAGATACAAGCAAGGAGAATTAGGATGTAAAAAAATCTAAAAGCGCCACATACAGCTGTTGCAAACCAAATCTATTTTTTACCAGTTTTGCTGCCCTTTATAGTGTATTTCATATTGCAAGTGTGTTTAAATGTTTTCTCAAGCAACAAAAATCATAAAAATCCTGTATTGAGTGATCTGTTGGCATCAATCCTGTGAATGTTTACAGTCCTGCTAACCCCATGTGTTTTGATGGATCTAGTGAAAAGGGAAGTAATATTGGCAGGCAAATCAAAAAATATTTATTTCTGACAGTCCTTGAACTTTGAAGTCCATGCTTAATGCAGCATTATGCGTTCTAACTGTGTGATAGTTTTTGAAAGGTATTTATAATGCTGCAGTAAAAAAATATTCATAAATTAAGACCCTTTAGATTACAGAAAAGAGCACTTTTAAGAACAATGTGATTGTCAAAAATTGTACTGCCTGAAGTCTCAATTTAGAGAAGAATAAAGAGAAAGCTTTGCATTTTAAACAATAGTAATTCCCTTTTAGCACTAAATTTATTTTTAATCCACAACTTTAAAGGCTGCCATCTGTTCATCTTCCTCCTTTTTCCCTGAGCAGACTGTTGCTGACAGGTATTCAGAAGACTTTCAAGCAGACTACAAACTGTAACTTCAAATATACGGGGAGAAGAAATTCACCATGATATGATGAACTTATCACTGTCTTATTTTTTTTACATCTGTCATGTTTTGAAGAAATACACACCTTTTTGCTATGGACTTTTCGAATTTGGAGAAGGCATACTTACACAGTCGAAGGATACAATATTCGAAATGTGTACCTAGAGCTTAAATTTAATAAATGCTTTCATGTGTACCTGTCCCTAATACAATATCTCAGTGCTTCCTTAATAGATTTTGACCTTTCCTCAGATTATTATTTAGTCATTTAAGCCTAGAATATTTTTATGCATGCATATATAAACATGTGTAAAGTGTGTATATACATATACATGATGTGTATGTATTCAGGAGCTAATTGGCTTCCAAACAGGCTGTAAATTCAATTTAAAAGGAGTCAGTCTCTTTCGAAATGGGAACCTGACATGCTGCCTTGAGAACTGCTCACTTCCTTTCAGCCACTCCTGCACACAACCCTAAAGAACTTTTTTCTCTACTGGATAACATACACCTACAAGAAGCACAGCAGTTGTAAAATGCAAGTTTTCCCATCTATTGGAGTTTCATACTAAGGCTCTAGACCTGCAGGTGCTTGGTAAATGTATAGTTTACAAGTGGTAATGCCACTTCTTGCAGAATAAAGGTAGAAAAGAGAAAGTCAACATATTGCTGATGAGGAGAAGCTGGAACACACCTGCTAATACTAAACAGCCACTTCAAAATAGGCAACAGGTTTAAATAATACTTGTCAGACTTAAAATGACTTCAAATAAAGACATGTAATTAAAAAGATAGGTGGTGTTAAGCACACTTACACTTGAACGTCATTTTTTAAGTGTTTCCCTGTTACTGTTCTTCATAAAAGTTTGCAGGATTAGGTAGAGATATAGGGATAATTTCTAATATTTTCCCTGCAATTTTATTGACCAGTAGAAGAATCAGTAGGGTAATTTCCTATCCAAACTGCTGAAGGCTATTTTTGTGATTTCATAGTCTTCTGAACTGTGTAAAAACTAAGCTGCAAGCCTGGGGATAGACAAGATAATTCATAGGCAGTGATTTCTTTTTTAAAGGCAAAAAATATCTTAACTTCAATTTTGCCAGAATTGTTTGTATAATAAATCAAATAAGAATAATATTTTTTTTAAGGGGAGAAAAAGAAAAAAGCTATTTTACACTAAGAGCGGCCTCATCCTGGAGCAGAATGCCCAGCAATGTTCATCCCATGACATAGTCAAAAGCCATCTGGACAGGGTTTGAGCAACATGCTTTAGGCTGTCCTGCTCTGGGCAGGTAGGTTAGACTAGGCCATCTCCAGAGATCCTTTCCAACCTCAAATATTCCATAATTCTATGTCTCTGATGGCATAATGTGCTATTGAACAAGGTTTGATTCAGTTTGGAGAGGCAGATGGACTCTGTCAACTCCTCTATTATGGCCTTTATTACAGTGAACATTTTAATTTTGTTGTCACTTAATAAAGCCATCAGCTTTGCAAAACACATTCCATGCCATTCTTAAGGATTTTCTTTTTAATAAAACAAATCAAAATGCACATAAAGTGAACAGTTTAAGTTTAAAAAAATAGAAACCATCAAAATCTGTCAAATACTCTTCCCGGGTTTCCATTGAAGCCATTTTAGTAACAGCATGGGTTTGTAAGAGTGGAGACTGAAGCATTCAAATGTAGAGGCATTCAGTTACATCAAAATTTTCTAGAATTAACTACAAGTTGCAAATCCCACATATCAAGCAATTAGTGTTCCTCCACAAAATGTGGAACAATGAGAATTTTAAGTGTCCAGTGATTCTTCTGTGAAAAACATACAATCACTAAACTAGGTGGTTGTAAATATCTAATGCAAACCACTTAAAAGCCATGAAGCAAAAAGTACTTGATGGAGTTAACTAAAATCTGTCTGAATTGAAGAGTTCAGAAATGCATGCAACTGTTGAGAGTCATTGCTGTGCTGGTCAATGCCATCCCTAGAAGGGAGCAGGAGACAGACTACACCAGAGCTGTGCAGAACTGAAAACCTTGTGTTAATTTTGCTGACAGTACATGGAATCTGGGACAGCTCATGGTATCACACTGGGAATACAAATAGTTTTTGGAGTTACAGGATTAAGGTTAGAACAAGATAAAAGCTGAGCTGGTCTGAATGTAGCTGGCCTGAATAGTACAGAATATAAACTACCCAAACAGTTCATAGGCCAACATTAATCAAGATGTTATTTTGTTATACTCTAGGGTAAAACCTTAGCTTACTCCTTCATGCCTCAGTTGAAACTTTAAATAGCTGGTAGGTCTTTTGTTTGTTCAGTGTTTGCTAGTGAATTCCCCTACACAGCAATAATATCCTGCTTTTACAGAGGCTTTAAGGAAGCAGAAGGTATTTCAGCATGATCTTGCAAGAAAGCCCAAAATGCCACAACAACACTGCATTTTAAAGCCCAGTCTACTGCGTTCTTAACTATTTAGCATTTATTTCAGAAAGCAAGTAAAGTTCTGTCATAAGTTGAGCTAACAGTAATAGTGAAGAGCCCAAAAAAGAAAATAAAAAGCAAAAATTTTTCACCATAAATTATTACTTTATGTTCAATTGGTGCCTTATTTCTCAAAGGAACAAGGTTTCTTGATGCTGGGAGTCTTGAAAAATCAGAAATAGTGTGAAGGACTATCTTGTTTGTGATCCTTTTAACTAGTTACCTGAATAAGTTATAATGAAGGATCATTCTCATCATTTTGTCCAAAGAGCTGTTCATAAGGACAGCAAATTTAAAAAATAGATGCTGCTGACTTCTTCAGGGCAGAACTGTAGTAACTCAGGTTGAGTGCCTAAATTAAACACATGCACACTAGATTCTCCAGGGCAATAGCAACCATCTTGTATGGTTCCAATGCTCTGTCTTGCACTGCTTGCTGTTAAACCAAACATGAAGAAGAGACAGAAATTAAGAAAAAGGAAGTGTGGGAAAACACCTATATTGCCCTTCTGAGAACTCTGTACCTATCAAAAGCAAACTAATTCTACACAGTTAGCAGTGGACTTCAGACCCTCCTCAAGGTGTGAAATTAAGAAAATCATACTCCATGTCCTTTATTCTGGTTGATCGCTGTTGACACACATCACAGACACTCAAGAATGACAGTTTTTAACCCATCCCAATCAAAGCTCTCATGAGCGTTAACTGAGTTTCTCCTGCTGTCGCTTGCCTGATGTTGCTCTGTGACCATTTCTGTTGTGGTTACAGGCTTCTGAGAGAAACTACCACTAGCCAGAGCCATAAAGGGATAGGTGGAAGCAGACTGGGCTGCTCAGCTCATCTAATTCACATGGAGCCCCAATAACACCAGGGAGCTGCTCAGCATCTGCAGAGCAGGACTTCAGACTCTGGGAGAAATTTGTGGTAACCACCATTTAGATGACTAAAAACTTGGGCACCTGAGGCTGAAGAGCAACAGGCAGGAATTTAGCAGGTTTTGAATTGTATCCTGTGCCAAAATGATTAAATCTTACTTTGGGTCTGAAGTTTAATTCTGAATTGCTAAATATTTTGTGACCTTTTTTAAAAGCTCAAGCATAATTTCAAAATTAATATTTCATGAATTCTTTTAGTCATTATAGACAGTCTGAAATCTGATCAAGCACTGTGCTCTTTCATAAGTGGTAAATCAAATTCCAACAATGGCAATCTCAGTAAGATCAGCTCTTTGGGATGTTTTTAAAATTTGTTTACATTACTCTTCAGCTATTTAACAAATACTTAGGGAAAGTAAGGACAATAAAGCAAATAAAGTTCAAATAAACTCAGAAGTAAAACCAGGGCTTAAGGGCTATCCAAATTCTGTAAAGAAACAGGTATAATAAATAGATGCTTTGAATTTCCCCCTTCCCTTTTTTTTTTGGTAGTGGTTCCAAAATATGTTAGAGAAATGAAAGTTATAGGTAAGGTTGAGAATTCTGCCCTTGAATACGCAGTACAAATCCCCAAATTTTTCTTCTAAATGAAAATTCTGGCATGTCCAATTTCAAACATGTGTTGAAGTTTGAAGGATGAACAGGGAAATTCCTTTATCTGATCTTGATTGTAGAGATTAGAGGTAAATCTTTACTAAGAAATATCTTTTCTTTTCACCTATTTAACATTACTGTAAAGTAATGTGGTAGGATTAACTCCCAAATTCTTTCTTGATCTATATGTTTATGGCTTGCTTTGTAGGTCAGTGTGAATTTTCTAAATTGGAATTAAAACAGACTTGAAGGTTTGGAGCCCTAAATATTAGACATTGTTACAGACTTTAAAGGACCAACAGGTTTTTTGCAAAATTATATCAACTATTTAATAGATATTTAAGTTTTATCCTCACATGCCTCCTATATGCCACTGAAGTATGAAAATGTTCATGCTTTTCAGATGTGTGCCACAACTGAAAGTAAATTGGTGGTTAAATAGCAAAGCAAGAAAGGGCTTTTCCTTGCAAACAGAAGACCTTCACCATCTGCACAATTCTGTGAATGGAAGACTGTTTCACCTTTGCACACAGGCAGCTACATCAAGGTATCAAGGGCTAAACCTTTCTTCCAGCATTAGCATCATCTGATGCCAGTTGCGCTCAAGACAGGCTGTCAGAGAGAATCCAGTCTTCTGCTGAAAGTGTGGGTTCCCATTAGCAGCTCGTGCTCCACAGAGTAAGGGCAGCTAGTAACAATATGTTACCTAACACGACACCAGGAGAAGTGCCAAACACATAAGGAAACACGTATTCTATCTAATACAGACCACATGTAAGGAAATGAATCCCTTCTTTTTGGGAACTCATTAAACAGTATCTAAATTACTGCAGCATATCTTGAACCCCTCTCCAACACATGACGGGTGCTAAGACGTGAATTCAGTGGCAGGCCACCAAGGTGGTTGGAACTGGAGCACTTGCTCCATGAGGAGAGGCTGCAGGAGCTTGGATGGCTTTGGGGGCACCTAGGAGCAGTCTGCCAGATTCGATGAGGAAGCCGTCAAGAGGACAAAGCTGGGCAATTCCCAAGGGTGCATTGCAGGAGGAGAGACTGCTGACCAGTGCATGTCAGGAAAAAATCTTTCAGCATGAGGATGGTCATTTACAGAAACAAGCTTACCAGGGAGGCTGTGCAGTCCCTGTCTTGGGAGGCTTTCAAGACCCAACTGGATAAAGCCCTGAGCAAGCTGGTGTGATCTCATCTCTGAGCCTGGTTTAAGCAGATCAGTCAGACCAGATGGCCTCCTGAGGTCCCTTCCAACTGGAAAATTGTTCTATCAAGAGGTATTTTTCAGAGGCCGGTATATCCATAGGAGAAATGTTACACAAAGTCACATCCGCTGGCAAATGTTGATTTCTTTTGTTTAGCTATAGCTGCAATGTTTCACTGTTTGCAACTGTCAGTTTTCATTTATGAGATGCTATCACCAACAGCAAAATGCTGCCTAGCAACTTATTCCAAGTAATGAAATGTTAAGTGGGGAGGAAGAGACAAAATAGGAAGAGTATTATTTGTCAGCACATTTATTCTTAAATTGTTTTGCTTTACAAATTTTTTTTCTCATGAAACATCAGCTGACTGCTATCAAAAACTGCAAACACTAAAATTAGGTGCTTAAATTCACTGGAATTGCTAATGCTGGTAATACATGTAAGTACTGCTGGCAGGACTGCATCTGTAATCCTGAGGCCAACTCCCTAACTGGCTTATTAGTTTTGGTTGCCAGCATCAAATAGATATAATTTAAAGGAACCAAATACAATTTATGCCATACACTTTCCTTCAGCTTTCTGGGGTATTTTGCTAAGGGCTTTGTCTTTTGAATCTTATTCCACATCTCTACTATCTCCAGAAAGTTATAGGCTCACATTCCCCACCATACATTTTCATTTAAACATAAATTTTCTTCAAATTTACTTTTTTTTTTTTTTATTATTTGTGCAAGAAGATAAAATACAGATTGGAACATGTCAACCTGATTTACAGAAACAATTTTCCAAGTATTTCTTCATCTGTTTATTTGTGGTATCTTTTTCATACAATCACTTAGGCTGGAAAGACCCCTAAGACCATCTAGTCCAACAAGCGAAGATATTTTCATGGGGTTTTTTTCACTGTGGAGCTCGAAACTGGGCTTTAGCACGGCCCTTCAGTAATTTGAAAATTAACTAGACCACCCAGTGAAGTCAGGGCAAAGACGCGCATCAGGACTGTAAAAAGGCCTAAGTGTACAAATAGGGTGTCTTAGCAAAACAAATCACGTATCCTAGCACTTGAAGAGCATAATGAACAAAACGAAAAACAAACCCCAAACCAACCAAGAAACAAAAAGGCTGAAGCCCGAACTGGAGCCCTACCGAACTGCCGCAGCAAGCGGCGCCTCGGCGGGCGCTGCTGCTGGCCGAGCGCAGTGCGGGCTCAGCCGAGGGACGGGCCGGCGGGCACCCCTCGTGTGTTTGGGGGCGCAGCGAGCACAGTTCCGAGCTGCTGTGGGGGTGTTCTGCGAGACGGGACCGCCGCGGGGATCACCCCCCAGGTGGCGGCGGGGCCGCTAAGCCACCTCTCTTCGCAGCCGGGTTCGTGAGCACGGCGGGGATCTGTTTGTTCCGAGGCGCCCGTGCGCGGTCGGCACCGTCTCCTCCGCACCTGCTCCCTCCCCGCCCGCCCCCGCCGCCGTTGCCGAGAGACTGAACGCGGCCGCCGCCGGGCGGGCCCCGCCGCCCCGATCCATCGCGGGGAGGGCGGCGTGCGAGGCTGGCACGGCACCGCAACGCCCGCACACCCGCGGGGGCCGCTCCCGACCGCGCCATGAAGGGAGATGCTGGCGGTAGGTCGGAGGCGGCGGGAGCGGCTCGCTGCCGCAGCGCGCTGGGGCCCCGCGCCTCCCCGCCCCCCTCCACGGCCCCTCGGTGCCGGCGGCCGCCGCGGCTGTGCCGGGAACGCTGGCGGCTCCCAGGGAAGGAACGGGCGCGGCCAGAGGCCCGCCTGGCTCCGCGGCAGGGGAAGGGGCGGCGGCGCCCTCCGCATCGCCCGCCCCGGCCGTCCTTCCCCGCGGTGGGAGGGGGCGCTCCGGGCCGGCCGCCGCCGGCCTCCCCTGCCGCCCGGGGCCCTCCGCAGCCCCGTCACTGAGGCAGAGCGGGGCCGTGCGGCCAACAGGCCTCTTCGGGGGGCACTCGTTTCATGGGGTGCCTGCGGATGGGCACGGGGGTGGCCGCGGAGAGCTCCCTCAGGGGCTGCGGGTTTGGCGTGGTTGGAGGGAGCGATGTTCCCAGGCCTGGGCTAAATCTGTTTAACGTGCCGTGTCACTGGTTCGTACATCGAATAGAGATGCTTAATATTTTTTTGTTATTGACATCTTTTTGTTTTAGTACTCTCAGTAAAATCAGAGATGTATTTCGAGAAAGGATCAAGGTTTCTTAATGTGCAAACGTGGCTTTTAAGTCAGCTATGATTTGGTAGGTTACCTGTTGTTGCATCCAGGCAAATATTTACACCGAGGAAACACTAACTGAATGCTGTTTGAGTCTTTTGTGTTCATCTTAAACATCATCAATTTTCTGGTTCATTTCATTGCTTGTTTTCGTTTTCATTTCCTTTCCCAGCAGCCCCGTTCCACCTGCCCTTTGAGTGATCAACAGAGAAATTATACATATTAACAATGAACTATGCTCTGCTGCTTGAATCACAAAAGCTGAAGTTTCTTAACTTCAGGAAGGGGATGAGAAATCACATTTCTTCAAGTTGGTCTAACTGGATGCTGGACTGGATGCTAGTAGTCTCCAGCTGTCTTCAAGTATTTACATATACCTTTGGAGACTTGTAGCAACAGTTGGATTTGTTTTCATTTTGTGTGTTGTTTTGTTGTGGATTTTTTGTTTTACCGTTTGAGCTTGGTTACTTTCAAAACTGTACCAATTTGTACAAAACTGTATCATTTGTGCTTTAGTCTTCCTGTTTGGTGCATCTGTTTTATTTTAATCTGAAATGTGGTCCATCACAGTTCATTGAGCTATATCACCTGGAAATATAACTTACTCTGTTTTGACTTATTTCCAGCTCCAGAACACTGCTGGTACCATGAGCACCACGTAGATCTATCTGTGTGGCATTCATCCAAACCTGTCTTTGAGTCAAATGCATTTTGTGTCTTAAACCTCCACAGTAGAGGATGAAAACTCTCACACTGTGTTGTAGGGAGTAATGGGCTGCTGGACCTGGCCCTAAAAGACTTCTGCAGATGAGAATGTCTTCTTGAGGCATGAATAGCTCATGGTGAGATAGAACTGGTTCTGGCTTCTGGGGAGTTTGGTTTCCTCCCCACCTGCTTAGGCGTTTAGGAGTTCAGTCTGTTACAAATAAGATGTGTTTATGACGAAAATAGAGGTGTTGCATTAAAAAATAATTTTTACTGCGTTACTAATAGAATGCTTGAATGGTTGGATCTCCTGTAGGTTTTGAGCACAAAATCTTTTGGGGATAAAGAGCGAAGTCAGCCTAATCTGGGTGTTACAGATTAAATCATATTTTCTTTCCCTTTAAACCTTTCTCTCTTCTCCCTTTCATTACCTTCATAGCATCTTTTATTTCAACAGAAGTTTCCTGGATCGGTTAAATAGTGATAAACATCTTGCTTTGCAAAACACCAGTCCTAAATTATAGTTGCAACTTTTCTTGATTCTACTAGGTAATTTCTTTTTCTTTTCTCTATTTTCTGTGATATATTAATCTTTTATCACTTTTTTTTTTCCCTTCATGGTGAGGACAATTAAGTAGTGAAACAGGTTGCTCAAAAAACCTTCTTTGCTGGCGATTTTCAAGTCTAGACTGGAGTAACCTGAGTAAACTGCAATAGCCTGGGCTGTCACCAGAGTTGATGATGCTTGAGCAGGAGGTACAGTTGGAGACCTGAGCTCATAGAACCAAATAATGGTTTGGGTTGTAAGGGACCTTAAAGATGATCTAGTTCCAGCCCCACTGCTCTGGGCAGGGACAGCTTCCACTAGACAAGATTGCTCAAAGCCCTATCCAGCCTGGCCTTGAGTACTGACAGGCATGGGACATCCACAGCTTCTCTGGGAAACCTGTTCCTGTGCCTCACCACCCTCATAGTAAAGAATTTCTTTCTAATGTCTAATCTAAACTTAGCACTATGTATCCTTGTGAAAAGTCCCTCCCCAAGGACTGTAACACCCTTTAGGTACTGGAAAACTGCTCTAAGGTCTCCCTGGAGCTTTCTCCAGGCCAAGCAGCTCCAACTCTCTCAGCCTGTCTTCACAGGAGAGGTGCCCCAGCCTGTCTTTGTGGCCTCTTCTGGACTAATTCCAACAGATCAATGTCTTGTGTTGCAGGCCCTGGAACTGGGCCTCTGGAGAACCTAGATGGACACTCACAAGAGCAGGGTTGAGGTCCTTCCAGCTTGAACTGGCTTATGATTCTATGAACTCAGTTTTCCTTTCTGTTTTTTTCTTCCCTCCAAAATAAAGCATTTGCGTTCAGTACGTAAAGTACCAGAGGTTATGATGCCACTTCTAGGAACTGCCCTGCAGCAAGGGCATGTCAATTAGTTTGTTTCAAAGGAAAGATAAGAAGATATGAAAAGAAAAAGTCCTAATTTTGTTTTCGGGACTTCAAGTTTAGGATATATAGGCATTAGAATTTTTGCTGGCAGTTTCCTAAAGGATAGAAAAGAAAGAATTTGGCAAGAAAAGATGATCTAGAATATGTCCGTTTCTTTAATAATTATTTTAGCAAAGAATATAACAAATCTAAAAGAATATAACCACCATTTATTTTAATTTTCATGTATTTAAACAGTGAGAAGATGGATATACAAGGTTCTAGCATGTAATTAATGATTCAAAAAAATCCCAGAAACATTAAATTAATCACTTAAGCAGGCATGCTGCCAGCCATCTGCCTACAGAGAAGCTCCTTTCCATCCATGTATCATTCTGGGAAGGAATTCCTTCCTTTAAACCTTGAAAAATTGATCCACAGTACTCAGAGCATGTTACTGAATGTGGGATATTATAAAGAGAGGATGGCTTGCTCCTTGAACCACTCAATCAATGACATGGTACTGCCTGTCCCCTTATGTTCACAAAGGGTTAAACACAAAGGGTTAAACCAGCATGATTCTTACTAAGGATGTTGCTATGTGTCTTTTTGTCAGCAATGGGCTCATGTATTTCTATAAATCACATTGCAGCTGACTGATCTTAGGTCAGCAAATGGTGGGGAGGTGGCTCACAGTCCAAGTGAACTTTCAGAGTAAACCAGCTGTTAAACTCTGCAGATGTATTTGGGAAGGAAATACACAGCCATTGGTGTTTTCTATGTACTTTATATTTTATATGATTACTGTTCATTCAGTGGCCATCATAACACTTCAGCATTTTATCAGCCATTCTGACAGTTTAATTGTAGAACTTGGAAAGCTATTTTGTTATCCAGTCATGCCAACAACCAGCCTGTTATGGGTAGGTGGAGGGTGCTCACCAGTCTTGGTTTCCAGTGGAAAGCAAAAGCTGGCTACTGGTACAGGGAAGTAGCTGCTTCATGCTTGGATGTGTTCCAGCTTTGGGATACATGGGGAGTTGGGACTTTGAAATGTGAGAGTGTACTTGTTCTTTACTGCAAAGGTCATTTTGGTGTACCTGGATCTCTATTTTGTATGTAAATGAAGTGTCGTGGAATGTGATATAAGCATCATTTAAAAATCATCTTCAGTTGTTCTGGCTGTTTTTTTTTTTTTTACTCAACCAAATCTCTTAATTAAAAAAATGTGGAAATGTGGAAAAGCCAAGCAATTCTATTCCAAATTAAAAAGTTCTGTTTGTGGCTGCATCACTGCACCATGTACTTGTATGTGTAATTTCTTCAGAATTGTATATTGCAGATGTTAGAAGGGTTAAAGAGAACAACATTATGTGACAGTAACAGTAGACTCTATATCTGACTCACAAGAGATCTGCCTTTGTATGCAATGAGAGATTTGATTCTACTTGCTGGGTGTTATTTTGGTGACATCTGAGAGGAACAATTTATGTGTAAGAAATAAATATTGTAAGAGCATTGTCCTTAGCTGATAATAAGACAAAACACAGGAAGTGCATTGCAAGCAAAAGTCTGAACACCTGCCTGTTTTCAGACTAGATGTTCTTACATTGGCAGCCTCAAGCAATTTTTAAACTTTTCTCAGTTTTGAACCTCAGTCCTTTGATTTTTGGTCTGGGATCCTGTTAGTAAGTACAAGATACTATCAGTCATTCTTTCCTACATGTATCCAAAGGATTTGAAACTTTGAATGTAACTATTTTTAGAATATTTCCTTCAGTGTACCTTCTTTGTGAGGAAACAGCTTTGTTTTTAGTAAATACTAAAATTTGGTCAGTTATTAGCAGTATATCATGCTTAAATAACAAAGAGATCTTTCAGAACATTTCATCAGTTAGAATAGTGATGCCATGCAGAGAAAAAATACTGAAATAAGCTCTTACTTGAAATTAGTTATGAGTTAATAGCATCTGTGGTGGCATGTGCCTTGTGATTGTATCTACTGGAATACTGTCTTTACCCTTCTGAAATAAATATATCTGTACTGTTGTATATGCAGCTTGCTCACTTCAGATTTTTGCTACATGAAAACAAATGCTGAATGTCATTTAACTGTACCCATACCCAAAATCAGGGATGGAAGAAGCAGTGAATGCAGGGAGCAGGCAATAGAGAAACAGTGTCAATTTGCAAAGAAGGAAAGGAGAAGGCTGTGATGAAAGAATGGGAACTTACATTTTTCCTATAACCATGTAATGCATACTGAAGTTAAGAGCAATCAATTTCTTTAAGATAACCTGTACTTTAAAGCTTTTTTAATGTATAATAT
The DNA here is from genome assembly GCF_028018845.1 of Melospiza georgiana. NCBI lineage: Eukaryota > Metazoa > Chordata > Aves > Passeriformes > Passerellidae > Melospiza > Melospiza georgiana. The sequence continues at coordinate 30,408,137 of NC_080431.1, forward strand.
GGAAATGGGGTTTTGTCATCATGCTATGTGTATGGGTGTTCACGTCATCTTCCTGTTGCCCATTTCAGCTCTCTCATTTGTAATTATTGTCTTGAAGTGTGTGCCACTTTCTGTGTCCCTGCTCTGGGAGAAGCTGGAAGCAGAGTTGACGTTTTCAAAGAGAAAATTGAAGAGAATTCTTGTAGGTGGCCTGCCTTGGGAGGACCTTCAGGCAGTGCTCACATGATCTTAGGTGACAAAGTCAATAGACAGTGAGAAAAAAGTATGTTGAAAGCCAGGCATAGCTGATTCCAAGGATTTTTCTGATTTTTGAATTCTCTGTAAGTTGTAGGAATATCTGCGTTGTTTTTCCTGTTGATATTTCAGTGAAGTAATTTTTCAGCTGCCTTCTTTATCAGCCAGAGCCTTTATAAGCATGTTTTCTGACTTTGTGATAGAGATCTTTTGAGCAGATTATGCTATACACAGTGAGCTTGCTTTATAAGCAAGACTCAGATTTCTCAGCTTTTGATGTTGTGGAGGATCAGCTACTTTTTAAAATTTTTCTTTTGATTTTTTTAGGAACTGCATATTTCCATCAGAAGGAGTGTCTTGCACTTAGTGGGAATATTGCAAACTGGGTCATATCTTCTTCTAACTCTTTTTTTTTCCCAAGTGCACAGTGGGTCTTATGTTCACCCCAGCCATTGTCCTGGCATACTTTCATTTCAGCAGAAGCTGCAAATTTAGTGGGTGGGGGTGGTTTAGAAAATGTAGAGGTTGCAGAACATGCCTGCAAGTTCAGAAATACAAAGTAAGAGAACAAGGTTGCCCTAATGGATCTGAGAGGCTCAGAGAGTTAGTAATATTCTGTTTAGTTGTATTTCTTTTAATTTGCCTTTTCTTCTAAAAATAGAGGAGAAATTTAAAACACTGAAAAGGTTGACACTTGCAATGTGAATTTTCATTGCTGCTATAAAGAAGGTACTGCAAAGAAATGTGAAGTGGTTGTAGCCCCAAAACTCCATGATATTTTCCTGTCTTAAGAGCCTGTCTTCGCCCTGCACCCAGTATGTCTTAAAAACACTGCAGCTAGAAATACATCCTAGGGAATGTATTTAGCCTTTCACATTAATAACAGGTTGTGATCAAAGAAAGACCTAATGACGTATGTCGGAATCAATGCAGGAACTGCAGGGGTGGATTTGTACCAGGGTTAGGGAGGGCCACATCCTCCCCATTGGCACAGCTTGGTGCGCTGCTCGCTGCGTGTCGCATGCTGGAAGGAGTTCATGCACAGCTCCCCTTCTCTCCATCCTTCAGCTGGTTCCTCCCTGAAGAAACAAGTGCAAAAGGGATTAGCAGTTCAAGGGTTAAAATTCTTTACAGACATGGCAGAGTTCCAAAACTGCAGCACATGGAAAAGTGTGTGTTCCTTGGTAAAATAAAAGTAGTGAGAGCAGCAAAAACTGTTGCATAAAAGCTTGAAAGCAACTATTCTCTAGTTCGAATAATCTTGCTAAAGACCATTTACAAAATATTATTCATCTGTCATCTTCATTCTGAATTTTTGTGTGCATTTCTGGTCATTTCAAGTAGGGAAGTAAGCAAGCTGATTCTTTTATTCCATAACATTTCCTCCCTTCCATTTGGTTTTATATACGTGGAGATTTGCTTATTCAAGGCTGCCTCGTAAAAATAAGAATTCTAATCTCTTTAGTCACAACACTGATTAGCTGAGTTGATCAGAGCATGGTGCCAGTAATGCCAAAGCTGTGGATTTGATATCCATATGTGCCATTCACTTAAGAGTTTGACTTGATGATCTTCTGGGTCCCTTCCAACTCAGAATATTCTGTGATTTCTGTGATTTTAGTACGTGAACTGAATCCATTATGAACATTTATTATGAACATCTAAAGTTCATGTTATTTTCTGTGCCCGGACCAATTAAAAATTACTTGAACAAACAAAGAGGCACTGGGTAAAAGGATAAGGGGGAATTTTATTAGAAGGGTACGGCTAATCTTCCTACACATCAAATATATAAATAAGCAATACTGAGAAAAGCATAAAAACAACATAGTCTTTCTAATAGACTTGATAATTATTTGCTTTTTTTACCTAAATAGACATAGCTTGATATTTAGACCATCATTTATTTAAAAAAAATAAATCTGTAAGTGGCTAAACAAAAATCAGTTTTTCATATCCTGAACCTTTTGTCATCATTATTGATTGCACTTATCTTATTAATTCTCTGTTTACTGCTACCTCTTTTCTTAAAAGATTACTAGAGCCCGGTAATGACCATTACCAGAAATAATAAACATAAAATTATTATTCTTTATTTAGCTTTTGAGTAACAATTTCCAAGGAACATATTTGTAAGAAACATTTTAGGCAGTGTTTTTTCCCCCTAAAGTTTTGGGAAATGCAGCTCCCAAGGCATTGCAGTAACTTCTTATTACTATGCTAAATGTAGCCATTTGGAGGTTTCATGCCCTCAAAAAGCACACCAGCAGCTCTGAGACTTGAAGCATTTCTGGTTGTGCTTTGGTCTAAGTAGAGAAAAAAGGTCAGTCCATTACACTGGGAAATAAATAGGAGAAAATGGAAAAAAATGCTGAAGAGGAGGAAGTAGTGAATTCAGTTACAAAACAAAAGTAGAACATGAAGTCTGAGCATATACATGGAGAGAGCATGCAACCTCTGTGATTATTACTTCATTCTTCATTTGTTAGAGAAGGGTTATTAATATATAATATTAATTTTACAGTATTTGCATGTGTTTAGTGACAGCTTACCAGTTTTACTTATGCTAAGATTGCTGTGAATTGCCATTTGAAATGAATATAGGTGTCAGAAATTGTCACTTATTTTGTGCATTTAGTTTATTTCTGTTTGTTTTTAAAAATCAGTTTTTGCATGATGTCAGCTCCTCCAGCTGGGAACATCAGTACAGGACCTCAGCCCTGTTACTGTGTGCTTTGTTCAAAGACCAGTGGTTCAGGCTTGGTTTTACAGAGACAGGAACCGACCTCTTGAATCTGAAAGAGAACACAGAGCAGGGGTAGACTGAGGAAATTGGAATAAGATTAAGGGTTTACATTTGCCATACAGCTGAAAAGAAGAGACAGAAAAGGATGCAAGCATAATGTTTGGACATGAAGCAGCAGCCCATGGGATCGAAAAGGCCAGCTGCGACCAAGCACATGGGCACTTCTGCAGTCGTGAGCCCACTATTGCCTCCAGCTAAATCGAGCACAGTGTTTCCTGCATTCTTGTTAGAGAATGTGTCATTGTGAGTGGCTGTAATTACCAGGGCTTGTAGTGATAGGATGAGGGAGCAACAGAGTTAAACTGGAAAAGGGAATATTCAGGGTAGACATAAGGAAAAAATTCTTTACAATGAAAGTGGTGAGACGTACAACCAGGCTGTTCAGAGAAGTTGTGGTAGCCCTATCATTGAAAAGTGGACAGGGCTTTAAGCAACCTGATCTAGTGAAAGATGTCCCTGCCCATGGCAGGGGAGATGATCTTTAAAGGTTAATTATCTTTAAAGGTTTCTTTGAACTCAAACTATTCTATCTTAAACTAGTTTTGACAAACTTTTGGTTGTCACAGGGCAGTGTCACCACAGTTGGTCCAAAGTAAAGGTCCAGAACAAGGCCCCAAGATCTTGCTTTCTTCCTCCCCCTACTTTGCTGGAAAACAAAAAAAGAAAAAGTCTCTAAGGGGTTGTGATTCATGAACAATAGAATTGTATTTCAAGGGCAGACAGTTACTTCTCAGGAGAGTGTATCTTCCTCATCTGCTTGGATTTGCTTAGACTCTGGGATCCATGAACTGTGTCTGCGGGAAAGTCAATACTAAGCTCTAACTCAACCTTACAGCTCTCAAGGCCTGTCCCTTGGCTGTGGCTCACATGGCTGAGCATACAGAAGGCTCAGTCAGTGCCACCCATGCAGGAATGTCCAGACGCAGCCTGACCTTGTGGAAACAACACGTTTTCGTCACAGAGAGACAACTTTCTGGCTGTTGGATAGATAATTGCTAACATCAAAAAAAGTATTAGAAAAATACTTTAGAAAATACTTATTAGAAAAATAATGTTAATAGCAGAAAGGCTCTTCTGATTTCAGTAAATAACATTAACATCTATTGGCTGCTTAACATTGCCTGTTTGCCTTTGGCATGTTGGGATTTATCTTAGCCTAGTGTAATAAATGGAAATGTCACCATTTAATTAAATGGCTCCAGGTCAAATTCATCCAATGTTTACTCTGTGTTGAAGTTCACAGCAATAGAATTCTTTGCATATTTTCAGAACAAATTCTTTGCATATTTTCAGAACAAATTCTCTGTCAGCATTGCTAAATTTCTGGCAATTGTTTGTGTTGCCTACGTTTGTGTAATTTTTTGGTAAACTAACGAGTGTCATGTCAGTGATTTATATTTAATAAAATCAATATACTATTAGTAAGTACAAAAGAAGTGTGCATGAAAACAAAATGCTTTAGGTTATTTATAAAACAGTTTAAAATGCTTTGTAAAACTGCTGAAGTGAATTAATGTTTTCTGTCTTTTTTTCACCAAGGAGGTTTCATGATTATAGATAAGAGAAGTTAACTTCAGGATGCTAAAAAGGAAACAGAGTTCAAGGGTGGAAGCCCAGCCAGTTGCAGATTTTGGTCCTGATGAATCTTTGTCAGACAATGCAGATATTCTATGGATTAACAAACCAGTAGGTATCTCTTTCTGTAATTACTAATTTTAAGTGAAATGTAAGTTGAATTGTTGAAATATGACTTTCACAAAAATTCTGAATTAGATATTAGTCAGAAAAAAGTTTTTGAACTATAGTTGCTCGTGTACCAGTTAAATTTTTGAAAAACATCAAAGACTAAACAAAATAGTTTCTTTTGGCTATTCCAAAATTATGGGACGATCAAGCAGTATTTTCCAACCAGTTCATCTGATTGATTTTTTTTAAACAGCCATCCTTTCAAGGTCTCTGGTTCCTAACATGTTCGTTGAAATTACAAGTTCATAAAAAATTAGCTTTTGGAAAGGATATTAAAAGGAGGATTTTGTTGCTCAAGTGGTAGCTATCAATAAGCACTTTTGATTTTCAAATCTCCTTTTAAAACATTTATGAATATAAAATTGTTGTTATTTTGGTTGTTTATTTTGAAGTACAGCTCTCATTTTTCTCATACCATTTAACCTAAAACCTGCCTTGAGAAAAAAAGAGGTGTAAAAGTGTCTGGCAACTTGAAACTGGGGAAAATTTCATTAGGAGTGGAGTTATTAATAGACTGTACAGTATTAAGAAAATGTCTTTACCATGTAAATATATTTGTTATGAATGAATTATTTTTTCAGGAGTGAGCATGGATTCGGGATTCCAATATTGTGAATCATTTCCATTTTTGCAGAGAAGACATTTTCACATTTCTCTTAGTGTATAATTTTTTACTTTTTAAAAGCAGGAAGTAAAATATTCTGAAATAATACCATTTGTTATCATTGCATTCGTTTAAGAAAACTATCATCTCATTTGTAGCAAGGATGCCAGATCTCCTCAGCTTTGCTGCTGAGTTTTAACACCTAAAACTATGTAGTATGAATTAATATATGGGGTTGTCTTGTCAGTTATTTAAGTAGAATGTTTGTATTGGCTGCTGTAATAAACTCAAAATGTCATTGCAGATAAATATATGACGGCTATTTACCTACATTTCTCATCACACAATGCACGAGGTTCTCATGGAATAATTTTTTTGTCATGCTGATGAACTACTTGTATATTGCTTAGTGTTTGTAATGCTGGCACTTTACTGTGTTAGAGAACAAGTTTTGTATCAGCCACACTTTAATACTTATGTTACTTGTTTCAGTTGAAACAAGGTTCAAAACAAAGTGGATGTTAAAGGGAAGTTGGAGATCATTCATAAGGTGCATTCTGCTTCTAAATGATTAATCTGAGCCCAGAGTATGCAAATGATAGAACTATTCTATTCATGTCAGATATCATTAGATTTAAGTGAGTGAACAGTGAGTGTTAAATTAGGTAGCTGTCTTTTTGATATCAAAAGGTCTGAGGTACACTGTAAATGAGTCTAGAATTTTTCCCCAGATGAAAAATTTTGATAAATATTCTTCAGGTTTTTTTTGTTTAAAGATTTTTTTCTTGCTGAAGTATCTTTTCCTTTTTGTTACAATAGGTATGACCTTACTAACTATGATTCATTATACTTACCTGACTTCAAGATGTTTCAGTCATATTTTGATTTAAAAGGAAAAAATCCAACCCTAAACTTCCATATTGATACATTCTGCTTTTTAGTTACGTGTCCCTCTCTGACCGGCAATGAGGAGTGGGACTGAGTCCTAATTAGTAATAGAAATGAACTGTTCTCCTATAGCAACAAAACTTGATTGGAACAAAAGTGAATCCTGAAAGAAGTAGCTGTTTGTGACATAGTCTCTTTTATATTCTTTTTATATTTGTTATTTTCATAATCAGAAGGATGCTTTGAGTCCTGTGACTCTCATTTATTTTTTCTGAGTTGTGAACAGATTTAAAAATAATTTCTTCTTAAGGGTTGAACTAAAATTTTCCACCAATATTTTATTTAATCCATCCTCCAAACTTCAACTAATTCTACCTATTGTCTACCCATAAATTTGATGGGTTGTCATTTGAAAAGAAATTTAATTACAAGTGCCACAAAGTAGAAATGATAGAATCCTTATTCTCAGTTTCTTGGCCCTTAATCCATGTTTTCTGAGTTATACAACCTCACTAACTAATAAAAGTATATACATGTCTATATATGTATAAGTAATTTAGGAGTGTTTATTTTTGGTTGAAGACCTTTTATATGTGGATTGTGATGTAAAAGGACACAGACGTGGGTTTACAAAAGACTTCCAGGATAAGATATGGAAATTAAATATTTGAGGGGTTTTTGAACATCAAAGCAATCTTGTAATGTCTCCTGTTTGGGTTTTGTTTATTTTTTTCTTCAGTGGGTGCACTCTTTACTACGAATTTGTGCCATCATCAGTGTTATTTCTGTGTGTATGAACACTCCAAAAACCTTCGAGCATTATCCGCCTCTCCAGTATGTGACATTTGCTCTTGATACTCTGTTGATGTTTCTTTACACTGCAGAGATGATAGCAAAAATGCATATCCGTGGGATAGTTAAGGTAAGCATTTAAACAGTATTCTCTGAGTGCTTCCAGTGATCTGAATGTATGCTAATGACATTTGGTATTTGTTTTTAAACTTGCCAGCTCTTCTTGCTATGATTGTTTTGAACTGCAGGCAACACCATGGCATATAAACTGAAAAGACAGTTGGATAAAGATGTAGCTTTGCTGTGTATTTAATCCCCTCAAAATGTAATGCAAGCATTCATAGTAAAGGTTTCCTATTAAGAAAACAGATAGTTTCATTTTATTAGTAGAAATAATTAAAGGAAAAACAAGCTACATACACATTAGTAAGAATATTTTGTAAATGTTTGTTGGTCCATATATGGACTTAGAATTTTGATTTTTGTTTCATGTGGCTGGATGTGTTGTTGTATGTTTACCTAAATAAGAACAGGAGTCTTGCTGTGAGCTAGTTGATAAAGTGATCTTGGTTTGAATTTTTTTTACCTTGTTGGTAAACAAAATATTTCTCTTGTCATATGACTGCTGTTGTTGCTGGGCTAATTTGTATAAGTGGATTGGAGGCTGCAGAATTGCAGAATATTTTAGTAATCATTATTTGGTACCATTATTTTATTGATTGTTTCTAGTCTTCTGCAAAAAGATACAAATTTGGCTTTCATGTATAAAATCCACTTGCATACTTTACTGACAATGCAATTATGGCACTACTGCACATAATAGTTAATGTGTATTATGTTATCCTTGCCTTTAACTCCTTAAATGTCTGGTGACTCCAGAGATATATGTACTTAAGATCTTAATTTTTTCTGACTTTGCAGATAGCAAACTCAGAAAAACTGAGCTATTGTATCATCACGCGTAATGAATATAAGTAGTAAAAGTTTAATTGTCGATATTAATATTTAGAAAGTTACTGAAATATGATGATTCTGAGAAAGTCATCATGGATTGTGTAAAGCCAGAGTAATAGGGAATTAGTGACCATTGTGAACATTTGAACAGTGTGGGAAAAAAAAGTTCCTATTACAACCAGAACAGCCTTTGCAGAAAAAAGGAAATGTAGATATTAATGCAGAGAGAGCAGTGGCCAACAGTGTGACTTTTGTACAAACCTTGATTTCTGATCTTTTGAATATGCAAATACCAATTTCACTCACAGTGAACACCTAGGGTCTATGAAAGATATGCTGCTGCATAGCCTGGTGTCTTTTCTGGGTTGTTTTAATTTGTGGGTTTGTGAGAAAAGAATATTAAGGATTGCTATTGTCCTTATGGGGGACTTTAACTTGCTAGAAATTACCTGGGAGCGTCACACAGCTAGAACAACCTTCTTAAAAAACCTGGATGACAACTTTAAGGAACAGGTCGTAAGAGAGCTGACTCAAAAGGATGCTCTCCTTGATCTACTGCTTGTCAACAGAATCGATCTGATGAATGAAGTGGAGATCAGCAGCTGTCTTGGCAAGAGTTTAAAATCTCTGTTGACAAAAGGAAGAACAACAGCAAAACCTCATCTCTGGACATGAGAAGAGCAGACTTTAGGCTGTTCAGGGAGTAAGTAAGTGAGGTCCCCAGGGAAAATGTTTTTTGCAGGTGCTGGGGTGCATCTGTTCTGGTCACTTTTTAAACATCATGTCCTCATGAAACAGGACCAGGCAATTCCCAAATGTCAGAAGTCAAGAAGACTTGGCTGAACAAAGTCTTCTCTTGGAAATAAAGCAAAAGAAAAGAAAGATGTATGACAAGTGGAAGCAAGGTCAGGCGACATGGGAAGATGTGAAGATACTGCTTGTCACTGTTGGGAGAAAATTAATGTGCCAACGATCAGCTGGAGTTAAACCGGCCAGAACTGTGGGGGACAATAAAAAGAGTTTTTTCAAGTATATTAATGGCAATAGGAAGTGTAAGGATAACATCAGCCTTTAACAGGATGAGAATGGTCACATCACAAACAGGGACATGGACAAGGCAGAGGTGTTTAACACATTCTTTCCTCTGTGTTCAACATGGATGATGAACCAAAGGGATCTCAGCCTCTGAAGTGGAGACCATGACTATCAGAATTATCATCTCCCTGTTATCCCTGAAAATGTTCAGGATCTGTTGCTCCAGCTGGATCCCTACAAATCTATGAAGCCTGATGGGATATTGCAAAGAATCCTCAAAGATCTGCTGATGTCACCAAAAAACCTCTCACGATGATTTTTGAATGGTCTTGGGAATCTGGAGATGTCCCAGCTGACTGGAAGCTGGCAAATGTTGTCCTGATTTTCAACAAGGGCAAGAAGGAGCATCCCAGAAACTACATGCCTTTCAGGCTTACTTGAGTGTCCAGTAAAGTATGGAGAATATTATTTTTGGAAGTATTGAAAAACACCTGAAAGACAATGTCAGCACAGCTTAGTGAGGGGAAAGTCCTGCTTATCAAATCTGATTTCCTTTTATGAGAATGTAACCCAGCTAGCTGATCAAGGGAAGCCAGTGGATGTAATCTTTTTGGATTTCAGTAAATCCTGTCTCTCACGGGATTCCTCTGGACAAAATGTCCAGCACACAACTGGACAAACGGATCATGTGATGGGTGAGCATCTGGCTCATTAGTTGAGTGCACAGGGTTACAATAAATGGGGTGACATCAGACAGGTGACCTATGACTAGTGGGGTTCCACAGGATTCCTCAGCTCTGTGGTCTTCAACATCTTTCATTCTTTGTTGACCTGATGCGGGCCCAAGACTGGAAGAGATACTGAGCAAGTTCACAGCCACTACCCAACTGGGAGGAGCTGTTGTCTCCCTTGAGGGCAGGGAGGGCCTGCGGAGAGGCCTCATCTAAATCGGGGGCTGAGCAATCACAACCCATATGAAATTCAGCAAGGGAAAGTGCTGGATTCTGCACCTGGGATGGGCCAACCCTGGATGTACAGTAGAGACTGGGAATGAGATGCTGCCGACCTGGGTGTCCTGGTCTACAGAAAGCTGAATATGAGTCAGCAGTTTTGAGTGCTACATTGTAAGAAAGATATTAAACTATCAGAGAGTGTCCAAGGGAGTGCAACAAAGATAATGAAGGGCCTTGAGGGGCAGACTTATGAGGAGTGGCTGAGGGTACTTGATCTGTTCAGCCTGGAGGAGACAGAGGGGAGATCTCACTGCAGTCTACAACTTCTTCATGAAAGGAAGAGAAGGGGCAGACACTGATGTCTTCTTTCTCGTAACCAGTGACAGACCTGAGGGAATGGCCTGAAGTTGTGTCAGGGGTGGCTTGGGTTGGATATTATCATCCAGAGGGTGTTTGGGCACTGGAACAGGCTCCCCAGGGAAGTGATCACCAGCACCAGCCTGACAGAGTTCAAGAGGAATATGGACAGTGTTCTCAGGCACATGGTGTGACAGGGCTGGGAACTGGACTCGGTGATCATTATGGTTCCCTTCCAACTCAGCTGATTCTGTGATAGACCAGACTAGACTAGACTAGACTAGAATAGAATAGTTTGAAGGGACCATTGGAAGGGAACTACAATCATAATCTAGTCCTACTGCCTGACCAATTCAGGGCTGACCAAAACTTGTAGTATGTTGCTAAGTACACTGTCCAAATGCCTCTTAAGCACAGGGTTTGGGCATCAACCATCTCTCTAGGAAGTCTGTCCCAGTGTTTAACCACCCTCTTTATGAAATGCTTCCTAATTATCAGTCTGAACCTTCCATGACACAGCTTTGAACCATTTCCATGCATCCTGTCACAAAGAAATCAGCACCTCATTCTCCACTTCCTCCCTTTAGGAAGCTGTAGAGAGCAACAAGGTTTTGCCTCAGCTTCCTGTTCTCCGAACTAGACAGACTTGGAGTCCTTAGCGGCTCTGCAAGGAGGAACTTGTCTCTGATTGTTGTATGATGAGCTTGTCTTTGAAGTATGCGTGATGAGTCTGGGCACACAGAATTGATAGCTGTCTGGAGTTGGTCCCATTGCCTCAATTCATGTTATAAATGTATCGATAACAACACGGATAATTTCTTTTGTGCACTGACATTTTGCTCTTCATTTATTAGATAAAAATACAGTAAAATAGATTCCATATAACCACTGTTATGCAAAGAGAGTTTAAGTAGAAAATGGCTGTATTTATTGTTATTTTAACAATTGAGGATTTGCTTAAAACTAAATGTCTTGTAGCATTCATCTATAAATATAATTACATTGAAATGAAGTGCCTTCTTTGGTGCCATTTAGGGAATTGTCTAAGAATAACTTAGATGTAAGGGACCTCCAGAGGTCATCTGGTCTGACCTGCTGCCCAAATCACGTCCAGTTAGATAATGTTGCCCATAGCTTGGGTTGTCCAGATGAATCTCAGACTCCTCCAAGGATGAAAATTCCACAAGCTCTTCAAACAGCTAATTCTAATACTTGACCATCCTTATGCAAAAAATATTTCCGGTAATGTTTAATCAAAATGTTCCATTTTTCTTTCAATGCTGTTCAATAAATAATCTTTTTTAGTGAATTATTTGACTTATTCTTTGGATTATTGTTTCTAGGGAAAATACTAGTTTAATATTCTAATTTTGTCAAAAGCATATTGATCCATGGACTGCCAAAGATAGTGGCAAATGAAGTAAATAAGGCACTGTTTAGAAACTTATTAGCATTTATTAAAGATGGTTGTATGTGAAACATCTTTATATAAGGCAATTTTTTACTGCAATATTCTAATTTATATGAATTCAAGTCTTTTAGTGAGCGTAGTATCAATGAATGCATTGCAATAGGATTCTACTGAACTTTACAGTGAATCAGTATTTCCATAAATTCTTGAGGAACTGAAATGCTAAAAAAACCTTTGGACCATGATTAATGCAAAATTATAGTCCAGCAAGAAACCTAATTTATGGAGAAGTTAGGCACCATCCACTTAATTCCCAATTATTAACAATGTAAGTGTAGCTGAGCTAGGAAGATTTTGAAAATGTCTAATTAACACCTTCTGAGGACAAATGAAAAATACACTTCCTTTGGTTTCTAGGGCATTTTAGAAAAGAAAAGTAGTTTCTGAAACTGCTAGCCTTTGGTCTGTAGAAAGTTTCCCTTTTCCATGTGTTAACTAAATGACAAAAGAAACCAATGCCTCCCTCCAAAATTTTCTCACCCCAGTAGAAAAGTTAAAGTGAAATCTTGCAGTGGTATTGTGTCTTTTATTACTCATGTTTTCTTCTGGTTTATTGTTGCTGTGCTTGTAAAATCTATCCAAACTTTGGGCTGCCCATGAAGCTACTGACACATGTCATGAACAAGTGGAGTAATGCTATTAATACATCTGTCTTTACTTTGAAACTTATATCTGAAAAATTAAATCCAGGCTGTAATTTCTTACTGATTGAAATATCATTTAAAGCAACGTTCTAGGACAGTCTGCCTAATGTTTGTCTCCATTGTTAAAAATATAAGTACAAGCAGTAAGAATTCGCAGTGTTTTGTGAAGTTTTATGTGAGACAGAGACAGAATTAGAGCAAGTCAGTTTGTTTCTTAGGACATATTCTTATGCTTGCATTCTAAACAATTATCTATTTTAAATTTAAAAAATTCTTTATTGAAGAATGATGGCTTGCGATAGTAAATGTAATAAAAATGTAATGGTTAAAGCTAGTTGCATAGTTGCAAATGCGTAGTTAAATTTGACATTGGTATTTTCATGATCTTTTCAGTTCAGAATTCCATTTCCTTCAATTGATCCTAGATTTGTTCTCATGCTCTTTAGTTCCCAGAATGTAAACAGGGTTCAGTGACTCTCTGTTTCTGATTCCTGTCATGTTTCATGCTCCTTGGTCAGAAAGAGCTTTGCCAGAGTCAGCTGCATTAAGGAGGTATTGTCTGTCAAATGAAAGCAGATCAATCTCCTTCATTTTATCATCAATAAAATTTAAAGTGCTTTCCAAATTACATGCAGTTTATGTCTGCTGCACAACTTAGTGATTGACTGGCAGGCTTCTGAGAGCACCATGAAGGAACTACTCTTTGGGTCTGTCAAAATAGTTCATGAGTCAACCTGGAACTTAACTGACAAGTCTTACGGTCTCTCAGAATCAAAGTTCACATTGATGTGCCCACTCATATGTCACTTAAGAGCATGACTGTATGTGCTTGACAATACAGTCTGTTTTCTGATTCAAGGAAATTTTCATAAATTATACCCCCCTTGAAAAAGGAGCTGGGGTGGAATTGAAGAAATGAAGGATAACTCTCAAGCCTAAAACAGATGTGTTGTTAGATGAGCATTGGACTTCTCAAAGAAATAGAGCATCCTAACCTGTGACCGAAGGTCTTTCTTTCGTTTAATCAGTAGAATGAAAAACTACCTTATGCTTTCTAGTAATGCATCTTCTGAAGGTCATCTCATATAGGTATGACCAAGGTAAGGATACCTTACTTTAAAGGTATCTTTTACATTTATAAGAAATATTTATTTTCAGCTTGTGTGTGGGGAGAGAGAAATATTCCAGGTGAATTGCTTATATTAGACACAGTTGCACTGGTGGCATTATGTATAATAAAATAATCAAAGAGGAAAATGTGCCAAAAAACTGTAACAAAAAGGAACCAAGTAACAGTTATCTCAGATGACAATACAGCCTTTAGGGAATGAAAGATGAGTGCATATAGTTTTGTTCCATAGACACTGTTAGGGTATATGAAATTTTCTTCATTAGCCTGCATCCCCCTTGCAGCTTCTAATTACTGTCAGGATGGTATGAGAGAACCCACACTGAAATCATGTTGTTAAAAGAAGGCATGGTTTGTCGTATCCTCCATTAAGAGAGTTACATGGTAAAAAAAAAAAAAACAAACAAAGTGAGAGTTCTTTCTCCTGTCTGTTAAAAAAGCCTCTTTGACACTTAATGCTGAAAATTAGAATGTTTTTTTATACAATACAAGCACTGCACTGAATTTAATAGAAATATCCTATTTTTTACTGTGCAGTTATGACACATGTCAGCTAACACATAGGATTGCAAAAAGTCTTAAGTAATGGTCCTTAACATTTTCCCCATTGTTAAATCAATTACATTTACAGCAAAACTTTTGTACTAACTGAAGTAGTTGTGAGTGGATTTGTCAGAGTCTTATTTCAGTAGCACTGTGTGCTCTTCACTGACTTCAGAACTCCTGCAAGAGGCAGAAGTGAATGGTTACACCATTAGCTTTCTGCATTCTTGGTGAATTCAGACAGAAACTGTAATTAAGCTTCTTCTGCTACCAAAACAGTCTCAAATAGATGGGAGCATTTTAGTTTGCTGCTATCTAGTACTAAAACCAACAAAATACTTAATTACCTGAAATCAGTGGGTTCCTGCATGTCAGGTTTTTCCAGGCAGCATTTGTCCTATTCAGAGAGAACATTTTCCTCATTATTTTTCTGATGTGTTCTTTGGTTGCTGTAGTTGCTGTCTGTCTGCTCAAGAGGAGAGAATTTAGGATGGAGCTTGCAAAAACTAAATCTTACACTTAAAATAGTAAAAGAAAAATAATATTCATCAGCACTAACTTGAGGGACTGCAATGGTCTGAAATTAGGTGTCTGTGTCCAAAGTAGGCTCTTTCAGAGGATAATTTATCTGGGTTTTTTTCCCATTGATAGAAAGGGAAGCTTAAAGCACACAGACTAACACCTCACCTGTAGGTATCTCCCAGTCAGCAATTTCTCTAACTCGTATATTTATTGTCAGTGGAAAAGTAGGGACTACAAAAAGTTTACACACAATGTGATGCTAAATTAATTTTTAACATTTATGGCATAAACTCATTTATGCTTAAATTAATTTCTTCCATAATCATCCTAATTCATAACTTTGTCTTGAGTTGTCGGTTACAGATCTGATGTTTACTGCACTTTATGACAAGTTTCTGTTTTGCATTCTTTTCAGTAGTTTTAATTAACATGCCATTTTTATCAAACATGAATGGAGAAATTCTGTTAATCTTTCTGATAAGTGATGGAAATATTAATAGGATTATGGGGAAACACTGTCAACTGGTTTAACAGCTTTTGGTAAGTTTGTCAAGGGTGTTTCTGTAGCATTACAGAATGAAAATAGAAGATTGAAATTTTGAAATTAATTTCACTCCATGACTTAGAAATGCTATATACCCATAGTTTATGAATGAGTTTAGGATAGGGGAGTTGTGTTCTTTTCAAGGGTTGGATAGTAAAACAGAATATGTGGCTCCTGTCATCCAGCAATAACATGCTCTGATGTGATTGTGATATCTCTGCTGGAAGCTCCATCTCAGGATGTCCAAGTCACAAACAAAAGTGAGAGCCTTGACCTTGAGGGTAGGGACATAACCAGTGGAATAAGTGGCAAGGTTAAGAAAATCTTGGGATGCTTTGACTAAGTAGAGTGAAGGGGAAAAAATAGAAAACTGCTTACCTGTGATCATAAAAAGCTCACAGAGCAAACACAAAAAAGACCATTTGTCATAAGATTTGAGTTTCTGTTTTACCCTATGCCTTGCAATTATAAGATGAAAACTACTTATCCTTGTTACAAGTTCTTTTCAAAAACAGATGTATATTAAAATACACATATATATTTGTATATTAAAAAATGGAATTTTATACTGTCTATAATGTTGTTGGAAACCTAGTTAGTGCAGGTTCCATGTTATCCTGTGTTGGCAAATAATAGGCTATTTTAAATTTTTTTAAAACTTAATACTGGAATATTTTAGTGTTGGAGCTGTGATTGTTAGTTTTAAATATTATTTCGTATAAAAAGTATTTATATCCATTATTTGAATACAAGAGTCTACAAAAGTTGATTCTTCTGTCTCACCTTTTTTCTGTGTTTGTTGCTGCTTTGCTAAGTGTCTACAGCCATCATAAGGACATCTGATCCCAGGCTACTGGGATTGTGTTGCTCATAAAATGCTCTGCTGCTGTTTCCAGTCACAGGAAATTAAAGAAATTAAAACTGATTATCATGAGGAAAAGAAATTGGAAGTTGCCTGCAGCCTGCTGCTAGTTGGGTGTTAATGCCTGTGGGCCAGGGAAGGTTAGAGACCATGGCTCTGGAATATACGCACCTGTTTCTATGGTTACTTGTGTCTGGTTTATTGGAGTGTTTATTACAGGAAAGTAATGACTCATATTACACAGTGGGGCTTTTTGCACCATTTTTGCATTAACGCATTAGAAAATCAAATGCATTTAAATTATTTGGTGAAAGTACATATGGTATTTATTCTAACTGGTCAAGGGGTCATGGAGGTTTTTAGTGAGAAATTATTCTGGGGCATGGATTGAATTATGTGTCCATATAATAAAATACTTAGTGACTTACCATGGTGATCAAAATTTAACCTAAAAGCTACTAAGAAAAACTGAATTTCACTGAATTTCATAATGTAGCTAGAAATATACAGACCAATTAGAGGAACAAAACTTTACTTTTTGGCAATGTTGTCTTTTCTGTCTCCAATAGCACTTTCAAGGATTACTTTCTAGTTATTCTTCATGAAAACAGCTTTATTGAGGGATATTTTAAATGTATTACTTCATGTCAAAGTAAAATGATACATATATCAGGAAAGCAGTGAAACCAACATACTGGATGACATGTTTTCAAGTAGCAAGAGAGAGAAATTCATTCTTAATGTGCCTTTCTGCATTGAAATTTGCATTTTCAAGAAAGTCTGCTATACTAAAAAATCATATTTTATTTTATTTTTCTCCAATGTTGTCTTCTCTCTTAATTTGAGAGGATCAAAAAAGACATGAAGATAAACAAATCTTAATGGCATCCAAATCCCTGCTGAAAGGAATAAGAGCATTTCTGTGCAGCTGTATTTTCATGAAAATGATGAAATTTGTGTGGGATTTTTAAAGGAATAAGCCGAATGTAAAATTGGATTTCACGGTATTGTGTTTTCCACCATTAATATAAATATGGATTTCTTACAGCTATACTAGGATTTTTGTTTCAATAAACTTTTCCTGGTCTCTCTAGTAAAAAAAAAAAAAAACAAGTATTCTTCAACATTTTATAATGCCAATTACCAAATGATACAATCCTCTTTCTGGAAAGTGCCTCCTTCTTATGTATTCCAATCCTCATCATTGTGGATTTTTTTCTGTTGAATGAAAGCTTTGAATGTCAATCATAAATCAGAGTTTTGTCATGTTAGATGAGACTGTTTGCCTATCAAAACTTCCTGTTCAGCCTCCAGGCAATATTTGATACTGCAAATTAAAAGCTTTCACCTTGAAACATTTGGATCCCAATCTGCCTATTGCACCCACCATAAACACTGGAGCTAGGGGAGGGCAGAATACTGCTGAATGAAGCACAGCAGTGTTTATTTAACATCACCTCTCTGACACTGCAGAGTACTTCCAAGAATGAGCAGATGTCCATGCTTGTGGAGCTAGATGTAGAATTGGAGTTAACCCCACAAACTGGCATTTGGAGGAGATTGGCTTAGATGTCCACAAGTAGGGAACAGTCCGGGTTGGAAGGAACCTGAAGAGATGGTCTGGACCAGCCTCTTGCTCAAAGCAGGGCTCAGAGTTCTTCAATCAGGGTTTTGTGAAATTGAGTCTTAAATATTTCTAGCAAAAAACATGCAAACATTTCTCTGGGCAACATGTTTGGGTGTCTGACTGCTCTCACAATGGAGATTTTTTTTCCTGTGCGCTTCCTGGAAACAGTGAGTGCTGTATCATGTAGGGGAATCCTATTAATCCTCCTGATCAGCCACTTCTAGATTTACTGAACCCTTAAGATGTTCAGGGAAGCCAAGTCAGCTAGTAAGATAATACCTGGGACACTGAATACAGATGGCTAATGAGCAGATGGAGAGGGAAATTAAATTCAGGCTTTCAGTGCAGTAACCCATGAACTCTCTGCAGGGCATGTTGGCACCCTGCTGCAATGGTAAGGTGGTTTATCAAGAGAGTAGCCATATAATATATCAGCAAAGTTCCCTTCCTCAAGGGTTTAGGAGCTGTATTTCTGTTGGGCATTAGCATCTCTTCTCTATGGGCTAGATATGAAGAATGTGCCCAGAGGCTCTCAATAGTGGTCAATCCAAAGTACTTGACACGGGGTTGAACTGAGATGCTCTAAAATTTTGTGGGTGACACAGGTGGTCTGTTATAGCATTCCTTTCCACTGTATTGTGGAAACAGTTATTCCCTTCAATACTTTCATACTTTATGAAGTGAGTTGGGTAACACTGATGCTTGGCCCTGGTTTGGGGCTGGGGGGGGTTGTGTGGTCTTTTTGTTTGTTTTGTGGGGATTGTTTAACTTACCAGTTTTGGTTTAAAACACTGGTTTTTAACTCTTACTAATTCCCCTACCCCGTTTTTTTGGTTTTTTTTCTTTTTACAGAACACACTGAGATTATTATAGGATTATTAGCAAGTAAAATGGTCCCTGTTTGTCCATCTGAAAGTCTGGAGTTTTGCTTCACAGCCAGAACTGTTTCTTCCTTTACAGTCTTTTTGATTGTTTTTTTTTTTTCTGTTAAAAATAACATATGAAATGTGAACACTATAGTTTAATATCCACACAGTATGATATGAAACATGAAATAGTAAATTTAGTATAGTTAATTACATATATTAACAATAATCTAGTTTGCCTTAAAAACAGGTTTGAAGTTGTTCTTTAGTGAATAGTTGTTTAGCCTTGTATCTTTATTGGTGTTTCCTAAACAATCTGAAAATCTCAACAAATTCAGTTCAAAATCAATTATTGTAATGATTGCAAAGGATGAAGTAGTGGTTCTTTAGTGATTATAGGGGTTTTTTAATAATCAATTGAAACTATGTTGTTGTGTGTCCATAGCATGTGTGGCATCATTCTCTTACCCAAAGGACTAGCAAGAGCTGTGTTTCATTGTATTAATTAAAAATAGAGTAATTTTGGGATTTGTGCTGTAACATCTAATGATTTTTTTCCTTTTTTTCTAGCATAGAACAGAAGATTACTCTCAATATTACATTATCTATTAGGAAAAAGATAAATTATGTACTATGGAATGTGTTACTTAAAGCATCTGATGGTGGAGCAGTTCAGTACAATGCATGAGTAGCTACAAATTGAACTTGTTTAGTTCAGTGATGATAAAGTTATGATATTATACCTGTAGCCATTCAGAATTAATTTTTACACAGAAATTGTAATTCCATTGGCTGTTTCAAGTCAGTTGCTGTTTTGTGAGTATATTTTATATAAGTTCCTTCTTTATGAATGAAGATACTTTATCATAAAGAGGACATGCAGAAAGTGAGAAGTTGTGTCATTCCCACATACATACATTGTTTCTTTTTTCCCCCTAATACAGAGTTTTAAAGTAAATATATTTTGGGTTATTTTGAAGTGATCCTATTACTGTTGTTGAGGACAAACTTAGAGGTGAGCCACTTATTTAAAATATTTCAGTCTTTCGTTAGTTACTAGCATGGTCCTAACTAAGCAATTCACAATTGCGTTTGTTTCCTGCCCTTTGTTCGACACATGAGGACACTAGTGAAATAGTTTTAGTTTGAGGGATGGAAAAGGAGAATTGAAAACAGTCAGATGCAGTTTTCCTTCTTGATTGGGCCAGATGTCTTCATTGTCTTTACTGTGTGAGTAAAATATTGAAAGTGTTGGTCAGGTTGGGGGCTGGACTGGATTGTCCTTATTGTTCTGCTACTAAGCAGACGATAAATACAGGTTTTTTAGTAAATAGGAAAAGTTTGAAGCTGAACCAAAAATGTAAGGAATGTATTCGTAGTCTGTGACCAGGTAGGAGATACATACCCTCTATGAGTACATATGTATCTGCATATGCAAGGAGAGAGAGGTTAGGCAAGGTGCTCCCCTGAGCTCTGATTTAATTTTGTGTCCCACTCAGACCTCTGTGCCCTGCAGTGTTTGTGTGGAGTCAGAGAGTGGGGGAGGGAAGGTTGGTTTCCCTAACTCAGCTGTGCTCTCTCTTCTAGTTTGCTTTTTCTGTTATAATGAACACAGCATCTGGAGCAAAAAAAAATACACTCCCAAATTCTTAATTCCTCTATTCCTTCTATTTCATCCTGTTCTCTTTTTGTTGCTCCTAAAATCTCCATTAATTTCAGCCTCTACACCTTAATGCTTGTTTGTAGTGCTTTACAAAGTAGTCCACAGGATGATCCGAAAGACGTACCAGAGTTGATGACATGCTTTGTTTAACCACTACCAGCACATGCAGGATCCAGTGATCATGATAGAATGGCACAGTAGCTCATTGTTACTGAGCTTGCTGGTCTCCCTGTGTTATCATTACAGTGCAAGAGTTCTAGTGTCAGTACATTGCAAAGTTTCCACATTGCTAGAGTCTCATACCTCCTTGATGTTTCTTGTAGGCAGCTCCTCGAGGCACTGCCTCTTCCATGCCCTCACAGCCGCCAACTCACTCCAACTGCCCTCAGTCAACCAATCCCCTCTTTTATCACACTCGTGTGATTGGCTACAGCTGTGGCCTGCTAACATCAGGCCTGCTCCTAATCCTTAATAATTAACCCAGCTGCAACTCTTTAGGGGATATGATTACTTTCTGTACTACCTTTATTTACCTATATTCTATTCCCCTACATCTCTGCATTCTTTCAGCTATCCTATTTGTCAGAGACTGTGAGGAAAAGTGGGAGACTAGGATTCTAATGAGAGATCCAACACTGCAGGACTCCTTTCCAAATAATGGTAAATCTGATTATTCAGGGCAAATATCATATTACTTCTTTTATTTAGCTTTCAGTCATATTACTTCTTTTATTTAGCAGTTAGTGTCAGGTGGAAAGAGGCAGGAGGGAAGGATTGAGAGAACAGGTCGTAGTCAGGGATGAGAGGGAAACAAAAATTTCTGAAGGCAAGCAAGGAGGCAGAGGAGGCTGTTGATTTGCAGGGACTTGCTATTCATCCCAAGGTGTTCCTGAGGTGTTAGGAGACAAGCAGGGCAGAAATGACCTTGGGCATGTCTGTGCTGTCATCTAGCTAAGCTGTCTACCTTACCACTGAGATACTGAAATCACTTGAGAAAATTAGCAGACAAGCAGATTGCTTTATGCAGTTTGGGGATTAATTTAATAGAGATTTTGTTTTCAGCAAGGTTGATAATGAAATAAGCGTTTATTAAAAAATTGCAGTCTGTCTAGTCTTCCTTTCTTATATGAGTTAAACCCTAGTGGCTCTCATGGAGTGACTGCCTCAAGTGTTATTAGTTCTGTTTATGGTTCTCTCTATATTTTGTACTGACTCACATTTTCAATGCATTAGGTCTTAATTTTTTTTTCCACCTGTGAACTTGTTAATGGTTGTTCAGGGCACCTAATATTGGCTACAGGCATTTTATCTTTAATGTGCTCAGCACAGCTGAGAAAGTGAATCTTCCGACACCTTGTGGTGCTTTATTTTGGAGGAGTGGCAAATGATTTTGTTGTCTAGATAGGCTGTAAATTGTGTTGCTGGAGAAGTTTTCAGGACTTGCTGTGCACATCAAGAATCCCCTATCCACTGTAGGCAGTAGAAAGTTGGCAATTTTAATGACTTTAAGAGGTTTTGATTAGTGTACAAGGCTTCTTGTCTACAGTACTAATCCTTCATGTTCTGGAATAGTGCATTCAGAAAAAAATGCTAAATGAAACTTCATCAATAATTCTCAGATTTCAGCAGATACAATGGAAAAAGGTTGTGGGTTAACACATTGCAATACTTGAGCTATTTTAGGTACAATATCACCAGAGGTATTTAAATGTCATTTATTTGTATTCCTTTCCAAGTCTAAGAGCTGTCATTGACCATGAGCATGGTATTTCAGCCTAAAGATTTTTTTCACATGTGAATGAAACTCACTGTTCATTGCTATTAATAAAAATTCTAGCCTGTGTTTAGCCAGAATTAGATTTTTCATGGAAGTAGCACCTATATTCTGATTTTTGCATTAAGCAGAATGTAGTCGTGCCTTAAAAATGCTTCCAACAGCAACTAACATGCCCATGTCAATAGACAGAATAAAAGCATTAAAGATTTCCCACCACATCCACTTCCAGACAAACAGCAAATGACATTAATAGGATTTAGCTATAGCCTCTCTACATCAAAGTGGAAAGAGCCAGGAGCCCCCCTAAAAGGAGTAGTTTCTCCAGATGTAATTCAGGTGCGCGGAGTTTCTGTGGGTGATGCTGAAAGCTGCCCTTACTGGGAGGGTGTAGCCGTGGAAGCAGGCTGGGTGTGACAACGAGAGCACTGAGCTGCTGCAGCAGCCTAAGTGGTGAGAAGACTGGAAAGGGTCATGACATCTTCCTTTGTAAAGAGAAAACAGCAAAGCTGCTTCAATCATACCACATCTATTGTGGAGAGAAAAAGCAATTTCTAAAAAAAGATTTGGCTTTCAGGGAGAACTTGGTGGGTTATTCAGAGGAGGATGAATACAGGGACTTCTGCCTAAGTTCATGCTCAGATCTGCACAGCAAAACTCAAGGAAGACTTTTTGTTTAGACAAAGGGTGCTTAAGAGGAGAAAAGTAATTTTCAAGGAGTTCTTCAGCAAGAGAAAGACCAATCAGCATTTTTGTTCAGAGCCACAATTGAAGGACTCAAGTAGCATGTTGATGCAGATCTCATTGGAGATTCGTTCCAGAGAAAGAGATTTAGAGTGTGAGTAGCCGATCTCTGTGGAGAAATAACATGTTTCTGCTTCACAGGTACTGAGCATAACCACTAAATAATTGAGTTCTCTCAGCCCTGAGTGAAGAGTTACTGATTAGCTCAGAGTTTATGTGGGGAACTAAGTCTACTTTCTTCAGGAATGACAGGCTAGAATTATGAGGCAAAAGTTTCTGTTTTGTTGCTTCCCTGATTTGCGGTCTTCCTCCTCATAGTTCTTGAATTGAGAACTTTAACATCCTTATGTGTTAAAAATCTTTGTCCAAAAATAGTGCCAAAGTTCTCTGTTCTCTACTTCTGATTTGAAAATCACTTACTGTATTTTCCCGATTCCCTAACAGTTCACTTCTACTCTGAAGAATTTTTGCAGCTGAAATAAATTTTTTAAATATATTTTGTCTCTATTTACAAAATATATCATGCTGTCACCTATTGCAAGAAATAATAAGTAGTTTTTAGGATAGTGCATGCCACTGAAAATATTAGGTTAAAACAAAACATCTTGTCTGTGCTTTTAGAATCAATGACAATGCTGAGACTTTAAAAAAAATATTGAAATAACTATAACTGAGATAAAGAAAAATGTTTATAAAGCCAGGACTCACATACGAGGCCAAAGTCCAGCAATGGCTTCAAGATTCTTGAGACATGACAATAATTTTTCCCCAATTAGACTGTGAAAAGTGGATGTCAAACATTGCCATTTGCACGTGGAAGATCACTTAAGAGGACCCAAAGAGCCTATAAGACAGGGAAGACTTATTAAATCTGTGGGAAACTTCATTTAAAAAGGTGTGATTTTGTGTCCTGAGATGTGCTGTCATTTTCTCTGCATATGTTTCTACTTGAATGGGATATCCACTTTCCTTAGGTGTATTTTTGTCTAGTCTCCCTTTCAACAAGCTTCATCTCTCTACATGCATTTTTCCCCAACTTCCTCTGTGCTCCACGAGGTACACAAAGCTATCTAACACTCAGCCATAATATGTCTAATAAATGTAGATATTTTTAAGTTCAATGTTTGAAGTGAAGTGTCAGGCATTAGCAGCCCAACAAAGAAGTGTTTTTATAGCTTGCAGTAGAGGGCATGTTGTCAGGAATGGTGTGGAACATGAGGTTATTGAAACATGCAAACTGGAACAGAGGTTGAGAATAGTGCAGAGTAAAGGAAACTGAGCTTGGATGCAGAATTCTCCATGCTGCCTTTTAGGAGTGATGTCTGGATTGGACTGTCACCAAAGCCATGTTCTGATGTTATAGTGGTTACTGTCAAGTGCTTTTGAAATAGCAAGGCTTCTCCAGAGCATGGAACATGATTGAGAACTAATGAAAAAATGAATGTAAAATGATACTGATTTAATTGAAGCTGTTCAACAATACTGAAATAATTGAATAGCACAATACTAGATTGCTAGCATTTTACACTGATCTTCCTGTGTAAATATTTTATAATGGAAAATACAATGGAAAAGTAAGTCCAGTGTTCATTTTTTTGTGTGATTTTTGATTTACAGCAGTCTTTGTAAGGTTTTTTTGACACAAACTTAGAAATGTCATGCAAGAATTAAGTTAGTATTTATTCACCCACACAATGTGTATATATTTCCAGTATATTCTGATCCAGATACTAGTCTTTTGGAGTCTTTGAAAAGTGGCTTTTTAAAAATGCACAGGAAGAGCTGTGCAATTTTAAAGACCTCTTCCAAGAGCTCTTACTTACGAAGTTTGTAAGTTCTGACAATAAACAAAAATTAACCTCTTAGCTTTCCTTTCTTGTAGGGTGATAGCTCCTATGTAAAGGATCGTTGGTGTGTGTTTGATGGATTCATGGTCTTTTGTCTTTGGGTGTCACTGGTTTTACAGGTAATCATTTCACTTCCTTTTACAATTAATAGCTCCTTAATTGTGAAAAATACATGGCACAATCAAATGTGATTTGTGGAAGTATACTTGTACATGGATCAAATTGTTTTGAAAAACCATGCTGAATCAACAGATTTATTTTGCACATTGCAGCATATCTGTATTAGTAGTAGAATTTATCTTGATTATTTTTTCTTATTTGATATGAAGCTTATTAACATAAACCCTGTGCAGACAGAAGGAGAAAGAGGATCTTCAGAGACACATTTCTCTCTTACTCCACATGGCAGTTGTACTCATTTCCATCCAATGAGTCTAGTAGGTGCCATTGTGACTATCTCAGGCACCTAAGGGAGAATTATTCCAATGGTAGATGTTTGCCATTCTGTAGTTGTAATGATATCCTGAGTGGAGTGGTTTCATACAGTGTCATTCATACCTAACAAGCCATTTTTCAAAACTCATATTAAAGCACAATGAAAAAAAAGCCAAAACATTTGGAAGCAGTTTGATCATTTTTTATAAAGCAAGGAACTTGGACTTTTTCCAAAAAATTGCAGCGTTAAGGTATAGGGGAAATTTTGTCCTGCAAATCAATGAGTCCTTAACTGTAGCTGGTTTTCTGGATAAGAACAGGTTGAAAACTGTGACATTGAGCTTACAATAACATAAGGATTGTAAAAGTTCTGTAGTGATTGCTGTTAGGCACTTATAAAATTTCTGACAATTTTAACAGACATTGTAATTTTCTGCTTTTTACACAGGGGAGACTTTGGTACATCTTGTACACATGCAGAAGGAAGGTTGATTGTTACAGATAAGAACTGTACATCACCCAGTTTATGAATTGCCAGGTTCCCTCTCCATTTTCTTAGTACTTTGTACAAACATTAAATCAAGCAGTTACTCTCCAAGAGTGAGAGACAAGGATTAAAACAAGATATTTGCACCCAATCATTCAGCTAAATACTCTTTATTGAGTGCATAACCTGTCAGTGTATTGAAGAAATGGTTCCCTGTCCTGTGCCTTGGCTGAAATTTATATTGTAAGTGGAGTCTAGGAAATGTACAATTTTGTTATGCACTTGGAATTAAATGGAGAACTTATAAACATGTTGCAACTTATAGGCAGTCTGTGTACATGTACTTTTATATCACAGTAAAAATCTCAGTGCTGTGCAATGTTAACAGATACTGATTTTCATATTGAAGATATATTAGTACTTCCAACAATGTTGTGAGAAACATGTGGGGTAGGACTGGCACAGAAGCAGGCAGCTGGCACAAGCTTGCATAGTCTTCTTGAGTTGTTTGCGACTCAAACTTAATGAACATGGGCAGAGTATATTTTCTGATTTTCATTAGGGTAATTTAGAAGTGAGTTAAAGTATTTGGAAATACTTTCTAATAAGTGTGGTAGAAATAAACTGTAAAGTAATCCAAGATTGAAAATTAAAATAAAAAACATGTATAATATTAATACTTTTAAAAGCTCTGGAAGTGAACACAGGTGCAGGACAGGACAGGGTCTTCAAGACAAACTGTTGATTCTTTTCTTTGTTAGGTGTTTGAAATAGCTGAAATAGTTGACCAGATGTCACCTTGGGGCATGTTACGGATTCCACGACCACTCATTATGATCCGAGCATTCCGAATATATTTTCGTTTTGAGCTGCCAAGGACTAGGATAACAAATATCTTGAAGTAAGTAAGACTGTTGTCTGAAAAATAACAAAGCTTATTTATGTTTTGACATAAAAGACTGACTGTATAGTCAATCAACGACCCTTCATGCTTAATGGGTGTTTTTCTCCTGAGTTTTAGTTCTGGCTAAAAAATTCTTGTTATTTTCTATGTTTAAGGAATCATTAAGTTTTTTAGAAAACAATCAGAAATTTCAAATGTTTAAATAAATTTTTAAGTATTTTTGCTAATAAATGTAGCCAGCAATTTTCAACCAATGGCAGTAAATTCTGTTCCATTAATATGGCCATTTAATAATCAAAGTGAATACCCTTAGTAGGGTGATATTTATAAATAACATTACATGAGCATATGCCCTGACCATTCCAGTTGCCCGTGTTCTTATACTGGTGTGTATACAGAGAGGCAAAGAAACACATGTAAGTGTGCTTGGTACAGCATGTAATGGCAAAAAAACATGTCATGGTAATGTGAAAGAGTTTTTGGTCTTTATTCGGTATCAAGTTTATTTCATTACTGTATCTTATCTGTATGAGTCATTAAATAGTATTTTACAAAAGCCAGATTTTACACATTTTATTTTGGGTGTTTCTCCCACCCTTTGCAGTTTTCAGCTGGTTTAATTACCCTGACTTAGTGACTTAGAAAAAAAATCACAGCCCTGTTTTCTATTTGTGCCCAGAGTGAGAGAAGTTTTAAGGAGAAATGTTCTGCAGGATGAAATACTGTTCTCTTTGCATGAGCATATTTTCTATTCTATAGATTCTATAATTTTCAGAGGAGGCTTCACATTGCCTGTGCTTTCAGTGACCTGTTTATCTTTTTGCCAGGCGTTCTGGAGAGCAAATATGGAGCGTTTCAATTTTCCTTCTGTTCTTTCTTCTCCTGTATGGGATCCTGGGTGTGCAGATGTTTGGAACTTTTACGTACCATTGTGTGACTGACGACACACAGCCCGGGTGAGTTCACCTGTGCAGGCATGATGTGGGCCTGTTCTTTCATTGCTTTTGTTTTATTTTAGTTGGCATTAGTAGATATAAAATGTGCTTGATAGATTAAAAGCAGTCCAGCAAAATGTACTAAGGCAAATTGAGGAAACAAAAAGTAGAATTATGAAAAATACAAATTTTAAGTGTGACAGAGAGGTTAAAAGTTGTAGCATTTGGCTATGGTCTGACTTAGGGGGCTGAGTGACTCTGTATGTTGGGTGGGGCATGGAGGTGACAGAGCAGGAAAGCAGAGGGGGCTTTTATGAAGAGCATTGGCACTTGTGGCCGACCTGGGTCACTAATGATTTATCACCTTTTGCACTCTTCTTTCGTTCCCTAGAATGTCTTTTTATGGGCCAAGACCTAAAGACAACCTAGAATCATACAATCACGGAGTAGTTTGGGCTGGAAGGGACCTTTAGCAGTCATCTAGTCCAACATCCCTGCAATGAGAGGGACTTCTTCAAGTACATCAGGCTGCTCAGAGCTCCTGTCCAACCTGACCTTGCATGTTGCCAGGGATGGGGCATCCACCACCTCTCTGGGCAACCTCTTCCAGTATCTCAGGCCCTTTCTGAAGTAATAATTCTCTGTGACCTGATGCTCTGATTCAAAGACCCTTTTTTTCCCCAGCCTTTGAAAAATACTGATGATAAATATTTTATGCTGGTGATTGAGTATACATCATGTTCTTGATTCAACATGTACTTAACCACAGGATTATCTCAAAGTACAATGCAGCCTCTTGAGTCACTGAGATGGCTCACAAAATCACAGATAATGTACTTACCTGTCCTGTTGAATTGAGGGTTTGACTGTGTCCTTGAGTACCATTACATTGTGAGAAACATATTGCATCTGTTTCTTTGTTTGGTCCCTGTTCCTTTGGATAGGGAGATGTTGCGTCTGGAGTTGTGGCCTTTATTTTAGTCAAAATTGGATCCTTTTATTCCTGTTTTGAATTTGTCAGAACACAAAATTAATAGAGTAAGCATTGTAAGAAAGCAAAATACCACTTAATCTGCTAGTGAGCTGAATAAATTGCTGATGATTGCAAAACTCTGTCTTAAAGCTTTTTCTAAAATACCTAAAAAGTATCAAATATAAAATTAGAAGCGGCAGATACAAAAAAGGTTATAAAATCATTTGAGAACATGCTAGACCAAATACCAAAATATGGTATTTTGTTAAATTAAAAAGAAAATTACTTTGGGACATTTTCCTGATTATATAATCAATGATATAGTAAAATATGGAGCTGATCTTTGTATACTTCATGCAGATATCTTCTTTCATTCTAACTGTTCCTCTCTTTTTTAAGAGAAAATCTTTATAGCACAGATATTTTGACAGTTTCCTGTAGACATAGGGAAAAAATTCTTTGTAAAAAATTAGCTTGTAGTAATGAGAAGGTCTGCAATTCTGTGAGTTATGGAATATTATTTTTAAAAAAATTAGTGGAATACACAATACAGGAAAGATGGGGCGTCATGTAATTGCTTGTGTCACTGAATATAACTTTTCCTTGAAATCAGCAGAAAAAGATGAAATGTGACATAGTAATGTTTGCCACATGGAAATTTAATTTTATAACTTTGACGCTTCCCATAAAATTCTGTTAATTTTTTCTATACATGTCAGGCTGCTCTCTGAATAAGTGTTACTATTTTTTTTTTTTAATGGTATACAGAAACCCTTCAATTTTAGGTTTTTGAAAGGCTGGATTACAGGAAAACCTTAAAAGGGACAAATATCCAGTGTATAAAATAAAATTTAAAACCTGCCTAAATAGGGTTAAAGTTGGAAAAGTCAAGTGTGCAGAACAGAGGGAATTTCGGACTTGAGGTTGAATATCTTGCGTTAACTTCTTTTTCTTTCAATATCATCAAGTATATGTTTTTAGCTGTATAAGTATTAGAAATCTAATTTAAGTTACTTTTAAGGTACCTGGGATAGGCACCTTCAGTAAGCAGTTAATCACTTTTGCCATCTCCAGACCACACTTGTAATTTTAAATGAGCTCCCATGATTGTGTATGATGACTACAGTTACACTGGACACCACTTTTTTTCCCTGAAAGTTGTTCCTCCAATTATTCTGATGAATGGCGCTCCTCCAAAGAACAAGATACTTTTTTTCTTTGTTATTGACATGTGGATGTATACCTCAGTTTTGGCATACTACTCATTCCTACTTTGAAAGTACTGATTTCCTCTTCTTGTCTGTAATACTCATCATTATATTGTGAAGACTTACACCTATTTGTTCCTGTTTTAAATTTTGAGGAATGCAGTGCAGAAGCTCAGGTTGGAGTTAGGGTGTGCCTTCTTCATGTAGATCAGGACTGACCTTCCTGGAGTTAGCTCCAGAATTTATAATTCCCACCATGGGCTAGAAAAATAGAGAAAGAAATAACAGTTCTGGTGCAAAAAGAGGACAATATGGACAGATATTGGTCCAAAATATAGTTAGAAAGAAGGGGACATGTCACTTCTGAATCCGGGAAAGTTTACTAGCTGGGATGTGATAGAGCACAAAAGTATTAAAATTGCCTTGCCAAATTTTTCTTTTGTTTTGAGGTTCAGTTTCTCAGTTTTACAATGAGGGTTAAACATTCCTCTCAGAGGTTGAGTCTGTGTCTCTGTTTCAGGTGGCTCAGCTCCAGGCAATGGAGAGTGGCCAGAGTTGGCTGTACTTGTCCTTAAATAACTTCTGTCTTTAATGATACACAGCTGTAAATTTTCATTATTTTTTCAACCAGATCCTGGGCTCCCAAGTCAAGATTAGAAAAATGAAAACCATCCAATTAGTGACCACCTGTGAGAGCTTTAATTTTAGGTGATTTGCCTCTTGTTATGCAGAACTCCATGGCAAACAGGAAGGGTAAAATCTTATTTTTGTGGTCAAGACTTCATCTATTTCTGACATTTTAGAAATCACTTTTAAGTCTACTGCCTTATGAATTATTATGGGAGAGTCAAGTTTCATTTTTAAATGGTGTCTTAAAATCTTCCTGTTCTTTTTTATTTGAAAGGACATGGTGTCTTCTTCATACACTTATTGCCTCTTTGACTGCAGCAAGTTCTTTTATCTTTCCATCCTTCTCAATGCCCACACTGCCTGACCTCCTGTCTCTCCACCTCCTGAGTCATTTTCTGATGTTAGCTATGACAAAAAAAAATACTGAAGTGAGCTAACCACAATCTGAGTTTTCATTCTGCCTGAGAAATCAGCGAAATCTGACTTGCTTACAAAGGCTGAAAAGTTTATTGTTGTAGTTTGCTAAGTCCTTTTTTTCCTGTATTCTTACAGTTATCTTCCCTATAAGGAATATTGTCTTCTTCTTATACAATTGTATTACTCTATTTCCTATTTAAGATAAGTGATTATGACTTGTCTTTTTTCTACTATGTTGTAAAAATTTTTCTTGATGATATCTTCAACCACTATATCTTTTCCTGTCAAGAATTGGTATATTATGTAGATTTCCATAGTATGGATCTTCTTTAGTTGCTTAAAAGATGGTGTGTTTGAAATATAAAATCCAATTATCTTGATAAATCTATATATTTTAAACAGTTTGACAGGGTTGGTTTTTTTTGTTTGTGGGTTGTTTTTTTTTTTTTTTGTTATAACTGAGATTAATTTCAGAGATATACAATATAAGGTGAAAATAGTTATGTTCCCAGATCTACTGCAATTTACTCTTGGTAACCTCCAGTATACAAAAGGTACTTTCACACAGCACAGCAGAAAGAAACTTTTTCTATATCAGTTCTGTAGCTACTTACTGCTTTCTTTATTTTTTGCTCCCAAGATACATTTGACTATGCAAGAATAATTCCAAAGCACATGATCAGTTTATATGTATTCCACAACAGTAAATTTTCCTTTTGTGAATCTCAGTCTGCACTGGAGCTAAGGGAAAGGAAGTCTCATCAAAAGAGAAAAAGCTAATATGGCTAACTGCCATAAATTGTAATAAATAGTAGTACTCACCTATTTTCCCAAAGTCATTCTTTAAGGTGCCTCTTTTTAACACTTTTGATAATGTATAGGCTGAATATTTCTGTAGGCCTGTCTGCCTGTTACCATGGAGGTCAATTTAAAATCCTTCTTTGCAAAGTTTCTTGTTTAAAGCAGGAGATCCCCAGGAAAACAGATAAGAAAAGTAATTACTGAGTAATGGAAAGATCTAAGAGGCTTCTGGTCATCTTTCCATCTGTCTATGGATAAGCCACGAAAATGTCAGAAAACAGCTTCAAAGACTGAAGCTGAAAGTTCACCACAATATCTATTAGATATAGAGGAAATAAATACAATTAAAAAGAACAAAAAGAATTTGAGATTCTGCCTTACAACAGCAGTGGGAAAGTAAGAATGAGTAATTAGGTTTCTGAGAAAGGGAAGAAATCAAAGCCCAAGCTCAAAAAATCAGTGTAATGGGACTTCTTTAACAGAGCACATTAATTTATTGATTTTAGTGGACAACCAGATCTGCTTTATTATTGTCTTTGGGACTTATTCACAATCTCTCTTACTGGTAGCATGTCTAGGATTAATTCCTCAGGGACATGAGAAATGGAAAAAATTTACTTTTCCCGGCGTGATGTTGTTTAAACCCCAACCAAAACCAATTAAAATACAGCATCAGTCAAAAAGGGAAGTAATTCAGTTTACTTCATGTCAGAGGAATGGATGAGAGTGCTGATGTGGGAGCAGTATTGGTGCCCAGGAGAAAGAGCCTTCAGGAGTTGGGCTCTTGTCACTTTCACGGGGCATGTGATTTCTAAGCAGAAATCCTGTTTTTTATTAGAATTCTGATACGGATATTTACCCAAAGTAATTACACTGTTAATTAATTTAACACATATTTTACACTGTTTTTGTTTTTCCAGCTCAGTTTTAAACAAAAATATGACTTTTTAGTGATGGTCTAGGATAGAATGATGAGAACCCAATTATTTCAGCTCCTGGTGGCTCAGTAATGACATGTACTTGTTTGTATTAAGATTTGGAGCGGTTAAGTTTACACAATTCTCTGTCTCAGTGCAGACATCAAAGTTGATTGAATTTCTTCTCAGCCGGTCAATTTTTATGAGATTTTTTTAAGAATAAGTTTTTTTGAGTAAACTAGAATGGATTTTTTACATTATTTGGAAATTGGCTCAGTATAAATACAAGAATTTGAATAACATAATCTCCTCTTTGCTGTAGGGTAAGTTTTATATTGAGCCACAAGATTTTTACCTGATAATCACTGTACAGAAATAATATCTGGTGGGTACTGAGCTTTCCATGGAAACCAGCAGGAGACCAGGATTCCAGAAGTCAGAATTTCCTCCAGTGTATCGCAAAATTGAGGGAAAGACCAAACATTCCCCGAAAAATGGAATCCCAAGAGTGATCTCCACTGAATCTGCCTGATGAGTGAGTGGGTAGTGTTTGATTTCTTAAATATGAAGGAAGCTAGGAAGATTCTCTTATTTTATATTGGAAGAGGAATCCAGACAACTAATAGAGAAGGCTGTGGATGCCCTGACATTCACAGATGATATAGCAGTACATCCAATTTAACCTTGAAATGCTGTGCAAAAGAATCACTTCTAGATGTGCAAACATTTGTAAAGAATGCTGAGAGAGAATTTTGAAAGAGATCTGTTTCCATTTTGTTTCAGATATCTTTTCATGAGTAATCTGTGTAATACACTATTTTGAAAACCAGAGGACTGTTTTCAGTTTTATATTGTTGCCTGGAAGCTGAATGTGATGCCTAAATTCTATTCCTCTCCCTTGGATTAATGCAATTCAGTAAGGCCTAGGAAATGCTGGAATTTTCATCCATCCCAAGATATTTGTGAGCACACTGAAGCCATCATCTCAGCTATTTTATTAGTTCTGAGAACTTGTGGAGAGTGAGTGGGAAGCAGGAAAACAGTAGAAGTCTATAAAAGGAGGAAGGAGACAGGACAAGAGAAGCCAGGGAATTATATCTGGGATACTTAGGCTTAACTTCTTTCCCTGAAAGAATTCTGTGGTAAACAAAACTTTTGTAAGCAGTTGGAACAAAACAAGGAAGTGAGTAGGAGCTAATATGGATTTCTAAAGGATGAACCATGTCAAACAAATATAACTGCCTATGGCAGTATAACAGCCATGTGAATTGAATGTCATATTTCTTTAGTTTAGAAAGGCTTTGTAGCAGTCTTACAGGACATTTTTGTAAGCTGGCAGGAGAAACATGGTTGAGGTGAAAATAATCATAGAATAGGTCCAAAACTGCTTAAAAAAATGCTCAGTGAGATGCTATTAATATCAGAACAGAAAGAACAGGGATCCTCATAAGTCTGCCATGTGCTTTGTGGAGTTTCATTAATATCCTGCATGGTGGTACACTTATTGCACTGAGGATGATGTGAGGTTGGGAAGGACTGCCCGTGTTTTGAAAGATAAGATTAGAATGACAACACTATTGAAACATTGAAGAAATGCTCTGAAAAGTTGGATGAAAGGCAGCAGGGACAACATACTGCACTTAGGAAAAACCAGCTACAAATACAGCATAGTGAGTCATGTGGAAAAGGTAGTTCTGCATGAAGTGATTTAGAAGCATAATGGAGGAATGGAGATCAACAGTACTGTGTGCATGTAAAAATGTAAAATTGTAGTATCTTACAACATACGGGCATCGTCTGGAGAGAGTCTAAAGGAGGAAATATATATAGAGAGAGTTCAGAATTGATAAAGAGTGTTCAGCAGTTTTTTGACTTTAAAGAGTAGTAGACATCACAGGTTTTGTGTGGATAAGCACTTTTGCACAAAATATGGGAATATTCTGTGCAAAAGGGAATATGGTCACTCTTTCTGTAATACACTGGAATAAGAAGTGCATGTACAAAATTTCAGGATGAAAATTTCATGTTAGACAGGACATTAAGAAAAAAGTTTGCAGTGGTAGGTATAAAGTTGCACCTATTTCTTAGACAGGCTCCCAGTTTCACTCCTGAGGATCTTTAAAACAGGCTGTGGGAACTTCTCTTGGGAAAAGTAGAAATAGACTGGGGCAGTAAACTATATTTAATGTCCTGTAGAGTGTTCGTATCCAACCTTATTTTTCTGTGATTTTATGTAGTCCTTCTGGACATAACAAAGGGTCCAGAACATCTGAAGAACAATTTGCCTTTGCTACATCCCTTTTAAAGGGAGGCACATTGGAAGTGAGGAGGATTGGATGCAGAGCTATTGTACATTAGGACAGAAGTGAGAGAGTGGCTTCCTGCAGTTTTTATTGTTTTATCTCCCTTTGTGTACCAGCTAAGGTGAGAGCTTATTCATGAATGTTCCAACTTCATTTTTCATCCTACCCCACATGGAAAGTCCAAACCTCCCACCAAAACATGCTTTTTACTATCAGAGGTGCTATCATTAACTTTTTTGTTCTAGTTACATAAAATAAATTTGTGCTCACTCTTTACATATGTCTCTTATCACTGGCTTATGTAGTTTGGCCCTCACTCCCCTGCTCACTCTCTCATGTAAGATACAGGAGTTTTTAATAAATTTCAAGAAAATCCCCCAAATCTGATGTCACTCCTTAGTGTGGAAGACCTGCCTTTATACTCAGTGAACTACGCTCTTTGTACTTGGCACAAATGCATACCACATTCACTTTTTTTCCAGTGCCTAAAATACTTGCCACCCTTTTGTCCCTGTTGTAGCAGGCTGTGCTGGGTTCACTGATGTGTGATTTGACCAGTTTTCTTCACAAATTCCTACATCACTGCCACCTTCTTCCTTTCAGCTCCTTGTCTTCATCTCCAGTTTGCCTCAAATAAAGGCTTAGTGTCCTCATGCCTTCTCCTTCTTAGGGGCACCTGCCAAGGCAGCAGGAGCAAGAGTCATTACCTGGTACAGTTTAGCCTTTTGTGCTGTCCGACTCTTTTCTTAATTGTCATGTCCATTGCCCAGCAGCAGTATTAAAACTACAATCCAAACCAACTTATTGTACACCTTCTACCTGGCAAGTTAATGAGAAGGGCTTTTCAGCTGCTATTTGAGGACAAAGCTTTGGTTACAATCTGTCAATGTCTCATTCAGTTCTTCTTTAGAGCTGGAGGTAGCCTGAAGGCTTGAAGGCTAGACCAATTTGAGATTTTACATTTGGGTCTCTTGGAAACCCAGCAATATTTTAGATCCCTGAAAAAGTTATTTGACCTTACTGTAGGTCTGCAGCTGTGTATTTTAATACTTCTCCCTGCAATGCCCTGACAGAGAAGCCCTTTCACAGCAATCCAATTTTGGCAGTAAGTCTTCCTGCCTACTTTGAGTACCAGTCATGCTATCAACTGGAGATATCAAGCTGCTTTCTCCCAGGTAAAGTGAGAGCTTTGGTGGATGGGCCTTGTCAGATGGCCAGTCACCAAATGCTAATTTCCTTTTTGAACTAGCTGGATGATGTTGAAATTTTTCTCTTAGGTGCTCAGTGGTAGCAGCCCCTTTTTCTGGGTTAAGTCACATCTCCTGCCATTTCAGATGTTTGTGACTGGTGTGTGTAAATGCATTTGATGAAGGCATCCTGTGTATGGTCTTCACACTTTGCAACACGACCTTTAGGAAGGAATTAGTTTTGTATGTAGTTCAGATTTAGATTCAGGGCAGTATTTTCTTATCATGCTGAAGATCACCCTGTCTGGTGCCTAAGGAAAAAGTCTAGTGAGATAAAACTGCATGTTGCAGTGGTCCAAAGAAAGAGTCAGGAAAACTTTCCCCACTCATTGGATGCAGCTAACTGCTTTGTGGGTGAGACATCCAAAATGCAAGTAAACTTTGATGGATGTAATTCCCAGATGAACTTCAATCTTGAGATTTTCAAATCCTACAGTGCAGATTATTTGCCTTGTGTTTTCCTTATAGTGGTTAGACAGCAACTTAGAAGATATTTTTCTATATTTCATCCAGAGAATTCCAATATATAACATTAAGATTTTTTGGAGTGGTCCTCAGCTTCAAAATCACCAAATACTTTAAAATAACTTGGATACAGTCTTCAGCTTAGATTGTTATAGAAGTTTCAGTTCACGATGTTGCAATTTAAAAGACAAGAGAGGTGGGTTTTAATCTTTCTTCTAAATACTATAAATTAATGCTGTTTTGGATTATAACAGTACTATATGTATGAGATCAATTCAACTTATAAATAAGTCTAATTTAATATACCTCAGTAACATGCAGATTCATGCAAGCTAGCTGGATTTGATTTTAACTCTTCCTGTTTATGTCCTGTATATTAAGCACTTAGAGTGACAGCTTCCTTCATTGTGTAAATGCCATTAATTCATGTTATTTTGATTCTTCTGAAATAAGTTTTGCATTGGCATACATATAATGCAATTTCCATTTGAATTC
The DNA here is from genome assembly GCF_028018845.1 of Melospiza georgiana. Taxonomy (NCBI): domain Eukaryota; kingdom Metazoa; phylum Chordata; class Aves; order Passeriformes; family Passerellidae; genus Melospiza; species Melospiza georgiana. Next base: position 30,444,959 of record NC_080431.1, read on the forward strand.
AGCTGTGTCAGGACTGACTGTTGCAGCCACAAAAATGGGGTGTACTAGAGTTGTTATGTCATGTGGAATTTGACGAAATCTCAAACTAGTACTGTTTGTGCATGTTACTTTATAAAAAATGCATACTGGAACTTCTGATATTTTCTTTTTTGAGCTTTTTTTCTAGTACTTGTATGTACATTTCAGCACTTTCCATAGGATATATTTCTTCTTTTACTCATTTTTCTGTGGTGAACTTCAGTGACTTAGTTGCTTTGAAGGGTAATGGCTGAGTAAGTTGAATTTAATTTCCTCTAATGCCAGTAACAAGTGATCAAACCAATGGTTTGTCAAATTTGTTGAGTACCTGCAGCCATCCTGTTTTCATTTGGGCATTCTCATTTGGTTCTTTTCGTGACACTATTGTCTTTGTGTAACATCAGTGATCTGCCATGGGAACAGAATCATCTGACTTTGATGTTAGCACCTGTGCTAGGAATCTAAATACCCTGAATTTCCTCTCTAGCTGTCAGAGAGAGAAGGGTGCCTCAGGTGTGGAGGAACCCACTGACCTTGAACCTCTGGAGTTGTATTTCCCTCTCTCCGTCTTCATTACCTAAAATGAGGCAGGGTAAGTCAGGGCATCAGAGCTGCAGTCTTTACTTGTGCAGCTCCTTCTAGGGGTTCAGCAAAGAGGTGTTGGATCTTTGAACTTTTGCACCCTGAAGTGTGAGATAAGGTTAGTGATTTAATCTGAATCTGTTCAAAATTCCTGTGCAGTGAGTAGCAATAGAAGCAACATCAAAGGTACATTTTTAGATGCTAACTTAGGTCACATGTGAAATGAAAAAATACTACAATCAAAATCAAACCCAACTTTACTCAGTGTTGCTGCCTCACATAATAGGCAGTCTGATGTGATGGTGCCTTATTACTGAATATGGGCAGGAAAAGAAAGTGCATAAGTTTTCTTAATTTGTTGAATAAACATGTAAGTAATTTTTGTCTTCTAAAATGGGAAAAAACTAAGATTATCCAAGTTTCATCCACAGACTCCAGTTGGCAAAAAAAAACCCTCCAACACTGGAGCCTGAAAGTGAACAGATAATAGTGAATAAAAGATCTAAACTCAATTGCAAGATATTAAAAGAGTAATTTACATTGGGGAAAACTACTGAAAGAAAATACGTTAGCAGTAATAAGATATTACGGTATCTTTATATTGATTTTAAAATTAAAAGTAACTATTGTATCATCTAGTCAGGCTTCAGTTTTTTCCCTTCTATGACACCATATAGCTTGTGTTTGACTCCAGTGCATCTCCTAGGTGTGTAGCTATTCTTGACTGGTTTGCAGAAGAACAGCATAAGCAAGGGAAATTTTTTGTTTCTTACAAAAACTATTTCACTGTTAAGAAGTGTTCCTAATTCATCATTTTAATTTGTCTGGTTTCTACTGTTAGCTTTCTATTCTTGTTATAATTTTTTATGCCAGATTACACAGAACCTTAATTCCTAGTATTTTCTCTGTGTGAATCCACTTAGAACAATTGAAGCACCTTTCAATATGTTTTTCAATAAACTAACATTATTCAGCTCTTTAGATCTTTTTCTGCAAACCATCTTCTTCAATGTTATCATTTTCTTTTTTTCTATTACTTCTTCAGTTTTTAAAATATTAAACTGTGATCAAAAATCTGTATGTAATACTAATCATGATTTGTATAAGTTTCATGTGCAGAGGAACATTAATTCATTATTGCTTATGTGTGTACAGTCTGGAGAAGCAGTTTTTTCTTGCCATGATGTTATTGGGACTAATATGAGAGGATGCCTTGTTATATCCCCTCATCTCAAATTTTGTGTGGCACCTATATTCTATAACATAATATTTCCATCCTCTTATCCCTTTTAATGCATAGGCCACAGGCCAGTGATCCTGCCATTATAACCTTGCATTTGGCTGTATTAAAGCATATTTTAGGTTATTTGATCAAGCTAACCAAGTAATTCTGATAACTTGTCATAATGCCTTGTTCTTATTGTTGTTTATGTTTCTGTTCTCATTCTTATTTTTGTATGTTTTTCCCTCATTGATTCTGGTAGATAATTTTGATAATTTCACTGGGAAGTGTTTTTGACATGTCAGTTAATCAGTTTTCAGCCCATTTAGCTGGTACTTTATTGATATTATATAGTGCCAACTTTTTAATCAGTCATATGTTACTGAATTAATTGCTTTACAAAGTCCAAGATAGGCAATTTCATTTGACAAATCTGTAATCTTACAAAAATCATGTTGCTGTGATGAGTATTATTTTCTCTAAATCCATTCTGGCTGCCACTTACTACATTAATGTTCTTTACTCTTGACCAACTAGACTTTTTATCAGCTTGCTCTTTCTTTTGTCTTGCTTGATGTTAGGCTAAGCACTTGAGCTGCTTGTTCTTTAAAAATTAATGGCACATTAGCATTCTTCCGGAATTTCCCTGCTATTTCAAGATTTATCAAAAATTAATGGAAGAGATGCCCTCGGTTATTTGGGCTTGTTGATTTGAATATAATTATCCCTAGCAGATGCTGTCTGGTATTCTCTTCAGTTACTAATTCTTGATTAGTAGAGTCTGTGTTTGCCAAGCTAAAATGTAAAATATGGAACGTTGCCAAAGCTTAAGCTTTGTGTTTATGCTGTTTGTAAATCCATGAGTCCTTAAGCATGCCCTATCTTATCTTTCAATATGATAAAAGTAATGAATAGATATAAGACAAAATCTGTTACCAGAAAGAGTTGAAGGCTTTATAGTTATAATTACAGATATAATTATGAGAAACATTAAATATGGATGAAAACTTTGCACTTACAGTTTAAAAGATAACACAGATTTTGTTGTTGGATTAAAAACAGGAAACTGGCTCTGAAAGTATGGTACATGAAACCTTAGATTTAAATTTGACCAAAAGTAAAATATTTAAAAATTACCCTTGGGAATACTCAGGAATATTAAGATTATAAAACATCAGAGGAAGAATTGTGCCTAAGCAAATCTGCAGTCCTTAAACCAGAGAGGTTCTCTCTGACATTTCTTTCATTTTCACCCATGATTTTGGATGACAGTCCTAGATTCTCTCGAACCTGTAATGGCTCCAGCAGCAGCATGGTTCTAAGTTGCCATCTCTTTCTGCACAAATTAGAAGGTGTATCAGTAGAACTCAATTGCAGTATGGAGCCATTTCACTGAAGTTAACAATCATATGTGTGTCTCACTACAGGGACAAGACTGAGTGAAAAGTTGAAAAAATTATGCCCAATCATAAAGACTTACTACTGCAAATTTTAGAGATATCAATATCCGTGATTTATTTGTTAATTTTGTCTTTGTTAAGCTGAGATCATAATGGGGTAATAATTATGAAAATAGTAAACAGAAGACTTTGTGATAGAAACAAAGCTGTTACAATTATTATAGCACAATATTGTTTCTATTCTAACAATTGTGCAGAAGCAGCTGTTATTATTGTTAGGCCTGTAAAAAGAGCACTAGTGTAAGGAAGTAGTCTAGGAGCTATCTCTTAACAGCAGTTGTATGTGCAGTTTCCCACTCTGGGAAACTCTGCAGAAGGAAAAGAAGGAGAAAAATACTTGATTGGATGAGCACATATAAAAGGAAAAATCAAAAGAAATTTGCCTAGGTGCTTAGATTGTTTTCACGGTCACTATGCAACAAATCAACTTTAACCTTTCTCTATTTTACTTTTTGCAAGGAATCGGGTAAAAAGCAAGCAATTTTCCATCTAGGCTTCCTGTCTTTCAACTTCCCAAAGTTTCTGAAAACAAATGTAACTTGGAATACTAAATAAAAATTCAAATATTTTTTACTACCTAATGGTATCATCAGGTGCATAGCAATTGCCATGAATTATCTGAGCCTTTAAGAGGATAAGGTCTAATTAGAAAAGTAGTTTAAAACTTCCTTTCTGCACAATGTTTCTGTATAATATTGTCATAAGAATCTTAACCACAGATTTTCTCATTTCTATTTGTATAAAATTACAGCAATTAATTATAGTTATGCCATGAGTATTTTTTTCTTTTTATCTCTGTAAATTCTCTTCCTTAAGGAAAGTCTTTTGGTTGGAGAACAAGATTATATGCTCTATAACTGGCTGAAGGTGCAGGGGGAAAACAAACTAAGTCTAAGGACTTGGCTGATCATAGAAAGTGCCTCTTTTTTTTAGCTTGGAGTGTTTTTAACTTGAGGCAGTTACTCATGGGCAGGCATTTGTGTTCCTGATATATCCAAGATGCTCAAGTAGGACACAGGGGTCTCAGAGACCTGGGACCTCCTAGATCAGCATCTAAATACTGAGAGCTACCATGAGGCATCCCCAAGGCAGCAGTAGTCAGTGTGAGGAAAATAAAGTTGAGTTACAAGTTTTGGCTATTTACATTGACTCAGTTGTGGGAGGGAGCTTTAAATCTAGAGTGTGAAGTGTTGGTGATTAAACAACTTATTCTGCTTTTGGTGTGACAATCTGTTCTTTTTTATGATTCATTGAATTAGAAATATATTTGTAAAAAAAAAGTTTTTATTTGCTACCCTAGTAATTAGCATTTTCTATATCAGATTTGTGACCTGAGAGGTTCCACTACTATTAATACACATCTACACATATTTTGCTTTTGTATTATGTTGTTTCAAAAAAAGCACCAAAACGTTGTTAAAAACAGAATGCTTATGACACAGCTGACCTTACTTTCACAGAATGAATTCAGCTTTTAATTTACATCTCATTTCATAAAATACTGATATAAGATAAAATTTAAAGCTTTAAAAAATAGGTTTGTGGACTATAATAATTAGGTTGAATAGTGCAGGGAAGTTGTTTTGTGGTAGTAGATGACCCTGATTTTCAGAATAAAGACAAATTATTAGATATCATTGACCTATATATGTAAGAGAGCTATGTATTAATATTCATCAGATAACTTGTCTAAAGTCAATGTAGAAATACAGTATTACTTCATCAGAAAGCATTTACTGAGAGATCCTAGCTCAGCATTCATTTAATTTGAGCTTCAGGAAAAAGGTCTGTGTAACATGGAGTTCTCTGGATTTATTTATTTATTGCTAGAGTCTCACTAGCTTGGTGCTTTTCCCTTGTGTTCTGGCAATATGGCAAAGCAGAAGCATCTCTTCTGAAACATACAGGATTGGATTATTTTTTTCAAAATTGCATATTCAGTTAGATGTCTAGCAAAAGAAAAAAACTATAATTCTTGATATCTAAAGGAAAAATTTTTATCAGTCATCTGATCTAAGCTTATTTTGATATTAGTACTTTCTATACAGCAGTGTCCATTTTTGTTTAGGTTCTATCACTTTCTGAATTTATTGCTTGACATTAAATCACAGTTATTGAGAGTAACCTTTAAAGTCTTCAGAACTGCATAATCATTCTCTGTTCTCAAAGGTTTTTGTTCTCCTTCATCATATGCTTGGTGTGATTTTGATGTAGCTGGGTTCATAGGGTCCCCCAGGTCACTAATGGAAATGGATAGCACAGAGCACAGTGCCAATTCCTCTGAGCCCTAGTTAATGTATTGCTCCCTCTTTGGAAGCTGCACCATTGCTACTTATTTGCATCATGATTGGCCAGCCATTTTTATGTCTGATATGGTATTTTTAACATGCAGTAGCTCTTCAGTCAGCAGCTGGGCAGCCTGGTTTTGTGCAGGGACAGACACAGGGTTCCTTTTAACAAATACAGAAAACCTTTCAGCTCCAGTTAAGTAAGTTTTACTTATTAACTTCTTTACCTAATCAACCATTTCAAATTATTCTTTATACCTTATCAATAAATCAATAAGTAGACTACTTAGGTTTTATTTTGAGCTTTTTTTTTTTATTTTCTGGATCTAGAAACTGCACAAGAAGCTTTCTGGTGTTATCCTAGAAAATTAATAGAATACCAGAATAAAAACAAAATCCCTTTTTTCCTTCTCATCTCTATTTTCATTAGAGAAAGTCAGGCTAGCAGAAAACAGGAAGCTAGAATCTTCCACGGTAATTTGTCTCTTAGGGTGTGAAAACCCCTCTTTGAAGAACTGCTGTAGTAAGGAGAAGGTGCTGAAAGAGGGAAATGTTCTCACATGAGCACATGGTGGTTGAAAGACCAGTTTTGTAACAGATGCCATGGAAAACAGGCACTGTACTCCCAAGAGATATCAATTCATGTCCTTCCTGTGGTATACATATGTATGTAATCATAACATTCTTCAGGCACTTAAACATGTCAGAGCAACAGTCCTGTGTCTTTTGCAACAGTCTTGCTATTGAAGGATGCCTATCAAGTGAAGTGGAGTCAATTATCTCCTTCCTCATCCTTGGTTTTCCTGTGCAGAACTGATTTCTCAGCTTGCCTGTTGGGTTGATGCTGCACTCCACAGACTCTGCACAGAAATATTGTGGGACTATTGGGACAAATTATTTCTTGTTCATAAATTTATCTAGGCAATTTATCCTGTTCAGCAAGACATTTAAGAACATTGCCTAATTGAACTTTTGAGATGCTTAAAACTAGTTATGGGCTTAATCAGTATCTCAGTACTTAATTGATACTGAGTATGGCCAATGGGGAATTAAAATTTAAATCATCTTATATTGAAAACACCTGGTGATATTCTAGTCACTTCTAGATATCTAATGTTCTCTAGTCCATGTTCACCAGTCTATGCTTATTTATTGTCATGAGGCAGAACACAACTTGCCAAGGGACAGTGAGCCAAAAAGGCCTGTATCTGTACAGTTACTATAAGCAGAGAGACTTCATTTTTAGCCTAAATCATACTCAGTGCACAGAGACAACTTTACAACTTTTTTTTTCCTTTAAGAGGAGGATAAACAAAAAAAAATTATCTAAGTTTAAATGAAGCACTTAAGTAAATGCTTTGCATTGCAGTGATTGAGAGCCAGCAATGCTTTTAATAATATGCCCTCATGCTGCTGCCCTCTTGGAATTTGAGGGATTTTCTAATGCAAGCCATAATGTGTAATTAATTGGCTACCAGTAGCTGAGGTTCTGAATCTGCCTGTGCCGATGAATAATTTTAATTTCTAAAAATATATGTAAAATATTGTTTTATGTTAATCCCATATATGATAATGGCTTTTGGATAGCAGTATCATAAATCTAACATAAAGCATGAAACTGGGTATGAATTAACATCTAATGTAAAGAAATTAGAGTGAACAGATTAATTTTGAAATACTTGAATGACATGTGCTGAGCATGTTTACAAACCTGGAACAAATACACATATGCTTGTGGATCTGTGTCTTTTTAGTTATGCACACTGCTACATTTCAGGGTGTTCTTTAAAACTCCATCTGGAATTGTACATGTCTGTGTGTGCAGCCATGCAGATATATATGTCTCTCTGGCATCATAAAGAAATGGCTACAGGATAGATACCACAGTTGTTATTTATCTGCATTTATAATTGCCTAGGAAAAAATTTTGTAGGATGTTTTGTTTTCACACTGACAGGTTTCAAATAATGTAATGCTATTCCATGCAGTGCATAAAAGCAATAAAAAAAACATAATTAAAGCTTCTGTTCACCCGGTTTAGTTGTTAAAATACTTCTGTGATTTAGATTAAAGGAAAAGGACTTTCAGAAGAACAAGAAGATACTAATTATATTAAAGGGCAGGCTGAAAAGTTCCACCTTTTCTGTGGACAAGCGAGATAATTTGAAATTTTGTATTTTAAGACACTGGTCGATGCGTCTGGATAACAGAGTGAATACAACAGCATTTTTTTCATAACTTTCAGCAATTCATTTTGGATGTTTTTATATCAAAAGTTTGTGCTGTGACCAGGAAGTCAAAATTAACCTGAAAAAGAATGGAAAATGCTATTGACTTTTTTTTTCCTCAGACCAGAACTCATTGTGATTAGCTTTTCATGTCTGATTTGAAATTGCCCTAGAACTGAACCAAAAATCAGGATTTTTCATTTGCTAGATGAGAGAGTACAAGCAGGGAGAAAAACAGTTGCTGCTTAGCTGTGTGCTCATTCAGCAGAGTTGGAGCCTTATTTGGACCTTTCTTCTCTTGAGTTTGCCCAGCAGCCCCATAGCACAAGTAACATAAATCCCTATTTCTCTGCTGTGTTGCTTTGCAGATCCTAGCAGGGATCTGCTCAGGGCGGAGGAGGTGGTTTCCTAAGGTTACCTCTTAACTAAACTACTGGGAAAACGGGGTGATCAGTCTGTGGCAAAGGATTGTGTATTGTGATGATTAACTAGGCACTGTAAGAGATTAGGGGGAATCAACTGCCTAAGCTTCTCCTTCCCAAAGTTTGGGAGTATTTCGATAACCCATATTTACATATTTATAACCCATAGGCATATATTTAATAGCACAGAGAGCAACAACCTTGTCCTCCTTATCATTTTAGTTTCTCTGGCCCTTAGTGCTGGGACTAGCTAAATTCCTGTTGTGCTCCAGTGTGACAAAGCCTCCAGCAGCTCAACCACGGCTGCTAGAGAAACTGGGAAAACAAGTGGTGCTCAGCCTCTGACTGTAGGGGGTCAGAATATAAGAAAATAAAGATAGTGTAGAAAGTAATCTTACCCCTAAGGAGTTGCAGCTGGGCCAATTATCTAAGATTGGGAACAGGCCTGGCTTTAACAGGCCACAGCTGTAACCCCTGAGAAGAAGAGTGCTATAAAAGAGTGGGGTGGCTGGTTGAGAAGAGAACTGGAGTCAGTTGGTTACTTGGTGAAGAAGAAAGAGGCAGTGCTTGGAGGAGCTGTCCATGAGAAACACCAAGGTATGAAAGTTTTGTGATAAGGAGACAACAGTATAGAACCCTGCAATAAGATGGCAACGGTAAAAATGGCCAACACTGTGGCATTGTGTTGGGGTACTGGCCCTTGTCTCATGATCTTTCTATTTTAAAATACAGTCACTTATATAAATTACCTTGACCCAATTCAAACCAGTTCAGATTTTTTTGTCTCTTATACCAAATCATTGGACTGACCTAAAAGAAGTCAGAGATCTGTTTCAGTCACAGCAGTGCCTAGATACTAATTGCACTGGACATGTAGTGGTTTTGCTTCTTTCCTGTGACCCTTCATCTGTGATGGGAACCTGTACTGAGCAAGTTACAAGAAGCTGAATACATACTCTGGTGACTGACAAGTCATCCACAAGGATCCTTCTAAGGAGTGTCAAAGCAAGCACAGGTAATGCCATTGTAAGTCAAAGTCATAGTACTGACTCCAGTTCAACACACTCTCAAGATCTGCAAAGGAGCTTGAAATATTGTCTTCAAATTGCATTAAAAAACAGTTGGAGCTGCTGAATGTTAACTCTTCCATTTCTGGGAGAGTCTCCCTTTTTATGGGGTCTCTAGGCATTAGTGTGAAATTTCTGCTGGTAGTATTTGTACTGTCATTACATAAGGATGAAGTTTTAGGAGTGTGTTAGCTTGCCCTTTGCAATAACTGCTTAATTAATGAAAACAGTGTATACCAAAGAACATCAGATAGTAAAAATAACAGCTGATGAACTTTTCCCTTTAGTCCTCTCACTTTCAAATATTTAGTTTTGCTATGAACTGAGTTTATGTAACAACTTAATTTTGTATTTTTCACAGAAATGTAACCTGGAATAATTTAGCTATCCCAGACACCCACTGTTCCAGAGAGCTAGAAGAAGGTTACCAGTGCCCACCTGGATTTAAATGCATGGACCTTGAAGATCTGGGACTTAGCAGGCAAGAGCTGGGCTACAGTGGCTTTAATGAGATAGGTCTGTTCTACTGGTAAAATCCATTTCAGTATCCATTTAAAACTGTTTTTGAAATGAATGGAAGAGATAGTTCATGTCTGTGATGAAAAGACATCAAGTGCAATCAGTATTCTACTCAAGTAGAGCACATGCCAGAAAGAGAAGTTGTGCTGTTTGCTTTGCAGTTATGGTATATTTTTGCATTGCCTGGGATCCCAGGATTTAAATACTTTTAAAACATGTCTTTATAAGGAGTCAACTGTTGATTATCACCAGTATGCAAATGCAATGACTAATTTCTGTTTTTATATTTGATCCATTTTAGAGCATAAAATCCCTTCTGTTTGTCTAATTTTAGTAGTAATTCCTGTGGAAAAAAAATCAGAATTACTTTGATAATTATCTTGTTACTAAGGAGAAGCTGGGACAAAAAATGATATCCTGTATCTGTGGCAATCTTAATCCGAACTGTGTAAGTCAGAACATCAGCCAGAAAAATGATTGAGAGTCAGGCAGATTTTGCAATACAGGTCCAATTTGTGTTCTGTGCAAAACACTGCAGTTACCAGGAAAATACAATCTCTGACAGCTGCAATATGTTGTGCCATCCCCATGAGAAAATGAGTGTAGAACACAAAAGCAGGAAAGGTGGCAAGAGCATGGGCAGCTGTGGTGAGATCCACATCCAAATGGAAAATATGCAGTTAGTCTGTCAAAATATTGCGGTTATTTCACATTTATTGAGCAGACAAAGGTCCAACAGAAGCCTGCAGCTGTAAATTTTCATTTCAGGACAGGTAGGAAAGTACCTTCAAATGACAGAGTGTACCCACAGGCTGAATTCTTTCTGATGCATTGCTTTGACTCTGATAAGGATTTTTTGTGGTCTTTTCTTTTTTTTCATTTTTCTGGCTTGAGCTCCAGACTGTTATCCTGGCCTCAGCTGAATTGGAAGGTAATGAAAAGGTTTAATGACTGAAATCCAAAAAGTTTTTTTGAGTATTGAAAGCCTTTGTAGCTGAAATATGCTTCAGTTGGTTCCTGAATATTCAGGTTTCTTGATATACACAATGAGCCACAGAGTTTCAAGCAAGTCTCAGAGTCCTGCTACAAATACTCTGGGATACCAAATAATTAATGAACAAAACCTGCCATTTTCATTCTCTTTTCACTTGTGAGAAAGGGACAAAAACCTGATTTCAGCCAAGCTACCTTCTGTTCCCTCTGCAAGTCAGAAGTGTACCATTTGTTCCAGTACTGTTAAGTAGATAACACCATAGAAAGTACCAGATCTCCTGTAATTTTTTTCTTCTGTTGATCTCAAAGGATAATCCTGTTTTATCTCTCAGTCAGCCTTCAGATTTACTGTCATGCCTGGATGAACATAGGCTGAGTTCACGCCAGAACCTAAAACCACCCACACTCAAGTTCTGTAGTTCCAGGTAGTTTGGGAGGAGAGCATGAGGATAGGGATATTGCCAGAATAATTAGGCCTCAGATTGAATTCACTCTTCTTATCTTGGTAGGAGAAAAGTATTTTTTGGCATTGAAGGGTGTTGTTCCAGCTGCCCACCAGGGAAAACTAGTTGCAGTGTCTTAGAAAAGCTTCAGTGGGTAGAAGAGTTGAACGAGAGTGCTTAATAAAGGACACCAGCTTGTTTTTAATGATGGGGGCAGGTTGGCAAAGACAGGCGAAATAGTTTGTCCACGGATGCCTTCAAAACAAGCTAAAAAAACAGGGCTGAAACTCTGGTCTCCTGAGACACAGTGTTATGTCTTATCAATATTTATTTCTGAGTATTTGCATTTTAAAGGTCAGAGATTGCTAATAGACCTAGGAGACCTATAATTGATGAGTTGTTTTTGTCTAGAAATAGGGAACCAGGTTATAACACTCCTGAGAACAGTAGCCAGAAGTTAAATTGAATATCAATTGAAGGCTGATAACTAAATTTTAAAATGCTGGATAAGACTTAGCTTTGCCAAAAAGTGTTAAATAATCTTCCTCAAATTGGGATTGTTATGAACAGGATTATAACCTGCAAATTCATCAATATTTTATAAATATCCATTTTGTGATGCATCTTTTTGTGTGCGGGTAAGTAATTAAATAAATATTTTCTCTGTAATTATGCTACATTTTGGTACATTCATTGGTATTTCAGATTGCAGATATTATGATACAGCCTGTCCTGTTGGATCCTCAAATCTATCATTACAAAAATCACAAGAGTGTAGCAGTTTGGCAGCAACTGTATAATTAGTAACTCTTAATTTGTGGCATATAAGTACAAGCTATGAATATTTGAATTTGATAATTTCTGGTTTTTTTCTTCTCTTGAAAGTAAAAAGGAGGGATTTTTACTATTTTATTACTGGGTGAAGACCAAACTGTCCTTATCAGATAAAAGTTATCAGAGTTTTTAATATTGTGAATATACCAATTAGGTAGCTTTGTACATGGAAAATACCTTGATTTTGGCCATGCCCTGGTCCCATTTTTATAAGTGTCTTTGACTTTAAATGATGAAGGTTGGAAAGATGATAGTGTAAGTCTTGGTACTTATTTAAATAAATAAAATATATTTATTTTCCAAGTTTTCTATTTTTAATTTTGAGGTGTTCGATTTATCTGTTTCATGTATGTTTCCATGCAAGTACATACGTATTGTTTAAGGAAGAACATAGTTATAGACTAAAGATAAATGTGAAGTTATCTTGTCAGAGTAATTTAGCCCATCTCCTTCTGATGAGAAGACGACTTCACAGTCCTTCCAGGCAATTTATTGTCTTGCTTCATTGTCTGTCCTCTTAGGAAGATTTTCATAAAGTATAACCTGAATCTATCATCTTTATGGAGTTTAAGATCATAATTTCCCACCTTATTCACTACTGGCATAGACAAAACCTTAAAAAAAAAGCTTGTCTGCATCTTTCATTATGCCTTCCATATGGCTCAAAATGCTTCAGCCTTTTACTAAAAGACTTATATTTTGTACCTTAAATTGTTCTTACTCTCCTTCTCTAGACCTTCTCTGGCTGATCCACCACCTAGCTGAAATGCAGTACTGTCAGAATACCCCAGCAGAGCCATTATTTTATGTGGTTTTAAACTCTGATACAATTTCTACATATCAGTGAGATGTTTTCCTTTTTCATGTTTTTCTAATTTATTACAGCCCTTGTGTCCTGCTGAAAGACCTGCCATCACTGTTTCCCATCCTTTATTTGTGTATTTAATTTTTTTTAAATGTAAACCCTGGCATTTGTCTCTGTTGAATAGCGTACTTACTTTTGTTTTTCTAGACTATTTCTTCAATTTTCAAGATCTTCAGGAGTTTTAATTCTCTCCTCCTCATTGCTTCCACCGCCTTTTAGTTTACTTTTATCTTCAAATTACATGAGTATAATTTATTTTCAAACAACTTGATCAAGAGTGAAAAAACAAATAAAACCAGACCAAGATTAGACTCGGGAATTTTGTTTGACAATCTTCTTTTCTGACAGTTGAATAGTTGCTGGTAAGGACACCTAACCATTTGGTTTTGCACCCATCACAGAGTAGTGTCACCTAGCCATATTCCTGTGTGTTGTCACGGTGAGACAATGTTAAAAGCCTTTTAAAATGTGTAGTGTTTCCTTTCTCTTTACAAAACTTGCCTCTACATTGGTACAGCAATGATACAGGAAGATTTGTGCCATAGGTTCTCAAGTGCCTGCACCCTTTAATGTACATTAATAACATGAAACTTACACAAGATGCTTGTGAAGATCATTTTTCCAACATGGGCCACATCAGAATATATCTACAGCTAATGCCTCTGTCTTTCAATGTACATATTGCTAGATTGCATGTAGAATTAAGTAAACACCAATTAGTATTGCCAGCTTTGCAGTGTAATCTCTAAGGATAAGTTACTAAAATCCAGGGAAGTTCTGTCTGGCAGTACCTCTGGAAAAGTTACAAGCAAAAGTCACAGAGGTCTATCTCATAACTGTTCATGAAACTGAAGAATTAATGAAATATGAACCAATTAGCAAAGCTCCCAGTACCTCAAATTCTTTGTTTGGGAAGTTCTGAAATGGGAGGAAGGAATAGTAAGGAAAGAATGATACTACTCTAGAGTGAGCTGGTTTCAGCTTCATCAGGTCCCACCTGATGGGAGGCTACAGGAAGTTCCTGCTTTCCCATAGTAAATTGCTCATGAACTCAGTAGAAATCCAAGTAGTCTTTCCAACAGTTAGACGCAGAACTTGGCTTCTTAAGTAGGTGTTGTTCTCACACAGTGTGAGCCTTAATATAAAATTGAATCTTTTATTCTTCAGGATGCCTGAAAGATTTTTTGAATGCTACCTGTTGGGCTGAGTGGAAGTAAGAGAAAGGATATGAATGAAAGGCTTGGCTGGCTGTGTGGATGTGGGTAGCAAAATTACTTGCTATTGTCTCTACCTGTATGGTATTGACAAGCTCTTCTCTTTCTCAGACTTCTTAGCTGGTTTTGATTTGGGCTTCTGTAGAAGGGTTGATGTTTTCTTCATGTTAGAGTAGCCTTGTCTCCCACTGAGAGCATCAGGTACATTCACAGCTAGCCTGTTTCTTCGTTCTGATTTTTTTCTTCTTATCTGTTTTTTTCCTAGCTATTTTTAATTGCAGAGGGTGTAGTCAAGAATGTGACAGTATTATGAAGTGCATAAAAAAAGTTAAGCTAAATATTGAGAAAAATTACTTTTGTGAACAGACACTACTAATTGTAAAAATTACTAGTCATATGATTGTATTTGTTTAAGTATTTCCATCTAATATACCTAAAAAAGCATAAATATATTTGTTGGATTAAATGAGAGCATACAAGTCTTGGGAATTGGAGGGCTATGACAAATACTTCTGCCTTACATCTCACTGTTTGTCTGAATGTGCATCTACCTTTAGTCCATATTTAGCATGGCAGCAATTGCTCTCAGGGCCACACTAAGGATGCTGGCAGAGCTGTCTGTGTGGATGCTGATTAAAAGGGTGCCTCTTGGATGCAAATATGCCAGAGTCCCCCTGTTGTTGGATTCTGTACAGATTTCCTCCTTACCTGCACTTTCCATGCAGTACAGTATCTTTTGCATTCAGGTTTTTGTTACATCAGCTAGTAATCATTTCCTGTGCCTCATGGGTGCAATCATCTGCAATCATCTACAGATGTAGACTTGCAGCACATCAGTGATTTTACTCTTCACATAATTCTGGAGAAGGTTTTTTCATGATTTACAGTGCTACATATTGCTTCAAATAGTCTTAAAAGGAAAAGGAAGTCCTGAATAAAGATACCTAAGGTTTAAAAATATTCCACAAAATAAGCAAGAGAAGTTCTAGGCCATGAGAGATCATTCTGAAAGGAGAAGATTTAATTCTATCCTTATTATCAACCCATCTACCAGTTGCTAGGGCCAATGCCCTATTAAATGAGACTAATTACTTCTTGTACTGGCAAAGAGTGCTTGACAAAAGCTACCATATTAATGACCATTTTACACGTAGGACATAAACACACATATTCCATTGCAAAGAAAACAAATGTTCATGGTAAGGAGTGCTTCAAAGCCCATATATGAAGCCCGCATCTGTATTAGCATTACTTACCTTACAGCAGAAGTGAATGCTGTTCATTGGCACAGTGAACCAGCAAAACCATCTGATTTATGGCCTGTAAAACAGCAATAGAGCTTTGGGTCTCAGATATTTCCTGCTTTATTAAAAGGGCTTCTTCCTTCTAATGTGGGACCCAGAAGTTCTATATAACGGCCTTTTTAAAATTGGTAACTATATGAAAAAAGTTTGTCCCTGTGAAAAATGTCTGGCATGGCTAGATATAAATATATATATTTAATTTATAATATTTGTGAAATGAAACTTCAGAGTGGGGTCAGATTTCCTCAATTTGCTTCTAGGTATTGTTTTAATAAAATACTCATGCAATGATCAATATAACCCCCTTTTTTTATGCACAAATTGAAATTTTATCTACCAAAGATGACAGTTGCTTTTTTTCTCAAGTAGCTCCTATGGAACTACAAGTTCTCATAGGATGGGGAAAATACTTGTGCATGTGCAGCCCTTTGGCATTGCAAAGGTATTGCTCTCAGTCCGGATGATTGGGTGCGTTAGGTCCATTGTTCAGAAGGAAGAAATTAAGATTAGGTTAGTGTGCTGTGAATCTGGATCTGCCACAATCCATTAAGTACATTTTCCATGAGGGGTTTTAATGTTTCCAAGAGATTGGGAAACATTCTGTCTCTTGGATTAGAATTCAGAATGGCCACAGACTTTGTTGAGTGGTGTGATGTCATAAACACTTAACAAAAATCTGGAGAAGGAGGAAGGATGCTCACACCAGTCTAAAATAAAAGCTGAAAAGTGAGTCTAAATCAGATGCCAAATTAGATACTTCTAGAAACTGCAAGCATTCAGAGCTACAAGTCCATTTGTTTATGTGGACATCTATATGATTAATTTGATACAAATTCTTAAAGCTAAAGTAGATGTGACCCCTGTTTTTCTGTAGTAGTGCAGTGGTCAAAGCAAGAGACCTCCATTCTGGAAGGATGCCCTACTAATCTCTGTGCGTGGGCTGAGCTGTGCATGGTTCCTTCTTTTTTCCTCTGACTCTGGGGCAGCAGGAATTCCTGCTGCAGGCATCTTAGGAAAGCAAGCAACTGGAGGCTGGTTGTAAAGGGAGTTCTATAAAGACTTTGTCTTTGTCATTCTTCTGTGAAATTACTTCAGATTTGTCTCCATGGACCACCTCACTCTAGACTGATAAAGCCACCTTTAACACTTAGGAGGCTGAATGTTAACAAGGCATGCCAAGATGAGAGACAACACTTGAAAATCTGACTTGGCATTCCAGCTGCCACTGGATGAGAAAAGTGCCCTTTGCTGGTGGCAGAAGCTGACCTTTTAGTTACTCTGTCACTATCCACCCACCTGACCCAGGTGGCTTGGCTCTTTGTGGCAGGATTAGCAGCCACTTGGTCTCTCCATGTCCCTTGCATAGACAAGAGGGGCGGGTGGATTATGATTGATTAGTTGTCCTAAGCAACTGACTTCTTTACCAGCTCTGAGGCTTCAAACTTCATGAAAAGCAGTTAATTATGGGTTGATGAGCAGATTAAACTTTATATTAGCATGTTATTTGTTCAAAGTAGAAGATACAGGTGATAGTGAAAAGGATTGCAAGAGTTTTTGTCAGACTCCCAACATGTGTCCTTTGTCCCTTCACTGCTCTTTCACACAATCATGTCTCCTGAATGAACCTGGTCTCACTTTGCCCAGACACAGAGGGCCAGAAATGCAGATCAGCATCACCACTGCAGCCCAAGTCCCTGGGCTGTGAGTCATTTGGTATCTGGGATGATAGAAAGCAGTGAGGGGATGTCATTTTTTAGTCAGAGCCTCCATTTAATTGTACTCATTAAAGGCTGAATGGTTGAGCTTTTACGAAATAGCATTGGTTCAATAATGATTTCATCAAAACTTTCAGTCAGACTCTTTTAATCTATGGATGATATGTATGTTTGATACATGCATTGAGTCTTCATGCTCTGTTTATTCTAGCAAGTATATCATAGTATTAAATACTTTTATAAACAGGTCTAATTTACTCCACTAATGCAGCTCTTTGATTCAGGTACTTTCATGCACAGGGTCTAGTAAGAAGCTCTCTTCATCCATGACTTCAACCTGTGGAGTTATCGTGTGGTAACATGACAAGTGATAGTGATGTTAATGTGTGAAGGTATCAGAATGTAATTAGGGAAGCCATTCAGATTGTCTAGTAATGAAACACATATTTTCTAAACGTGAGCCAAAATGACTTAAAGCATGCCTCATTAGTCCACTGATTGAGAAACCACTAGAAATCATTATTTCAGAAATGGTGATAGATTTTTTTTTTTTCCCGTTGGAATTCCTTCCTAGCCCTTTCAGACAGAGAGCAATAGAGCCCTGACACCAGCTGAGGCGCTGCTGTGGATGTCTCCACTCAGTCAATTTCACTTATTTGTTTTACTGCTAATTACCATATGTAATTAACATAATCACTCATTCGGGTGCTACGAACTAAGGAAGGCAAACAGTTAAGAGACTTATGGCTTTTGAGCAGAAATAAAAACGAAGACTAGGCAAAGTTACCTTATCAAAGTGTACTTAGAGGGCACAAATATTCCCAGCCTTGTCAGTGTCCATGGCATGCGCCTATATTGTATTGCATGGTAAAAATAGTCTGGTAAACCAACACCTTGTAGACAACAGACAGCAATATTTTTTTCCCTTGACGTATCCCCACATTCTGCAAATTATGTTTTGATCCTATTTCTGCACCTTTTGGATGATAAATATTAGCAGGAGCTAAAAAATTAACTGCATAATTTTCCAAGTGGATCATCAGTTCTGCAGTTTCCACAACTGTGCTGTTGTGGGGTGGGATCGTGGTAGTCCACTGCTTCTATGGCAAGGATGTCCCACCTAATGCTTGTCCCTTGACCCCCTTAAATGAATGCTTATGGTTCATTACTTTATGAACTTCAGCTCAGCTCCAAATAGAGGTGTCTATGTTTTATTCAGATACAGTGCTGTGAGAACATTTGTGCTGCTACATTGGCAGGGCCCAAAGACGCTCGTAATGGGTTGTTGATTCTGCAGAAGTTTTTCTTTATTTGGTGACAGCCCTGTCCTCGTTATAATATTCCATTCCTATTTAGATTTCCATTCTCCATTTAGATTTAAGTTTATTTGAGGTTTCATAAACCTTATAATCACACTAACATGTCTTTAGGCAATTCCCAGGATGACTGGCTAGCACCATTTTAGAAATGCTGATATCCTCAGTATGGAAGTATCTGCTGAGCAGACACTGAGGGATTGGCCCTTATTTACTGACTTCCTTTGGTCATAAATAAATATATATATATGTATATAGTTTATCTTTTGTAAATCACTTGCTCCTGTAGCCTGGCAGGACAGGGATCACAACCCTCTATTAACTATGTATGTAAGTGATTAACCTTATAGATACTTTAAAAATGCAGTTTTTCTCATTTGATAGTTATGAAAAAGGTTCATAGAAAGCAGGCAAATGCATGTGATTCACTCTTTCTTCTTGCTAAAGATGAGATATGGTAGTTAACAAACAATGTGGCACTGATAGAAATTTTAAAATGAGTGGCAGTTATCTCTGCTTAGCAGAAATTTTGTGGCACATGGCAAAATTATTATTGCCATAGGACTGAACAGGCCTTTCAAACCTGAATGTTCAGTGGAAAACCAGTGACTTTAACAAAAGGTTGTATCTCAGCTGGTGAGCTTGCATGTCTGAGGTTTTGGTTCTGTATTCTGTGTCTGTTGCCACCTACTGTTGTGAGCTTGTACCAGAATTCCTGCTTGATTTCTGTGGGAGAAAGAACCGTAATATGTGGACAAGAAGGCAGCAGCTGCCCCACTTCCCTGCAGCTGAAGCACCATTATCCTGCCGCTCTACAGCACACACTGATTGCTTAAACTGCTTTTACTCTGTGGGTCCACAGACATGACTGATATGTAAATATTGGCTGTTACTCATGGTCACAGTGAGCACTTTGTATTTCTGTGTTTGGGATACCTAAACCCACAGAGGATACTAAGACAATACTTCTGATTTTGGACAACAGAAGAAGTGGCCTGAATTAAAAAACAAACAAGCAAAGAAACAACAAACAAAACCAGAACAAAAGCCAAAACAAACAAAGAAATCAAAACAAACAAACCCCCACACCCAAACAAATAAACCAAAACCCCCATCAAAACAACACTGAAAACCCCCTTCCTTTAGTATTTGATGTTCCTGAATTTTCTCAGTTAAGCCATTTTAGTTTCCTAGTTAATTAAGACTTTTTAAGCAGTGGATTAGGAAAAAAAAATTCACAAATAATGTCTGTAGAGTTAGCTCTTACACTAACAAATGGCATGTGGGA